>NW_026294606.1:30770983-31480018 GCF_007827085.1 Peromyscus californicus insignis
ATTACTTCGGCTCTATTGTGTAAACTCATTAAATAAACCCCATTATAACTGTAGGTTCTGTTCCTTTGGAAAACCCTGCCACATGAACTGGACCTCTTTGTTCCTCTTTCTAGTAGCCACATAGCGTTGATCTCCTTTCCCTGCTTTGCACCGTTGCCCATCTCCTTCATTGGCCTGTTGAGGACAGATGCTTTAGCCTAGCTTGTTAGGGAATCTGGGCTTAGATTTTGACCCTAAGAACTCCAGTGACAAACTGAGCATGTGACTAACTGACTAAGGTTGTGTCTGTTATCTGTGTCCCCCACCCCCCACTCCACCCTACACACACACTGAGCCAGACTTCCTGATCCAAGAGACCTGAAGGTAGCTATCATTTTGCTTTTTCACCCTCTCTCTCAGTTTTGTTTGTAAAGTTTCCCTTTAAAGTCAGATTAAGGCCTGCCTCAGGAGTCAGTGTGGTAAAACCAAGACTTACCCCTTGCAACCAATGGGCCTCTCCCCCTTGCCAGGCACACTCTGTCCCTTACACTGTCCTGGGAACTTCATAGCAAGAGAACTCAGGGAAGAATTAAAACTATGCCCCTCTTCCGAAGAAGATACCCTTTCCTTCACTAGGTGGCACCATTTGTTACATGTCCTCTTGCCTATGTCTGAACTGCCCCAAGCAACCCAAACTAGGGTGATTTAGCTATGATTCTTTGACCTTCAGTAAGTAATTCCAAGGGCTCACTTTTGATTTGACCTGCAGAATATTTATATCCCCTAACTGCTTGCTACATGCATATCTGATCTTCAGTGTAAGCCTGGGCTGATGAGGCTGAACTTCTCAGTTACAGCCTGGCTGTGGTGGTATTGTGTTCCCCAAAATATTGTGCACCCTAATAAACTTATCTGGGGTCAGAGAACAGAGCAGCCACTAGATACAGAGGCTAGAAAATGGTGGCACTCATACCTTTAATCCTAGCCTTCTGGAGGCATGGATCTCTGTGAGTTCAAGGCCACACTGGAAACAGCCAGGCATGGTGACTCATGCCTTTAATCCCAGGAAGTGAGCCTTTAATCCCAGGGAGTGAGGCAGAAAGCAGAAAGGTATATAAGGCGTGAAAACCAGGAACTAGAGCTGGTTAAGCTTTCAGGCTTTTGAGAAGCAGTTCAGCTGAGATCCATTCAGATGAGGACTCAGAAGCTTCCAGTCTGAGGAAATAGGATCAGCTGAGGAATTGGCAAGGTGAGGTTAGCTGCAGCCTGTTCTGTCTCTCTGATCTTCCAGCATTTACCCCAATAACTGGCCTTGGGTTTGATTTTATTAATAAGAACTTTTAAGATTCGTGCTACACCTGGCCAGCTCCATTGTCTGGCCTGACATGGAACCCTGATGGTCTTTTCAGGCCATTTACATAAAGAAATGATCAGGGAAGGTCCAACCAAAACTATATAATTGTCTGTCTACTGGGTGGAATGACAAAAGCCATTATAGAACTCCTTCCTTTGTTAAGTCACTGAAAACCCTGCTCTCTTTCAGTCTAGGCTAGCTGAAACCAGATATACATATCTGGATCCTGAGAGTCTGAGGGTGCCAACCCATTCCTGACTGGAGGTTTTATAAGCCAAGCCCCTCCAGAGACAGGGCAAAAGCTTCAAAAACTAGATCAAGGAGCCCTAGAATCCTTTGACTGCTTTAATAAATGTGTACATCAAAGTCTTTGGTGACCAGGAGGTGACCTCAAGAGCCGGAAGGAACAAACTGGGAGAGGACAGAGATAAAAGACAAACCCAGTTCATGTTGGATGCAGCGCCATCCCTTTCGACCTCAGGAAACCCTAGAGCTCCATCTGGTGGTAATTCATGCTACAGCTGGTCTGTCCAATCTTTTGGCTTCTCTGTCCCACACTGGAGGAAGAATTGTCTTTGGGTCACACATTAAATACACAAATACAAAAGCTGATGAGAAAAAAAGGGGCCTGTGTATTATTTTCCTAACATTTCCACCACTGCAGAGAAGGAAAAAGTCCTCACATAACAATCTTAATTATGTCGTGTCTGTTTATAACAGTCTCAAAATCACCAAGCAGAGCCATGCGTGGTAGAGAGCGTCTTAAATCCCAGAACTTGGGAGGCAAAAGCAGGCTGATCTTTGAGTTCAAGGCTAGCCTAGTCTACAGAGTGTGTTCCAAGACAGCCAGGGGTCCACAAAGAAACCCTGTCTCAAAAATAAGAAAACTAAGCAGGTCCAAGGTTTTCAACACCCCCCCCCCAATAGTGAACATACATAAAAAATAAAAGTTTACTTTTCAAGATTATTTTTAATGTACATAAAACAAGGAGACACGAGGGTAACAGCCTAGTGTGCTGTTTGACGTTGCATTTGGGGATCTAGTGCCTCAGCAGCTCCTTTGATGGAAGTGTAATAGTTGTGAGTCTGTGTGAGCTCACAGATGCTTACAAGGTATTTCGGTTCTGATTTTACTAGATGTATTTCATTCTCGAAAATACTTGCATGTGGTTGCACATGCCTTTTTTAGTCCTAGCACCACGGAGACAGAGGCTGATGGATCTGTGCGTCCAAGTCCAGCCTACAGAGCTAGTTCCAGGACAGCCAGGAACACACAGAGAAACTCTATCTTGAAAAAAAAAAAAAAAAAAAACAAAACAAAATAAAAGACAAAAACCAAAACAACTTGTTCAACAAGCAATGACATGAATTGATCATGATTGGGAATGGAGGGATAATTGTGTCTAGAGAGACAGGATCTAGAAAAGCAGAGTAAAGAGATTTAACCAAGTTTTCCCTTAGGTTAAATGTCAGATTGCATCTTTGTGCATTCTTCTTGAAAATTGGTATGTAACATATTTATATGGACTGAAAATGGAGTTGAAAATATATTAAAATGTTGATTATTTTCCTAGAAATCTTGAAATTTGTTTTCAAATTCTGGTTACATTTTGAAAAACAGGGCTACATATTTTCACTGTTCACAGGGCTATGTAGCACAAATCTTAAAAGGTCTTATTATTAAGAACGAACCTGGAGCTGGGTATTGGGGTGAATGCTGGAAGATCAGAGAAGCAGAACAAGCCACAGCCACCTCACCTTGCCAATTCCTCAGCTGATCCTGTTTCCTCAGACTGGAAGCTTCTGAGTCCTCATCCAGATGGATCTCAGCTGAACCGCTGATCAAAAGCCTAAAAGCTTAACCAGCTCTAGTTCTGGTTTCCATGCCTTATATACCTTTCTGCTTTCTGCCATTACTTCCTGGGATTAAAGGTATGAGTCACCATGCCTGTTTCCAGTGTGGCTTTGAACTCACAGAGATTCAGATGGATCTCTGCCTCCAGAAGGCTAGGATTAAAGGTGTGAGTGCCACCATTTTCTGGCCTCTATGTCTGTCTAGTGGCTGTTCTGTTCTCTGACCCCAGATAAATTTATTAGGGTGCACGATATATTGGGGAACGCAATATCACTACAGGGCTGTGTTTAGAAATGCATACAATTGTTGGCCTGAATTTGAGCTTGCCATGATCTTAGCTTTATTTGGAGCAATGTTAAGATTTGAAACATAAGTATTGATAAATTGATTGTCACCTTGAAGATGCATGTTTAACTCATCTAAATGAATAGTTGAATCTACTAAAGAGGTTAAGCCTGTAAGCCAATATTTCAGATTTATTTTATCATATGTGTATGAGTGTTTTGCCTACATGTATGTGCACCATGTACATGCTTGGTGCCCAAAGTAGCCAAAAGAGTATGACAGAGTCCCTGGAACTGGAGCTACAGACAACTGTGAACTGCGATGTGGGTGCTTGGAATCAAACCCAGGAAGAACAGCAAGAACAAGTGTTCTTAGCTGCTGAATCATCACCTCTCAGCCCTGCTTCTGAATTTTAAGGGTGGTCTTGGCAGCTGTCCTTGGCCAATGTATACTTCTTTGTCTTATTTCCCAGTAGGGAGAGACAGAAGATGAGGTGTACTCCCGGGGCCATGGGGCACCTACAACTGGGGAAAGGAAAAGGAAAAGGAGACCCTGAAGCGGATTTGTCAAGGCCATGCTCAATCTCCCATGGAAGTCTGACCATCATTTCCAGTTGCTCAAGGGAAGAAGGAATCACAGCATATGGGGCCCTTGTTAAGAGAGATAGGAAAATCGAGAATCATCCTGGGTTTACCTCTCTCTTCTGGCTGGTTCACCAGGTGTTATAGGCATGGATCTGAGTCACATGCTGAAGTACCCAGATCCTTGTGAACTACAGTAAAGAATTAGACCAGAGATGGCTAGAAACAGAAGTTGAGGCAGTTGAAGAAAGAGAAAACACTCCAGAGAATGTGAGTTTGTTAGTGAGCCAAGCCCCCCAAAGCACTGAGCCACAAGCCCCATGACCCTTTCTATGTCATTTACATAGCCCCCACCTGTCTCATGTTTGTGTGTTGTGCTTTTCTTGAGTATGAAGACCAGGAGAAGCGGCCCTTCCTCTTTCTCTGCTAACTGGATTCTTCGATGTTAATCTTGACGCACCTGTCTCCTGTCACTCTTCCCTGCCCTACTCCTACTGTGCTTAGGGTCTCTCCTCACCATTGCAATAGCAGTTGTCACTGCTGTTACATACCTCTTACCCTGCCTTCTGGGAATCACCACACGGTGTCGTTTTTGGCTGTTAGGACTCTTACCCTGAGTCCTGCTCACTGCTGCCTCCCATTAATCACCTTCTCAAATACATCTATGATCTGCTCCAGCAACACTTTCCCTTGCTGGTGTTGACTACCTCTAACTCCTGATGGACTCTAGCAGTTATTCAGCTTCTTCATTCAAATGAACCCACTAAGCTGTATCTCTCCATATACATTTCCAGTGAACTCTCCTGGAGTGGACTCTCTCTTAACTGAATCTAAACATATATTTTGTCTCCTTACGTCTCCTTGCTCACCAGTTGAGGGTGTAGTCTTACAGTTATGGTCTCCTAAGTATGGCAGCCCAGGGGCTTACTTGCCTCACTGGAACGCTGTGCTTTGTCTGGGTCGTCAAGTGGAAACAGTGCACTACATAGTTAAAAGTCCAAAAGCCAACTATTACTGAAGAGGGGCAGCCTCTGAGAGCTGGCTCCTGTGGGAGGGTACAGAGGCTGCCTCTCCTGGTTAGTGCCTCATCTAGATCTGCCTGCTGGCATAATTCTTCTCCTTTTTGGCCCTTGCTTCCTTAATCTTCTAATGTGATTGGTATCTTCCAAATCACAGGCCATTAAGCTCCAGATGGTTTTAGAGAATCACCCATGACCATCAGCTTCAGTACCTGCCTCACACCCCTGAAACCATGACACAGTGCTGTCTGTGATGACCACTCCTTCCCCTCTTCAAAATGCAACTCAAGCCTTTCATGCCTCAAGGTCCTACATCCCTATGACAGACCAACAACATCAGTCGGGCCCCCAACATCCCTTCTCAGCTCTGGAGCAGGCCCCAAAGAGAGAAGACCTTGATCTAGTGTCAGTGACTTGACCTTGCTGATCTGTCAGGGGAAAACTGGAGACACAAAGGCCAAAAATAACAGCACACCCCACCCTTCAACAGTCAGAACCTGATTGCTTCAAGCCTGATCCAGTAACTTGTGATGAGTTTTGCATCATGGGATCCTCCTAATGATCCATGGGGCCTCACCCAAGTGGTCAGGCTCAGGAAGGACTAATGCTGCTGCAAATGTACTACTTATCAGGATAGTGATAAGATCTGTCTGTCCAGATATGACATCACACAAACGCCCCATGCACTAAGACCAGATAACTTCCTCCCCTGTTATAAAGGGACCCCTTCCATCTCAGCAGGGAGATTCTCTCTGAGAATTTTCTTTCTTTCTTTCTTTCTTTCTTTCTTTCTTTCTTTCTTTCTTTCTTTCTTTCTTTCTTTCTTTCTTTCTTTCTGTGTTTCTGTTTCTCATGTACTACACATTCTTTATTAAGCCTCTTATCAGTTCTGATTTGGTAAACAGTTTCCCCCTACACTGTCAGCTTGTTATCCAGCAGGCAGAGGAAGGAAGACCTCTAGATTTGCCTTCTGTTTTACCAGTTGAACAGTAAAACCTCACCCTATTTGGCTCACTTTGAGGACAGAAAGTACCTAAATAGTAAGACCTTCCAGAATGCAGAGGGCTTTTAAGGATTGACAGTTAATGTTAGATTATTTGTAGTTTTGTTATTTTATGTATTTACTTTTGAGAGAGACAGTGTCTCATGTAGCCCTGGTTGGCCTGGAACTCTGTATGTAATGGAGGATGACCTTGAATTTTAGATTCTACTCCCTCTACCTGAGTGCTGGGAATGCAGGCTTGCACACTTCCCCAAGTTTTATGTGATCAAAATCAGGGTTCAGTGCAAGGAAAGTAAGCACTCTTCCAACTCACATACATCCCCAGCTCAGTTTGTGTTATGAAAAAACTATAAAAATATCCTGAGGTTGAGTGAAGATCTCAAATAGGAAACATGGGAATGATAACAAGAAAACAAGGCTTCAGGATTCTGCCAGTGCAGACTAGATAAACTGCCCAGAAAGAGTGACTGCGTGTGCATATCGCTGCACCAGCAGATTGTGTGTGGTTTGGTTAGCTTCCTTACTTGCTGAGCCAGGAACACAATGTGAGCCACACCCTGCGGCCTGACAGACTGGTCATCTTAGGTTAAGTTGTCACTTGACCTTTTTCTACCACTCCACCCCAATCCCACCCACTCCTGCCCAGCCTGGGCCCCACATGGTTCAATCAGGGATTCTTCTCTCAGCAGTCCAGGCCGCAAACCCTCAGCCAGGCCCTGAGCAAATTACCCCTGAGCCACAGCCCACTGAGTCCCAGGCCTACCTCAGCCCCTGTCCTGTCCCTTCTCCCTTGTCCAGCCTCCACCACTATTCCTACCCTCTCCTCAGAGTTCTGACCTCTGAGGTCTCAACTTTCCCAAGTATGTGACTTCATCCTATTCTCAGGACCTCAGCCAGGGGGTGCCCTGGCCTCTAGCACAGGCCCCATTCCCAGGCATGCTGGCCCTTGAGTGCGCAGCTGTGCTGGCATGTGAGAGCTTCTGCCTAGGATGCAGTGAGTGGATCGTGGCTGTGGGTTTCACACTCTGGCTGCAGCAAATGGGGACTCCTGTCTGGCTGGACTCAGGGATAATTGGGAGGAAGGGACACTCCAGGAGTGGGTGGAGCCATGGAACCTGAAGTTTTCACAAGTTGCTGGCGCCCTTGGGCAATACAGGACTAGGCTTGGGTGGCCTTAGGTCCAGACAAGGAAAGGCCACTCTCCCTGTGACCCATATGCCATATTCCTTCAGTGACCTGGGATCATGACTGTCCTTGCCCTGGCTCTTTTCAGAGCTGGCAGATTCCTCTTGTTGATTCATCACGATTTGTCTCTGACTTACCTGTCATTTCCTCTGGGTGTCTAGGGACATGACACTGCCATCCTGACCTCACCTCCCTGCCCTGCTCTCCACAGAGGTCACAGGTTTCCTCCAGTGCCAACAGATCCAACCACTTGCTCAGAAGGCCCAGCCAGTGCATTCCTGCTCTAGGCCAGACTAACCAGCCTCACCCTGCTTTCTGCTCTGTTCCCCAACCCTGGTGCTTCAGGCCTGTTCACAGAGAATCTGAGCATCTGACTCTACTTCCCGCCCTTTTGTCACCCTGTAAAATCCACTCACACCTCTGCCTCCTCACTGTCCTCCAAGAACAAACTGCACCCCCTTCCCCTCTTATTGGAAGGCCATTGCACTCAACTCTGGACACCCACTTCTGTCCTACAGGAATTCCTCATGGCCCCAAACCACTCAGGTCCTTATTTAGAACTAGCCCCTCTTTTTGTCCTTAATAACTTATTTCTCTGCCCTCTCCTAGTCAGCTTCTAGCTGTTTTCTCTCCATTTGCCCTGTGTGTTGGCATTCATGGGAATCCTTTCCCTCCCTGAGAAAACCTCACTGAGGCCTGTGACTTCAAGCTATATGTATTTGACAGTCACACTGGCACTTGGTACATAGACCTCTCCTGAAATCCGATGGCACCTCAATCTTTCCATGTCAAAACTGAAATGGATTCTGGATCTGGTGGCACAGGCTTGTTATCCCAGCTACAGGGGAGGCAGAAAGAGTTTGAGTCTATCCTGGGATTGTTTAAGACCAGCCTGGGTAACTCAGTAAGACATTGTCTCAAAGTATAAAGTAAAAAGAGGGCTGGGGATGTAGCTCAGTGGTAGAGTGCTTACCTAGCTTTCAGGAGACCCTGGTTCAGGCCCCAGCACTGAAACAAACAAACAAACAAACAAACAAACAAACAAACAAACAAACAAGGACTGCTGAGCTGGCTTAGCTGGCTAAAGTATTTGCTCTGAAATCCTGACAACCCAAACCTACCTAAGGTGGAAAAAGGAGAACCAGTTTCACAGGTTCATCTGCTCAACTCTACAGGTGCATGGGCTGTGAGCCCATCCCCCTTAATAAATGTGATCTTTAGAGATGTGTTCACTTTTCTGTTTTCCCACCTCGCTCGTCCACCCATTCACAGCTGGACCAAGTCAGACATCTGAGAGTCATGCTAGAGTCCTTCTTCCTTACCCACCTAGTCCACACGCCCCAAGGCTGTCTGTCCTCTTCTGTAAATAGCTCATCACTGTGGGTCCCTCTTAGCTCCCTTTATCCTAAGAATGGCAGCATTGCCCTCTGCCTCCTTCCCACTCCAGCCAGTCTCCTGCACTGCTGGGAAGCAAGCTTTCCTAGCCAGATTCTGCTGTTGAGTGCTCTAGTTTGCTTTTTCTTTCCCTCCCTCCTTTCTCTCTTTCCTTCTTTCTTCCTACCTTTCTTCCTTCCTTCTTTCTTTCTTTCTTTCTTTCTTTCTTTCTTTCTTTCTTTCTTTCTTTCTTTCCTTCCTTCTTTCTTTCTTTCTTTTTTATTGAGACATAGCCTTGGCTGTCCTGGAACTCACTCTGTAGACCATGCTTGCCTTGAACTCATAGAGATCCGCCTGCTTCTGCCTCTGGAGTGCTGGGATTAAAGGCATTTACAACTATGTCTAACTCTCTAGCTTGTTTTTTGTTGATGTGATAAACTTCAGGATCAAAAGCAACTGGAATATTCCCTCCTGTTTATCCTGTCATCTCCTCAGCTTCTCCTCATTCCTCAGTTCTCAGTTCTGTGTTAAGGACTCTAACACCCTTTTTGGTCCATATTCCCAAAGGCAAACTTACTGTTCCTGCTTCTACTTGTTCTTGTCCCTTATATTCAGCACTGGTACTGCACATACCAGACCACATTTTATCTGTGTGCACATCTGTACTGAGGCTGAGACTGTGTCTTCTCTCTCTCTGTCTCCAAGTGGCTCCTGGCCCATTCAGTAAGTAGAATAAGTCTGTGGAACAAATGAAACAATTACATCATGTGTGGCAATTGACTGGTACCAGTTTTCCAATTGTAGGCAGTTCATATAATAAAGCCATCAAAGCCAATGATCAATCATCAAACTATCCAAAGAATAGGAGTGTAAATGTTCTAAAGGACTTTGACTATGACATTATATAGTTATCTTGCAGGCTAGGAAATACCCCTGTCCTTGTGAAGGTCTAATATTTTATTTAGACACACTAATAGCCCTGGAAAACAGAAGGGGCAGTGTGTCTATTTGGAGAGAAAGTCCGGGGAATGCTGCAGTGATAACTAGACAATAGAGTCCTGTTCTACCCAATCGCTTTCTCCTTGACTCAGCAAACAGATACCTTCCTCACAAGAGGCTGGAGTACTTTGGTTCTGGGTAGGGTGATGCAGTGCTTTGAATGTCCCCAACAAAACTCATGCTGAAGCCAATCCCTCAAGTTAGGTATTATAGGAGATGGGGGTCTTTATGGAATGATTAGGTCATGAGAGCTTTGCTGTAAGTGAGCTAATTCATTCATGTACTAAGGGATTACTTGGGCAGTGAACCATCTTTCCTCCCATCCTGCTTTTCAAAACAGAGGTTTTCTGTGTAAGCAAGCCTGGCTGTCCTGCCACTCTGTAGAAAAGGCTGGCCTCAAACTCACAGAGATCCACCTGCCTCTGCCTCCTAAGGGCTGGGATTCAAGGTGTGTGCCACCACCTCCCAGTTGAAATGGGCTATCTTGAACGGGTCTGTTCTAAAGCCTGTTCATCCTTGCCTTTTCTATGCATCCCATCCACAGTGTCAAGCTCTGTACCTCATCAGGACTCTGCAGAGTCCACACCAACAAGAAGACCCTCACTAACATACAGTCCCTCATTCTTAGACATCCTGTCTTCTAGAATCACAAGCTAATTAAGTCTCTGTTCTTTTTGAAACTATATTGTCTGTAGTACTCAGTCATGTTAACAACAACGACTAAGACAAGTAGGCACTGGGAACTGGAGCTTTCCGTCTTCATGTAAAAAGAATGGAAACATTTTAGCCACTTCACCAAGGAGGAATAATAAATGATATATATGTCTCATACCACTTTCACTTTCATTATAGAATACCCAAGCTAGCACTTTGTAATTTAACCTATTGTGTGACATCCAAATGAGATTTTGTGATGGTTAGTTTTAATTGTCAACTTGGCACAGCCTAGAATCACCTGGGAAGAGAGTCTCCATGATGTATTGTCTACATTGTGTTGGCCCTTTGGCATGTCTGTGAGGGAGAGTCTCATTTAAGTCAGTTGATGTGAGAAGACCCTGCCCACTTTGGGTGGCACAATTTCCTAGGCAAGAGTTCCTGAACTGTTAAGAGTAGAGAAGTTGTGTGGAACACCATCAAGCAAGTGAGCTTACATGCATTCGTTTCTCTCTGTTCTCCTGTGGATGTGATATGACTAGCTGTTTGAAGTTCCTGCCTTGATTTTCCCGTCACGAAGGACTGTACCCCGGAATTGTGAGCTGAAATAAACCCCATTTCTCCCTCGGTTGTTTTTTGTCAGGGTATTTTATCACAGAAATGAAATTAGAATAATGTTCAAGGAGACCATTACATTTGATCAGGGAAATTATCTTCCAGGTCTCTAAGACCACCTGGCTATAATGCAAACCCCAAATATAGTCTCTGTCTCCCAGAGCTAGAGTGGCAGGGGCTAGAGAGGCTGGTGTTCCTAGGCACCACTCACAGGCTGCCTGAAATTAGCCTCATAATCTTTAGGCCCCATTCACCACAGGTTTACTGCTATTAATTTTTTTTTATTTTATTGTCTTACTGATTGTGTGTGTTACAGAATAGCATATTTGTTTAACTATGTAAAGATGTGCTGCATTTGTTTTACCTTGCCTGCCCAAGGCACCTGATTGGTCTAATAAAAAGCTGAACACCAGTAGTTAGGCAGTAGATGGATAGGCAGGGCTGGCAGGCAGAGAAAATAAGTGGAGGAGGAATCTGGGCTTGAGAGAGACTGAGGGAGAAAGAGAGGGAGATGATGCCACAGGCCAGCCAGCCAGGGAGATGCCACAGGCCAGCCAGCCAGGGAGATGCCACAGGCCAGGCAGCAGGGAGATGCCACAGGCCAGCCAGCCAGGGAGATGCCACAGGCCAGCCAGCCAGGGAGATGCCACAGGCCAGGCAGCCAGGGAGATGCCACAGGCCAGCCAGGCAGGGAGATGCCACAGGCCAGCCAGCCAGGGAGATGCCACAGGCCAGCCAGCCAGGCAGCCACCAGTCATCCAGACATGAGAAAGCAGGAGAGTAGGACATACAGAATGAAAGAAAAGTGAAAAGCCCTGAGGCAAAATGTAGATGAAGAGAAACAGGTTAAAAAAGTTATAAAGGCTAGTGGGATAAGCCTAAACTAAGGTCAAGCACTCATAACTAATAATAAGTCTCCCTGTTATGATTAACACACTAGGTTTCTCTGACTTGGTACTTGAGTGAGCAGTTTTCCTGGCATCCTCGTGAACCTCCCTTCAGCAATGACCCGAGACCTCATGGCCAGTCAGCTGGACACCTGCACTCTGTCTAGCACAGGACAATCCCCTCTTCATTTGCATTTTGAAAGAGATTACCCAGTGATACTGGAGTAGATGAGATGAGCTTCTTTTGCCATGGAAAAAGAAAAGCAGAGAAGACAGAGAAGCAGGCCATTCAGAAAGCTGATTGTCGAGAAGAATTTAGTAATGGGGGAGTTTGTTTTCAAAGTGGCTGAGCACAGACAGTCTCCAGTCTGAAGTTGCCCTGCTGAGGTGATTGGGGATTTTGTGGAAAAGGAGGTAGGATTGCCCAGGTCAAAGGGAAGAGTGACTTTAGAGCAGTGACCGTGCTTTTACCCTGGTACTCCATCTTCAGGAGTCTTCATGGGACGACATTCTGAAAATATTGTGTTAGCGGGGGTTAGGACAGAGTTTCCAGACCCCTGGAGCCAAAAGTCTCCTGTCAGAAGTCTGAAGTGAAGTGTCAGTATTTACAGTAAAAATGGGAAGGTTGGGCCTGGAGAGATGGCTCAGCACTTAGGAGTACTCACTGCTCTTGCAGAGGGCCCGAGTTCTGTTCCCAGTGTCCACTGCAGTGGCTCGCTACTGCCTGTAACTCTGCCTCCAGGGCATCTAACACCCTCTTCTGGCCTTCACAGGCACTTGCACACACATGATACACACAATAACACACACTACACATAAACATTTAAAAATAAAATAAGCATGACACTATGATTTAAGCTTGTAAATCCCAGGTACTCAGGGGGTTGAATCAGGAAGATCACGAGTTTAAGGCTTCCCTGGACCAGAAAGTAGGTTCAGGGCCACCCTGGGCAGCTCAGTGAGTCCTAGTCTAAGAAGAAAAAAGGGTAAGGATGTAGCTCAATGGCACAGCAACTTGCCTGGCACCTGCAAAGCTTTCGGTTCAATCCTAAGTGTGGGAGAAAAGAAAAAAGAAAGAAAGAGGGGTGGGTGAGGGAGGGGATAGAGATGGAGAGAAGGAGAATTGAGAAAGGGATAAAAGAAGGAGGGAGGGAGGGAGGAAGGAAGAAAGGAAGGAAGGAAGGAAGGAAGGAAGGAAGGAAGGAAGGAAGGAAGGAAGGAAGGAAAGAAACAAAAATTGCCTTCAACTTCCTGAAAGTAACCAGGGCAGCCTTTATCTTGTTATAGCTGACTCATCAGCATATTGCCAGTGTCCTTCTGGGGAAGATGTGTGTGCTGAGTTATTCTAGCTTTAACACAGGACTACTTTTGCCTCAGAGCAAGGCCACTGCTTCCGCTGACCAGACGAGAGGGAATTAACCTGAATAAACTCTGCCTGCAATTTGTCCTAGGGCAGCCTGACACCACTGTAGAGAATTCCACTCTTGAAAGAGTAGGTCGACACCCTTAGAAGTTTGGCTCCCTAGTAGCCCATACCTGCCTTGCCTAGACAGCCAGTCCCCCAAAGAGACAAACACCTCTGTAAAATGTATTCCTCAGCAAAATAAAAGATGTCTGCCTAACCGGTGAGACCTGAGCTCCTCATTAATGTCCCAACTGGTAAGACTGGAGAATCAGGGCACTGTCACATTGAGACACTGCCAGACTGCTGTCATAGAAACACCCCCTTCTGTCGCCAGCCCACCAATAAATCGATCCTGTTAGAATGCCTTGCTCACTGTAGCTGTACTTCAACATATCTAGTAAACTCTAATTCTGCCTTCTGTGTTTGGTGAATTCATTCATAGCCCATGTAACTCTTGCTTGTTAATGAATTTCATGCTTGTTCCTGGCATGGCACAGTTATTTTAGCTTCAGCAGTGTTAGATGGGCATAACTGATACATGACTGCAATTACAGTACTTGGGTGGCTAAGACAGAAGGCTTGCTGTTTCAAGGCCAGTCTGAGACAGCAAGACCCTGTCCCAGAAAAGACAACTCGTTTGGTGTTAGGAACATAGTTAAAACCATCTTATGTGACTTGGAATAACATGCTTAAGCTTGTCATGCAGCTCTGTTGAAAGCTAGTCCTCAGAAGCAAGCCACCCTGCAGGTCAGATACCAGCCTAACCAAGAACCAGCTAATGAACCACCCCATATGATCCCTGTGCCCAGTGAAATGATATAAAAGTTGGAACTTTGGGAATGGTCTCTAGGCTTCCCCAGCATCTGTGTTGATACTAAGCAGCAAGAGGGCTTGAGACTGGGCATGGCTGTTGCTTCAGTGACTTGAACTCTCAGCGCTGTTGCTGGGCTCACACAGACCACTTGCCAGTGCTAGCCACTGGCCTATACTCTCATGGACCTCTTATAATCTCCACTAGGGCCATCCTGCCAGCCTGCCACAACTGAAGGACTTCACTGTGAATGTGGGTCAAGCCTGCAAGCATCTGAAGCATCCTCACTGGAGATTCCCCAGTGGAACCCTGCAGCAGCATTTCCTGCCTAACCAACTGTTGTCTGCCAGGTGAGATGTCTGCTTCACTCTTACATTAGTGTAGCATTATTAGGAATACTTGTGTTAGTAAGCCAAGAATATTTGAGAGGCGAATCTTGTGTGGACAGCCTGACTGCTGAGTGCCTTACAGCCCACAGGCTGTGCCATCCCCACTGGGGATGGTAGTTCATGTCTGTAAGCCCAGCATTTGGAAGGCTGGCAGGAATATTGTTAGGAGACTGAGGTCAGCTTGAACTCCATAGTGACTTCCAGACAGAGTGAGTGGAAGACTGTTTAAAACTGTAACCAAATGCCCAAACAAACAAAAAACATGCAAAGTTAGTTGGAGACTAATACAAAAAAATGTGTGGATACATGACCTCCAAATGAATGGTTTTCCTAAAATGTGAGTAAGAAAAAGCAGGAGAAGCAGCAGGACTCATATAGATTTGATTTAGAGTTCTTGAACTGTTATGACCAGGTGTTCTTTAAAAAAGATCTCCAGAGTAACAAGATTCTTAAAATTTAAATTTTAGATACAAGAGAATACTTTCAATAGTGAAGAGACAATTGAAACTCAGGTCACGAAAGCTGTCTTCCAGGTTTCTGGCACAGTGGACCTGCAAACCTCATGGCCCCGCCTCTTCTGGGCACCTGTCTTCTAGGTGCTCTGCCACTGTGTTGAGCTGGGGAGTGCAAATGTCATCTGAGCCCTGGAATATGAGGCTGATTAAAAACAAAAGAAAACTTAAAGAGAAAGAACAGCAGCATCACTGCTGTGCTCTTGAGAAAACTGTTTTCCAGTTTGGGTTTTCTGTTTTATCAGACAATTTCTATATTTCCCAGTATTTTACTGTTTCTGATTGTCACAATTCAAAAGGCAAACGATACACTAAACCCTGATGTGACCTTCAGCACAGTCCTTCCAGGTCCTTCTGGCTCTGGTTGGCTGTCTCCCTCCAGTTCTTCAAGCTGCTCCTTGAGTGCTTTGTGCTTCTCCTCATCTCTGCCCAGGCCTGATTCCACTCAGTTTGCTGTCTGCCTTCTAAAGGTGCTGAGGAAGGAACCCAGCATGCATTGCACACTCTCTACCACTCAGCTGTGTGCCCAGCCCACACCCTTTAACTCTTTTTTTGTTTATTTTTGTTTTCAGTATAATATTTTAAAGTTTATTCTTTGAAAATTTCCTATATATATAATATATAATATATTTTGATCATATTCCCTCCATTTCCTCCCAACTTCATTTCCTCCTCCTTCTTTTCTTCCTTCCTTTCTTTCTTTTAAAGATGACCCACTGGGTGCAGTGAGTGCTATCCATGTGCACCTGGGTATAGGTTGGCCTTTAGCGAATAGGCAGACTTCCAGGTGCAACACCCCTGCCTCTCCCTCCCCTAGCAGTGGCTCCTCCTCAGCTCTTTTCTCATCCACACTGGAATGTTAACTGGCTCTATCTTGTACAGGTAGATGAGCTGAGTTCATAGACACAATGGCCCTCTTGTGTCCAGAAGACACTGGGTTACATCATTCCTTTGAACCTCTGACTCCTACATTCTTTCTGCTCCCAGAGAGTGGATTAATACTCCTCTTAGAGGCGACAGGTTATCAAACAGAAAGCTAGTGCTAGGTGTGAGATACTTCCTTGGAGTTGCTAGGTAGGGAGTTCCTAGAGGCCTTAAAAAAATCCATGCTGTTGCCATTGCTCCTGGTTGCCCACAAGAACTCAATAGAAAGATTGTATTGCTGAAGTCACCACACAGTTTGGTCACACAGCTTGAAGAAATCATGCTGATACTGATCTGGAAGGCTCCTCTATGTTGCGTAGCTTTCATAGTACCAGAAGGTTCTAGGCAGGATGCTAGGAGAGGTCCCCCTTGGTCTTCTCCATACTCTCCTTTTAGGGTTGTACCTGGATTTTTAAAATAATGTTTTGTTTGACTAAGTTCATTGTGGTTCCTCTCCTTCTCTCTCCCTCCCTCCCCCCTCTCTCTGTCCTCTCTCTCTCTCTCTCTCTCTCTCTCTCTCTCTCTCTCTCTCTCTCTCTCTCTTCTCTCTCTCTCTCTCTCTCTCTCTCTCTCTCTCTCTCGTGTGTCTGTGTGTATGTGTTTGTGTGTGTGTATGTTGCAAACGACTGAAACTTGAATCTTAATCTTACGTATGGCACACAGGCACTTATCACTGAGCTGCATCCCCCTTCCTTGCCTTCTGAACTTCTCCATCCTCACACAGTGGCCTTGCCCTCATTTATCCATCCATCAGCCACCTATACTGATATGTAGAAGCTTCCAGTACAAAGGCCTGGGCATTTGCTGTGGGTGGAGACTCAGGCTCTGAAAACCCCTTTGGAAAAGTGAGAAACCCAGGAGACCAATGAGTCACTGATAACCTCCTGCTCCTTTTTTGTTCTTTTTCCTGCACCATCAGGGTCCACAGGGCTGAGGCTGTCTACCAGAGATAGGCACAGTTAGTTCTTCATTAAATGAGGAAGAGAAGAGAGGAAAGAGGAGAAAGTACAGAAGACCTGTGAGTGATGCCTAACAGTGACCTTTATATTCTCCATCAGGCATAGAGACTGGCTTGCCGGGCTTTATAAAAAATTGCTGGCCCAGGGAGCTGGGTGGGAGAGGGAGATCAGTGACAGAGCGTGGGCTTAGCCTACAGAGGCTCTGAGTACAATTACTGGTGGGAGGTGGGGGTGGGGAAGATTGCCAGCACCTGCCCACTCCTGTCCCCCAGGAATTCCCTTAAGAGACGGGAGAAAGGTCCTAGAAGCATTTCTAGTGGTGCTCAGTGGGGGCACAGTAGACAACCGAATCCCAGGCCTTGGTCGCATTAACACCAGCATTACTTACCCATTGGAGTAGATCACCAACTGTGTACTTCTATCACGTCCTGTAAAAACTGGTGCCTTTTGACTGTCACCTGTCTGTCATGACGAGCCCAGCAGAATACACACCATAAAATGTGACAGGCATGCATTAACCAGCCTCATGTTGAGGAGTCTTTCTGGGAAGATGCTGAGCCCCTTCATTATTAACCCACAGAATCTGGAAACATTTCCTTAAGGTAATTTACGGAATCAGAACCACTCCTCCAGCCATAGTGGAGGCATTTCCTGTGCTGTGACATGACCGCTGGGCATCGTGAAGCAGAGTTGCTGGGTGACCTACAGAATGCCATGGCCCACAGACTTGACAATGAAATAGGCAGATAGTTAGAGCTATGGTAATGGTAAGGAGGCTAAGAGGGTCACCTGAGACTTCTGCTGTCTTCAGATGCACATAGGCTGCCCCCACCACATGTAGTAGATTTGAAAACCTAAAGTCTAGGACTCAGTCCAGTGCACTCAAAGGAATACTGTACTGCTGGGGAAAAGAATAAGGAAGATCTCTCTTTCATATTAGAGATAGCTCTAAAACAACCCAACACACACACACACACAGCAACTTACAGAATTATTGATCACAGAATGTTAGTCTTTTTAGGAAAGGGGAAATTGCAGTTATATATAGAATTTATTATATCCACATTCATCCTATATATACACAGTACATTTTGCAAAGGACATGCTGGAAGGATGAACTGGAATAAAAAACGACTCGAGGGGCTGGAGAGATGTGTCGGGCTAAGAGCAGGTGCTGCTCTTCCAGAGGATCAGAGTCCAGTTCCCAGCTCACAACTCCAGTTCCAGGGAACACCACACTGTCTTCCCTCTGAAGCACTGAGTTCATGTATGCAAACCCATTCTTGGACACAGCACACACACACAATTATCTAAAAACCGAAAAACAAACAAGCGAAACAACAAAACCCAGAGTGGAGTGAATGAAGGATGAGGAGGAGGAATAGTAAGATATCTGAGAATTCCCTTGTTTCAGAACTTCACACATGAAAATTTACAGCTAGGGTGGCCTCCTGCTTTTTTACTGACATATACTAAGTAGAGGGGCCAAGGGTGCTGGTTAACATTCTGCAAATCAGGACAGCCTCCACAGGAAGCATCCAGTGTAAGTGTCACGGTGGTCATTGTTGGGAACCCTAGGTTTGGGGTAAGGGTCTGATGTTTCTAGAGTGACCTGTCCTTAGAGGTTTAAAAGTGACCAGCATTCTCCCCACCAGGGCACTGGCTTCCTAGAAAGAATGCAAGATGGCAGACAGGGTCTTCGTTCTCATTGATGTGAAATATCAGCCCTTCCAAGTCTGACTTTTCCAGTACAGAGTAGTGGAGTCTTGGGACAGGCCCTGACCACCTCTATTTTTCTGTGCCTGATGAACAGGTGCTCTAGCTCCATCCCCAGTAGTTTAATCTTTTTTTTTTCCTCCCTCACTTTAAACTTCTGTTCTGCTCTGTCACATTAATGTCCATCCACTAAACACTGGTATACTTCTGGTGACACTAAGACTGTCATTCAGTCTACTACAAAGGCACAGTAAACAGGCTGTGGGAAACCACCCAGAGACTCCAGCCTGAGTAGTAACTTCATGCATTCCTATAGGCTGGAGTTAGCCATAGCATTAAGAAAGTACCAGAAAGATCAGCTGCACAATCCGCAGCGGGTTGGCCAGGAGCCAGAGGAGGGGCTAGGATGGAGGGCCTTAGGCACTCACCTGGCCTTGTCCTCTGCCCCTGCCTAAGGGCTGTGGCCAGGCTGTAGACTCCGCCCGCTTCCCCCGCCCCTCAGGTATTTTAGGCCCCGGGCATAGTAGATTCTTCGTCCTCTCAGCTCTGCTCTCTATCGGCCAGGAAACCTAGAGTCCGGGGTATGTTCTGCGGTGGGCTAGCTGGGGACGCAGGGCTTTGGGGAAGCGGGGCTTTGGGGACGCGGGCGGGGGTAGCGTGCGGCGAGAGTCCTGTGGTCTCAGCTCGGGTTTCCTCTGCTGCGCAGCGGCCTCAGCGACCCGTGACGCAGCTGGGTTAATAGCCTTGTGGTCCTGGCCGGCTGGAGACATCGCGGCCTTCCCAGATCCGCCAGCTTCCTTAGCAGAGGCTGCTGGTGAGGGATGGGGGCGACGCAGAGCCGGCCCGGCTGCTGCGCTGGGGTCCCGGGCTACAGGTGACCACGTATGTCCCTAGGTTACGAGTGATCCTGGAGACCCCGGAGACGCCGGCTGGTGACGCCCTGCGACAGGCGTTGGGATCTAGGGTGGGGGATGGGGGTTCGGAGAGAGGCCAAGGGCTGGGTGCTCTGGCCCCTCTTTCCACTCCAGTGTGCTTGGCTCTACCAGGGGCGCGGCCCTTGTTGTGCTGGGAAGTTCCAGGAAATCCAGGGAGGCCTTCAAACAGATACTTAAGAGAAAACATTCCAGATCTTTGAACTTTTTCCCATTAAACTCACGCCAGAAGAATTGTTGCGAGATTTGATGTCTGTCGGGCAAGGAGGAAGGACATGTGAAAAGTTTTGACAGGGTTTCTGTGCCAGATGAAATTGGCATGTGAGTTAGTTTTTTCCTCCCTCCTTGTTTTGTTGATGGACCCAGAGCCTTGCTCTGCTGAACAAGGGCTCTGCCATGAGCCACAGGCCTGCTCTTCCTCCTTTACTGCTTACATTAGTTTTGAGAATCAGAAGTATGGTGCTCTTCCTCCTTTACTGCTTACATTAGTTTTGAGAATCAGAAGTATGGGAATCTAACATTCATGTGGTGTCAGGAAGCTGGGTGTGAGGGAAAGCTGGGTGGAGTTTGGCACTTAGTATTTCTTGGCCCAGTTGGGAAGCAATTGCTTGTGCTAGGACTTTTCCAGAGGCTGCTATTTCCTTCCTCCAGTAGTGTAGGGCTTGGGTGTGGGAGGTGATGTATCAATGAACCTTGGGTAACTGTGTGTGATCAGGGACTTTATAGTCCTGGGGCACATGGAATGACCCCACTCTTATCAGTATACATGGGAGTGTCCCAGTGTTTCATGGCTGCCCTGAGTGATTGTATCCACTACGACTTGTGTCTTGACACAGAGAGGGTGCATTTGGGTTGCTCTTGGCTCAATATACCATGTTTATTTGGCTCCCTATACCTGCAGGTCTCCCCACGCTATCCCCACACATGAATTTCATACGAAGTCAGCATGAAATAGCAAAGAGAAATCAAAATCTGACAGAAAACATGGTAGGAGAACTGAAATGTGTTGGCCACACACCTGTAATCCCAGCACTTAGGAGGCTGAGGCAGGGGGATAAGAGTTTGAAGCCAGTCTGAGGCTGTATAGACATACATAGACCTTTTTCTGTTCTTGTTTTCCAAACATTGTAACAGTGTATAGTAACAGGGACCATTTATCTACATTGTGTTGGGTATTTACTCATCTCCAGACCATTTAAAGTACACAGGAGCATGTACTGTACATTGGTTAGGTCAAATATTAAGTTATTTTACATATGTAAATTGAGCACTTGAGGATTTTGACATCTTCAGATACCAACTGATATCCTTTAGATATCCAGGAATAACTGTACTTAAAATTCTATTAGGCCATTTCCTGCCCAAAGCACCTTTAAATTAGTTTAGTGAGTTACAACTAACTCAGGCCAATAGCAGTAGATTGAATTAGAATAATCAACAGTTGTGTCCCCCACCATCTCAGTATCTGCCAGGAAGAGCCTGCAAGGATATGCTGTAGGATCACATGGAGCACCAACCCTCTGTTTCCCAGTTTCTGTTTTCAGACTTTTCAGCTCTGTGCTGGGCCATTGTGCTGGTGAAAGGGTACAAATATTTGACCCCATCACTTAGCTGCCATTCTCATCAGCCATCTCTGTAGCCACTGGCCTCAAAGTGCCATACAAATGCTGGTTTTTGTGTGTGCCTGGACTTGGAGAAGGTTGGTAATGACTTTCTAGTTGACAGGTTCTGAAATCACTTAGGAGTACTTCGAGGTACCATCTTGATTAGGTCAGTGTCTTGGCCAGGCCTTTGAGGGACTATCCTAATTAGATTAACTGAGGTTTAAAACCCAACCAGAAAAGTGGGCAGCACCATTCTCTGGGCTGCATAAAAGTAGAAAGCTAGCTGAATGTGCAAGCATTCGTCTCCCCCTGAACTCTGGAGGTGTGAGGATCAATGAGCCAAAGTAAATGCTCACTGAAGTTGCTTTTGTCAGGGTATTTTATCACAGCAACACACGTTGGCGAAGTCCTGGAGGAGGTCAGTTCAAGAGTTTTAGCATCTGACCAATAGGTGATGTGGAAGGGGAGCACAGAGTCAGTCTGTGAGAAATGAGCAGCACCTTCAAAACTGTTTCCAGAGTGAAGAGGAAATTTCTTGAATTGCTCGTTTGAAAGAATCCTCCAGGAGTCCAGCAAAACACATGAGTGGAGCTCAGGGAGGGACACAAAGTTGGGCATTTCTGAATATCAGAAATAAGAACAAGTCCATAAGCTTTCAGAGCTGGGGTTGGAAAGGGACAGTAGTAGATGGATCTGGGATCAGTATATGTCATCACACCTTCGAACAGCAACACTGGTAGCCGGGAAGCAGTACCGTAACTGAAAGTTATGGATGTAAAGTCACATGTAACCTTTTTTAGACCCTGCCAGACTCAGTAACATGGAAGGATAATCAATTTTCAGATGTTGAAGAAACCAGAATAGCTGTATTCTTTCTAGAAAGTAGTTGGACAGTGTGCTGCATCAAAATAAGGGAATAAATAATGAAACAATATGTTGGACCCAGAACAGATAACATATATAAAGAGGTATGAACTGTATAGTATTCACAGAGCAAGGTCTAGAAGTCTTCTGACTGATGTGCTCAATACACTCTAGTTGGATATGAAGCACCTGTGTAATGAAAGAGAAGAGTAGTGAGTGTGGATATGAATGCCTCCAAGTGCCAGTGGGTCTCAGAAGAGTAGAATGTAAGAGAACTTGCAGTGATGATCTAATTTAAAGTATGGCCCATGGGGCCTTAAAGGCATCATCTATCCTATCTTGTCATCTGATGTACCCAACCATAGCAGTTGGATTTTCTTTTTGTTGTGTGTGTGCATGTGTGTACATGCACACATGCATGCACACTTATGTTGTGTTGGTGTAGACACTTGTGACTTGGTTTCCTGTGGAGATCAGAGACCAACCTCAGCTATGGGTCCATGCTTTTCACCTTGTTGAGATAGGGTCTCATAGTTTGCCTCTGCATTTGCTAGGCTTCTGGCCTACGAGCTTCCAGACATTCTCCTGTCTCCACCTCCCATCTCACAGGATTGGGACTGTAGGTATGCACCACCTTGTCTGGTCATACATGGGTGCTGAGGCTTCAGACTCAAGTCCTCACACTTGCATGGCAGGCCCTCTATCCACTGAGCCATTTCTCCAGCCCAACCGCTGTATTTTACATTGGCACCAATACTCAGTCTCTTTTTCAAGCCCTCAGAGTTAGTGCTTCACAAATCCTCTCCTGAAAGAAACAACTGTGCCTTTGGTCTGGAAGAGTGAATTCAGGACAGTATTCTTTTATTGCTATGGAGCCAGGATGTTTGAGACCAACAGCTCAGGGTCAAGTAACCAATATAAAGAGATTCTCACTAGCCACATAAGGACAGTTTTGTGCACCAACAAGGAAAAAAAAATACCATTAATTGGATTTTTTTTAATACAAAGGCTTGAGTCCATAAATAAATTTAAATGAGGCAAATAAGATGATTTAAAAGGCACAAAAGAATTCAGCACTATTTACACTCCTTCTAGGAATGTTAAATATTAAAGTTCCCAGGTCAAGTGGGTAGTCCAAAAGGCCTGAAGAATATTGCATTAGGAACAAATTACTGCTAGAATTACTGCTCATGTAGAGGAAAACTCAAGTGATAATACTGCAGAAAGATACAAGGAAGGTAGAAGAAACCTGGTGTTTGGATGGGGTCTTGCAAATCCACATGAAGGTGGGATTGAAACCCAAAGTTATTTTAGCTAGACACATGCTTGGCCACAACAGGAGTGAGTGCCTGGTGCTAAGTCACAGTGGGATGGCAGGGAGACCTTGAACAAGGCAGTCCTAGTCCTGTTTCTGCAGGGAGAAGAAGCTCCCTGTGATAATTCTATCCTGGGAAACCACTAAAGTAAGCCTGGTAGAAGGTCAGATGTGTCTGCACACTTCTTGGTTTCTGGGGGTTCTGTGTGGCCCCCCTGCTGTGCCCTGGATTGTTACACTGTCACAACCAGTTTGCATTCCTTTGTTATTCTCAGTTCAAATCTCAGGGTTCTGATTCCCCCTCAACCCCTCTTCCTCTCTGTTTGCATCTCAGCCAGTCTTGAAATAGAGAGCTTTCTTCCACAGCTTCCCCAGGGCTGTGACTATAGGTATCATGGCTGGCCACAGTCCTTTGATCTAGAGAACTCACTTCTCTGAATTAATTTCTTCTTGCCTGTCTTCCAATGAACACCCCTCTTCTATAAGATTGTATGTGATTACATTTAGTGACCATTTGAATTATGCAAGACATTTCATCGCAAGATCCTAATCCTTACCACAAAGTCTCTTCCTGGGTGAAGAAACTTTCCCTGGTTCCATGGTTTGGGAACTGGGTGTCTTTGGGTTCTTTCTCCAGCTGACCAGAGCTATAGCTGTAAAGCTGTGCCATGTATTCTGTTCCCATCATTACAGCTGGACACCCTTCTCTTCCCTGTGGCCTGTTACTTCCCCTCCCCATGCTCTGTGAGTTCTCAGCCACTGCTGGGGGAGGGGGGGGGGTGATGGGAAATCTTAGAACTGTTGTACTGTCTAACTGGGGAAGGGAATTTGACAACTGCATGGGGATGATGTCACAGCTGGCAGGCCCTGCTTCTGCAGTTGCCTGTTTCCAACCTGCACTGATGCACTCATGGACTTCCTGGCTGGTGGGTCCTTACCTGCCTCTTGTCCTCTGAGCCATTTCCTTCTGGTTCCCCGTGTACTGATTTCTGCACATGAGGAAGACAAGGCGCTGGCCTGAGTTACCCCAGCAGGGCTGTATCACTTTCTGCATGTGACCTTTACTTTCCAGGCTGTGTTTTCCCTGTGTTCACTGAGGCGCAGCATCACTGTGTGAATGAGAGTGAAGACCCAGCCTACACATCAGCTGTATTCATGTGATACTGATTCAATCCCTCGTTCCAGGCTTGCAATCATGGATCCTCTGCGGGAAGCAAATGGCACCTTTGCCTTAAACCTTTTGAAAATACTGGGAGAAGACAGCTCAAAAAATGTATTTTTCTCACCCATGAGCATCTCCTCGGCCCTGGCCATGGTCTTCATGGGGGCAAAGGGAGACACTGCAAGCCAGATGATTAAGGTAACCAGCACCATTTCTCACCAGATTAATACCATGGACTCAGTTGAGCTGGTCCTCCACACTCTCAGTCTCAAAAACTAATCCAACTGGAGGAACAAATGGGAATGAAATGACAGAGGGGTATGTTTGGAGAGTTGAGAGGAAGGATGCACTGCATCTGTTAGGATGCTATCACTGACTCATTGGTGCTCGCAGTGTGTATGTGAGAGTTAGCTTGAGTAAAAACACCAAAGCGGTGACACCAGGGTCCCCTGTGATGCCCACTGTCTCCTCTCTGCCCCTAATGAATCTCAGCTTTTTCACCGGTAAGGAACACTGGAATGGTTTCAGCCTTGGCTGGAAGACCAGGGACATATCCATTAGGGCTGGTCTTGGACATAGTGTTTTAGCTACAGAGGTTATGAACTGCAGAGACAGGCTGTCCCAGCATAAGAGGGGAGACTACCTTGGGCTATGACTTAGCATTCTGGGTTAAGTCTTGGCAGCTTCTTTCCATTTTTACAAGACATACTGTGTTTGTTGCTGTCTCAGCCTGCCTCCTGTTTGAAGGGAGTTAGGCCATAGAGGCTTGCCTTCAATTTAAACTGACTCTCTTTGTTTTTTTGTTCTAAGCTATTACAACTACTGATGGGCAGTTCATCTGTTTCCTATAGGAGCAGCTGAAGTCATTTGTGTAGCTTTTTCTGAGGCTTGGAAGGTCTACAGAATTGTATCTGAGGTCTGGCATCTAGGTGTTCACTGTTGGCTGGGGTCTTGAATTTCTTTCAAGCAGCTATTTGTGGTGGCAGTTACTCCAGGATTTTTATGTGGTCTCCTGGAGGATGGCTTAGATTTCCTTCCATGATGTCTGGGAACAAATGTGGCAGCTCCCAGGCCTTTTAAAGCCCAGGTTGGAACAGGGTCACTCTCCTCCATTCTTTTGGGTAGACAGTCCTGGAGCCAGTCCAGACCCAAGAGCAGGGAAGAGACAGCATGGTCTGAGGTCAGAACTGGCTGCACTGGAGTCATGGCAGGTCTGCTTGGTAGCCATGCATGAGGCCAGAGCACAATTAGTGAACGTGAAGAGCTGGACTTGTGAAGGGCCATTTCTGCTCAGGGCTGACAGGGAACAGGGCAGGATCCTAGAGAGGGAGTAGTCAAGGTACTTTCATCTTTAACTAGGTGGCTCTTTGAGTGGCAGCAAGGATCTATAAGATTTTGAGGATGAGTTTAGTGTTGACTCATTTCATATAGCTGGGCTTGCTGAAGTTATGTTTGAATCTGTTTTGATTTCAGGCGCTTTCTTTGGATAAATGCAGCGGCAGTGGAGGTGGAGATGTCCACCAGGGCTTCCAGTCACTTCTCAGCGAAGTGAACAAGACCGGAACACAGTACTTGCTCAAAACAGCTAATAAGCTCTTTGGAGAAAAGACTTGTGATCTTTTAGAAGTAAGTATCATGTGGTACTCAGAGACGGTAGGCTAAGGATTCACCCTACTCCCTTGCCCACTAATGTGATTTTGTATTTGGTTGCATACTCTGGAACCACGTGTGAGCGTATTCTTATTGTGCAGCATATTTAAGCAAGAGCCATTCTCTACCTCTGCCTCTTTCCAGAAATAGGTTCTTTTTATATAGGGTGATGTGTGTGTTCTGCACGTACAGAAACTTAGTAGGTGAGAATTTTCCCTATGTGCTACCATTAAGTGTATTTTTTTGTGTTTCTTTCATTCTTTGAATCTCAGTATCACTTGACTGTGTCTCATTATTATTATTCCCATTTTTGGTGTGAGAAATGGAACCCATGATCTCACACATCTAAGCCCCAACTCTACCACTGACCCACAGCCCAAGCACTGTTCAGTATTAGCCATCATCTGATTGTCCTGAGTATAGATGTACAGTGACATAGTGAACTGCTTGTGTGTGGGTGACAGTGTGGGCCATTACCAACAGTGAGTTACTGGATATCGATTTATGCCCATGTGCGTGCATTGCTGGCAGATACATTTGTGAAAAGAAGATGAAGCCTTAAGACTGTAATATGTGTTGCTCCATTGCTATCCCAGATGGCCAGAGATATCAGCAGAGTGTTCATTTCCTTCCCTGTCAGGGGCTTGAACAATCTTGATCTTTTCAGTTTTGATCTTGAGATTGGAAAGTTTTTTTTTGTTGTTGTTTTGTTTTGGTTTTTGGTTTTTTTTTTTTTTTTTTTTTTTGAATGCTCAAGTTGAGCCTCAGTAAATCGGAAAAAAAAAATCTTACAGAGACCCTGTGAGGTATAGCCATCTGTCTCCTGATTTACAGTGGTTGAGGAGGTGTAGAGAGATTGGCTCTTCTAAGACCATTCAGCTGATACTCAGCCTGTTTTAATCCTGTATCATAATTCTGTTTCCCTCAGGGAATGGAGAGATGCTCATTTGGTAAATAAAATGCCTGGTATAAAAGCATGAAGACCCAAGTTCAGATTCCCAGCACCCACATAGAAACCCAACATAAAGTTTCATGTCTGTAAGCTTAGTACTGGGGGATAAAGAGAGGAATGGATTTCTGGAGTGCACTAGGCAGCCTGCCCAGCTTTGTTGATGAGCTCCAGGTTCAGTGAGAGGCTGTCTCAAAAAATAAGGTGCAGAACTAACTCTTGAGAAAGATACTTCAAGTCACTTTCTAACATTAACATAGACTTCATATACACTTGCACACACATGTGTACTTATCTACACACATGTGTGTAAATATATTTGCCACATACACATAAATACGCAAATGAAAAATAACAGTTCTCTCAATGAGGAATTAAATATGCAGCCATGAGATGAGCTGTTTCATAGAAATATTGAGAAACCATTCCATATACACTGTCAACATAATGGGAGTTTCATTTATGTTGTATTGAATTTTTTGTTGTAACAAGGCAGATGTGGGTGGTCATTAAAGTCATTGTCATTTTACAGAATATATCAGCAAACGAATGGAACTTTGGTTTGTCTTGTGGTGCTGGTGATCAGTTCCTTTAAGGCCTTATGCATGCCAGGCTGGTCCTCCACTTCTGTGCTGCACCACCAAACCCCACTCCAGCATGGACTGTGTTTTTGTGAACTGCTCACTCCCAGAAACTGAGCTGCCTGAGATGGTGACCATGGACACATAGCTTTTCAAATTCCACATCATGAAGTAAAATAAATGAAAATGAAATACTCAGTTTCTTAGCTTCCATGGCCATTCCCTGGTGTTCTGGGGCTGTAGGTGACACCATTTTGAATGGTGCACATTTGTATTTCTGTTAGCATGGAAAACTGTGGTAGAAGGTCCATCCTGTGCAGTGCAGAGGTGTCATAGCCCTTGTGGGGTTAAACCTCACTCTGCCCATGTGGTGGCCTACTAGAGTGACAGCAGGATAGTACTGCATCTGGGGGTCTTCCCCATCATCTCCCAAGCCTCAGCTACTACCTCTAGGATCCAGCTGCTCATTGTGATTTTCAGTAGTACTCAGACCAACCACCAATTACCTCATTAATAAACTAAAGGGATCTGGACACAGGAGGACTGGATTTTACACTCTTTCCGTATATTTGTTTGCAAAACCCATCTGTACACCATTACATTTTGATTTATTGGTTTTGTGCATCGAGGAAGGAGGCTGTTGGTGCTAATCACTTCCGTGACTGTGTAATTATGTTGCTCTGTCTCAGTCTTTTAAAGATTCCTGCCGCAAGTTCTATGAAGCAGAGTTGGAAGAGCTGGACTTTCAGGGAGATACAGAGCAGTCCCGACAGCACATCAACACCTGGGTGGCCAAAAAGACAGAAGGTGAACACAGAGTCTATCTGTTGTGTTTGTTTGTTTTCAGAGCTGGGGTTTGAACCCAGGGCCTGAACATGCTGAGCAGGACCTCGCCCCTGAGCTAAACCCCAGTCCCTGTTAAGCAGTTAGCCTATTTTAAAAAAATGGTACATTTGTTGGTTTGTTTATTGTGTGTTTGTGTCTATCTGTGCACACCTGCACTCAGGACAACTCACAGGAGTTGGTTTTCTCTCTACCACTGGGTCCTAGGGATTCTACTCAGTTCTTCAGTTGTTAGCGAGCATCTTTCTTGTCAGGCCATCTGTCTGTGTATAGTCTTTTTATTTTTATTTCTGTTTTTGTTGTTTTCTTTTGTTTTGAGACAGAGTCTCTCTGTGTAGCCTTGGGTGTCCTGAAACTCCCTATGCAGACCAAACCGGCCTCAAATTCAGAGATCTACCTGCCTCTGCCTCTCAAGTGCTAGGATTAAAGGGGTGCACCACCATGCCTGGCTTTATAGTCTATTGTTAATAACCATATTGTTAATGCCTTCGCAGGCGCTTCAAATGTAAACAATAATAACCTTTGTTCTTTAAATCAGGACTTCTTTTTGACATGCCTGGGGATCGAAACCAAGGACTTGCAAAGTTCTCTAACATTGATCTGCATCTTTAGCCCTAAATCAGAAATCAGAATTCTTTTTGTTTTTTGTTTTTTGTTTTTTTCTTTCAAGATAAGGTGTCCGTATGTAGCGTTGGCTTCCTGAAACTTACTCTGTAGACCAAGTTGGCCTGGAACTCAGGAATCTGTCTGTCTCTGCCTCCTGAGTTCTGGGATTAAAGGTGTGCACCAATCTGCCCAGCCCCTAAATCAGAACTCTTAAACTGCCCATCCCAACTCCTTTTTGCCTAAGAACTTTTTATATTACCCTGTACAGTGTATAAAACAGTTATAAATTTATTTATCTACAGAAATATGTTTTAAAACTGTTGGTATACTTATAATTTTGTCACAATTAAAGATGGAGTCAAATGTGCATACTAATGAGGTAAAGAGTTTATGTAACACAGTATAATCAGAAGATATAATAAACTGAAACTTACAGAAAATCTTTATATGTATGTGTATATGCCTTCATACATTTATGTGCAGCCTGTGCCTGCAGGGGCTTGCAGAGGCCAGAGAGTGCCAGATCCTCTGGAACTGGAGTTCCAGGCAGTTGTGAGCCACCTGATGAGGATACGATATGAAATTGTATCCATTTAGTCATCTCCTCCTCTCCCCAAAGACGTAATAATTTGATGCTTACACACTGAGAATGAGAACATGAAAATAAATGAAAGTCTATTATTCACAATGACGATATTCTCTCTCTCTAAGAGCAGAAATCTTTGAATGTAGATCACAGACGCTGTAGTGTTGGTTGGCATTGCATTTTATAGGATAAATAAAATTTTATAGGATAAAAAAATAAGAGTTCTGATTTATGGCATGCACAGTACGAAGTGCTCATGTACAGGATCAAGGCCAGAGTGAGGTGGTGTGAAGCCAGACGGGAGCTGCTGTCGTACGCTCTTCAGGTTCATCGTGCATTGGAGTTGGAATGAAGTTTCAGCTACTGACTGTTCAGAAAGCTGCAACTGTTGCCGTTTTCCCCTCAAGCCACACAGTCAGGCAGGAAGATCACCATCAGCAGCTTAGGAGACTGCGCTGAATAAATGAAACTTTACAAAGCTGTCTCTAAAATAGTGTCCGTTTCTGACGCTTTGCAGAACTTTTTCCTGTTCCCATTTCTCCTTTAAAGACAGTGGCTCTGTAGCCCTGGCTGACTTATATCCTGTTACATAGATTGTGTTGGCTCCCAGTGATGGGATTAAATGGTGTGTCACTACATCTGGCTTTTCCCAGCTGTCTGTGGTGTCTCCCAGTATTTGATACACCTATTCAATAACCAACCAACCTGCTGCTGTCTCTCCCATCCTTGGTGCCCAAAGAGTCCAGAATGCTTTCCTTCTAGGTCTGTAGCTCTTTCCTCTCTGGGGGTGATGCTCCTAAACTCTAGTTAGCTAGGCAGGCTGTAGGTGTTGGGCCCAACCCCCATTAACCTGTGATTGTAGATTGCTTTATACTTATAAGATCCATTTTATTACTGCTATTCTACTTCCAATTTATTTTTAAGCTGATGCATAAATATACATATTGACAACGTTCCATATAATTTTCACTGTGCATTCTCTAATGTTCAGATTAAGATAAATATATCTATCACTTCAAATACTTTTAAATTTGAATTTGTAATTGGTCTATTTAAAAACAACCTAAAGTTCCTTTCTTAAAGTTGTAGGCACCAATTGTCTCTTTCCGGCTCAAGTGATGCTTTTAAATTCCAACTGCATGTTTAGCACCAACTCATATATTTTATGTGTTTATTTGAACAATGAAATTTTTTGTACTAGAACCTTTTGGGCTTATTTTTCTTCTCACTAAAACTTTGAAAGAGTTTGGCTTTAGTGATGGAGAGCTGGCTCAGCATTTAAGAGCACAAACTGCTTTTGAAGAGGAGCTGAATTGGTGCCCAGCACCCACACCAACTTTCTATCATTTCAGTTCCAGGGAATCTAATACTTGGGGCCTCTGTGGACATCAGCACACATGTGGACACACACACACACACACACACACACACACACACACACACAAAACATTAATTCAAAATAAATCTTAAAAAACCAAAAAAGGTGTGTTCATGTTGATATCAGGGTTGTTGCTTTAAGGACAAATGTCCTTTTATTTTGAGAGAAAGTGAAATCTCTTATCCATGCTCCTGACCAGAGCAGGAGGTGGTGCTCTGTGCCTGTCAGTCCTTTGCATGTATCAGCCAACTTGGTTTGCCAACTGGGTCTTGTCTTTGTTACTGTTCTATTGCTGTGAAGGGACACCACGACAAAGGCAACTCTTATAAAAGAAAGCATCAAATTAGCTTGCTTATGGTTTTAGAAGGGTTAGTTCATGATCATCATGACAGGAAACAGACAGGCATGGTGCTGGAGTAGTAGCTGATCCACAGGCAGCAGGCTTTTGAAATCTCAAAGACCACCCCCAATGACACACTTCCTCAACAAAGCCATACTTACTATTCCTTTCCAAACAGTTCCATTAACTGGGAACCAACCATTCAAATATATGAGTCTAGGGAAGCCATTCTCATGCCTTTTAATTCTTTTTTTTTTTTTTTGATTCATTCTTTCAGATAAAATTAGAGAGTTGCTGTCTCCAGGTACACTGAATTCAGACACTCTGCTGGTCCTTGTGAATGCCATCTACTTCAAAGGAAACTGGGAGAATCAGTTTGACAAAGAGGACACCAGGGAGATGCCTTTCAAAATCACCAAGGTAAGTAAACACAGTGCTTAGCAGAGGAGACTCCTGGGTAAGGTCCCCTGTTCACACTGGCTTCTGAAACACAAGGATGCTTCTTCTACTAGTCGTCTACTGCTTCACATAGCCCGTGCCTCTCATGTCTCTGGGCAGCTCAGCAGCCAGGACTGCTCTCTCAGCTTGGACTCCTTTCTCTTCCCTTTCCTTTTGCATGTTGCCAATGGTGGCCGCAGTCTACATGGGTTCAGGCCTGGCCCTGCTTCTCTCACTGACAGCTGTTGAGGTCAGACCTGATGGCAGAGCTCTGCAGTGTACTTTAAACAGTCTGCCATATAACTTTGGAGATATGGAAGTCTAAACTCCAGCTGTGGTGTCTGAGGCTCTTTGTGGTCCTGAATGCAGCCCATTCTCGTGATTCCCCTCAGTGGTGCACATTCCTTTCTTTTCAGTGCGTCTTCCTAGAAGCAATGTCTTATATCTTCTCCTTCCTTCAAGAGGACCACAAGTCCAGCTGGTTGCCACAAAACAATACAGTGGGAAAAGAACCTTTCTCCCCCTGCTGGCAAAAGAGCAGGGGGCAGACAGCTGGCTTCTGAGTGCCTGGCTAATGGCCGGTGCTCAGTAAACACTCAAGCAGTGTGTGAAATTCGTCTTGATTTGATGGGCTAAGCACAGATTTTTGCTTATAGACAAGCACACAAAGGATTCAACCTCTTTGAGGTTGGAGCATGTTATTTGCTGGTGGCTGAGTGTTATTCTGGATTTTAATCAGACCTCAGATCTCCCAGACAAACTTGAATTTGAACCTCTACTTTCTTAGGTAATGCAATTTATTTCAAGATTTATTCTCAACTAAACTGTTCATTTTTTTCCCGATTAAAATATTTCTGTCTTTGAAATCAGTTGTTGACAAAATATACATAAGGACTCCCTTCAGCTGCAAGCAACAGAAACCCTAGATGACTATAGTTGAACTCATACAAGTTCATCACCCACCAGGAAGGCAGGAAATGGGTGAAACCTGGAGTTTCCTGCATGGGGTGATGCTCTTGGGAACTGACTCTGCTTTCCTGCTCTACCACCCTTAGCACGAGGTCTTTTCCTCATGCTCACACCAAGGCTTTGACCCTGACCATGCTCACACCAAGGCTTTGACCCCAGCAGTCCATGGGGAAGGGCATAGGACTGAGAACAAGAAGCCTCCTTCTGAGACCTTTCCCATTTATTATATAAGTGGAACTACTTACTGTGGCCCCTGCTAAGTACAGGGCCAAGAGGCATTGCTTGCTTCCTTGTCTCTGCACTAAACACAGACTGGTCTGCGGCTTCATCAGATGTTGACTGTAATACTTATATATTGTCACACCTCCAAACCACAAGATTTTCCGTTGATATGGATTTGTATTTATATTATGAGCAGTATTCCTGCTCACTAATTTGCCACTAATATGGTCTCCAAATGTTACATAAGAGCCTACTGTGCACCAGACATTAACTGGTTGAGTGTGTCTGCCCTCGTGAAGCTTTGTTTTCCTGGAGAAGAGAAATTGGAGATAAGCCTAGGTAAGACCACAGTGGTTGGTGGGAGGGCTTCCGAGACATACAAAGGAGGTGGCAGGATGCTGTACTTGAGTGCGGTTGCAGAGGAGAGCTGCTGAGGAAACCCTCACTGGGAGATAGTATGTGAGCAGACACCAGCATAAGAGGAATGGTCCAGGTCTGAGGACTAGTTTGTTGGGCAGAAAGGGACTTAATCTAGTTAACAATAACCCTACAAACAGTCCTATGACTATAGGATCAAAGAAGATAGAGTGGAGCAGAACAGGAAGCAGGGCGGGCTCTTTTCTATACCAGGGTGTTTTAAGGACTTCAACTTTTGTCCCTGCTAGAGTGGTACCACACAAAGGTGGTACAGCCACAGTGGTGTGGTCTGACTTACACTGTGCTGGGAACTCTGGCTGCTGTGCTGAGGTCAGTGACAAGGAGGTCATCACTGTACCCCAGGGCTGTACTGATTGAGGTGAAGGCTTAAAAATAAAGTCAGATTTGGGTTATATTTCAAAGGGACAGACAACACAGTTTGGTAATGAGTCAAATGCAGGGTGTGAGAAAGTGACAGAAGTCAAGGACACAGATTGGTTTTGGCAAGTGAAAGGAGGACATGTAAGAATTGTTGGCAGAGCAGCTATACAAAGGAATATCAAAGTGCAGGAGTCAAATCAACTATAAAATACATTATTTCAGAGTTCAGGGAGGAGGAGTCCAGGGTAGAACAGTGAATTTGGGAATATGTTCAAAGTTATGAGAATAAATGAGACCCCCCAATAGAAAAGAATTGTTGGCCCAGGACATCACAGGTGTTTGCCGATTGGGTCAGTCAGCTTTCCTGACACTAAAGTGTGGAGACAGCCAACTTAATAAGAGAAAGGGTTTATTTGACTCAGTGTTAGAGCTTTAAGTCTGTGATGACATGAACCCATTGTTTTGGGGCCTGTTTTGAGGGTATGCCACTGGAATGGCATCCTAGGAGCAGGTACTGGAGTAAAATGGTTCATCTCAAGACCAGGAAGTGAAAGAAAGGAAAAGTTCAGGATCCCACAATCCCTCTCAAGGACACATCCCAATGACACACACACCTCCCTCTGTCCCCCACCATTTAGAGATTCTGTTCCCTTGCCAGGCATGGTGACACACACCTTTACTCACAACACTTGGGAGACAGAAACAGGTAGGTAGCTCTCTGTGCATTCAAGGCCAGCCTGGTCTGTGTAGCAAGTTTGAGGCCAACTAGAGCTGCATAGTGAGACTCTGTCTCAAACAAGCAGGATTCCACCTCCTCCCAATCTAGCACTCCTGAGGACCAGGCCTTGAAAAGGGGCCTCTTGGGGCATGTAAGGTCTAAACAAGTATTTGAGAGGCTGATGAAGTGTTCTAGAAGTCAATTGAAGAAAATGCTCCTAAGACTGGAGAGATGGCTCAATAATTAGAAAAAAAAATGTTCTTGAAGAAGAGCAGGGTTCGAATCCAGCACACACTGGTGTCTCATAACCATCCATAACTCCAGTTACAGAGGAATTTGACACCGTTTTTTGAAATATGCAGATAATAAATGCACATAATCATGTGGTACACATACATACATTCAGGCCAAATACTCATACATATACAATATAATAAAAAAAAAGCCAAGTATTCCTCATTGCAGTGACTGGCTTCCTTGATTGAATCTGCCCAATGTTTCACTTGTGTCTCCTTTCAATTTAATATTTATCTGTCCTTCACAGAATGAGGAGAAACCTGTGCAAATGATGTTCAAGAAGTTTACCGTCAACATGACCTATATTGGAGAGATATTCACCAAGATTCTGTTGCTTCCCTATGCTGGCAATGAGCTGAACATGATCATCATGCTTCCAGATGAGCACGTTGAACTGAGAACGGTAAGGAGTGTGGGGCCTTAATGGGGCTATGAGAGAAAAATTGAGTGGCATTTGGGTTTCTGCTGGGGCAGCTCTCCTAGGCTCCTGTGATCATGTTTTTATCTTCCATTTATTTGTGAGGCTGGGGTGGAACCCAGGGTCTGGAGCCTGCTTGACAAACACTCACCACTGAGCTGTACTCACCCCTCCCAGCTACTATATTAACTTACAGCTGCACTTCTCCATACAGTGTAGAGCCTCCCCATCATCTCAAGTGTCCTGTGTGACAACATTGTCCTAAAGTCTTGAACTCTCTTCTAGGTGGAAAAGGAAATAACTTATGAGAAATTCATGGAGTGGACAAGGCTGGACAAGATGGATGAAGAAGAGGTAGAGGTTTTCCTCCCACGGTTTAAACTGGAGGAGAATTATGACATGAAGGAATTCCTGTGCAAGCTGGGCATGACTGATGCCTTTGAGGACAGGGCAGACTTTTCTGGAATATCTTCCAAGCAAGGCTTGTTCCTGTCCAAGGTTGTGCATAAGTCCTTTGTGGAGGTCAATGAGGAGGGCACAGAGGCTGCTGCTGCTACAGCTGCCATCATGATGATGAGGTGCATGAGGTTCACCCCTCGCTTCTGTGCCGACCACCCCTTCCTTTTCTTCATTCAGCATGTTAAGACCAATGGCATTCTGTTCTGTGGCCGGTTCTCTTCTCCCTGAGGAAAGGATGCTCCTATCAGTCTTTTACCCATTTTCCATGGTTTGCCTGTGTCCCAAGTGACCTTATCCATAAGTGCAATGACAATTTGAAATAAAGGGCTTTCTAGCATCCCACCTTTGTAACTGTCTGTCTCATGGGAGGGCTTTTTCTGTGACCTGAAATTGCATTTCTGGGGGTTTGTGGTATTGCTGGCTACAGAGTTCATCCCTGCTGGAGGACCCAACACAGGCAGCCTTGTGTCCCCTGTGACAAGAGAAGAGAAGCAGTGCTTCTGTCTCTTCTCTTGGTAGCATCAGGATCTTACTCCACTTTAACTTAAAAAACCTGTGAGTTGAAGCTCTGAGGAGTGGACAGCAGGGACATATCTCTGACAGTCTGTGTAGAACTGTGTGCCAAAATTTATGTAAGCTAGATAGGCGGGGTGATCAGGGACCCAGCCCAGTGAGAACAGCTCATTTTCCCTTATATCTGTTTTCTCTCATATAGTATGACACACATACCTCTTTAGATACATAGTGTCCACTCTCTCCCAAGGATTGGAAATACTCTGTCATTCGCGGGAATATAGTTGAGCATAGCCGCATGAATAAACACCAGATGAATTTCTAATTAGTGACAGATATTACAGATAAAAAGGTGAAAAGTTTCTGAAGCTGTGTTTGCCACTTGCTGGAAATACAATAGAAGCATTCAACAGGAAGTGAAGAAATTGAGGGGGGCATGGTCTGTGTGAAAGAGTCATGTTGGGATTCTAAGGGGTGGCAGGAAGAATCTTCCATGACCTGTGTGCAGTTTTACAGAAGCCAGGGTCTCTTCTGTGAAAGAGATGCTGCTCTGTAAAAGAGATGTTCTTCTGTAAAGGGCACTGATGCTGCTCACACACTGCCAAGCTGCGGTGACAGAGTGGGTAACATTAAGAGACATGGAATTTAGGAGTTGATGTGAAGAAAGGGAGATTAAAGTTTGCTGCCTTTGATGTCCACCCTTTGTCACTGTCCCGCTGCTATAGCAAAAATACCTGAGACTGGAAAAGCTGAGCATGATGGTATAGACATGTGATTCCAGCACTTGGTAGGTAGCTGTGGAAGGATCAGGTATCAAAGCCATCTGGAGTTAACTGGAGTTTAGTGAAACAAATTAAATCAACCTAGTGGACAGCTACAGAGCTTTCCATCCAATAACTAAAGAGTACACCACTTCTCAGCAGCCCATGGATCATTCTCTACAATCTATCACATGTTAGGACATAAAGCAAGTCTCAACAAACTTAGAAAACTTGAAATAACATCTTCCAGTCTACCTGACCACAGTGGAATAAAGCTGGCTGCCAATAGAAACTACAGAAAGTACATAAGTTAATGGAGACTAAACAGCACATTACTGAATGGCAGTTGGGTCAAGGAAGAAATATATAAGGAAATTAATAATTCCTAGAATTGAATTAAAATGAAAACACAACCTACCCAAATCTATGGGACACAAGACAGTCTTAAGAGGAAAAAGTTCACTATAGCATTAAGTACTTACATCAAAAAATCTGAGATATCAAATTAATAACTTAATGATTCGCCTGATATCCTTAGAAAAAAACAGGAACAAACAGCATCCCAAAACAGCATGGGAAGAGATAATCAAATGAGGGGCTAAAATTAATGAAATAGAAACAAACAAAAACAAAAAATACAAAGAATCAAAGAAACAGTAGGTTCTTCAAAAAAAAATTAACAAGATTGATAACCTTTTACCCAAATTATCCAAAAAAGAGAAAAGATCTAAATTAGTACAATTAGGGATAAAAAGTAGACATCACTATAGACAGTGCAGCAACTCAGAAAATCATGAGGACATACTTAAAAATTTATTTATCCTACCAAATGAAAATCTAAAAGACATAGATGAATTTCTAGATTTATATTACCTACCAAAATTAATTCAAGATGAAGTAAATAATGTAAAAAACTTTTAACAAACCATGAGATGGTAACAGTAATTAAAAATCTCTCAACTAAAGAGAGCCCAGGTGGATTCTGTGTAGAAGTTTGTCACAAATGTGCCTCAAGCTATTCCCCCAAATAGAAAAGAAAGGAACATTTCTAAATTCTCTTTACAAAGCCAGTATTACCCTGATACCAAAACCAGATAACAAACTAATAAAAGAAGAAGAAAAAACGGTAAGAAAAGAAATTATAGGCCAACCTTCCTTATGAACATAGACATAAAAATTTCCAATAAAAACCTTGCTAAGCGCCAGGCGGCGGTGGCGCATGCCTTTAATCCCAGCACTCAGGAGGCAGAGCCAGGAGGATCTTTGTGAGTTCGAGGCCAGCCTGGTCTACAGAGTGAGATCCAGGACAGGCACCAAAACTACACAGAGAAACCCTGTCTCGAAAAACCAAAACCAAACAAACAAACAAAAACAAAACAAACAAACAGACAAAAAACCTTGCTAAGCAAATTCAAGAACACATCACAAAGATTGCTCATCATGGTCAGTTGGATTGATCACAGAGATGCAGGGATGGTTCAACATACATAAAGCAATAAACATAATCTACCACATAAATAAAGGACAGAAACCACATAATTATCTTATTAGATGCAGCAAAGGCCTTCAACAAAATTCAACATTCCATCATGATAAAAGTTGTGAGTCATCTAGGGATATGAGGGACATACCTCAATGTAATAAAGGCAACATACAGTAAGACCAAATGCAACATTATTCTAAAAGGAGAAAAACAAAGTATTTCTACTAGCATAAGGAACACGACAATGATGCCCACTCTTTCTCTCCATTCCTGTTCAATATTGTGCTTTAAGTCTTGGCTAAAGGATAAGACAAGTGGACGAGATAAAGAGGATACAAATAGGAAAGGAAGAAGCTTAAGTATCCTTATTTGAAAATGATATGATTCTATGTATAAAAGATCTTAAAGACTCCACAAGGAAACTACAGATGACAAACACTTTGATCAAAGTAGCAGGATGCAAAATTAATGCATAAAAGTTGCCTTCTATCTGCAAACATGCCAAAAATGAAATCAGGGAAACAATAGCATACGCAATTGCCTTAAAAAATACCATTCACGGAAACACATGAACTATGAACCAATGGCTGAGGGGTCACCAACTGGATCAGGCCCTCTGAATGGGTGAGACAGTTGATTGGCTTGATCTGTTTGGGAGGCATCAAGGCAGTGGGACCGGGTCCTGTGCTCATTGCATGAGTTGGCTGTTTGAAACCTGGGGCCTATGCAGGATCACTTGGCTCGGCCTGGGAGGAGGGGACTGGACCTACCTTGACTGAGTCTACCAGGTTGATCTCAGTCCGCGGGGGAGGCTTTGCCCTGGAGGAGGTGAGAATGGGGGATGGGCTGGGGGGAAGGTGAGGGGGGGGGCGGGAGGGGGGAGAACAAGGGAATCCGTGGCTGATATGTAGAACTGAATTGTATTGCAAAATAAAAATTAAAAAATTAAAAAAAAATACCATTCACAATTTCTCTACCCCTTCCCCCCAAAAAATGCTTCTTCAGCAAAGGATACCATAATTCAAGTGAAGAGGCAGCTGGCAGAATAGAAAAAACACTTTACCAGTTGTATATCTGACAGTGTTAGTATCTAGACTATATGAAGAAAAAGGAAAAACCTTAAATATCAAGAAAACAAATAACCCAATTTAAAATAGGGACATGGAACTGAACAGATTTCTCAAAAGAATAAATGTAAAAGACTGAGTGTAGCCAGAAGTTTCTCCAGTCCTGCCCGGCCCTGCAGTTGGATGAATTTCTCCCATTTGCATCCTGCAGCCACTCATTCCCAAGTAAACACACAGAGGCTTATATTATTTACAAACTGTATGGCCTATGGGTCAAGCTTCTTGTAAACTAGTTCTTAAACAACTTCACTCATTTCTATTAATCTATATATTGCCACATGGACATGGTATTACTGGTCTGTTGGCATCCTGTTGCTCGTTGGGTGGCAGGCTGGCATATCTCCAACTCCACCCTTCTTTGTCTCCTCTTCAGTTTGAATGTACTGCCTAACCTTATCCTCCTCTGCCATAGGCCAATGCACCTTTATCTATTATCTAGTGGGAGCCACACATATTCACAGCATACAGAAAAACATCCCCCATCATTTCCCCTGTTCTGTCTAATCAAAAAGGAAGGTTTTAATTTTAACATAGTAAAATTATATATAACAAAGCAGTTATTAAGCAAGAATTATAGTTACAGTATCTAGTCTATTTGTATTTGGTAAAATTAAAGAAAATATTCTATCATTTATCCTATATTTGTGAGTCTAAAGTTTTACATCTAATTTACCTTTTATCATAACTAAGAAAAACTATAATTATAACTATCTAGTCTTCAACTCCATCAAAAGCCCAAGAAGGATATAATATTACCTGAGTAAAAAGGGAATGCATTGAAAGTAACTTCCTTAATACTAGAAATGACAGAGACATCTGGGTGCCTGGACAGTCACCCAAAGTTCCTCTGTATTGTTGGGGCATCTATCTTCAGTGTACAGGCCTAGAGTCTCTGACATGACTTTCAGTGAAACAGGAAATTTTAAGGACTCTTCTGCCTATTCTGGCAAAGTTTGTCAATTGCATCTCCCCATGTCCTGTAGAATGTCTGCCAGTTTCTTCTGTGAAGCAGGAACCTTAAGGACCATCTCACCCTGTTTTGGCAAAGTTCAGTGGTCATTTTCCCATGGGTCCTGCATGTCCAGGTTATACAACATTGTCAAGCAGTCCAGGCAAGAGCAGTTTCTTGCCCAAATGGCCACTTTTTCCAAGAAGATAAACTCCATATGGAGTGTCTTCAATGCCCATCTTCCTCTTTGAAGTAAATTTGTGCTGCCAGAAGCAGACATGTCTCACTATCCAGAAAAGTCTAAATTTTTAAAACATTTTAAATGCCATAATCCATAAGTCTTTGAAGTGTTTGAAGATTACCTACCTGATTGAAATATATCTATGTATACCTAGGATACTTAATCTGTATTTCTTAATTATGCATTACAAGTTTGAGTTGCATAAATAATACCTTAAAACATGGTAGAAATATACATACAGTAAAACAAAATTAACTTTAAACTTGTATCAATAAACTGAAATCCATACCAATGTAAAATATTTTGAGATTAACTGTTTGTTTTTGGATTAAAGTAGATTCAATAATCTACCCCTTTATCCTATCATTTCTATATCATATCCCCCTTTCTTCTTTTAGAATGAGATTGATATGACCAATAACAATTTGTAGCCAAACCCTAAACAACAACAAACATCCATAATCCTTTTTTTGGTAATGTGGGTGTAGTTTTCTAGGCTACTTCTTGCTGATTAGTGGCACTGGCAATCTTATGGGGATCCTGAGAAAATTTGAGATAATGGTCAAGTCCTGCCAAGACCATCTATAACCTTTGTTGATAGATACCATCTGTCAAGGTTCAGACACTCTCACTTGATCAAATCTGATCCATCCTGGAACAAATCCATAGCCTCTTGCTTCCTGTGGAAACAGAAGCAGAGCCTCTTTTCCAAAGCAACATATCCTTAGACTCAAATTTTGAAGTCAAGATACCTTTAAAATATATATGTTGGTTTGAAAAACTCAGCAGCCTTTATAATCAAATGCCTCTCTCCAGTTAAAAATCCCAAAGATAACCCAATCCAGACTCTTATCTTCATCTTTACCTGGCTTAACTTTTATAGTATTTTTATTGTCTCTTTGCAGACTATTTTTAAAGCTATCTATTTCTTTATATAACTGCATATACTCCTTTTCCTCTCTCATCCAAGCCTACATAAATTTCTACACACATTGTAAACCATTTAGAGTTTTATATCATCTGAATCTGTCTTATTGTAAATCTATAATCCTTCTCTGATTTTAAACTGTTAAGCTGCTTGATGACTTTGGCTGTTGACTCTGTCCCCCCCTCACCTTCTCCACATGGTGGAGGTATGTTTACCGACAGCTCTGGGATCCATGTTCACCACCAAGTCTAGGAAGCAGTGGATCTATACCTCCATCAAGCAGTGTGTAACCCAGAAACTTTTATTTTTTGGTCTGTACTAGCAAAAGCTAAATCCACTTGCAGTGCACTCCACAGTTTGGAGACACCTCTATCTACCACAGCAGGAATCCGCCATGCTATAGCTCAAGCCCATATGCTGCAGTGTCTCTGTATCATGGCTTGTCTTAAGAGATACAATTAGGAAGCTGGTCTTGGCTTCATTTTAGAACCCTTTTTAAAAGCTTTCTCAGCCTGGCGGTGGTGGCGCACGCCTTTAATCCCAGCACTCGGGAGGCAGAGCCAGGCGGATCTCTGTGAGTTCGAGGCCAGCCTGGGCTACCAAGTGAGTTCCAGGAGAGGCGCAAAGCTACACAGAGAAACCCTGTCTCGAAAAACCAAAAAAAAAAAAAAAAGCTTTCTCAGGTTTTGGGTGGAAATTCTTGCTACCATGTTGGATGCCATATGTAGCCAGAAGTTTCCTTAGTCCTGCCCGGCCCTGCAGTTGGAACAAATCTCTCCCATCCACGTCACCACAGCCACTTGGTTCCAAGTAAACACACAGAGGCTTATATTACTTACAACTGTATGGTCTGTGGGTTAGGCTTCTTGTAAGCTAGCTCTTATAACTTAACTCATTTCTATTAATCTGTATATTGCCATGTGGCCATGGTATTACTGGTCTGCTGGCATCTTGTTGCTCCTTGGGCAGTGGGCTAGTGTCCTCCAACTCCATCCTTCTTTGTCTCATCTTCAGTTTGAATGTACTGCCTAACCTTATCCTGCCCTGCCATAGGCCAGTGCAGCTTTATTTATAATCCAGTGGGAGCCACACATATTCACAGCATGCAGAAAGACATCCCCCAGCAACTGAGAATTTTTTTTGTTAAATGTTCAACATTCTTTGCTATCAGGAAAGTGCAAATTAAAACGGCTTTGAGATGTCATCTTACCCCAGTCAGAATGGCTAAGACCAAAAAACAAAATAAAACAAAACAAAACACCAAAAACCAATTGACAATAAATGTTGCTGTAGATGTGGGACAGGGAAACACTATTCACTGTTGATGGGAGTGCAAACTGGTACAGGCAGTATGGAAATCAGTGTGAAGTTTCCTTAAAAATCTAGAAATAAATCTACCAAATGATCTAACTATACTGCTCTTGGGCATAGACCCAAAAAAACTGTATCTTACTAAATAGATACTATCTCATCTATGCTCACTGCTACTCTATTCACAATAGCTAGGAAATGGAAATAGCCTGGATGCCCACTAACTGATGAAAGCATAATAAACAATGTGGTGCACTTACACAATGGAATATTATTCAGATGTTCATAATAATGAAATCAAGAAATTTGTAGACAAATGGATGAAGAAGGAAATAATCATTTGGAGGGAGATAACCTAAAAAACAGAAAAACAAACTTTGCATGTTCTCTCTTATATGTGGATGCTAAATTTGAATCTTTGGATATGTGTATTTAAATTGAAGTACTCATGGATGTTGGGAAAGTGGTAATGAACCATGGGGGTGTCCTTTAAGGTGGCGGAGATGGTGTGAAGAGGAAATGGGAAATAATGGTGCAGAAAGGATTGGGTGGTGTGGGGAATGGGAGGGCAGGATACAGGACGGGGTGTAGGGAGAAATAGCTAATACTCAAAAGTCTTACTCCTAGCTGAGGTGCTTTTGGCAGTAGATAATAATGGCTACTAGATAATGTGATCCAAAAATTTCTTCTTTGCCAGGTTTTGGTAATCATTTCTCCCTAATTAATGTCTGTCTTCCTCATATCTTAGCTGCATCAAATTTTAGGGTAAATGCCTAGAACAGTGGTTTTCAACCTTCCTAATGCTGGGACCCTTTAATACAATTCCTCATGTTGTGGTGGCCCCCAACCATAAAGTTATTTTCATTGCTACTTCATACTGTAATTTTACTACTATTATGAATTGTAAATATCTGTGTTTTCCAATGGTATTAGGTGATTCCTGTGAAAGGGCCATTCGACCTCTAAATGGGACTCAGTGAACTGTACAAGTGTGGTTAGAACTTCAGCGATGTTCCCTAAATGTGGAGAGTCAAAATGCTATGAGTTGAAAGTCAAAATTATGTTTGGCTATTTGGTCTTTTTAACAGCTTATCTATTACCTTTTTCTGTATATAACATTCTTGTGATCTAAAATGAAACTATTTAATGAGATTAACTTCAGTGAGGTCAGTAGCAACCCTATAAAAATCCATCTTTGATTCTTCCTCCCCACAACGTCCTCTAAAATCAAAACTTCAAATCCTATTGGCATTCCCTTTATTGATACTTATTTCATCATCAACTCTTCTATTTACCCTCTATCTCCATCCCTTAATCATTTCTATCTAAAATTATTTTAAAACTCTTCATGGACTTCCTAGCATATGCTTAGAGGTGTTTCTTTAAAATAACTACCTTGACTCTTATATCCATAGGTAGGAACCTCTTCAGTCTGCATGCTGTTCCAGTTCACCCAGAGTACTGTCCAGCTACACTGTTTGGATTTGTGTGGGCAACAGCCTCTTGATGCACTATTATAAATACCAGCTTCTGCCCCAGAGACCAGCAATACTCACTGTAGGTCATGAAGCCCCACCTTAATCTGTGACTGTCCAATTTTAGCTTAGAAGAAGCTAGACTCCAGTTGACACCCATTATCCCTTGGGTCTCCTCTACCTTCCTTTCCTGTAAATGTATTCTTCTATTCCTTTTTTACATAAGAAAAAAATTCTAGAAATGTAGCATTAAACTCCAGACCAGACTGCTGCTCTGACCACAATAAATGCCTATGACTATCTCTAGCTAACAAGCTTCCAGGTGCTATGATATCTCACTGAAACAGTGAGACTATAACAGAAGGGGTATTGATGGCCACAAATCCTGCTCCCTACCACCTTTCTCGTCTCCTCCTGAGGAATCAGAGACTCTGGCAACAGGCTCCTGCTCTGAAACTCCCTCCCTCAGAGAGCTGTATGAGTGAGACCCTGGGTCTGCTGACAGTCTCAGTAGTTAAGAGCACTGGCAGCTCTTTTGGAGGACTTGGGATCCAGTGCCTCCTTTAACCTCTGAAGGCACCAGACAGCATGTGGTGCATAGACATACATACAGGTGAAACATCCATACACGTGCACATAAAATTAAATTTAAAAAAAAGAGAGAAACTGTGACTCTGGCATGTGGGCTAATTCCTCTCTTCTGGAGGCTCCTTCATAGACCACATTGCAATGTTTCTTGAGGTGTTTCAGGACCAAATCGATTCCTTTGCCTCATAGAACCCCCTAACTATGATGCCTTTGAGGTACTTACAGCAGCCCCTGCACTTGGAGTAGCATACTTTGTTAATGTCAATCAACAAAATGCAGGTAAAAACCTAACATACTTTAAGAGGGTGTGGTAATACCACATACAAGAAACGGGCCTGACTCATGCAGAAGAGTTCTGGCCTCTCCTGTTCTGATCTAATAGTCCTGAACAAAGGGTGTCCTCTTTATTTATTGAACAACACAGCAAAGAGGGTAATGAGAAGTACGGAGGAACTTTTTTCTTCATTGAACTTTTACAGGAGCCTCACAAAGGGATTTGATTTGGCTTTGTGACTCAGAACAGCAGACAAAGCCACAGTTGGATCTTATCAGTCCTTCTCTAACTATGGGTTGTTTCCAACATGTTATTTTATTTCATTTTTATTTTTAGGAGAGGGTGTTGTTTTCAATACCTCAATGCTTCCAGTAAATGACTTAGATATGGTGGCCACACTGTATATACTTACCTCATTTTGAGTTGGGTATGAATGAGTCATAAGGAAAAATAGGGAGCATGGTAGAATTGAGGCTGTGCATTCATCTGAGCTTGTAGGAGTTAGTTAATTACTTTGGAAGTCCAAAGTACAGTAACAACGATTATAATGTGTATTGTAGAGGTCAGTTAATTCTGAACAGGTTGAACATGCAGTGTGTAAACAGAATAAATACATAGTTATAAATGGTTGCAGAGCTCATTAGACACTGGGTTACAGGTTGGGTGAAAGTTTGATTTGTAAAGTCAGGCTTCAAACACCATTTCTCAGGAAAACTATTTCTATGAGAGGACACAAGGGGCTGGCTCTCCTGGCCACTGCCCAGCCTGGGTCTACTTGCTGTCATATGTCTTATTCGCTTCCTTAATTTTCTAATGTGATTGGTATCTTCCAAATCACAGGCCATTAAGCTCCAGATGGTTTTAGAGTATCACCCATGACCATCAGCTTCAGTGACTGCCTCACACCCCTGAAACCATGACACAGTGCTGTCTGTGATGACCACCCCTTCCCCTCTTCAAAATGCAACTCAAGCCTTTCATGCCTCAAGGTCCTACACTCCTGTGACAGACCAACAATGTCAGTCGGGCCCCCAACATCCCTTCTCAGCTCTGAAGCAGGCCCCGAAGAGAAAAGAACTTGATCTAGTGTCAGTGACTTGACCTTGCTGATCTGTCAGAGGAAAACTGGAGACACAAAGGCCAAAAATAAAAGCACACCCCACCCTTCAACAGCCAAAACCTGATTGCTTCAAGCCTGATCCAGTAACTTGTGATGCCTTTTGCATCATGGGATCCTCCTAATGATCCATGGGGCCTCACCCAAGTGACCAGGCTCAGGAAGGACTAATGCTGCTGCAAATGTATTACTTATCAGGATAGTGATACGGAGACTTCCTGTCTGTCCAGATATGACATCACACAAACGCCCCATGCACTAAGACCAGATAACTTCCTCCCCTGTTATAAAGGGACCCCTTCCATCTCAGCAGGGAGATTCTCTCTGAGAATTTTCTTTCTGTGTTTCTGTTTCTCCTGTAATACATTCTTTACTAAACCTCATATCAGTTCTAATCTGGCAAATAATTTTATACCTGTGCTGCTATCTTGCCTGCTCTCAGGCAATTTCTTCATTCCTGCATAGTTCAGAAACCCATGCTTAGAGAATGGTGCTGCCCACAGTGGACAGGGTCTACCCACATTAGTTAACTTAATCATCCCCTAACAGACATCCCCACAGGCCAACCCAATGTAGACAATCTCTAATTGAGACTCTCTTCACAGGTTGTGTCAAGTTGGAAATGAAATATCAGGTTTTATGCAGTGCTGGAGATCAAACCTGGGGCTTACTGTATGGAAACAAACACTCTACTCACTGAGATTCATTCCCAGATCAGTTTATCTTATTTAGAAATGGCTATAAAAATGTCCTAAGGTCCAGTGAAGGTCTCAAATACAGCACAATGACAACAGAAAGGGAACGTGCAGGGCTCAGCCAGGACAAACTAGACCAAAGCCAGTTACCATCACTTGTGCCTGCTAGTGCTACCTTGGCAGAGCCCAGGGGCTCCTGGAAACGGTCTGAGTGTCATCAGGAGCACTAGCAGATAAGAGGTGATGTGGTTAGATTCTCTGCCTGCTGGGCTACAGACTCAGTGAATGAAAGCACATATGTAGCCTGACCTAGGGTGGTTGGACAGCCAGCGCTGTCTCCCTGAGCAAAAGCCATGGCTCCTCCTGGAGTTTCAAGTCTCTTGGGCCTGATCTTCCTCCCAGTGCCCAGATGAGGTGCTGCTCCAGTGTTGGGGGACTGATGCCAGGAGCCTTGGCCCTCTGTGCTGTTGGGCACTTTCTTGTGGAATCAGGATGAATGGCTAATGCTACATCCCACTAGAGCTGGGGAAGGAAGAAAGAAGCAGTTGGGCTCAGAACTAGCAGACTGGTTGCCTCAGGGTATGACAGGAATCTCATGACTTTTTTCTAAATCCAGCCTTCTCCTCACCGGCCTCACACTGCACCAGGGCCGGTGGTTTAACTAAGGATCCTCTTCTCTCACCAATGCAGTCTCAGCCCCTTAGCTAGCTTCCCAGTCTCTGTCCGGTCCTTACAGCCTTGTCCTGTCTGGTCTCACCTCTCATGAGATTCTAATTCCCAGCTTTACCCCCTGTCCCCAGCCCTGTGGTCCCCCAGACTCGAGTCCAGGCTGCTGTAGTCATAGCTCCATTCCCTCACACTGAAGGATGCTCGTGACCAGGAGTCCTGTGCCCCAGGTCTTGTGGTCTTGGCTGACTGGTGTGTGAGAGCTGCCCAGAGCTCATCTATGAGACCTGGGGATAGGGACTCCTGGTCATGAATTCCCTTCTGGCTGAGGCAGGTGGGCATGGAGGGGTGGCTCCTGCCATGCTAGGCTCTGTGCCCATTCCTTGGAAGGAATGGACACTCTGGGAGTGAGCAGCAGCTGAGGGCCTGAAATCTTCCCTAAGTGCTGCACCTCCGGGAAGATGCCAATGAGCCCTAGGAAGCCCTGGGTTCCATGGGGGCAGGCCACTGGGGTGTGCACTTTGCCTCCAGGGTCTGACCATTCTCTCTCCATCTGGCTCAGCCCTTCCCTGCCTGCTCCTGAGGTCATCTTGGTGCTTCAGTTCACTCTGTCCTCACCAGTGTCGTCCTCCAGGTGTCTCAGTGAGAGGCTCTGTCATCTCTGACTCCACCTCTGCTGAAAATTCTCAAATGCCCTGCCTGCCCCTCCAGCACCTGCTGGGGAGGCCCAGCCTAGATTCCCCAGCTCATGGGGCTGTAGACCAGGCCACACCAGCCTCACCCTGTTCCCCAACCCTGGTGCTTCAGGCCTGTTCACAGAGAATCTGAGCATGTGACTCTACTTCCCTCCCATTTGTCACCCTGTAAAATCCACTCACACCTCTGCCTCCTCACTGTCCTCCAGGAAGAACAAACTGTTCCTCTCTTCCCTTCCTCTTCTCTTTGAAGGCCACTGTGCTCAACTCTGGACACCCACTTCTGTCCAACAGGGATTCCTCATGGCCCCAAACCACTCAGGTCCTTATTTAGGACTAGCCCCTCTTTTTGTCCTTAACTTATTTTTCTGCACTCTCCTAGTCAACTTCTGGTTCTTTTCTCTCCATTCATCCTGTGTATTGGCATTCATGGGAATCCTTTCCCTTCCTGAGAAATCCTTACTGAGGCCTGTGACTTCAAGCTATATGTATTTGACAGTCACATTGACATTTGGTACCTAGACCTCTCCTGAACTTTCCATGGCACCTCAGTCTTTCCATGTCAAAACTGAAATGGATTCTGGATCTGGTGGCACAGGCTTGTTATCCCAGCTATGTGGGAGGCTGAGGCAGGAGAAATTCAAGTTTGAATCCAATCTGGGCTACAGACCAATTTGAAGACCAGCCTGGGTAACTTAGTGAGACCTTGTTTCAAAATAAAAAGTAAAAAGAGGGCTGTGGATATAGCTCAGTGGTAGAGTGCCTTGGTAGCATTTAGGAGAGCCTATGTTTAGTCCCCAGCACCCCAGGGGGAAAAGTAAAGGGCTGGTGATATGACTAAGTAGGTAAAGTGCTTGTCAGTCAAGCCTCCTGACCCGAGTTTGTTCCTTAAAACCCACATAAAGGCAGAACTAAATTAGTTTCCACAAAATCAACTTCCAACCTTCATGTGTGGACTGCCACACACCCTCACACAGTCACACAGTCACACAGACTCACACACACACACACACACACACACACACACACACACCGGTAACAATAAAGTAAACATGCAAACCGTGTTTCTTTGAACTTCATCTAACTTCTGTTTTCCCATCTTGCTCTTGTCACTGACTCACCTTTTGGGCCAAATCAACCCTCTGCGTCATGTTAGGTTCCTCCTTCCCTACCCACCTACTCCACAAGCATTAAGGCTATATATCTCTTTTGTGTTGTACTCATTTTACTTGTTTTGATACAAGGTCTTACTATATAGTTGGCTAGCCTGGAACTCTCTATTTAGATCAGGCTGTCCTTGAACTTGTAGAAATCTTCCTATCTCTGCCTTCCTAGTGCTAGGATTAAAGGAGTGCTTGGCCTACCCTCTTGAGAAAACAACTCTTTCCTCTGGTTCCTTGTTAGTGCTTTTTATCTGAAAAACTGGCAGCATTTCTTCCCCTGCCTGGTTCCCACTTCTGCCTCTCTGCTGTGAAGGAAGCTTTCCTATCTTAACTCTGAGGCTGTAGCCACATGCTCAGAAGTCTGGAAACCCACTGGCATGATGTCGTGAATATAAAACACTCAGTCTAGGCTGAAGTGCCTCATATTTAATGATACACTAGTAAGTTATAGGTTTCCAGAGGTGTGCACACACTTCTACATTTCCTAGTCTGTGGGGTTGGAATATTCCCTCCTGTGTGTCATCTCCTCAGCTTCTCCTCATTCTTCAGTTCTCAGTTCTGTGTTAAGGACTCTGACACCCTTTTTGGTCCATATTCCCAAAGACAAACTCACTGTTCCTGCTTCTACTTGTTCTTGCCCCTTATATTCAGCACTGGTACTTCACATATAACACCATATTCCATCTATGTGCAACATGTACTGAGGCTGAGACTGTGTCTTCTCTCTCTCTGTCTCCAAGTGGCTCCTGGCCCATTCAGTAAGTAGAATAAGTCTGTGGAACAAATGAAACAATTACATCATGTGTGGCAAGTTACTGGCACCATTTTTCCAGTTGTAGACAGTTCATATAATAAAGCCATCAAAGCCAATGATCAAACATCAAACTATGCAAAGAACAGGATTGTAAATGTTCTAAAGGACTTTGACTACGACATTACATAGTTATATCGCAGGCGAGGAAATACCCCTGTCCTTGTGAAGGTCTAATATTTTATTTAGACACGCTAATGGCCCTGGAAAACAGAAGGGGCAGTGTGTCTTTTTGGAGAGAAAGTCCGGGGAATACTGCAGTGATAACTAGATGATAGAGTCCTGTTCTACCCAATCGCTTTCTCCTTGAGCTCAGCAAACAGATGCCTTCCTCACAAGAGGCTGGAGTTCTCTGGTTCAGGATGGGGTGGTACAGTCCTTTGAATGTTCCCAGTGAAACTCATGCTGAAGCCAATCCTTTATGTGAGGTAAAATAGGAGGTGGGGGTCTTTATGGAATGATTAGGCCATGAGAGCTTTGCTGTAAGTGGGATAATCCATTTGTGGACTAATAGAGTTATTGCCGATGGGCTATCTTGAACGGGTCTATTAGGAAGCCCATTTGTCCTTGTCACTTGTGTGTATTCCCCTCATAGTGTCAAGACTTGCACCTCAACAGGGCTCTCCAGACAATCTCTACTAAAGAAGAGATTCTCATTAAGATGCAGTCTCTCAACCTTGGGCTTCTCAGCCTCTAGAATTACAAGTTAAATAAACCTCTTTATAAAATACGTGGTCTGAAGTATTTGGTAATAGCCAAAGAAAACAGGCTAAGACAGGCACTGAGGAGAGAAGTTTTGTGCCTTCGTTTAAGCTCTCTGACACCCTCACCAAGGTGGACAGTGACATATACACCTCATACCACCCCCTACTTTCCTTCTAGAATACCAGGATGGCATTTTAGAATTAAACTCCTTTGTATGGAATCCAAGTGGGTCTTCGAGAGGATTCTTTCAAGATGACCATGAAGTTGGACCATGGAGGTACATTTTAGGTCTCCAAGACCACCTGGCTGCAGTACAGGCTCTAGTTATCAGCCCTGTCTCCCAGAATAGCCACCAGAGCAAGTGGTAGAGTCTGGTGCAGCCTGGTATGCCTAGGTACCATAAGAGACTGCCTGAAATTCGCCTCCTAGCTCTCAAACTTCACCCATCACAGGTTTACTGCCTTCTTTTTTGCTTTATTTTTACATATTTTGTATTTTTAATTTTAAGAACTTCATTCATGACAGCCTTGTAGACAACCTCTCGAGGTGTCTCCTGGGAGCACTGGCCTGGGGCTCCTCGTGTAGACTGAATAGCTCTTTTCAGCAATGATCTGAGATCTCGGGGCCAGGCTACTGGTTAGCTGCACTCTGTCTTGGCATGGTTGTACTTGCTCAGCAGCCTCCTCATTTGCATTTTGAAACGGATCACCTATTGATGCTGAGGTGGATAAGAAGATGAGCTTCTTTTGCTGTGGAAAAAGAGAGACACAGAAGTATGTCGGGGAACCAGGGCATCCAGGAGGCTGATCATTGAGAAGAAGTTTGCAGTTCAAGTCGATTCCCAAAGTGCTGATTGTGGACAGGTGGCGCCAAGTTTGAACTATGTCTCTCCAAGGATCGTGGTTTGGGATATTTGGGGATAGAGAGGTAAACTGGCTTAAGTCAAAGGAAAAATACAGTAGAGGAAGTGACAGTGTCTGCCTCTGTCACTCAGTCTTCATGGCTCTTCAAGAATGATGTCCAGAAAACAGTGATGTTAGCATGGTTCATTTAGGGCAGAGTTTCTAGCTCTCTGAGACTGATGGTCACTCATCTGACACCTGAATAGTCTCAAGGTTAGTGTCAGTGTTTTCAGCAATAAGGGTTGGTGATTCAGGCCCACACTCCCAGAGACTCAGGAAGCAAGAATATCCAAAGTTGAGGCCTGCCTGGAATAGAGACTATAGCTGGAAGGTTTCTCCAGTCCAGCCTGGCCCTGCAGTCCCTCAGCTGCTTGTAAAATAATAATTTAGAGGCTTATATTAATTACTAATTTTATGGCCTATGGCAGGCTTCTTGCTTGCTAGCTCGTATAACTTAACCCATTTCTATTAATCTGTATGTTGCCACATGGCAGTGGCATTATCGGTCTGCTGACATTTTGCTTCTCCTTCCGCCGTGGCTGTTGTCTCTCCACTCTCTCCTTTCTTCTCCCCGCGTATATCGGCTTGGATTACCTGCCTGCCTCTAAGCTGCCTCGCCCTAGGCCAGTGCAGCTTTATTTATCAACCGATCAGAGCAACACATATTTACAATATACAGAAAGATATCCCATAACAACAGACAGATCTGAAGGTCTGCCCGGGCATCTTAGGGAGATCCAGTCTCAAACTAAACAAAGAAAGTAAGAAGAATGGAGGTACAGCTCAGTGGTACAGCCCTTTGTCTGGCATGCATCAGGCTTCAGGTTCAATGCAAGTACAGAGTAGGTGGATGGAAAAAAAAGAGGGAAACAAAAGTGGCCTTCAGTTTCTTGAGAGTAACTTAGACAACTGTTATCCTTCTACAGCCACGACCTGCATATCACATTGCAGATGCTGTTCTAGGATGGATGTACGCACAGAACTGTTCAAGTCTCAGAACAAGGTCACTTTTACCTCAAAGCAGGTTTGGCTCAGAGCAAGATCACTGGTGCCTCTGGACAGGACGAGAAAGAGTAACTCAAGTTCTGGCTGCAACCTGTTTTAGGCGTCCTGGTAACAACCAGTGGAGAGTCTCAGAGGGTGACCCCTAGTGACTCATGTAACCCTTTCAATCCTCTTACATTTGGTTTGAAACCAAACTCTGAATTTGAAATGTGTGTGTGTGTGTGTGTGTGTGTGTGTGTGTGTGTGTGTGTGTGTGTGTGTGTGAAGGTTTTACATTCCAGCTCAGGCTGACCTGAAGTGGGCTACAACTCATTACGTAGACAAGACTGACTTCAAACTCATGGAAACTCTCCTGCTTCATGCTCATGCATTCTGAGATTACAGCATGGGTCACCATTTTAGGTTTTCTCCCTTCTTTACAATTTAGGAACATGCTTTTTTAAATGTCTGTACTCTCCATGTCTTTATGATGGAACCTTTCTTTATATACACTCCATTAGGTTAGGGAAAAGTCTCAATTTAAAGGTAGTTGTTTAAAATAGAGACAGCAGTTAAACATACAGACTTTCAAACAAATCTGTAAGTAGTCACACTTTAAAATCACAGGCCTCTCATGACCCAGTGCCCTAAGGCCTGCAATTAGACACTTGGAAACACATTGTAGAACTCGTCATTTCTCAACACTAATGAACTATCCTGGACCACCAGCCTGAGCCCGAGGCAACATTCCTACAAAAGATGTTATATAAATGGTTTCTAGATAGCCATTCACCTTCCAACACATTGGCTTGGTGATTAAAAAAAAAAACTTTCATTCTCTGGTCTATCTCTGCACTGTTTGACTCTATAAACCGTAGTAGAATCAAATCTTTTGTGATTATACTCCATGTCTGCTGTGAAGAAGAACTTTTTAAAAACTGGCTTCCTGATTGGCTTTCACTAGAGTAAGGCAAAACACCTTGTTCATGTTCATGGTCTTGTAATATTCTCTGCTGCATGCCTGATCTATATCTTTTAGAAGTGATGTATAACCCAACATGCTTCACAGATGAGTCACTATAAGTGACCATTATTGGTTGCTCCTTGGTGAAAACTGTTGGGTCACTTGACATGAAATAACGTGACATGGTGATGACGTTTTGCTATATGCCATTTGAATAACTTGTCTGTTGTTTTTGGAAAGCACCATAGTGCATACAGAAAACTACAAAGGCATTTTTTTTTTTTTAAACTGGAAACGTACATGCAGGGAGTCTACCTCTGGAACAGTCTTTTCTTTTGTACTCTAGTTACGTAGCAATTACACATTTAATCAAATTGGGTTAACCAAGCAGTTGAAAATCATGGGGACTTAGTCCATTGGTAGCTTTCTACTCTGCTAAGGTTCCAGTTGACTAGACACTAAGCCTTCCTTGGTTCCACGCACTGAGTTCTGGTTTCCAGGAAGTATTGCTAAATTAGTACAAATCCACCTCACCACTGACCTCCAGCTATAAGTGCTGTTCACATTCCATCAGTCAGCCAATCCCTGGGACTCTAAACATTTTACACAGAAAACAGGAGTGTTACCTAAAGCTACAAAATGTGCAGGTCGAAGCCTGCACAGCTGCTGAGAGGGTGCTTTCCTTCTTTTCTGAGGCAGCAGGAGGGAGCACATGCACGTAGAATGATTTCCTGGTTGCTGTTCTGGGATGTGCTCAGGGAACTGCACATGGGTGGCAGTACTCATTTTGCATGTGTTTGTGTCAGTCTGTGGTATCCAACACTTTAATTTGTCTTCATAAGTCGACCACAGCACATGCTGGGGCTAGAGCTAAGTGACAGAGTGCATGCTTAGCATGTGCAAGGCCTTGAATTGGATTCCTAGGAAGACACCACACTGGAAACATAACACAGGAAAACACACTTAGCTGAAAACAAAAATCCAAAATACATGAGTAAAGTGAGCTGCATTTGCTACTCATGAACAACATTCCTGGTAAATCTCTCTGTCTTTCTGTCTCTCTCCTCTTTATTTGTGTGAGTGTGGTGTGTGTACGAAATATATACACAAGTGTGCGAAGTCTGTAATCCCACTACTTGGGAGGCAAAGTGATCAGTTTGAAGCTAGCTTTGGTCACATAATGAGTTCAAGGCCAGCCTGGGCTGTGTGAGTCTCTGTCTCAAACAAACTAACAACATAAATTCCCAAGAAGAAAAACAAACAATTTTTAAAAATTGAACAGATGTCAGGAACAGGTAGACAACCAGAAAGACAAAATAGCTTTTGAGTGTCTGAACTCACAATAAAGCAAAGGTCAGGGCTGGAGACAGAGAGCAGACAGAGGGAAGAGCACTGTCTTAGCATGTGCAAGGCTCTGGCTTTATTCCCAGAAGCAATATATTCTTTAAAAAATACAAGGAAATAAAAACATGATCAAGATATTAAAAAAAAAACACAGAAACATGTGCTAACCAGAAAACACCCAGAGAGTATCTCTCACCCAGCAGAGTGGCAAAAATCCAAGGTTTGACAGAAATTCTGTCTTTAACTCTTAGCAAGGCTATCAATAAAACCTTAAATAACACATTTCTCGATGACATTTGTTAAATGGTAACTGGCTCTTAGAAGCTGATTTGTTAGAGAGCCTAGATTTCTACGTGGCCCATAAAGTAACTAAGAGCAAGAAGGAAGCCGGGCACTCTTGTCACGTCGCATGTCTTCTTACCTTGGATCACCCACTTAGATCTGCACATAGAGACATTAACTATTCAAGGGGTGTCTATCTAAAAACCTGGGTACCCAACTTCTCCCTTCAAGGCTGAAGGCACAAAGACATCTTTTATAATATCCTCTCGCAGAACCCACAAAGGTGTGTTGGGTCTCCCGTTATTGTCCAGCCTAGAGTCACTCTGGACTTCAGCAACAGCAGAGCCTCCAAATGAGGATACTCACCTGCCATGGGCCTGCTTGTCCCCTCCAATAATGAGGATACTCACCTGCCATGGGCCTGCTTGTCCCCTCCAATAATGAGAGCTCTTTGGATCACACCGAAGAACCATAACTTAGACTATGGTTAACCAGACCTCACCTTGACCAGTACTATTTAATTATGTATGCCTCACTTCCCTGCCCCAAATCTCACCCTGTTTAAACATAAAGCTCACACCAGTACTCTGAAGATGAATGTAGGGCCCCTGGTCCATTTTTACCTGTTCCTTTTCTATACATGTTAATTGAATCCTCTCAGCTTTTCTCCATCATTTACCCTTTTAATTACCATATTGGGCCCAGTGACTGAGTCTAGACCTTTGGAAAGAGTGAAGCCAGGGCTTTGGCCCGAAAAGTCTGGTTGATGAAAATACAGTAAAGACAGTGTTCCTAAGGATGGATCATCATCATGGACATTAGGGTCCACTGTACCAAGATTGTGTAGTGGGAGACAGAAATTGGGGCTCAGTTCACAATAAAACACGGATAGTAGGTAACTTATAGCTAAGGAGCAGGTGGGTGCTGGTTGATAGAAAACTGCTAAAAGAAAACCTCAGAAGCGAGGGGGATTCTAGCTATATCTACCCAGTAGATTCTTGTTGAACACATGCCAGGCTGATCAGATCAAAGCTGACGAGATATTGAAGATGAGGGTTTCTAGCTGACTGATGTGCACCAGGATTCTTGTTAAAGTTAGATTTACAGCTGGGCTTGATGATGTGTTCTCTTACTATTGGGAATGGCATGGTGGAGGGAGAAGGAGTACAGGCTTGAGGCCAGTTTGAGTTGCATGGCGAGACCCTGGCTCAAAATGAAATCACGAAAACCTGAATATTGCCAGCAAGTGCAGAGACAAACCTTGCAAAAGATTCCTAAGAATGAGTAAGGTCAGACCAAGCAGAGACTCTTTGTCAGGGAGAAAAATGGCAATCTTTATAGTGGGGGAGTTGATAGAAAAAGATTGGTGTATTTATCTTTTGATATGACAATCCTCCTTTTAGGAATCCAAGAATCTCTGCCATTACTACACAATATACATACTAAGTTCTTGTTATGCATAGGGTGGGTTATCACCCTCAGGATTAGCCATGGGGGCTCTTGTTAGTTTCTACTGAATTGAAATGTATGTACCCCTCTGGATAACTGTGTGTGCTGACACTGTTGGGTGCCAGACTAGGTACAGATAACATTGTTTAAAAACCTAAACCCAAAGGAACTGATCTATAAGCACACAAAGGGATACTGTGCAGCCAGGAGAGGGAATAAGGAAGTGCTCTACGTACCATATTAGAAGGATCTCCAAAATTGTGTGTGTGAGCGTGCGTGTTTTAAATTCAACTTACAAAACTACTAAGAGATAACAAAATGCTATTCCTCGAGAGGAAAGGTGGAAATTAGAGTTGTATATAGAATTCCAGTATATATACATACAGAGTGTGTTTTCCCAAAGGATATACTGGAAGGATAGGCCAGAAACATTGTTAGAGAGAAAAGGATCCAAGAAGCTAATGGGAGTGAGATACTTTGAGAATTCCCTATGTTTCAGTCCTTTAAAAGTAGAAACTCACAGCTAGGTTGATTCCCTGGTTTTCCACTGACATCTGCTAGGTAGATGGGTCAGCTTGCTGGAAAAAGATCTGGAAAGTTCCTCACAATAGACTCTATATTTACATAGTGGGGGTCTCCAAAGAGCATCAGTTTGATCTAACTTTTCAGAACCCTGCACACAACTCACACAGACCCAGACACATTTCAGAAGAGGCTCCAGAAAAGCAGATCCAACACCCTTGGCATGTATATATATATTATATATATAATATATATATAATATATATATACACATACATACACACACACACACACACACACACACACACACACACACACACACACACACACATATATATATATATATATATATATATATATATATATATATAGTGGGGCGTTTACCCACCAACCCCACAGTTCCCCAGAGTTTTCTTGAGTGTGAGCAGCAGAAAATATTAGATAGAAGGATTTATTGCAGAGAATCTTGCGGAGATAAACAGATAGAAAATAAAGGATAGCCTCGAGAGGGCCTGGAACCTTTTCAATGGGCCCGACTGTCTCTGCCCCAGGGTATTTATAGAGACACCAAGGGGTGGAGCAAAAGACCTCCTCCCCCAGCACAGCCAAGTGCAGACCATCTCAGACACCTGCACTCAGGCTGGTGGTCCTAATCATCCTCTATGCGGACCTGCTGGGTAAAGCCACGAGGAACCCGAAAACGGGCTCCCGATATATATATATATATATATATATAGATAGATAGATAGATAGATAGATAGATAGATAGATAGATAGATAGATATAGATATATATATATTTATATCGGTGCTAGACAAGTGTTCTCTCCAGCCTCGGTAATAAAAGTCTTCTTTCCTCTCTCGCTTTAAACTTCTCTTCTGTTCTGTCCCGTTTATGCCCGCTAAGTGCTGGCACACTCTGGTGGTGGTAAGGCTGTCATTCAGTCTTGAAGAAGGCACAGTGAACAGGCTGGTAAGACCTCACTCTGGTCCTGTGTAGGAAACAACCCAAAGACACCACCTGGGTTTGTTCTAGTCCTTGTTTCCCAAGAGCCTGCAGTAAGCAAAGGAATCCAGGGTGGAAAGACCAGCTGCAGAATTGGCAGGCGGGGAGGCCAGGAGCTAGAGGAAGGGATGGATTGTTGAGCTATGGTCATCTGGTACTACTCTCTGCTTTTCCTACCCCTCCCCCTTCCACCCCCACTCCCCACTCCCACCCACTCACCTTCCCGCTCAGGCCGGAGCCTCAGGCTCCAGACTCCACCCACCTCTCCACCCCTCCGGTATTTGAGACCCAAGGCTCCACTAGGGCTTCCAGATCTCAACTCAGCCCGCTATAGGCCACTGAACCTGGAATCCCGGCTACGCTCTGCTGGCTACGCTCTGCTGCGGTCTGGCTTTGGCGCGGGGCGGTGGGGACGTGGGCAGGAGGGGGAAGTGTGGTGAGCGGCAAGAGCCCCAGGATCTGGGGCAGGGTTTCTCCAGGCTGCTGGGTTGCCACAGCTACGGTGACTGCACTGGGAGAGTCGCCTTGTGGCCCCAGCCAACTGGTGGCGCTGCCGCTTACCCGCTGGGATGCCAGGTGCGCTGGCTAAGCATCTATTGAGGTGTCTTGTGTATGATAGGGTCCATGCGCGGGGACCGGGGACCCGGGGCCACATGTGGCCCTGGTTGACCAGATGGTGAGATCCCAGGTTCCTAACACATGCGACAGGCTTTGGAATCGTAGAGGGCCGGGGCCAGAGAGAGGCCTGTGAGTTTATGCCAATGGTGTTGGACCTTCTTTTCTGGAGTCTCTTCTGGAATGTGTCATGGTCTTTGAGAGTTGTGTGTGAGTCTGGAAAGTTAGGCTCAGATCACAGCTCTTTGGAGACCCTCAATCTGTGAAGATAGATACTCGTGAGGAACTTTCCAGATCTTTTAGTGTATTTTTTCTTAAACTCATGTTGGGCGAAATGTTAAGTGATTCTATGTCTGCCAGGCTAGGAAATCATATGAAAAGTTTTGATCTGTTTTCTATTCCGGATGAAATTGTCCTGTGAATTAATTCTCCCCTCCCTTTCTCCTTGTTTTGTTAGCCAGGTGATTAACTCTTTTAGAGTAGCTTGGAATGTTAGATGCACCCAGGCCTGAGGTAGAGTCCAATCTCTTGGTCAGAAGGAAATAGCTTTTCCTTCATGGGTCTCAACAGAGAGCCCTGAGCACAGCTCCTGCAACATTCCTCCCTGAGAAAAGGTAACATTCAATCATTAGGGAGATGGGCTAAAGTTGGAAATAGATGTAACTTTTTTTTTTTTTTTTTTAACCACGAAAATCTAGAGATCCAGTTCCTACAGCTGCTCAGAAGGACTTGTATCTGGACTGGAGTTTGGTCCCACCCTCACATGTAGCCTCCAGGCAAGGGGGATTAGAAACTTGAGCTCCCTTCTGGCATTTGTGGCCAGTGAACCAGGATCATTACTGGAAGTGACTCTTTTGGTGGCCCTAGCCCTCAAGTGCCTAGCCAGTTTCTATGTCCTTTTCTTATCATCGGGGAACACTGGTCTGTGAAGGAATGCTGGGTGAGGTTAATGCAGGATATGTGTGTGTGTGTGTGTGTGTGTGTGTGTTGGGGGGGGGGTTGTAGAGGGCAGTTACTTTGTGATAGGACTATTCCTAAGGATGTTTGTACCTTTCTGGTGTGGTTTAGGACTATGCTGTGATATTTGATGTACTGAGTAATCTTTGGGTTAAGGTCATGTGATCAGGGATTTTAGTGCTGGGAGCCCAGGTTACAGGGATGGCTGATGTTATCATTTCATATTGGGAGTGTCCTGTGTTTCAGGACTACCCTCAGTAACTGCACCTATGACTTGTGTCATCACACAGAGAGGGAGCATATGGTTCACACTTAGCTCCAAAAACCAAGTTCACTTAGCACCTTTATCTGCATGTCTGTTTTCATGGATTGCACCTGTAGAATCAGCAGACAGAAATCAACAGCAAATAGAAAAAACTGGGAGGGAAGCCAGGTGTGGTGCTGTACACTTGTAATCCCAGTACTCAGGAGGCTGAGGCAGAGGGATGATAGTTTGAGGCCAGCCTGGCCTGGAGCTCAGAGTTGCCTCCTGAGTGCTGGCATTAAAGGAGTGTGCCACCCTCTCAGGGCCCAAAGAATCTCACAGTCCAGTCTAGTTGTCCACAGCAGTAGTGTAAAGTTGTGCCATGTATTCTGTTCAGATCACTGCATCTGGGCACACTTCTCTTCCCTGTGGTCTCTTGCATCCTCTTCCCATGCTCTGTGAGTTCTCAGCCACTGCTCAGGGGGGCTGATGGGAAATCTTAGAACTGTTGTACTGTCTAACTGGGGAAGGGAATTTGACAGCTGCATGGGGGTAATGTCAGAGCTGACAGGCCCTGCTTCTGCAGTTGCCTGCTTCCAGCCTGCACTGCTGCATTCGTGGACTTCCTGGCTGGTGGGTCCTTACCTGCCTCTTGTCCTCTGAGCCATTTCCTTCTGGTTCCCCGTGTACTGATTTCTGCACATGAGGAAGACAAGGCGCTGGCCTGAGTTACCCCAGCAGGGCTGTATCACTTTCTGCATGTGACCTTTCATTTCCAGGCTGTGTTTTCCCTGTGTTCACTGAGGCGCAGCATCACTGTGTGAATGAGAGTGAAAACCCGGCCTACACATCAGCTGTATTCATGTGATACTGATTCAATCCCTCGTTCCAGGCTTGCAATCATGGATCCTCTGCAGGAAGCAAATGGCACCTTTGCCTTAAACCTTTTGAAAATACTGGGAGAAGACAGCTCAAAAAATGTGTTTTTCTCACCCATGAGCATCTCCTCAGCCCTGGCCATGGTCTTCATGGGGGCAAAGGGAGACACTGCAAGCCAGATGATTCAGGTAACCAGCACCATTTCCCACCAGATTAATACCATGGACTGTCAGTTGAGCTGTTCCTCCACACTCCACATTGCCCTTGCAGATGACATAGGGGTGTGACGGGAGAGTTGATGGGGGAATGTGCTACCTGTGCTGGAACCCTAGCTATAGCATCCTGATCCACTGGTGGGGACTGTATGTGAGGGTTAACTTGGGACAAAAATACCAAAGGCATGGCATCAAGGCTCCCATGACCTCCACTGTCTGCTGTCTGGACCCAACGGATCTCAACTCTCCTACAGATAAGGTCTCCAATGAAGATCTTGAAGTTCATTCCCAAATGGGGTCAGCCTTGGCTGGTAGAGAGGGATAGGACCACTGGGGTTCTTGTTGGGTACAATGCTTTTTCTCTGCAGAAGTATATGAACTACAGAGACAGGCTGCCCCAGAATAAGGTGGAGAGACAGTGAGGGATAAGGACAGTGCACACTCCATGAGGGACCATCAGCTAGGGACCGTGTAACAAATTTTTGCTACAGATGGGGTGGCTTAAGTAACAGAGTATTTTCTCATAGTTCCAGAGGCTGAATTCTAAAAATCAAGGAGTTGGAAATCTGGTTTTCTGTGGATTGTACATGGCATCTTTGTCCTCTCTGGCTGTCTAGGTCATGGTCTTCTTTTCTTATAGGGACACAAGTCAGATGGGATTTAGCTCACTCTAATGACTTCCTTTTAACTTCTTTGTGCCTATAAAGGCTTAGCTCCAAATATGGTCACATTCTGAGGAACTGGATGCCAGATGTCAATATGCCAATTTGGGGTACACATTCAGCACATGGGAAAAAACACATTGCAGTCTCTGAACTAGCAATTCTGAACCACAGCAAAGTGTGTATGCCCAGTTTCCTGAATGCCAAGGTTGGGGGTATCTTGATTCACCCCCACACTTGTGTTTGAAGAGAGTCTTTCCTAATCCATGACCACCTTGAGCCACAACTTTGCGTTCTGGGTTAGTTCCTCGAAGCACCCTTCTGTTTTTACAAGACAAATGTGTTTGTTTCTTCCTTAGCCTGCCTCCTTATTGGAGAGAGTTAGAACCTAAAGTCTTGCCTTCAGTTTAAACTCTCTGTCTCTCTCCCTCTCCCCCCCCTCTGTCTCTCTCTTTTAATTCTAAGCTGTAACAACTACTGATAGGCAGTTCATCTGTTTCCTATGGGAGCAACTGAAGTCTTTTGTGTACCTTTTTCAGAGGCTTGGAAGGCCTATGGAATTGTATCTGAGGTCTGGCATCTAGGTGTTCACTGTTGGCTGGGGTCTTACATCTCTTTCAAGCAGCTTTATGTGGTAGCATTTACTCCAGAATTTTCCATGTGGCCTCCTGAAGGATGGCTTAGATTCCTTCCACCATGATGTCTGGGAACAAATGTGGCACCTACCAGGCCTTTTAAAGCCCAGGCTGGAACAGGGTCACTCTCCTCCATTCTGTTGGGCAGAGAGTGCTAGAGCCAGTCCAGACCCAAGAGCAGGGAAGAGACAGCATGGTCTGAGGTCAGAACTGGCTGTACTGGAGTCATGGCAGGTCTGCTTGGTAGCCATGCATGAGGCCAGAGCACAATTAGTGAACGTGAAGAGCTGGGCTTGTGAAGGGCCATTTCTGCTCAGGGCTGACAGAAAACAGGGCAGGATCCTAGAGAGGGAGCAGTCAAGGTATTTTCATCTTTAACTAGGTGGCTCTTTGAGTGGCAGCAAGGATCTATAAGATTTTGAGGATGAGTTTAGTGTTGCCTCATTTCGTATAGCTGGGCTTGCTGAAGTTGTGTTTGAATCTGTTTTGATTTCAGGCGCTTTCTTTGGATAAATGCAGCAGCAGTGGAGGTGGAGATGTCCACCAGGGCTTCCAGTCACTTCTCAGCGAAGTGAACAAGCCTGGAACACAGTACTTGCTCAAAACAGCCAACAGACTCTTCGGGGAAAAGACTTTTGCTGTCCTTGCAGTAAGTGTTGTGTGGTACTCAGAGATGGTAGGCTGGAGTTATCTTCTAGCTATCACACAGACTTACACACACTGACATACACTCCTGCAACATATGTGCACATATCCAAATGAAATGTACATTTATTTGCCACACACACGTAAACATACAAATAAAAAATAAGAGATAGTTCTTTCAAAAAGGAGTTAAATATGCAGCCCTGAGCTGTTTGATAACATATTGATATATAAATGTATAATATATTTTTAAAGTATATAAATATAATATATAACATACATTATATAAATATACAGTATATAATATATGTATTATATTGTTTATATATTATGTAATAAATATATATATTCCATATACACTCAGTATAGTGGGAGTTTCAGCCCATTTACACCATATTGAGTTTTCTGTTGTAACAAGGCAGAATGTGGGTGGTCATTAAAGTCATTGTCATTTTACAGAATATATCAGCAAATGAATGGAACTTTGGTTTGTCTTGTGGTGCTGGTGATCAGTTCCTTTAAGGCCTTATGCATGCCAGGCTGGTCCTCCACTTCTGTGCTGCACCACCGAACCCCACTCCAGCATGGACTGTGTTTTTGTGAACTGCTCACTCCCAGAAACTGAGCTGCCTGAGATGGTGACCATGGACACATAGCTTTTCAAATTCCACATCATGAAGTAAAATAAATGAAAATGAAATACTCAGTTTCTTAGCTTCCATGGCCATTCCCTGGTGTTCTGGGGCTGTAGGTGACACCATTTTGAATGGTGCACATTTGTATTTCTGTTAGCATGGAAAACTGTGGTAGAAGGTCCATCCTGTGCAGTGCAGAGGTGTCATAGCCCTTGTGGGGTTAAGCCTCACTCTGCCCATGTGGTGGGCTACTAGAGTGACAGCAGTATAGTACTGCATCTGGGGGTCTTCCTCATTGTCTCCCGAGCCTCAGCTACTACTTCAAGGTTTCAGCTGTTTATGACATTTTTTTTTAACTGACACTCAGTCCACCATCCCACTTTGTTCATAAACTAAGATTAAAGAGAGCTGGAAATGAGAAGTTGGTGTATTGGTTACTTTCTATTGCGGTGACAAAACACCATGGCCAAGGCAATTTGTAAAAGAAATCGGGCTTATGGTTTCAGGAAGTTAGAGTCCATCGTCATCATGGCAGGGAGCATGGCAGCAGCCAGGCAGACATGGTGCTGGAGCAGCTGAGAGCCCAGCTCTCAAAACTGCGAGTAGGAAGCAGAGAGAGCACCCTGGGAATGGAGCTAGTCTTCTTGTCTATTTGTTTATGTGTTTTGAGACAGGGTTTGTCTGTGTAGCCCTGGCTGTCCTGGAACTGGAGCTAGTCTTTTTAAACCTCAAAGCCCGATCCCAGTGACACACCTCCTCCAACAAGGCCACACCTTCTCATTTTTCCCAAAGATTTTCACCCACTGAGCAATTAGTGTTCAAATATATGAGCCTATGGGGGCTATTCTCATTCTAACTACCACAGTTGGGTTTTAAGTTATTTCCTTATATTTATTTGTAAATTACCATTCATTTTGATTTTCTGCTTTTGTGCATCGAGGAAGGAGGCTGTTGGTGCTAATCACTTCCATGGCTGTGTAGTTATGTTGCTCTGTCTCAGTCTTTTAAAGATTCCTGCCGCAAGTTCTATGGAGCAGAGATGGAAGAGCTGGACTTTCAGGGAGATACAGAGCAGTCCCGACAGCACATCAACACCTGGGTGGCCAAAAAGACAGAAGGTGAACACAGAGTTGATCTGTTGTGTAGCTAAAGTTTTCCTGCCTGGCCCACAGTCAGGACAAATCTCTGACACCCGCCAGTCCCACAGTCACTCAGACCCAACCAAGTAAACACAGAGACTTATATTGGTTACAAACTGTATGGCCGTGGCAGGCTTCTTGCTAACTGTTCTTACAGCTTAAATTAATCCATTTCTATAAATCTATACCTTGCCACTGGCTCGTGGCTTACCGGCATCTTCACATGCTGCTTATCATCATGGTGGCTGGCAGTGTCTCTCTGACTCAGCCTTCCACTTCCCAGCTTTATTCTCCTCCTTGTCCCGCCTATACTTCCTGCCTAGCCAATGGCCAATCAGTGTTTTATTTATTGACTAATCAGCAACACATTTGCCATACAGAACATCCCACAGCACTGTTGTGTTTGTTTGTTTTCAGAGATGGGGTTTGAATCCAGAGCCTGAATACACTGAGCAGGACCTGCTCTGCCACTGAGGCCATATTGATCAATTTAGTGTACAGTAAACATTCTATCTATCTATCTATCTATCTATCTATCTATCTATCTATCTATCATCTAGAGTGTGTGTGTGTGTGTGTGTGTGTGTGTGTGTGTGTGTGTGTGTGTGTGTGTAGGTTAGAGGACAGCCTACAGGAGTGCTTCTCTCCTTCCACCCTGTAGGTTTCTGGGGATTCTGCTCAGGTCTTCAGAGTTGATGGCAAGCACCTTCCCCTGCCAAGCCACTTCTCTTGCCCTAATGTGCATTCAGTAGTTTGTCTCCTTAGTCCCTTCACTAAGGCATCAGCTATAAACAGTGAAGCAGTGTGAAGCAAGAGGTGAGCCACTGCCAGAAGCGCCTTGGGTTCATCATGCATTTGAGTTTGGCTGAAGTTTCGGCTGTTACGTGTTCAGAAAGCTTTAACTGTTCAAGTTTTGCCACTGACCCCACATTCAGTGTCAATAAGCTTATAACCCAGAGTTTAAGAAGCTTTCCTCCAAGTATTTACAAATTTTACAAATCTGCTTCTTAAATATTGTCAGGGTCTGACACCTTGCCTAGCCCTTTCCGGCTCTTGGCAATGTACCTTTAATACATCTCTTCCAGAGCCACCCAGCCTCCTGGCCTTGCTTCTCTGCCTCCTTCCCTTCTTCCCCTCCCCTTTCAGGTTATTATTATTGTTGTTGTTGTTACTTTCACAAGCAAAGGGTAGAAGGCTTCTGCTGCAGCTCCTCCCTGTCTGGTATTGTCTGGTGTTTACAGTTTTCCTGCATCATTTCAAGGGCTTGGCCCCACCCCCATTTTAAGCTGTGGCTGTAGCCTGTGCTTTATACTTGTAAGGCACATTTTATAACTGCTCTTCTACTTATTTAAATTTAATTTTTAAATGGATACATAGGATTATGTGTACTTGTGGTACCTCAGCATGATTTTTAATACACATGTACTCTGTAATGTTAAGATCAGGATAAATATATTTGTTGTTTCATATATATATATATATATATATATATATATATATATATATAATTTTTTTTCTATGTGAGTGTATGTCTGTGTGAATGTATGCCACATGTGTGTGTATGTGCCTGTTGAGGCCAGAAGAGGGTGTTGGATTACCTGGAGCTGGAGTTACAGGTGTTTGTGAACTATCCATTGTAGATACTGACAACCAAATTCGTTACTGCTGAGCCATCTCTCTAGGCCCTTCTTCAAATGTTTTTAAAATAGGAACTTATAACCATTCTGTCTTATAACAGCCTATTGAACTATTTAAGCTGTAGACATCAATCATCAATCATCACTTTCATGCTGTACCTGTTGACCTGTTAGCATCTACTATGTTCATTCAAAGAGTTAAGTTTTTCTTCCCAAAATATTTTCCTGTGTCTTACTTCAGCCAATTCTTTTAGTTAACTGGCTTATTAATTATTCCTTTCAGATAAAATTAAAGAGATGCTGGATGATTACATGGTAAAACCAAGCACCATGCTGGTCCTTGTGAATGCCATCTACTTCAAAGGAAACTGGGAGAAGCAGTTTAACAAAGAGGACACCAGGGAGATGCCTTTCAAAATCACCAAGGTAAACACAGTGCTGTAGCAGAGGAGACTCCTGGTTAAGGTCCCCTGTTCACACTGGCTTCTGAAACACAAGGAGGCTGCTTCTACTAGTCTACAACTGCTTCACATAGCCGGTGCCTCTCATGTCTCTGGGCAGCTCAGCAGCCAGGACTGCTCTCTCAGCTTAGAGGCCTTTCTCTTCCCTTTCCTTTTGCATGTTGCCAACAGTGGCTGCAGTCTGCATGGGTTCAGGCCTGGCCCTGCTTCTCTCACTGGTCATGGTGTCACTGGCAGCTGTTGAGGTCAGACATGATGGCAGAGCTCTGCAGTGTACCTCAAACAGTCTGCCATATAACTTTGGAGATATAGAAGTCTAAACTCCAGCTGTGGTGTCTGAGGCTCTTTGTGGCCTTGAATGCAGCCCATTCTCGTGATTCCCCTCAGTGGTGCACATTCCTTTCTTTTCAGTGCGTTTTCCTAGAAGCATTGTCTTATATCTTCTCCTTCCTTCAAGAGGACCACAACTCCAGCTGGTTGCCACAAAACAATACAGTGGGAAAAGAACCTTTCTCACTCTGCTGGAAAAAGAGCAGAGGGCAGACAGCTGTCTACTGGGTTCCTGGCTAATGACTGGTCTAAGCAGCGTGTGAAATTTGTCTTGGTTTGATGGGCTAAGCACAGATTTTTGCTTATAGACAAGCACACAAAGGATGTGTATGCAGGATAATACTTATTGATGGCCTATCATCTTTCTGTCATCAATTCACTTCATTCATATGTGGTTTTTGTTTAGTTTGGTTTGGTTTTTCTTCCACACATACTCCTAGGCCAAAAGACCAGATTAATTGTATCATATTCTGGACAGTAAACTAGCCCTTAGATCTCCCAGGCAAATTGGATTTGAATCTTCAGTTTCTTCAGAAATGCCTTTTATTTCAAGCTTTGTTCTTGAATGACATTTTTTCTTCTGACAAAACTATTTTTGTCTTTGATATTAATTATTGACAAGATGTATGTTAGGACTTCCTTCAACTGCGAGAAACAGAGACCCCAGATCTCTGTAGTTGAACTTATATAAGTTCATCACCTACTAGTAGGCAGGAGATGTATGGAGCCTGTGGCTGCCATGCACTGGGGTGGAGCTCTTGGGAACTGGCTTTCCTTTCCTGCTCTGCCATCCTTAACATGGGCTTATTCCCTCATGGTTACATGATGGCTTAGACTCTGACTTTACAGTCCAGGGGAAGGACAGAGATGGGGAGCTAATAGCCTCTCCCTCTGAGCTCTCTCCTGGATATTGTATAAATGGAACTGTTTAGTGTTGCTTCTGCTAAGTGCAGGGCTGTGAAGTCATCTGTCTTATTTTCTTGTCTTATCAGTAGAGAAAGACTGGGTTCTGCCTGCTGGCTGTGAGTGTTACTGGAATCTGAGGAGTACATGTTACAGTGCCTCCAAAGACACAGAATTTGAAATGATCTGGGCTTTCATTTTATTTTATTCCATATGAATGGAATGCAGCTTACAGACACAAATAGTGAATCATTAATTTGCTAAGATTGGGTCTTTTCATATTGCATGATTAGAGGCTTTGGATCTTGGAGGTATGTGGGGAGAAACTGTCTAAAGCAGAGGTTAGCACCCTGTATTCCAAATTCATCCCAGACCAGTTTTCCTAGACAGAGTTTTATGTTACACATTTACCCTTATTCATTTACTAATGACTAGTTGTGACAGAAAGTGTGTGACCCACAGAACCAAGCAAAAGTGCATAAATCATGGTTGATTATGGGTAAAGTATGCCGGTCTGGGGTCAAGGACATGAATGAGGAGAAGGATAGCAAGCTACCTGGCTCATGGCTAGTTCAAGGAGCCATGATACACTGATCACAGAACAGAACTACAGAAATGTGTTTCAATCGCTTAGAATGGTGTTGTGTACCAGAGAAGGGGGACTGCAAAGGGTCTTCGGTTGTGTCTATCACAAGAAATTCCATAGATTCTACAGTAGCTTCTAGATTTAAACTATAGAGGGACTGTAGTTGGAAGTTTTTCTGTGTCCTGCCCAGTCCACAGCCGCTCAGTCCCCAATAAACACACAGAGGCTTATAATAATTATGAACTATTTGGCCATGACTAAATCTTATTACTGACTAGCTCTTACAGTTAAACTAACCCATAATTCTTGTATTTGTGTAGCCACATGGCTTGGTATCTTTTTGCAATTCTGCTTTGATATCTTGCTTCATCTTTCTGGCTGGTGACTCCTGATTCAGCCTTCCTCTTCCCAGAATTCTCCTTGTCTGCTCACCCCACCTATACTTCCTGCCAGGATACTGTCCAATCAGTGTTTTATTTATCAACCAATTAGAACAATACATATTCACATCATACAGAACAACATCCCACAATGCTTCCCCTTTTCTGTCTAATCAAAAAGGAAGATTTTTAACTTTAACATAGTAAAATTACAAATAACAAAACAGTTATCAAGCAAGAATTACAATTATAATATGTAGTCTATTTGTATTTGGCAAATTCAAAGAAAATATTCTATCATCTATCCTATATTTGTGAGTCTAAAATTTCATATCTACCTTATCTCTTATCATAACCAAGGAAAACCATAATTATAAATGTCTAGTCTTCAATTATATCAAAGACCTCAGAAGGATATATTACCTAAGTAAACAGAAAGAGCATTGTAAGCAACTTCCAAAACTCTGGAAACAACAGAGACAGCTGCCTGCCTGGACAGTCATCCAAAGCTCCTCTGTAGCATTGGTGCATCCATCTTCAGCCCATAGGCTTAGTCTCTCCATCATTTTTCTCTGTGTCCTGTAGAATGTCTGGCAATTCTTCTGCAAAGCAGGAACCTGAAGGACTATTTTGCTTTGCAATGTTCAGTGGTCACCTTCTTATGGGTCCTGCATGTCCAGTCAATACAACATTTTGTCAAGCAGTCCAGGCAAGAACAGTTTCTTGCCCAAATGGCTATTTTTGCCAAGAAGAAGATAAACTCCATATAGAGTGTCTTTGATGCTCATCTTTTTTGAAGCAAATGGGTGCTGCCAGGAGCAGATGTGTCTCATTGTCCAGAAAGTCAATGTTCTTAAAACATTTTAAATGCCATATTCTGTAGGTCTTTGAAGTGTTTAAAGATTACCTCCTAATTGAAATATATGTATGTGTACCTAGAAAACTTAAAGAACATGACTATAAGTTTATCATGGAGACTAATTATTAATCTATATTTCTCAATTATCCATTACAATTTAAATGAGTTACAGAGATATAATACCTTAAACAGGAGTAGAAATATACATACAGTATAACAAAATTAACTTTAAATTTGTATCAATAAACTAAAATCTATACCAGTATAAAACATTTTAAACAAGTTGCTCTTTAAAAGTAGGTTCAACCATCCACCCTTTTATCCTATCATATCTATATCCTGTATTTCCATATCATATCCCCCTTTCTTCTTTTAGAAAGATATTGACTATGACCAATAACAGTTTGTAACCAACAACCTAAACAAAGACAAACATCCATAATCCATTTTTTTGGGAATGTGGGTATAGTTTTCTCATCTATTTCCAGCTGATAAAGGGTGCTATATTCTTATGGGGATCCTGAGAATAATGGTCAAGTCCTGGGAAGACTGGCTATAACCTTTGTTGATAGGTACCATCTTTTAAGGTTCAGAAGGTCTGGCTTGATCAAATTTATCCATTCTAACCTGGAACAAATCCATAGCCGCTTGCTTCCTGTAGAAACAAAAGCAGAGCCTCCTTTCCAAAGCAACATATCCTTAGATCCAAATTTTGAAATCAAGATACCTTTAAAATAAAATATATATATGTATGTATATATATATCGATTTAACTCAGCAGCTTTTACAATCAAATTTCTTTTGTAGTTAAAAATCCCAAAGACAATATAATTCAGATTCTCTGTGTAATTTCCATCTTTAAGTGGCTTATTTTTTATATTATTTTTACTGTCTCTTTAAAGACTTTATTTTTTAAAACTTTCTATTTCTTTAATATAACTGTCTATATTCATTTTTATCTCTTTCAAGCCTATGTACATTTTTACACACATTGTAAACAGTTTAGAGTTTTATTTCATCTGAATCGGATTATTGTGAATCTATAATCTTTCTCTGACCAGGGGAGATTTTAAATTGTTAAACTGTGTAGCTAGTACAAAAAGTGGCAGCCTTGGCTGCTGACTCCACCCACCTCAGCTTCCCAATATGGCAGTGGTATGTTTACAGCCAGCCCTGGATGTCATGCTCTCTCCTGACTCTGGGAGGCAGTGGGTCTATGCTTCCCTCCAGCAATGTGTAGTCCAAAACTTTTTCTTTCTTTCCTCTTTCTTTTTTTTTTTTTTTTTTTTTTTTGGCTGTTCTAGCAAAAGCTAAATCCACCACGCAGTGCACTGTATGACTTGGTGAAACCTCTGTATAACTTGGCAGGAATCCACCATGCTGTAGTTCAAGCCTGCATGCCGTGAACCCACCACCATACTGTAGCTGAAATCTACACACCATGGCATCTCTGTACCTTGGCATCTCTATATCTCGGCCCACATGAGACATGAAGTAGAAAGCTATTTTTTTTTTGGCTCCGTTATTGTGTGTTTAGAAGCTCTTTTTAAACTCTTTTAAGCCTTATGGAAATTCGAGAGCCCCGTGTTGGTACGCCAAATGTAGCTGAAAATTTTCCCGTGTCTCACCCAGTCCTCAGCTGCTCAGATCCCAATAAACACAGAGGCTTATATTATGAACTGTATGGCCATGGCTCAGGCTTATTACTGACTAGCTCTTACACTTAAACTAATCCATAATTCTTATCCATGTTTAGCCACGTGGCTTGGTACCTTTTCACAGGTCTGCCTCGACATCTTGCTTCCTCTGTCTGGCTGGCAAGTCCTGAATAAGTCTTCGTCTTCCCAGAATTCTTCTCGTCTGCTCACCCCGCCTACACTTCCTGCCTGGCTACTGGCCAATCAGTGTTTCATTTTCCAACCAACTAGAGAAACACATATTCACAGCATACAGAATGATATCCCACAGCAAGGGATCAGAAACTGAGAAAGACTGTTGACTAGGATGTGTTTCCTGGCACATCCTATTCCCTGACACTGTGTTGGCAACAACTACAATTTTTTTCTGGTAAGGTGTTCATCTTGCCCAGCACTCAGTGTGGCTGCTCATTAGTTTGCTACTCATGTAATCAGCAGATGTTGCTTGACAGCCTACTGTGCACCAGGCCTTAACCGGCTGTGTGTACCTGTCCCCATGAGGCTAAGTTTTCCTGGAGAAGAAACTTTGATGTAAGCATAGGTAAGAACACAGGAGTTGGTGGAAGGGCTCTAAACATACAAAGGAGGTGGCAGGATGCTGTGTTGGGGTGTGGTTGAAGAAGAGCACTACAGAGGAAACCTTCACTGGGAAGACGGTATGCGAGCAGACACCAGGACCTTAGGGGTATGATCCAGGTTCTCAGGAGGAGTTCATGGATTAGAAGAGACATTAAGGTAGTTAACCCCAAATCCAGAAGTAAGCCCATCACTAAAGTGGAGCAGGGTGAGAGCATGATAAGAGGTGAATAGGAGAGGAAGCAGGATGGGCTCTTGATGTGATTCCAGATAGGTTAGGGTTTTGCTCCTGCTAGAGCCACACCACACCAGGGTGTCCAGCTAGAGTGATGTGGCCTGACTTGCATTGTGCTGGGACTTATGACTGCTGTGCTGAGGTCAGGGACAAGGCAGTCATTACAGTATTCTAGGGGTATGCTGATGGCAGTGGAGGTTAAAAAAAACTCAGGTTATGGTTATATTTCAAAGGAGGAGCCCGTATTATTTATTATTGAGCTAAGGGAGAATGTGAGAGACAGACAGGAGTCAAGGACACACAATGATTGTAGCAAGAGAAAGGGGATGGGATGGTTTTGGCAATGGGAAGGAGAGTATCACTGGCAACTAGGACAGGCAAAATTGTGTGTAGAGCAAACTTGCAAAGGAATATAAATTCAGAGGTGTGTCTGCAATTGGGGCTTTGTTTGTATCAAACTGAAGGAGTCAAATTGACCATAAAATGTGTTGTTCCAGAGTTCAGGGAGAAGCCCAGGATTTGGAAATTATGTTCAAAGTCATGAGACTAAATGAGTTCCCCCTTGATAAAGGCATTTTTGGCCCAGGACATCCCAGGTGTTTGGAGGTTGGGTCAGTCAGTTTTCTGACACGACAACTGATATGGAGATAATCAACATAGCAAGTTGATAATCCCTTTCTAGAGAACATCTCCATGATCTGAACACCTTCCTCTAGGCTCCACCTCTTAAAGATTCCTTCCCCTTCCAAAGCTCCACTCTGAGGACCAAGTCTTGAAAAATTGGCCTTTAGGGACATATAAAGTCTAAATTGGTCCAGAAGTTGAGAGGCTGAGAGAATGTTCTAGAAGTCTAACGAAGGAAATGCTCTCAGGGACAGTGACTGTCTTCCTCTGTTGAATTTGCCCAATTTGAGTTGTTTCAACTTAATATTTATCTGTCCTTCACAGAATGAGGAGAAACCTGTGCAAATGATGTTTAAGAAGTCTACCGTTAACATGACTTATATTGAAGAGATATCCACCAAGATTCTGTTGCTTCCCTATGCTGGCAATGAGCTGAACATGATCATCATGCTTCCAGATGAGCACGTTGAACTGAGAACGGTAAGGAGCATGGGGCCTTGATGGAGCTGTGAGAGACAGTGTCATTTGGGTTTCTGCTGGGGCAGCTCTCCTAGGCTCCCATGATCATGTTTTTGTCTTCCACTCATTTGTGAGACTAGGGTGGAACTCAGGGTCTGGAGCCTGCTTGACAAACACTCACCACCAAGCTGTACTTATCCCTATCAGGTACTATATTAACTTACAGCTGCACTTCTCCATGCAGTGTAGAACCTCCCCATCATCTCAAGTGTCCTGTGACAACACTGTCCTGAAGTCTTCAACTCTTTTCTAGGTGGAGAAGGAAATAACTTATGAGAAATTCATAGAGTGGACAAAGCTGGACAAGATGGATGAAAAAAAGGTGGAGGTTTTCCTCCCACAGTTTAAACTGGAAGAGAATTATGACATGAAGGAATTCCTGTGCAAGCTGGGCATGACTGATGCCTTTGACAACAGGGCAGACTTTTCTGGAATATCTTCCAAGCAAGGCTTGTTTCTGTCTATGGTTGTACACAAGTCCTTTGTGGAGGTCACTGAGGAGGGCACAGAGGCTGCTGCTGCTACAGCTGCCATTATCCTTTTGGGGTCATCCCCATCGTTCACTCCCCCACCCCGCTTCTGTGCCGACCACCCCTTCCTTTTCTTCATTCAGCATGTTAAGACCAATGGCATTCTGTTCTGTGGCCGGTTCTCTTCTCCCTGAGAAAAGGATGCTCCTGTGTCTGCTTTGTATGCACTCTCCATGGTTTGCCTGTGACCCAAGTGATGTCATCAACAAATACAATGACAGTTTTGAAATAAAGGCTTTATGGCACCTCACCTTCAGAACTGTGTGCCTATCTCATTGGAGGGCTTTTTCTAGGATCTGAATTTGCACTTCTTGGGTTTGTGGTGTAGCTGCTTACAGAATTCATCCCTGTTGGGAGGCCTAGTGGCTTCCTTCAGTCAGCTGGATATCCTTACTCAAGAGTGTGGTGTCTTTATTTCTTCTCCACTCAGCTGGATTGAAATCTCATCTCACTTTAGTGAGAGAATACATGCAGGACAGGTCTTTTGCGGAAGGGGCAATAAGGATAGCCTCAGACAGTCTCTGTAGGCAACTCAGGTTCCAAACCGGGGAAAACAGAGACACAGTGTTCTGGGACTCAGCTCAGTGAAAAAGCTCCTTCTTTCTCCATGTTTTTCTGCACATGGGGTGTGTCACAAATCAGTGCAGGCAGATGTACACTGCCTGCTTGATTCCAGAGGGCAGATGTGGTGATATATTGTGTACCCTAATAAATTTGCTAAAGATCTGAGAACATAAAAAGCCACTAGGTTAAACATGGAGGCTAGGCAGTGGTGGCACACACCTTTAATCCTAGCACTCAGGAAGCAGAGATCCATGTGGATCTTTCTGAGTTCAAGTCCACGCTGGGCAACATAAGATTAACTCAGTCTAGGAGAGAAACAGAGCCAGGCAGTGGTGGCACACACCTTTAATCCCGGTACTTGGGAATCGCATGCCTTTAACATCAGCAAGAAAGGTATATAAGGTGTGAGGAGACAGAAACTGAAGGCTTTTTGGCTGAGGAAGCTCATTTGGCTAGAGGCCTATCAGGCTGAGAATTAGAGGTACAAACTCTAGTGGCTGGCTTCTCTGCCTCTCTAATCTTTAGGCAAAGTTTATTATGGTACACAATATATCACCACAGGCAGAGGCATGTGTAACCATTCCAGGGAATATGGCTGATCACAGCTAGTGAACTTCTATTTCATGGTCAGTATTACAACTAAAAAAGTGTGGCAGGAGTGGATATAGGAGTTAAGTGGACGTGTATTGTCTTTTAATGGCTGAATTTAGTCTTGGGACCAGACCATATCTAAATGTTCCTTGAGGCCCTTCAGGACTAGTGTGATTCCCTTACCTCAGTAGTACTCCCTAACTTCTGTGTTCTTCTTGACATACTTAGAGCAGCCCAGGGCAAGGGTGAGTATGAGTGTACTTCCTGTCCCCAGGGAATGGAATGCTTCATTTGTCAATTAATCAGGGACCGTGCAAGATGTAGCTAAGTGACTAAAAGAACAAACATGACTTCAGAAAGCCAGTCTCTCTGAGGTCTGCCTACTATGTAAAGGCACATGGGTTGAATTTCCTAATTACTACTTCTCTTGGGTCTTCTTATTGACATAATTCTTTTCAATTATTGCTTCTTTAACCTTCTAGTATGATAGTATCTCACATATGACAGGACATTAACCTCCAGATGTGATCCCAACAATATCAACTATTACCATCAACATCAGTTCCTATCTGACACATTTAAAACTTCTAGGGTCTTACAGTGTGGTCTTTGACAAATGTCCCTCCCCCTTCCAAATGCAACTCAAATCTTTTATGCTTCAAGTTCCTATAAACCTATGACAGACCAACAATGCCACTCAGTCCTGCTTCTCTCCCTATCTTAAACCCCATCCCAACTCTAGAGAAGAAGACTTTAATCTATTGTCAGTCATCTTCTTGCGGCTCTGCCAGGGGCAAATGTAAAGACAGAAAGGCTGAGAACAAAACAATAATCTCCACCCTTAAACAATTACAACTTATCTGCTTGGGGATCGACTCAGGAATGTATGATGTCTTATCCAAGAACATAAGTCCTGAATAACCATGGGGCCTCACTCAAGTGACCAGAAAGACAAATGCTGCTGCAGATGTATTACTTACCAGGATGATGAGATAGACACTTCCTGTCTGTCTAGATATGACATCACAAAAATGGCCCATAAGATAAAACCAAGTAACTTCCCCCAACTGATATGAAAAAACAAAAACAACAAAAAACCCTTCTATCTCAGGGGGATGGTTACCTCTGAGAATTTGCCTTCTTTGTTTCTATGGCTCCTATAATACACATTCTTTAAGAGCATTTATATCTAGTATGGTAATAATTTTAAGTGAAAATATAATTTTATAATCTGTAGTTGGAAGTTTTTCTGTGTCATGCCCAGTCCCATAGCCACTTATAAAATAATTACACAGAGGCTTATATTAATTACCAATTCTATGGCCTATTTGGCTCAGGCTTGCTAGCTAGCACTTACAACTTAAATTAACCCATTCTTATTAATCTATATGTTGTCACATGGCCATGGCATTACTGGTCTGCTGGCATCTTGTTGCTCCTTGGGCATCAGCTGGCATTTTTCTCGCTCTGTTTCCTTTCTTCTTCTCTGTGGGGACCTGCCCCACCGGGAACTTAGGTCACCTGTGAAGAGGTGGCCTGGAACCGAGGAAAAGCAAGTGCCCGCTGCTCCCCAGTTCCCAGCCTCCCTCTTACCCGGAGACAATCAGACGCAGCGGGGAGTCAAGTCAAGCAAGAACTCGTTTATTGATAGGCAGTAAGCTTCTTTTATACCAGAAAACCTCCAAACCCTAGGAGGGGGTGAAGGAACAAACCAATCACTTTAAAGGGCACCCTATTTACAAGTTGTTTATGTCTTGACACTATCTCTTGTTTTTTAGTATCTTATCTTAGCATAAATAACGAGCTAACTTTCTTTCTCACCATTTGTATCCACTCTCTGCGTAAACACCTTAAAGCTTAAGCTCTATTTATCTGAATGTCTCTCCGCACCCTCTTTGCAGCCCATGTATGCCCACACTTCTCCCTTTTCATTTCAAATGTACCACTTAATCTTATTCTGCCTTGCTGTTGGCCAAACCCAGACAGGTTTATCAGTTAGCCATTTTAAAGGTAAGGCCCTTGGTACTTCTAAGAGTTCAATGGAAGTTGTGTTCTGTTTATGTACATCCTGAGTGGTTAGTGGCTGTTTTTTATAGTGTCTTATAATATTATTCCCAGAAACATGAATTGGTCTATAATTCACTTTTGAGACTGGAAGAATTTTAATCTGTGTAGTTCATTGCTGTAACAGATTTAAGCCCCAAAGATTCACTGCTACATGTGCCACATAAGGCTTCAGCCTTCCTCTTTGTCCTTCTGGCTCTATGCATTCAAACCATCTTGAACTTTGTTTTACCTGAGATAGGATTCCAATTCCTATAAATTGGAAATCTACCTCTTGAAGAGGTCATTCGGATGCCGTGATTTTGGTGTAATTGTAGTCACATATGCACCTGTGTCTACCAATCCTTCCAGGATAATGTTAATTCACACTCTAAACTTTGATTTTTGTTCGTTTATGGAAGTGTGCCAAAATATTTGTTTTTGGTGTGTTTGGGAATTTTAATCCATCTATCAAAGTTGTTCTATCATCCAGTGCACTATCGTTCTTTACATTAGACACTGGGTTATTTAATTGTCCTGGGGAGGAATTTCCTCTACAGTGATTGGAAATATTTGGACCACATTTGATTTTGGGGCTAGTAAGAGCGCCCCCCACCCTGGTGTTTTCTGCTGTTAAAGGGTTGCCTCATATGTCTCTTATTGATCTGCATTCATTGGTCCAATGTCGGCCTTTGCCATATCATATGCATAATCTAGAAGGTTGGGGCTTCCTGTTTGGGTTATTTTTAAAAGAAGCATTGCTTCTAGGAGTACCCTGTGTACAATTTTTCTTATATGACCTGGTGTACCACAGTTTAAACATTTGTTACCTTGATGCTTCCTTTCACCTTTGGAAATTGACTCTCCTATCCAAGCCTTATTACCATAGTTAAGAGATTCAACACCTTTTATATGTTGAATCCATTCCTCCAAAGATGTTGACTTGACCTTTAAAGATGTAAGTATTCTTTTGCATTCTGTATTAGCATGATCAAAAGCCAAAGATTGAGTTAATATTTGTCTTAATTCTTGATCTGATACTGCCTTGTTTATATCCCTGATTAGTCTTTGTAAAAAAAAGAAAAATCAGTAAACTGTTCTGACCCCTGGAAGACCTTTGTATATAGCTCAGTTGGTTTCCCTAGTTCTGTTCCCCAAGCATTTAAAGCTGCTGTACAGCATAGGGATAATATATGCTCATCAAAGGTAGCTTCTACATTTATGTCAGTGAAATGGACCTCACCAAGAATTTGATATTGGGAGATCTCAAAACCCCTGATCTTGCCTTGTTGTTCACAGACTTTAGCCTCTTCTCTCAACCAGCTTTTTCATTGTAACTGCTGGCCGTATTCTAATACAACTGAGATTAACCAATTCTAGTCATCTGGTATTGTTCTATTTGTAGAAGACCACTATTTAACATCTGTTTTACATATGTTGAATATGTGCAATAGATAACTACAGCCTCCTTAATGTGTTTTAAATCCCTCATATGAATAGGTTGCCAGATATAGTCTATATATTCTTCAGGATGTGTATCATCTGCTGGCTTCTCACACATGATGACAGGATAAGCCATTTTATAAGAGCCACCAGCAGGAAGCAATTCTAAGAAAATAATGCCCCTCTCCCAAAGGTTTTATTTTTCTCAGGGTTATGAATGAATGGTTATAGGGTTAGGGAGGACAATAAAACTTATACTCAGGATTCTTTTTTGGAAAAGAAAAAAGGGGAACGAATAGGTATAGTATATTAAGGTAGATTATTGTATCTACTAGTAAATTAATTTAGCAAACTATCAACCTTGGATAATTTTCACTGATATGGATTCTTGTATATTGATACAAATGTAAACTATTCTTATATTCCTATTTGGGATAACTTGTATATTAGTACAAATATAAAACTATAATTATTGCACTAAGCACATATTTTTACTCCTGTTTGAAATATTTTGTATATTGATACAAATGTAAAAATATATTTATCATACTATATGTATGTTCTACCTCTCCTGGAGTGGACTCTCTCTTAACTGAATCTAATCATATGTTTTGTCTCCTAACATCTTCTTGCTCACCAGTTGAGGGTGTAGTCTTGCAGTTATGGTCTCCTAAGTATGGCAGCCCAGGGGCTTACTTGCCTCACTGGAATGCTGTGCTTTGTCTGGGTCAGTCAAGTGGAAACAGTGCACTATATAGTCAAAAGTCCAAAAGCCAAATATTACTGAAGAGGGGCAGCCTGCAAGAGCTGTCTCCTGTGGGAGGGTATAGAGGCTGGCTCTCTTGGTTAGTGCCTCATCTAGATCTGCCTGCCGACATAATTCTTCTCCTTTTTGGCCCTTGCTTCCTTAATCTTCTAATGTGTTTGGTATCTTCCAAATCACAGACCATTAAGCCCCTATTAAGAATATTTTGTATATTGGTACATATTAAGGATATTGTGGTCATATTGCATATTGCACTATACATTTCTACCTCTGTTTAAGATATTTTGTGTATTGTCACAATTTTGAGGTCATTGTTCTTATACGGTACACCTGCCTATAGACTATTCATCTTGTTAATGTGTAGCCTTAGTCCTTAAATTATTTAGGTAGATAAGACTTACAGAATGATAGTCATTCATGCTTGTCATTTCTATAATTATGTTAGTTAGGTTGTCCAGATTTTCAGAAACATATGTCAGATAGATAGGTAATCTTCAAACACTTCATAGACATAGAGAATGTGGCATTTAAATGTTTTGATAACTTAGAATTCTGTTGATGTAAGACATGATTGCTCCTGGCAGCACTGATCTGATCCTGAGAGAATGTTGGGCTTCTAAGACATTTCTGTTTGGAAGTTTGTCTTCTTCTTGGCACAAAATGGCCTGCTGGGCAAAAAACTGTCCTTGCCCGATTGCTGACAGTATGAATGCCATCCTTTCCAGACAAGCAGGACACAAGGAAAAGCGACTACTAAACCTTGCCAAGACAGGGTAAGATGGTCTTTCAAAATTCCTGCTGCTGAAAATGATCTGTTAGATATTCTAGGCCTATAGCCAAACTGGATGCCCCAACTATGCTGAGAAACTTTAGGTGACTGTCCAGGTTGCCAGCTGTCTCTGTCTATTCTCACAAGAATTTTGGAAATTGCTTGCTTGCATTTTCTGTTTTCTCAGGTATTATTATGTGCCTTCTTGTGGGACGACTCATCCCTAACGGGCTTGAGGTCCAGAAGACCCAAACAAGTAAAAAAGATACTTTCTGAGAGCCAGCCTGGGTCTACCTAAAGGTCCTAGCAGCAGCAGCAGCAGCAGCTGACACATGATCTGGAGATGACCTAGACCAATGAGAGGCAGCCATATTACACCAGCAGATGCATATTCATCAGACCTCTCCCAGGATGGCATGGAGGGTATATAAGGCTTGCCTCTTCCTGAATAAACTGAGCTTGTTGTTTTGACATTCTCCCGCAGTCTGTGTGGTTTGACTCTGCGCCTACTTGGCCTCTGCCCCCAAAAGGAACAACAGCAAGGACCCTGCTACACCTCCTCAGGTCTTTGATGGCATTGAAGACTAGGTAGTTACAATCTTCTTGTATCTTAGCTAGAACATATTAAGTACTAGATTCAGATTCTTCAGGAAAGAACAGCTTTTTGAATAATCTCTGTAACATACCTTTTACCTATATTCAGGACATCTCTGGATTTTAGTATATATCTCTTGTTTGATGTTGTTTTTGCTGGTTGTAATTTTTTTTTTTTTTTTTTGGTTTGGGTTATTTTCTCTTTTCCTGGATAATACTTGATAATCATTCCTATTGTATATAGTTTGGTATTAGGCTAGAACTTTCTTATTTAGATAAAAGGGCGAGATTAATGGATAGCTGTTTTAGCTATGACCTTGAAGCACTGCCCCTAGAGATGCAGCAGGTAACTGCTCCACCTGCCGATGACCTTGAAGTACATGCCACTTGGGCATGGCCTCATGGGCCCTTAAGACCTGAGATGCATGTAGGCAGCTCTCTTTGCTCCCTTGTGGGACTTGGTTGTGGGACTTGGTTTTGGGACTGATCCAGGCAGCTGAAACAGTGTTCCAGAACCTGTGTCAATTCTGTTCTGTGCAGTGAGTTTTACCCTTAATAAATTCTTTCCCCTTTAAACAGACGCCACAGATTTCTATTACACCTGGAGACCTAATTCTTTTTCTTACTCATTAACTTGAGTTATGGCCTATGCAGCTCCTTAGGTTAAACTCATAGGCCCCAGCTGTGTAGCATTTCCTTGTCTTTATTTTTACTCATCAAAACTCTGTATAAGCCAACATTGTTATTATTATTATTATTATTATTATTATTATCAATTTGACAGTATAGCTTAGGGAGGAATCATCCTCATGACAACCTACAGATAAAAATGCCCAGTAGAACAGGATGTTTCCATGAGGTAAACACACTACATTATAGGCAGTGGGGGTCTCCCCACACCCATCCACACTACGCCAGATACCAGAGAAAGATAACAGCAGCAAACATGTAAAGGCACAGTGCAAGCAAAAGACATTCTGGTGTCTGTGGTCTTGGGGCCTTGCCTAACTGAGATTCACCCATCAGGGAGTTTCCTTCTGGTGCACTGACACCTCAAACTTCAATTGCCACCTGCTTGCTCCTCTGACACAGCCATTGACATACCATGCTTTTTAACTTCTGTCGTTCTGCTTCTGACTAAATGTTGTTGTTAACTAAAATATGTCAACCCAGAACATAGGTTTTGTGTTTAAAAGCTCAGCCTGAAAAAGGCTCAGAGCTACACTGGGATCCTGATCACCCAGTATTGGTTGCAGGCCGGATAATAAAGACTTTCTATTGGTTTAAATCCATGTTTGAACTGTCTTCTCTAGTGAATATCCCATAGCAATGTATCCTCCAATCAAGTCCCACTCGTATTTTCCGCAACCTCCTAACAATGCCATCAGACTGCACATCAAAGAGTGAATCTGTTGATTAGGTGAAAGCCTAGACAATCCACTCTCACCTTCTAGTGATTGGATCCACCAGAGGGAGACCATGAGCTGCTATGGGGATGTTTCATATTCAAACCACAACGCAGATACAGCATAGTGTATGTGCCATCTCCTCTACAGTGCCTTGTAAATCCCACTTGGTGTCCTCCTATGATTCCTCTTGCAGTTGTGCCTAATTTTTTTATACAAACATACTGGGTTTTTCTTAAGTTCAGCTTGCTTTCCTATGTGTGGAGTGCAGATGGATGAACCTTGAGTCTTAAGTATGGTAAGTCAGTAATAACTTACCACTGAGCTATGCTCTCAGCCCTTTGGACCTGATTGCATTACTGGTATCTATCCAAACCCTTTTGGATGAGATTTCTTTTATTTCCCAGCCAGATATTGCTTAAGTTTGGAAGTCTCATGACAGGACATAATGAAGAATTGAATGAATCACACACTGCAAAAGTAGAGCAAATAAGAGAGCTTAGGCTAAGCCTTTATTTGGAAGGCTTGCTGAGGAAACATGCAGGCCATTTGCTCAGTATTAGAAGGGAGTTAGTTGTGACAAGGCAGGAATATGGAAGGAGGGCATGGGAGGAGAAAGGTGCTCACCTCCTTTAACAGGTAAGCTCTTTTCAATAAACTGAGGAAGGGGGAGCAGCAGGGACCCGTGGTCTGCCCTCACACAGTAGATGGGGGGGGGTTTAAGTTCCATCCTAATGTCATTCAAAAGGAAATGCAGAGACTACTGGAGTCCCCTCTGTGCTGAGGCATCCATGCCTGGTGAGAAGCAAAGAGCAGCCAGCTACAGGCTCCTACTTATCGTTCCAGAAGTTTTTCTGGGATTGGAAATATTGAGACCTCAGCTTTCCAAACATTTTCTCCTGGGAAAGGTGACAACCCCCTCTGCCTCTCTCAGTGAAGCCACACAACTGAATTAAAAAGCCTTTTGACTCAGGGGTGAATCTGTAGTTCAGATTGACCTACAATGTAGCCCCAAGGTGCCCTCATTCTTAAGAATTCCAGGTGTGAAACACCAAGCCCAGTTTTTTTCTCTCTTGACTCTGCTCCATATTTTAATGAACATTCCCTTACCTCCTTCTCAGGTTAAGGAAAAGACACAAAGAGTAGTTATAACTGCGGTAATCCTTGTGGATTCCTGGGAGTTTCCCTGGCACCATGTTTCTCCCTAGCCCCCAAATGGCCCTCCCCATCAAGATATCTCTTTCATTATTCTTCCCCTCCACCTCACCCCCAACCTACCCAACCCCATCCCTCATGTTCGCACCTCCCTACACCCCCCTGCCTCCAGTTTACCCATGAGATCTCATCTATTTGCCTTTCCTGGGGAATCTATGCATCCCTCTTTGGGTCCGTCCCAGCTTCTCTGGGGCTGTGGGTTGCAGCATGGTTATCCTTTACTTTACAGGTATGAGTGAATATATACCGTGTTTATCTTTCTGGGTCTGGATTACCTCACTCAGGATGATTTTTTTCTAGTTCCATCCATTTACCTAAAAATTTCATGATGTCTTTTTTTTTTTTTTTTTTTAAACCTCTGAGTAACACTCTATTGTACAAACGTACCACATTTTTTTATCCATTCTTTGGTTGAGGAGCTAGGTTGTTTCCAGGTTCTGGCTATTAGGAATTACACTGCTATGAACATAGCTGAGCATGTTACCTTGTGGTATGATTGAGCATCCTTTGGGTATATGCCCAAGATTGGTATAGCTGGGTCTTGAAGTAGACTGACTCCCAATTTTCTGAGAAACCACCATACTGATTTCCAGAGTGGCTTTCCAAAACAAGTTTGCACTCACACTAGCAGTGGAGGAGTGTTTCCCTTACTTCACATCCTCTCCAACACAGGCTGGCCTTAGCATTTTTTTTTTATCTTAGCCATTCTGACAGGTGTGACATGGTATCTCAGAGTCATTATGATTTCTGTTTCCCTGATGGTTAAGGATGTTGAACAATTCTTTAAGTGTATCTTGGCCATTTGAGATTGTTCTGTTGAGAATTCTCTGTTTAAATCTATACCCCATTTTTTAATTGGATTATTTGGTATTTTGATGTCTAGTTCCTTAAGTTCTTTATATATTTTGAAGATCAGCCCTCTGTCAGATATGGGTTTGGTGAAGATCTTTTCCTATTCTGTAGACTGCCATATTGTCTTATTGACAGTGTCCTTTGCTTTACAGAAGCTTTTCAGCTTCAGGAGGTCCCCTTTAATAATTATCAATCTCAGTGTCTGTGCTACTGGTGTTATATTCAGGAAGTTGCCTCCTGTGCCAGTGAGTTCAAGGCTACTTCCTACTTTGTTTTCTATTAGGTTCAGTGTAACTGGATTTATGTTGAGGTCTTTGATCTGCTTGGACTTGAGTTTTGTGCAGGGTGATAGATACAGATCTATTTGCATTCCTCTACATGCTAACATCCAGTTATGCCAGCACCATTTGTTGAAGATGCTTTCTTTTATCCATTGTATAATTTTAGCTTCTTTGTCAAAAGTCAAGTGTTCCTAGGTGTGCAGTTTTATATTAAGGTCTTTGATTTGATTTCATTGAGCCACTTGTCTGTTTTTATGCCAGCACCATATTATCTTTTATTACTATAGCTCTTTAGTAGAGGTTGAAGTCAGGGATGGTGATACCTCCAGAAGTTTCTTTATTATACAGAATTGTCTAGCAATAGTGGAGAGGGTGCCTGAACTAGCCTTCTCCTCTAATCAGATTGGTGACTACTCTAATTTTCATCAAAGAGCCTTCATCCAGTAACTGATAGAAGCAGATGCAGAGATCCAGAGCCAAGCACTGGGTTGAGCTCCAGGAGTCAAATTGATGAGGGTAGAGGAATTGTATGAGCCAGCAGGGTCAAGATCATGACCAGGAACTCACAGAGACAGATGACCTGAGCTAGTGGGATCTCACAGACTCTTGACTGACAGCTAGGGAGCCTACATGTGACTGATCGAGGCCCTTTGAATGTGGGTGACTGTTGCGTCCGCCTCGACCAGCAAGGAAGACGCAACACCAGGCTCTTCTCCAAGCAGTTTATTCAGGAACCTTGAACAATCTTCTGACCCCGGGGAAAGCCATCTTCTCACTCTGGGGAAAGCCAGCCCACACCCTTTATAGCCACTGGGCAACCAACCCTGTAGTGCCACGTGGACAATGCCGATAGGGTCAGACATACGCAAGCAAGCCAGATTCCATGCCCAAACCAAATAAGGAGTTGTTTATCCCAGAGAACACCTGCCATCGGGAAGGCGGAAGCCAGATGCCGGCGCCATCTTTGAGGCACGGCCATGCACGGTTCTCTACAGTTCCCCCTTTATTGTTTTAAGCAGCAGGCAAGAGCAGAGGTCTAATCTCTGCCAAAATACAACTTGGACATTGTACTGGTGTTAGTCCAGGTGTCATCCACCCAGAGAACACTTGACCCGTCCGATACCCTTTTTTGCAGAGGTGGGGATTAGGGTATCAACCCACATGCAATTAGACTTGCTCTTCTTGGGTTTTGCAATGTAGCTAGACCCAAGTGCAGTGCACTAGCCTCGCATCCTGCGCGATCAAGCTTTTAATGTGGCCAGCCAGGCCTGGGGAGACTGTCCAGCCTCTATGGCTGTAAAGGCTTGGATAATCATGGCTGCATTGCGCTGCTGAGAAACCCTTAAACGAACAATGCACCACAGGCACATCAGGGAGACAAGCACCAGTAGGCCTGCCAGGGCACCTAATCCCGCCCACTCCTTTAAAAAGGTGATAGAATTTCGCAGCCAAGACATCATTTCCGCAGCGGAGGCCAGGTGCACACGGGTGGAGTTGACCGCAATGATCTCATTGCGCAGGATCTGGGTCAGGTTATCAAACTCAACTGACCAGGTTCCGCTCGTGAGTCGATCCTCAGCTGCTCCCGCTGGCACGCTTGTCAGAATCAGGGCTATCAGGATCAGGCACATCACCTTCCGGGGTGTCATCACGTCTCTCCGTCTGAGGGGCCCGTCGCACCAATCGTTCAGGTACCCAGATAGGGTCTAGCCGGTCCTGTGGGAAAGCACAAACAGAACCTTGTGCCCATGTCAGCACGGGATCGGGGCCATGCCAGCTACCCGTGAGGATATCTTTCCACTTCACCATGCCCTTCATAGGACTGTGTGGATTATGATGCCTATCTGCTGATGAACTTCCTGAGGCATCCAAATTCAAAAAATTTAAGGTGAATAATGCCAGAGAGAGTCTTTCTCTTGGGGTTCGGTCACGGCCTATTCCCCCTTTTTGTTTCTGAAGAATTTCTTTAAGGGACCGATGCGCACACTCCACAATGCCTTGGCCTTGAGGATCATAAGGGAGACCGTGCGTTAACTGCACATCCATGCGCTGACAGAAGGAATTAAATTTCTGTCCTGTGTACGCCGGCCCATTATCAGTCTTTAATTGCTGAGGTTTTCCCCATGCTGCCCAGGCTTCCAGACAGTGGGAAATGACATTCAATGCTTTCTCCCCAGTCATAGGTGAGGCATGTATAATCCCTGAACAAGTATGCACAGAGACATGCACGTATTTGAAGCGTCCAAAGTCAGTGATATCCATTTGCCAAACTTTTAAGGGACATAAACCACGGGGGTTAATTCCCAAACTAGGGGGATGATGAAAAATAACACATTGAGGACAATCCATGACTACTTGGTGCACATCCGCACGGGAAAGGGAAAATTTAGCCTGCAACGTGCGTGCATTCACATGGAATTCTCTATGAAAATCAGAGGCTCACTGTATAGCTGAAGCCATATACATCCACACTTGTCGGGTACACTGATCTACTATGTCAATGCCTTTAGCTAAAGGACCAGGCAATCTTGTATGAGCACATATGTTCTGAACAAAGAATGGATGTTTACGTAGCCAAATCAAACTTTGTAATTGCTGAAATAAGGATCTCACAGAACTAGAGGGTTTAATCAGTCCTGCACATTCAAGATATTTCAAAACATTAACAACATAGCAGGAATCTGATACCAAATTAAAAGGAAAAGGGCAAGCTCTAAAAACTTCTAAAACAATTTGCAGCTCCACTTGTTGCGGTGTCCCTGGGGAAAATTGATGTATGACTGGTGTCCCATTATCCACCATATATGCTCCAGCACCAGTTTTAGAACCATCTGTAAAAATAATGCTTGCTCCCACAATGGGTTGAGCGGCAGTCACTTTGGGAAACACCACCGGATGTTCCTTGAAAAAGGTTAACAAGGGATGTTTAAGGAAATGACAATCAATGGACCCTGAAAATGAACAACGTAATATGGCCCATGCATCTATTGTGGCAGTTAATATTCTAATTTGATTGCTATCATATGATGTAATGAGTTCTTTGGGTGACACTCCAAAATGTTGCACACATAATAAGATTCCTTGTTGGGCAAACTCTGCCACAGCAGTGGGATAATGCTGTATAGTTTGTGCAGGTGACAATTTTGGGTGAATCCACAACAGAGGTCCATCTTGCCATAAAATCCCTGTAGGCTGTAAAAGGGTAGGCAATATGCATAAGCTAATCTTGTCTGGACTCTGGACTCTTGTAAGGAACGCCTTTTGTAGTCTATCTTCTACCTTCTGCAATGCATCCCTAGCCTCTTGAGTTAATACTCTTGGTGAATCCAAGGCCAGATCTCCATTTAAGATATCAAAAAGAGGCTTCAAATCATAGTTAGACATATGCAAACTCCCTCGGACCCATTTTATGTCTCCCAATAACTTTTGGAAATCATTAAGAGTACGAAGATGATCCTTCCTCAGCTCTACCTTTTGTGGGACAACCTGATTAAAGGTTATATTAGAGCCTAAATAATGAGCGATCCCATTCTTCTGAACCTTTTCTGGGGCAATGCAAAGACCTTTCTTTCTTAATGCTTCATCCAAGCAGGAATAAGCTTCCTCTAATATTCCTTCATCTTTTGCGACAAGGAGGATATCATCCATGTAATGGACACATCTTACTATGGGAAAACGCATGGGCGCCAGAGCTGCAGCCACATAGATCTGACACATGGTGGGACTGTTAGCCATGCCTTGAGGCAAGACCACCCACTCATATCTCTTATCAGGTTCCTCATGATTGATGGAAGGGAGAGTAAAGGCAAATCTGGCACTATCATCTTGAAATAAGGGAATGGAAAAGAAACAATCCTTTATATCCACCGCAATAATATGCCAGGAGGCTGGCAGAGCCGATAGAAGCGGTAGCCCTCGTTGCACTGGACCCATGACCTGCATCTGATTATTAATAGCCCCAAGGTCATGTAACAATCGCCACTTTCCAGATTTTTTTTTCTAATGACAAATATAGGTGTATTCCAAGGGGACACAGAGGGTCGTATATGTCCAGCTTCAAGCTGTTCTTTTACTAGCTCTTCTGCCACTGATAACTTTTCAGAGGAAAGTGGTCACTGAGGTACCCATACCGGGTCCTCTGTTTTCCAGGAAATGGTAATTCCTTCCTCAGTGGCCCCTATGAAAAACCCAATCCCTGTCTAGGTGGTCTACTCTGCACCTGAACTGGATCTTTTCTGCCTTGGAGAAACTTCCCCAAACCAAACCTAGGATGACATCCCATCTTCATCATAATTTCCCGAGACTCCTTAGAATATTCGTTACTCAATTTGAATCCCATAGATTGCATAAGATCCCTTCCCCAAAGGGACACTGGAAGCTCGAGGACGTAGGGTTGCATAACACCCGAATGGCCCTTCATCCTGCCACTGTAATTGTCCTGCACTAATATCTGGTGAATTGGTATATCCTAGCCCTTGTAGAGTTTGAGAGGAGACTTGCACTGGCCACCCACGGGGCCAGTCTTTACAGGCAATGATGCTCCGATCTGCACCAGTGTCCAGGAGTCCCTTTATCTTGGTACCATTAATAGCTAATGGCAAGGTGGGTCTTTGATCTAAATCAAGGGACAGAAAAGTTAAATCTGTCCCCATGGATCTGAAGCCTTTATTTCCTCTGTTTTGGTCAGTGGCTGGATAGGACTCATGTAAACTGGGTAATAAAACTAGTTGTGCAATCCTATCACCTGGTGAAATGGCAGTAATTCCTTTTGGAGACTCAACCATAATTTTCACAATCCCAGTATAATCAGGATCAATCACTCCTCGGTGTACTTTAAGACCTTTTATGGTGGTGGAGGATCTTCCTATCAATAAACCCACCATGCCCGGCTTCAAAGGGCCTTTAAAATCAGACTCCACTAATTGTACTCCCATCTGCAGAGTCAGTATGAGTCTGGTGGTGGCACGGAGGTCCAACCCTGCTGAGCCTGTAGTGGCTCTCCGTGGTTCCTCGGATGATGGAGGGTTGGCCACTGCTCCGGGTTCCCACCTTGCTCCTGATTCTCCACTGCCCCATATATTTGTGGGCCCTGAGGCCGAGGGCCCCACTGTCCATTTTTTGAAAGATTGCCCGTTGTTATAGGCTGACCATTTATGTCCTTGACTGACCTACACTCATTCGCCCAATGCTTCCCCTTTTTACACCTAGGACAAAGTCCAGGCTGTGTAGGGTGTTGGCTCCTCCCTATTCCTTGGTTACCTTCTCCTTGAGGGCAGCTTCTCACTCTCCAGTAATCCATCTCAGTATTCCTTTGAACCTCCAAAACTTGGGGTCACTGAATCCCTTTCTGTGTTATTTTCAGCCCCAGTGCTAAAAGTCTTTCTACCTCCCCATTTAAAGTTCTGCTCTGAGAGCTGGCACAGAGCTGGAGGAGTGTGTGAGGCTCCTGCCTCCTGGGAGCGAGTTCCTTGTGCAGTTGCTGGTGACCAAAGGATTTATATGTGGAAACAAAGCTCATGACTCCCACTCTCACCCCTCACCCAGGGAGTGACCACAGTGACATGTCATGTGTGCCTCCTCCACACTTTGTCCAAGTACAGGGGACTGTGTACACACAGCAGTCTCTGCAACACAGGGTCATATTATTAAATATTGCCGTTCATGTTTTTCATTTAACATTAAAAACAAAAGTTAATCTTGAAGTGCCCAAAGAAATAGTTTTATGTGTGTCCTGTTGTTCACTGAGCCACAGCATCACTGTATGAATGAGAGTGAAGACCCAGCCCTCCATAGCAGCCTGTATTTATGTGATACTGGTTTAAATTCCTTGTTCCAGACTTGCTATTATGGATCCTCTGCAGGAAGCAAATGGCATCTTTGCCTTAAACCTTTTGAAAATACTGGGTGAAGACAGCTCAAGAAATGTCTTTCTCACCCATGAGCGTCTTCTCAGCCCTGGTGTGGTCCTCACAGTGGCAAAGGGAAACACTGCAAGCCAGATGATTCAGGTAACCAGCACCATTTCACAGCAGATAAATACCACGGACTGTCAGTTGAGTTGGTCCTCCACATTTCAGATCTCAAAGCAATTGCTCTTGATGAACAACTGCAGGTGACATAGGGGTGTGGGTGGGCATTAATGGAAAACATGTCTAACTCTGCTAGGACCCTGGCATGAGCACTTTGATCAATTGATGCTGATCTATGATGTTTAAAAGGAAGGCAAGAATACAAATAGCATGGCACCAAAGCCACCCAGGACCCCCACTATTTGCTCCCTAGCTCCTTGTGTTTCTCATCCTTCCTACAAGCAAAGTACAGTAGGTTTCTCCCCTCCCAAGACTCTGAAGTTTCTTTCCATGTGAGGTCAGACTTGGTCCCATGAAGCAGCAGCAGAAGCCACTGAGGCTCTTCATGGGTGTAGTGCTCTAGGTGCAGAGGTATATGTACTATAAAGACAGGCTGTCTTAGCATAAGACAGGAAGACTATGATGGATGCATGCAGTGCACACATCCTTCAGAAATGGAGATGAGGATATGTGTTAATCAGGGGTGTGTAACAGACAGAACTGATTGGATGATTTAATTAACACACAGTTCTTTCTTAGTTCTGGTGTCTAACATTTAAAATTGCTGTGAGCAGTAGAAATATGAAGTAGGAATTCAGCTGACACAGACAAGGTTAAAATCCTGGCACAAGGGCTCTGCCAGAGGGAAGCCAAAACTCAAAGAGTTTTGGTGATATTGGTTTTTGAATGTATTAGCTGTTTCCTGCAGTGAATTTCTTGTGTGCCTTCCCATTTGATTCTTTTCCCAAGAACTTCTAAAAGTGTGGTTGATCATTTATTGTGTACAACTTCCACTATATAGTTGGGGTATTTGGATAACATTCCCTAGCTGTGTTTGATAACAGTCACACAGTCAAGACCTTTTTCTCATAATTAGGCCTTTGTTCCTCTTACTCTAGCATAGACTTAGAACCTGCCTTCCTGTAATTATCTTTATTATCAGACATCTGGCCAGTGCCATCTCCAGACGAAAGTATTTCATCTGAGACACTTCTCAAACATCCAAGGACAGACTGCAGATAGATGAGCACCAGCATACCCTGAGCTCATCTTTCCTACAGATAAGAGAAGCTAACCTCACTAACCTTAAATCCTTAACTCCTTACCTTCACCCAGATTTAGTAGCACAAGACCCTAATTTAAGAGATTTACTGTTTGCAATTACCAGGATAGTGTTCAGTCATCTATAGTTACTGAGATAAGGTAAATATTCACACTGACCCAATGAGACAATGCCAGCCAGGCAGATGATAGGTAGGTGCCAAGCTTCGTTTCTTGTGCAAATTAAACTTAAACTCTCCTCTTTTTTCCATAGCCCAGGTGTTATCCTTAGTTCTAAAGATTCTCCCTTTAGCAATCAACTCAGAGTAAAAGTGCTTTTAGGAACCAAATGCTACATGTTGTGATGCAGGTTGCCTAGGAACTGAGAACACTTTCCTGCCCTGCCAGAAAATAGCACAGCTGAGAGCCAGAAGAGGCACTGAAGGAAAAATGGCAGTTTTATTTTACTTGTGACTTATATTGACTCCTAATCTTTCACCTAAATTCCTTTTTATATCCCCTAATTGATTTTAGCCCTTAGTTGACCCTACCTCCATAAGTCACTCCCCTTTTGGGTTGTAAATGAAAGCTGACAATTACTGCCCTTTGTGTGGATCTTATCACCTCTCTTCATGACCCTGAAAACTTCAAGCCTCACATTGTATTGCCAAAGAATTACTGCTTGTAAATACATATAAACTGGTACCCCCATGGCACTTGTAGAATTGACTTAGAAGAATAAAGTGAATGGACTGAAAGAGCTCAATGTGCATAGATTCTTTTGATATTCCTAAGATTAGATTCTCAACTGGTTGTTAGATTCTTCCACAGACCCTGGGAAAGGGCTATCTGGGTCTGGACCCCAATAGCTCTTGTTATAAAATCGAAGTATTGACAGTCTGATTTCCTTGGCTATAGATGGCAACTTTTCTCTGGGTCTTCAACTGTGTGTTCCTTGTGTGTCTGTGATCTGTTCTCCATTTTTTAATGTGGATACCAATGATCCTGCATTAGAGTTCTACCTGATAACTTTTTTTAAAACTTAATTTTGCCCTTAAAGTCTATCTAAAAGTTAGGCCATATTTGGAGGAACTGGGTGTTTGAATGTGAACATATGGATTTGGGGGAGACACATTGAGCCTATGGTGGAAGGTGAAGGAGGCACATAGCAGCCACTGAGCAGCAGCTATTCTGAATGCAGCCAAGTGCACACAGCCAGTTTCTACTGCCCTGAAAGTAGAGATGTCTTGCTTTACCTCTACATGTATATGCAGGGACTCTTCCTAATCTATCACATTAGTGGGCCGTGACTAAGAGTCTGGTTTTGTATATGACCACACCATTTCATTTTATGTGAAACTGCTATGTTTTTGTTCTCTGAGCCTACCTCCTGCCTGGAGAAAGACTTGTAGGCCCAGAGGCTTGCCCTCAATTTGAACCGTGTCTCCCTTCTAGTTACAAACTGTTACTATTCCTTTTAAACCTCTGTGGGATTTCTGTGCAACATTTTACAGTCCACTACACTGTAAATAGCCACCTGCATCTGCCTGTCTGTTGGGTTGGGTGTAGGGGCCTATGGGACACTATCCTTGAGATGCGTAGAAGACCTTTTTATCAAGGGAGCCATTAACCTTAAGGTCTTAGCATAGTAACCCTTGACCTTGCTCCTTAGACCAGGAACTTGGTCTTTATCTTGTGGCCATTTTTTTTACTTTTAAGATTATTTGCCAATTGGTGAGCCTAGGAATAGAAGCAGTTTCATTGTCTACCCAACAAGACCTGGTTTGGAAATAGTTTCTTTAACTTCTGCTTCAAATGGGAATACTTCATTTCTTCTTTTCTTCATTTTTGAGATATGTGGGAGCCCACAGAGGCTTCCTAGTGAGAACTTGCTCAGGTCAGAGAATCTGGGCTTGCTTTACCCAGCAGGGCTGTATAATGGGATGATTTGACCATGGGCATGGTTACCATGTGTTTGGAAGGGTCTGCACTTGGATGTACAGTGTGCATTGATCTTACAAGGAGGAGATCTTTTGCCTCTCCCCTTGGCATATTATAAAAAGCCCTTTTCAATAAAGGATGAGGCTGTTGGGTATTAACCCAGGTCCTCCCAAAGCTATCCTGTGTTTCTGTCTTTCTTCTGGTTGGCTAGGTCTCTCTTTCTATCTGATATTTTCTTACCCCTCTCTCTTCCTCCTAAGAGGTGGGAGCTGGGCCCCCACAGAGACAGCACCTCATGCAGCACAAACCAGCTTCAGGTTTTAGGAAATTGAGAATGACCTTGAGCTCCTGAGTCTCCTGCCTCCAACTTCTCAGTGATGACATTAACACATGCACCAGTACACTCAGCAACATTTCTTTTTTTGGTATATCTCTCTCTTTCCTTATTTCTGCCTTGGCAGAAGAAACTCTTCAGAGTTACCTTAGTCTAATACAGAAGACCACAGAAAAGTGTCCTATTGTTTTTATTCTGCAACATTTCATCTCTACACAATCATGATCTAACATGTCTAGTATTTTGTAGAATCTTTGATAGATTTTTTTTCAGAGAACTTTGCTTGATACAAGAAAAAACAAAAACTTAAGGTAGAAGACTTTCTATTTAGTATGTATGCATTTAAAAAATGTCAAAGCTATTACTCACATTGGTTTTATTGAATAAAGACATCTAGGTTTCTATAAAATTATACTGTATGTGAAACTCCACCTTGAAGAGCATGCCAGCTTGTGTGACTCAGCATCTTGTCAAGTTGGCATAAAAGGAGCCAGCACAATTTTCTAACAGTGAACATCATGCTTCCTTATCCACTGTAGGTGGCCCAGGATAGGCTGTATAGCATAGTAAGATATATATAACCCTAGCCCTTGGTGACCATGGGGTCTAGTTGGGGGATTATCCAAGAAGCAGAAAGTTAACAGATAAAATAACCACCATAAGTGGTCCAATTAAAGTTCAAAGTATACGCATGATTGGTGTGAAAAATAAATTTGTTTTGAAATGGTGTTTAAAAATTTCATAGAATTTAACTATTATAGTTAGTCATGGAAAACACAGTCATCTACAGAAACATAACTTCTGCAAGGAGAACATGTGATAGTCCAAACTAGCTGCCATGACAGCTAGATAAATTGAAAACAGATAATAGAGACCAGCTGTTAGAGGACCACACTGCCTGAACCTGTCCCCAAGCCTAACACAGTGATGGGCATATACCTGGTGAGTGGTGGACAGTAAAGCAAAATAAAGTTAAACTGGACATTAAGGACCAATCACTAGTAAACTGCAGTGGCTGTCATCATCCACAAAAGCATTTACTATGATGCAAACAGGTTAAGTCAAGTGATAGTGAGAGTTGAGCAACCAAGAAAAACAGTATATAGAGCTGGCATGGCTTGTCTGTGCAGTGAATGGGGCATTTATTTTGGGTCACCCTAGAAAACTTTGTAGGCTCTCTTGAGGGAATTGTTTGCCTCCTTTGTTGTTTACACAGCCAGAAACCCAACCACTCTGTGATCCTGTGACCTGGCAAAGGGCACTGATGAATATCAGGATAGGGAAGAGGAATGTGGGCATCCTAAGATCAGGCTGAAAGGAAGAAAGTGCCCTCATCTTGGAACGTGGGTTCAACCTATATGTCCATCCTCACAGGGTTGTAAGAGCTGTGAAGATGTTGAATAGAGAACTGTTTCCCACACAGTAAATGTGTCTTTATGGAGACGAGAACCTGCCACAGAACAGGAGGGTGTTGGTTTCATTGTGCCTGATGAAGAAAAGGAAAGGGGTGGTCAGCACAAAACCTTGGGTCACCACCAGATGAGAAACAGCATACATTTACCATGGTGGAGGCTGCAGCCTCTGTGCCTTCTTCATTCACCTCCACAACACTCTTGTGAACACACTCAGACACACACAGGTTTCTCTCCAGAGACATTCCTGATAAGTCAGCTTTGCCCCCTTGGAAGACATCCACCATTCCCAAGTGCTGAAACACAGACTTCATGTCATAATTCTCTTGCAGTTTAAATTTTGGAAGTAAAACCTCAGCTCTAGTGCTCCACATAAAGTCTGGTTTGGTCCAAGACATTAACTTCTCAAAAGTGAGATTGTTTTCCACCTGACAAAGAAGAATTAGAGACTTTCAGATTCACAGTTGAGGTCTTACCCAGAGGCACATAGACAGCTCACACTCACAGAACCCTCCATCATCCTGCAGGGGGCATGCCTATTCACAGGACCAGACAGTGTGAGGGTCCCGCTGTCCAGCTAACTTGAATCAGGCTTCCCTGATTGGCACAGAAGCCAAGCAGCCCAGGGTTGGGAAGACCTGGCTGTCCTCTCCTAAATAATTTCTGAGACATCTTTTATTCTGACATGTGAACATGTCCAGGTGCTTATGGTTTAGGTTGTGTTTGCTTTTGTTTTCTTGATCTAGACTTAGTTTTGAAGATAGTACATCATTGCAGTTGTTTTTAAAAAGTGGGGAAAAAAAAGGACTTTTGCTGTGAGCCACACCAGAATGAAGGTCTATCTAACATTGGAATCTATGCATTTTGTGGCCTACTGTGGCTTTTATGTGAAATTTCCCCCAAAGGCTCACATACTGAACCCTTATTCTGAAGCTGGCAGCAACATTTAGTGGGGCATCTATAATTTAGACATGAGGGGGTCTAGCAGAATGAGGAAGTAGTTACAGGAGGTGTACCTATGAAGGTCATCCTTGGTCCTTTGTCCCTTCTCCTTTCTCTGCTTCCTGTTTACTAAGAGGTCTGTAGTCTCTGTCATTATAGAAACCATTGATGGGGACAGGTATCTTGAAATGAACCCTCTGAATCTGTGATGCAACATAAATCCTTCCTATCCCGGGTAATTCATGGCAGGCATTTTGTCAGTGGCAAAACACTAACACCATAGATGCCACAGTGAGGGAGCTGGATAGGGAGAGCCAGAGGAGCTATTGTGCTTACAAAGATCCCTTAGGTCATGCACACTCCATGGCCCGCTGTTCAGAGGATGGCTAACACACTGTGGGGTACCCTGCTGCAAGGAAGACCAAGATGTGTCATAATGCTCTGCCTGACTCTGTCCTCCTCAGCTGCATCCCTCCTCTTCCTCTTGGTTTGGGTAAAGTGCAAACTGTCTATTTTATATTTTCAGATACTAAAAGAAAATACTAAGGAAGGTCATGATATGGGTTATCTTTATTTTGGGTGGCTATATACCAAGCCAATGTGTAGAGTTCATTGTCTGAGTTGTCTTCAGTTTATCCTATCAGGTAGCCATCTCCATTTAGTGATGAAGCTATGTTCTGTGTCAAGGTCACACAACCCACAATGGGAGTCTCAGACACAGCTTTGACCCAAAGCCCAGCACCTGCACTCAACTCTAAGCTGGGTACCATCTACTCAGATAGCAGTTGCAAATCTGCAAACACTGCTTTCTGTTCTAATGAGAATGGACACTGGGTTCTTCTCAGGGACATTGAGAGAGGTGCCTCACCTTGCTGAGGTCCACACCATCAACTGGGAGCAGGACCATCAAGCTCAGTTCCATGCCATCATAGGGCATCACCAGCATCGTTGCCTGAACTTCTTTCACGTAGGCAAGTTTAAATACACCTTTCTGATACATCATCTGCACTGGTCTTTTCTCCCTCTGAACAGAAGAATCCAGAACATAAAAGATATTACTGAGAGAGTTCAGAGGGTTTCCAAACGAGTGGAATTTAACAGCAGAAGTGTTTTTAGCACTCACAATGAAAACACTATTCATGGTACAGTGAACACTTAGTCAATATCTATCAGCCTCTTCCTACTTTCATAAAAATAATAGAGTGCAAGCAGATATGGACTGTTGTAGATAGGATTCTACAGTTGTGATGAAACACCATCACCAAAAATGACTTGGGAAGAAAAGGGTTTATTTCATCTTACAACTCTCAGATCACATTCCATCACTGAGGCAAGTCAGCAGGAACTCAGGTAAAAGCCATGAAGGAATGCTAGTTATTGACTTGTTCCCCATGGATTTCTCAATCTGTTTTCTTACATAGCTCAGGACCATCTGCCCAGGGTTGGCACTACCCACAATGTGCTGGGCCCACACCAATCAAGAATGAAGAAAATTCCCAACAGACTTGCCTCTAGGCCAGTCTTATAGAGGCAATTTCTCAGTGCAGAGTCCTTCTTTTCAAATGGCTCTAGCTTGTCTCAAGTTGACAAAACAACATGGACAGGGATTAACTCGGGAAAGATGATATGGCATCCGGCAACAAATATGACATTCAAATGTTAATATTTTAAAATCCTCCTTGGGTCTAAAATATTCCATAAAGACTCATGATCCAAGGCTTGCGTCCACAGGGTAGCACCATTGGAATGTGGACAAATCTTTAGGAGGTAGGGCCCAATTGGCACATGTAAAGTGTTAGGGGTGGGCCCTGAAGAAGATACTTGTCCTACAACCCCTTCCTGTTTCTCTTTTGCTTCCTGACTGCTGTGAGGAGAACAAGCCCCCACCATGCATTTCCACCATGCTGTAGTGCATCACCACAACCCAGAGTGATCGGACCAACTGACCAGACTGAAACTTCTGGAACCATGAGCCCAATTAAACATTTACCCCTTTTACAACCATCATATCAGAGGCAGGATTTTGATCATTTAAAATGGTCAACAATGATATTTAAGGAAACAGCATGTAGATAAAAAAATTTTCTTCAAATAGACTGGATTATTTTCGTAGTCATGTCAATGGGGTACAGACATATACATCTTCTCAGAAAATAGCCTGACAATAGTAGCACACATGCTCAGAGGTTCAGGATGAGTCACAACCTTATAGCCCACCACAGAGCAGAGAGCTCCAGAGCACAGACAATAACAGACTTAGGGCAGAACTCCATCCTGATAGCTCATTACAGAGAAGGGAAATCTTTGTGATGTATTACAGTCTGATGACCCATCATAGACAGACAGTTCTTGTTAACCTTTTAAGAGTTAGGGGCCATCTGGACAGAATCTAATGAATATTTCTATGATTAATCAGGTTGTTTCTGTTATGATAGTCCAGAGGTATTATTTAAACACAGATGTGGGCTGACCATCTGGGAAGATTTTAATTACAGTGGTACATTAAACATAAAAATTTGCTACAGACCACCCATAATGAAGATTAAATTACCCAATAAAAGGACTCATTCTTTTACAAAGTTTTTTTTAAAGCACCTGTAAAAAAAACATAGTAAGGAGTTTATCATTCATGACACTCCAAAGCATATCAAATTATATTTTATAGGAATTGGGTAAATAATTCTAAATTCTACTGTAATTCAAATTATACTCCAATTAAGACAGAGATCTTAATCGCTCAGTTTCAATATTAGAAAGTAATAAATACTGTTTAATAATGATAAATTACTAAATACTTATATTACTTTCTACTCTGCCTCATGTTCCATACATATATTATACTATGTTAGCAGCTTAGTTTTGCTATTCCAGAATGTAAGGAAAATTTAATTTCTAAAATGAAGTAGGAACTATAGTTTTATGAGAAATTATCAGAAGCAGTAAGAGTCACCATCAGGATGTAAAATAGCACAGGGAAAAAATACATTATATTCTTAGCATTTTCTACAGAGTTTAACCTTTTGTTCAGAAATATATGTTTGAAATGGTTTTCTGTGCTTTCTCATTTTCACTTTCTAGGCTGAGGATCAAACCCAGCACCCACACAGGACATGTGATCTCTACCTCTGAGCCCCAGAGCTACACATTTACAATTACATCCTTCCATGCAATCTCTCCACCACACTGACATGGACCTTTGGACACTGTTCCTTACCTGGTTTATTTTAAAGGGCATTTCCCTTGTGCGTTCTTTGTCAAACTCTTTTTGCCACTTTCCTTTGAAATATAAGGCATTGACAAGAACCAGCCTGGTCTTGGAATCAACTGAGTCACCTGACAGCAACTCTGGAATTTTCCCTTTTGAGGAAACAGAGACTTCATTCAGGCTCATGTTATACACATGTGAGAAATGAACTGATCTGGCATCTGAGCAGGTCCAAGCATCATGTTTTCAAATTTGTGGAATGTGGATAGACATATTAAAAAATCAAAACAACATACAAACACCCATTTTTGACTTGATGTCATGTACACTGGAAGAGCATGGCCAATTTATTGAAAAACTTCCAAGTCTCTCAAGGAAAGTAGGTTTGGGAAAAGCAGAAAAAGTGACTCCAGGATGAAAAACAAAGAAACAGGAAATGTGGAAAAGGTCACAGGGCACCAGACTTTCCACCTGGGTGCTAATGTTGGTTGCCATCTTGATTGGGTCTGGAATCAACCAAGAGACATGTCTCTGGGCAGGTCTGTGAGGACAATTCCCAGAAAGAGTAACTAATGGAGAGGACGCTCCCCCAAGGGAGCAACAACTTCCTGTGCTGCCCTGATATAAGGACTGAGAGGGAAGCAGCACTGCTTTGGTCTGCCTGCCTCAGTCCCTGATGGTGAGTGCATCAACACTGTTCACATCTCTGCAACTGCGATTTTCAGCTGACACTGGAACCCATGTGGACTAAGACTAGTGACTCTCCAGAAACGTCTAGGCTTTTCATTCCCACTGACTGGTAAGGTCTCCAGCCTCATAGACTGGGCAGCTACCAGATTCTCAGCCTCTCCATAAGCAGATGGTCAGTAGCTGATTACTCAGCCTGTATTATGTGTGCCATTCTATTAAATCCCCTTAGTAAAATTCTGTTCCTCTGAGCACTCTGACTAATACACTACTGTGAAATACAGCATCTCATCTAGTACTCTGTCATCATGCCCAGCTCTACATACCACAGTATGTCAGACACTCAAGTAGAGATACTAGTTTGGAGGATGTATTACTATTCTACACTTCAGAGTCCCATCCATCCCTAGAGGAAATAATGCAGGTTGAAAGACATATTCCCTTCTTCTCTATTAAGGAGTATCCTTTCAATGATCAAGACAATCGTTGCTAACGTATGACATCAAGAGTACACAAGAAGTAAGGACTTCAACAAGAAATTTACAAATAATTGCTGTGGTTTTAAGAAAATATTCTCATTCTATTAGGTCTGTCTGTCTGTCTGTTTCTTTTTCTCCCTCTTAGCAGAAATAGGAATGTACCTAGGGTTACAGAGGCTTCTGAATGGTTTAATTATCAAACAATGATCTCTAAGACCAATGCTGGAACATGTTATCTCTGAAATAAAAACAACTAAGTTTAACCCCCATTGGATCCATGTAACTAAGCAGCTCTGAAAGAGGAAATCAAGTCTAGTTTGATCAAATGTAAGTAAGGGATCTGAAGCAGGAAATATGGAAGCAGAAATAGGACTCCTCTTCAGAGGTAAAGGTGGTGGTGTCCGAGGCAACACAGATTGTAGGAAGATCCAGCCCAGTACAAGATTATGGGGAACATCTACCCATGCATCTCCATCTTAGAGATGGTGGAGTCACCTGTCCTGCCATTACTGCAGACCATCCCTGTCTTCTAATGTAAACTGTTAGACTGGAAATCAGGACATTTGTATCAGCCCTCTCTCCCAGAGAAATACATGAACAACTCTGTTTTTAAAGTCTGAGTGTCTGAGTAAAATCTCCATGAATTTACTGAGGTCTAAATTATATCATTTGTCCTAGCTAGTCTGCATCCCTTTGATATCTCTGAAATAACAGTGAGATTAGTCAGTGGGGGGGAGGGGAGAAGGGAAAGTTAAGAGAAAGAAGAGGGAGGGTAGAGGAGGGAGAGATGGATGGAAAGGACAAGAATGTGGGGTGTGAAATAACTTGAAATCCTGACCTTCAGTCTGTTCAGAGACCCATGTGTTTATGTGTTTCCGGGACTCCTCTGCTGCTTTGGCAAAGGACAGCTGCTCCAGCTCCGAGTGATAGAAATGAAGACAGGACTCCTTAAATGTCTGGAGAGGAAAATGTTCAGTGAGGTAACATTGCAAAATATAGTGTCAGCAAGCTTCCCAAACTTCTGAATAATATGGCATTAAAAAATAAAATATAACCAAAATTAAAATGAGTGTAAATATCACTTTAAAGAACAAACATCTTTTTGTACTAGGCCTTTATAAATGGGAATAACCAGATATGAATAAATTTAAAATTACATGAATAAATAAAAATAAAAATATTTCTGATTTGAAATATTTCAAGGTATCATTATAGAATTGTGGTATTTGGGCAAGGTTCAGGAGTTGAGTCTCACTATGTAGCCTAGGCTGGCCTAGAACTCATGATCTCCTTTCTCAGTAGTCTAAAAGCAAATATTATAGATGTGGACAATCACACTGACTAGAACTTGATCCTTAAGTTTCTCAAATTCTCTAGGGTCCTTTGCTGTGGATATCGCTCTTTATTCTGTGAATGGGTTGCTCTGATGGTTAATAAATAAAATGCTGATTGGCCGATAGCCAGGCAAGAAGTATAGTATAGTCAGGATAAGCAGAGAGGAGACTTCTGCGAACAGGAAGGATGAGTCAGGAGTCGCCAGCCAGACACAGAGGAAGCAAGATGTGAAGGTAGAACTGAGAAAAGGTACCAAGCCACGTGGCTAAACATAAATAAGTATTACGGGTTAATTCAAGTGTGAGACTAGTCAATAGTTAGCCTGAGCTAATGGCTGAGCAGTTTTAATTAATAAAGCCTCTGTGTGTTTACTTGGGTCCAAGCGGCTGCAGGACTGGTGGGGAAGAGATTTGTCCTGACCATGGGCCAGGTGGGACACAGGAAAACTTCAGCTACAGTCCTTCAATAGGGATCTATAGCAACAAGTATTTGAAAATAATTGACATCATTCTATTGATACAACTTACAGGGAGGAATTCACAAGAGCTCTCTGCAAAGAGCCTGTTGGCCGTTCTAAGCAAGTATTTTCTGTTGGGCTTGTTCAAGTTACTGAGCAGCCTTTGGAAGCCTTGATGAATGTCTTTGTCTGTGTTTAAGCCAAGTGCCTGTGAAGGAAAAGAATACAATATTATAAGCTCAGTGATGAGATGTTGTGGTTGTAAATATAATTTTCAAGCTGAAGAGTTACTCAGGTAGTGAGGTAAGAAAGGCTCTGATGTGAAGCAGGTTGGTATTAAAACAATTAAAAGCAGGAATTAGCCTTAATTGCTAAGGAATAATTACAAAGTCTATTACTCTAAAAATAATATAGGTCTTAGCAACCCATTTTTCAAATAATTTCAACAACTTTTTTTTCCATTGCAGAATTTGGGACTGACCCTAGCTCTAAACAAATGCTAAGCAAGAGTTTACCAGCTCTACCACTGAGTTATACTAACAATGCCTTCCCTCCACCTTTGAAAAACACTTTACATTTGAAACTAAGTTGCCTTGGCTAGCCTTGGACTTGGGATCCTCCTTCCTCACTCACCTTAGTAGCTGGATTTAAAGCCCTGTGCCACATGGCTAGCATGAATCTATTTGTGCACCATTTTCTAGGTAAGTCTGGTCAAAATTTTGAGAGTTCTTCCAAGGTATTAGTCTGGAAAGCTCATTGCCCTGAAAGAAGTCTTAATTGGGGGATCAGAGTAGAGAGATGGCTCAGCAGTTAAAAGCACTGGCTGCAATTCCAGAGGACCTGGCTTCAATTCCCTGCCCATAGGGCAGCTCTAATCTGCTATACCTCCTGTTCCAGAGGCATTCACATCCTGTAGAGACATATATGTGTGCAAAACACCAGTGTACATAAATTAAAAAATTATTTTTTTAAAAAGTAGATCTTACTGGAGTAGACTGGCTTCTTTTCTCTTTATCCCATGACCATTGAAACAGTATGAGCCCACTCCTACCCTCCCTTCTCAGCAACTCTTAGGAAAGTGAAGCAGGTGTGGGGTGACAGCTTACCTGAGACATCTGGACTGCAGTGTCTCCCTTTGCCCCCAAGAGGACCATAGCTAGAGCAGAGGAGATGCTCACAGGAGAATAACAAACATTTTTCGAAGGGTTGCTTTCACAGAGCATCTTTAAAAGGTGGATGGCAAAGTTGCCATTTGCTTCAGACAGAGTATTCATGATGCAGAATCTGGAGGCAAAAGATAAATGGTTCTCAACACAATATTGAAGGCTCATTGATCTGACTCAGGGGAATCTGGAACTCTACACTTGATTCTCATTTCCAAGCTCATAAGTACTTAACATTTTATTTTAAAAATTAATTCTCAGTCATAGTTCTTCCAATTTTAAGGTTATGATCTACGTGTGGTCATGACAGCAGACCAAACTAGCGTCTGTGTCATCTGCATAGGTAGAGGTCAGATCATCAGGACTGTACACACAGGACACAGCTGAGAGAGGGGGCCTCTAGTCTCCTTCCATACACACCACCTCCTCTCTCTGAAGATGGTGGAGTGGAGGATAAATAGGAGGAGGAGGAAATGAGGAAGGGAAGAAGAAAACAGACATGAGCATCCAGGTCCTCTAGCCTGGCTTCAGCAAAGCTGCATTCTGGGTCTTCCTGTGAAGACTCCTCTGAGATGTCCAGGTGTGCATTAGACAGAGTCCCTGCATTTGCAGCTGCTACAGGACAGACATGGAGATGCTGAATGAGACCCAAAGACAGGCTGGTGTCACCAGCTCTGCTGTGGAGCAGGGAGCATCCACCTGCAGTGGCTGCTCAGGAGGCCTTGATCAGGCAATGGCACTAGGCTGTTTCTCTGTGGAGCATACCTCACTCCCAGATGAATGGACAGAGTGGCCTGTACTAAGTGACTGTTCCTAACAACTTACCTCAAATCTGAGTCCCTGCACATCTAATGGCTGTGCTCTGACTGTCATATGACCTTTAAACATTGGAAGTGTGTTCCCGAGTGCTTTCTACAGTGCTTAAATGCAGATCAAATAGCCTAGGGAGTCTCAGAACATCACAATCCATACTTCTTCCCTCTCCCCTGACAGAAGGACACATCATCCTGAGAGTGTGCCCAGATCCTGTGACTCTTCCCCATAATTCCCCTAAGGCTCTTTAGGAAAGTTGGGGCAGCTTTATTTAAATGACTGGTCTTCTGGTTGGTCTTCTCATCTGACCCACCGTGTGACCCCTACACTCCTGCCCATCCTGATGTCCCTTTAAAGTTGCTTCTGAATCCTTGAAGTACTGTTTATTCCACTCAGAAGGTCATCTACCCCCTCTCCGTCACTGAGTTCAAACTACTCACCCTTCCCTCCTTCACTGGAGCAGGGCAACCTCAGGGCCTCTGCTCTGCCACCCTAGTGACGCTGCCCCAGCCAGTTCTGTCATCACTCCTAAGTGCAGTCCTTTCTCTTGCTGACTGTGTCTCCACCACAGCTGGAGCTCTCTGAAGACACAGTGTAGTGACATGGTACAAGGGGGCCTTGATGGGTTGGTGCCTCAGCAGGTGCTGAAGATTGATGCTGTTCTGATACTTCTGCCTCCAACCATGTGGAGACCTGAGCATAGACTGGTCCCTGTCATTTTTAATAGATTCAAAAGCTGCTTGGTGCACTCAGATATGATTTATCCTTGTCAGATCTCTGATTCCATCTGATGACCAGGCTTTGCTTCAGCTTCCTTCTCAGTTCTATATATAAAATTCACAGGTCTCACTCTCCTAGGGCTACTACTAGGTCTAGACAGAATTTACCTTGTTACCAGACCAAAAAACTCAAGAGAACAGATGTCAGTGTAACTTTTTACTATTGACTGCTCTCAGTATCTCCTGGAGAAGAGGACAAAAGAAACAGCTTCAAGGTTTGTCTATATGAAGATAGGAAAGCTGTCTCACTTCTGTTCACTCTGATGATGGTTAGGGAAGCCTCCCTCCTTCTCCGCTCAGTCAACCTCTTCCATTCAGTCAATTTCTTCTCGTTATAGATTTACAGATATTTCATTGGGCTGAAGCCAGGAAATGTTCATACTTTTTAATCCAAAGTCATAGCCTTTTGCTATGACACCAGGATGTAAATCTCCTCCAGCTGTCTGACAGATACCTGCAGGCTCCTGGAAAAGATGCTGCTACTGTGTCAAGATATCTGGTCTGATGAAAATTAACAGTCTCCAGAGCCCATTTTGACCCCACCCATTTTCAAGCTTATGTTACAATTTCACTTCCGCCTGGGACAAGGCCAACATGCAGATGGTCCTCCAGATACACCAGCCCCTGCACCAGCTCTGAGGATGCCAACCGCCAACAGAGGATGCCCCCTGTATGGATGCACCCCCCACGTCCAGAGAAACAAGAGATGTCATGGCTCATGTACTCCTAAAGAATACATCATCCTTCAATTCACTGCTAGTACCAGCTCTCCAGACTCAAGCAGGCACCTACCCAGCAACCAGAACCTGGTTTTGCAAGATGTCCCATAAAGGGCATATCTGCTTTCTTGTCTCACTCATTCACCTTTGCCTCTTCAGTAGAACCAGGACACTTCTCTGTTCCATTCTTTCTGACAATTATCTCTCTTCCTGTGGCTAGCCCTGCTCATGAGGCCAATGGTAACAATCTATTTTTTTCTCCTAGCAACCTGTCGTTGATATATTATGCACCCCAATAAACTTATCTGGGGGTCAGAGAACAGAACAGCCAAATATTAAAAATAGAGGTTAGGCTGCTGTAGCACATGTCTTTAATCCTATCGTTCTAGAGGCAGAGATCGGTCTGGATTTCTGCAAGTTCAAAGCCACACTGGAAACAGCCAGGCATGGTGACACACACCTTTAATCCCAGGAAGTGATGGCAGGAAGCAGAAAGATATATAAGGTGTCAGGACCAGGAATTAGGGCCTTTTAAAGCTTTTAGCTTGTAGCATTAGTTTAGTTGAAATCATTTCAGATGAGAACTCAGAGGCTTTCAGTGTGAGGAAACAAGATATGCTGAGGAATTGGCAAGTTGAGGTTAGCTGTGGCTTGTGTTCTGTCTCTCAGATCTTCCAGCATTCACCCAATACCTGGCCCCAGGTTTGTTTTTATTAATAAGACCTTTTAAGTTTCATGATACAGCAACCTGCTTTCTCAACTCCCTCAAGGAACAGGCCTGAGATCTCCACATCTGAGGTGGCCACAATGACAGCCAACCGAATCCTCCTTCACTCACACATCCCTCTGTACATGACCCCAACTCCCAACTTCCTCCTCCCACTTTGTCCCACAATCAGCAGGAAGCAGTCTTGGAATTCAGTGTCCTTATACCCTCACTTGCTATCCATCACTCAACTTTCTATAATAATCAACATGGAGGAATGTTGGCATTCTGGCCCGCCCCTTGGAGACCTGCCCTGTGTCCTGAAATAAATCTTCTTTTAAGGAAACCCCTCCCTTGTTCTTCCTCTTCCTCCCTCCTCCCTTTCTCACCATGAGGTGTGCACACCTCCACTTTCCCTCTTTCTCTCTGTCTCGTTCTTCCTCTCCCCCTGTCCCTCTCTTTCTCTATCTTTCTACTATGATAAACTCTCTCCAAGTGAATGCCATGCCTGGGATGTGAGTGACTTTCCAACCTGTGATACCACCCACCTTGCGTCTGTATGGCGTGTCCTCCTCACCCACTGGGACACTAATGCACCAAGGCTCCTGCTTGCCGTATCATTACACAAGAGAGATGTCTGGCCCTACAATTCTGAGCACCTGGCTAAAGGTGGCATTTGAGGATGTCCAGTCACCATGGGATCACTGATTTTATAATTGGAATGAAGAGAGCTAGGACTGGTGGAGAGCCTGCTGATCTAAAAGGCCCAGAAGTCAGAGACATTATTTTGCAGACCCGTGAGAATATGGCAGAGATAATCAAATGGGCTATGTTGTAGGATATGAGCGGAAGCAGGACAGAGGACAGTGGAGAAGGCCCCTGAGACCCTGCAGCACCTATGCCTGACTGAGATGGGTCAATAAAGCTTCAGGACTCCAGCCCTAAGGCCAGCCTCACTACCACTGGCCACTGGGGTTTCTAGAGAATCAACTCTGTGAACGCCCACCAGAAACCACTTGCCCTCTGTCACTTTTGCTAACCCTCAGCTTCTGGACATTCCCCTGGACTCAGGCTGGACCTTCTAAAGCTTGCCTCTGCCACTCCCACAGCCTTGGACTGAGCCAGTAGCCCTTACCTACCAACTTCACAACCTCCCGAAGCAGTGTTCAAGGCTAGATGCTCCTGGAGTGCAGCTTAGCAGCCTGTCCCGTTCAGGAAGGCCCTTTATTCACTGCAGGGTGCTGACATCATGCTCAGAGCCCCAGGCCAGAGGAAGAGGGACTGGCCTGACCTCATCCAGCTCTGTCCTCCGCAGGGTGGGGATAGGTGAGAGTCAGTGAACACCTGGTCCCTTGAGAAAGAAAAATCTAGTAGGAGCCTGGGTCTCTGGGTGACAGGTCACCAAGAGAGAAGTTCACACATGTACTTCTCCCCAAGATCAAGGTTCCAATTGGCTGAGCCTGAGAGCTCACTCAATTTCACACTACCTGTGACACACTCTGTCTAGAAATCTCTCCTCTCCATGTGCTCTCCTTCCTGGCTTGTGGACGGCAGCTTTTCACCAATCTCTTCCTCCCAGAAGCTTCCTGGTGCCAATGGCTTCCCCAGGGTGCTCACTTTCTGTTGCTTGGCTCCATGTTTCCACAGAGGCCGCTCATACCCCTTGTCTTCTGACCCCTGACCCAGCAGGGAGTGACAGCTGCTGAAGGGACAGAGGCTTCTGACCCTCTTTCTCATCTTGCTTGAGGGAAGGTTGGCTTGCTTACGTGCAGAATCTGCGTCCTCAGTCACCCTGTGTTCTCCACCCCGGAGGGGATTTCAACCGTCCTTTCCTTTAGCTTCTCTAGCTCCTCTGCTTTGACAACAACTTCTGACCATCTCCCGCCTTAACTTGTGTTCTTGGGGACACTTTTCACTTTGGTTCCACATCACCAACGCAGCTGGCCCATAGTTATTGTCCCTCCTTCAACGTGAGTCCTCTGACACAGTTTCTCCTTCCTGTTCTGCTTCTCCTTCTTCCTCACCCCTGCTCTCTCCAGACTCCTCCCTGCAATTGTCCTATTCCTCCTCCTCCTTCTATTTAAAGGCCACAGTAATTTTTGTCTGGAATGCTCTGACTTTTTTCTACTTGTTTGTCTTTTATTTCCTATCTGTAGTCTGTTGGAACATGGGCCTTCCCTTCAGGGCAGAGGTCACTATTAATAGTCCAGATCTCACATAATTCTTTTCAGCATCTACTGCGTCTGCCTTAAGTTAGTCATTGGTGTCATCCTCACTGTACTTCCCGCTTGATGGCATGTGGATGACTGACAGACCATGGTATTTATCTGCTGTGAAATGGTGCTGGTTACCTGAATCATCTGGCTTGCAGTGTTTCCCTTTGCCCCTATGCAGTCCATGGCCAGGGCCAAGGAGATGCTCATGGGTGAGAAAAATACATTTTCTGAGCCGTCTTCACCCAGTAATTTCACAAGGTTTAAGGCAAAGGTGCCATTTGCTTCCTGCAGAGGATCCATGATTGCAAGCCTGGAACGAGGGATTGAATCAGTATCACATGAATACAGCTGATGTGTAGGCCGGGTCTTCACTCTCACTCACACAGTGATGCTGTGCCTCAGTGACCAAAGGGAAAACACAGCCTGGAAAGTAAAGGTCACATGCAGAAAGTAATACAGCCCTGCTGGGGTAACTCAGGCCAGCGCCTTGTCTTCCTCATGTGCAGAAATCAGTACACGGGGAATCAGAAGGAAATGGCTCAGAGGACAAGAGGCAGGTAGCAGTGCAGGCTGGAAGCAGGCAACTGCAGAAGCAGGGCCTGTCAGCTCTGACATTACCCCCATGCAGCTGTCAAATTCCCTTCCCCAGTTAGACAGTACAACAGTTCTAAGATTTCCCATCAGCCCCCCTGAGCAGTGGCTGAGAACTCACAGAGCATGGGAAGGGGATGCAAGAGGCCACAGGGAAGAGAAGTGTGCCCAGATGTAGTGATCTGAACAGAATACATGGCACAGCTTTACACTACTGCTGTGGACAACTAGACTGGACTGTGAGATTCTTTGGGCCCTGAGATGGTGGCACACTCCTTTAATCCCAGCACGCAGGAGTCAGCTCTCTGAACTCGAGCCCAGGCTGGCCTCAAACTATCATCCCTCTGTCTCAGCCTCCTGAGTACTGGGATTACAAGTGTACAGCACCACACTTGGCTTCATTCCCTGTTTTTTCTATTTGCTATTGATTTCTGTCTGCTGATTCTACATGTGCAATCCATGAAAACAGAGACGCAGATAGAGGTGCCAGGTGAACTTGGTTTTTGGAGCTAAGTGCGAACCACATGTTCCCTCTCTGTGTGATGACACAAGTCACAGGTGCAGTTACTGAGGGTAGTCCTGAAACACAGAACACTCCCAATATGAAATGATAACATCAGCCATCCCTGTAACCTGGGCTCCCAGCACTAAAATCCCTGATCACATGACCTTAACCCAAAGATTACTCAGTACATCAAATATCACAGCATAGTCCTAAACCACACCAGAAATGTACAAACATCCTTAGGAATAGTCCTATCACAAAGTAACTGCCCCCCCAGAACCCCCCACAACACACACACACACACACACACACACACACACACACACACACACACACACACGTAACCTGAATTAACTTCATCTAGCATTTCTTCACAGTCCAGTGTTCCCAATGACAAGAAAAGGACATAGAAATTGGCTAGGCACTTGAGGGTCAGGGCCACCAAAAGAGTCAGTTTCAGTAATGTTCATGGTTCACTGGCCAGGAATGCTAGAAGGGAGCTCTGTAAAACTGGATCTCTAGATTATCATGGTAAAAAATGAGTTACATTTATTTCCAACTTTAGCCCATCTCCCAAATGATTGAATGGTACCTGCTCGCAGGGAGAAATGTTGCAGGAGCTGTGCTCAGGGCTCTCTATTAAGACCCATGAAGGAAAAGCTATTTCCTTCTGACCAAGAGATTGAACTCTACCTCAGGCAGGGTGCATCTAACATTCCAAGCTACTCTCAAACAAAAGAGTTCATCACCTGGCTAACAAAACAAGGAGAAAGGGAGGGGAAAAGTAACTCACAGGACAGCATGTGGGCTTGACCTTCAGCATGGTGGATTCATGCTGCAGTCCACAGAGGTGTCTCCAAGCTGTGCAGAGCACTCACTGCATGGTGGATTTAGCTTTTGCTAGTATAGACAAAAAAAGAGTTTTTGGGCTAAATGCTGTTTGATGGAGGTATAGACCCACTGCTTCCCAGACTTGGTGGTGAACATAGATTCCAGATCTGACAGTAAAAGTATCTCTGCCATGTTGAGAAGCTGTGGGGGTGGGCTCAACAGCCAAAGTCACCAGGCAGCTTAACAGTTTAAAATCTCTCCTGGTCAGAGAAGGACTATAGATTCATAATAAGACAGATTCAGATGAAATAAAACTCTAAATGTTTTACAATATGTGTACAAATGTATGTAGGCTTGGAAGAGAGAGGAAAAGGAGTATATGCAGTTGTATAAAGAAATAGATGTTTAAAAAATAAAGTCTTTAAAGAGACAATAAAAATAATATAAAAGTTAAGCCACATAAAGATGAAAATAACAGAGTCTGGATTCTGTTGTCTTTAGGATTTTTAACTAGAGAGAGACATTTGATTGCAAAGGCTGCTGTGTTAAATATGTATTTTTTATAGTATCTTGACTTCAAAATTTGTTCTAAGGATATGTTGCTTTGGCAAGGAGGCTCTGCTTCTGTTTTCACAGGAAGCAAGGGGCTGTGGATTTGTTCCAGCTTAGGATTGATAAAATATGATCAAGCGAGATCTCCTGATCCTTGACAGATGGTATCTATCAACAAAGATTTTATAGATGTGTTGTGCCCAAATTGCAACCCCAAGAGAGAACAACAAGGATGAGTGTACCAGAATGCAAAAGCAAGGTTTAATTTGGGATATCCAAAAGCAATACAAGCCTAGGCAGGGACATCGTCTAACAGATCCAACACAGTGGAGACTGGAGGAAGTGCCCACCTCTCCTCAAGCTCAGTTTTTAAAGGCAAAAAATCACAAGGTTACATCATTTAGGGGTGCTTGTACGAGTACAATTCTGATTGGTTTGTGACTAGGAATTCCAGAAATTACGATTCAATTTTCATTCTAGGGAGGTGGTTGCCTGTCACCATTTCTCATTGGCTGCCCCCAGATGGGGGCATCTGGTGATTACACAGTCACTATGGGAATGAGGGTTGGGACATTCTATGGTCAAACAGTTACCTAGGGAACCAGGGAGAGGACATTCCATAGTCCGGCAGTCATTACCTCCTGACTAACTTTTGACTCTTTACTTTTACACTTCCTGGTTTCTGGAATCTGGACTGACTAGTTTCAGTAACTCCTGGCCTGTTCCAGCAATTTATGGCCTGTAGCTAAAAGGAGAAGTCTTAGGCTTTAGTTTTAGGGTGAAAGCATTTTGGTCTTATTTTGGTTCCACAGATGGTCTTCCCAGGAATTGACCATTATCTTGAATTTGTTGATGTCCAGTGGCCACCACTGGAGCCACACAAATATGAGTGTCCTGCACTGCCACTGGAGCCATGGTGATGTCCAGCCAGAGATTCTGCCAACCTGGCCCTTGGTGACCATAGGGTTTAGTTGGGGAGGATATCTAAGATTTTATTGACAGGTAAAGCTACCACTTTAAGTGGTGCAATTATAATTCCAAATGCACATCTGAGTTGTTTTATCCCAAGCACAGCAGCTGCACTTGAATATACTGCTCTTTCAGCCAATAATTGTAGCTCCACAGTTACTGGCCCACTTCTTTAATAGCAGCCCAGTTGGACTTTAACATCTCACCAGATCCTTCTCCTACCCCTGCCAATAAATGTAGATTTAAACAAATCTCTATAGTTCTTTTTATCAGTAAGACTCGGGAGTCAGCAGGGAGGTTGAAAAGCAACTAGATGACCTTCCCTCTTCACCAGTGTCTCCAAAAAGAGTGCTTCCTTCTGCTCCACCAGACCAAAAAAGACTGCCACACTTGAAGTCCTTCCCTATCAGTGGCCTTGGAGTCCAGCTTGCAAGGTCACCTCCAGGATTCAGGATAGATGCTACAGCAAAGTGAAGGGAACTTAGGATATCTCTAATGTCAGGGTTGAGGAAAAACTCACATGGCTGCTGATCCAGTCCTGTCTCTTTATTGTTCTACCCTAGTTCTAAATCTTCTCAGCTCTAATCCTCAGCTCTCATTCTTCTCAGCTTTTCCCTCTATCCATCCTACATATATTTACAACAAACTTTTTGTACTAAAAAATTTACAAAGGCCAATATCTGAGGGAGTCAAGTAACCGTGACAATGCCCATTTTCAAGGTTCCTGGTGTAAGACTGAGACCTGAAGTCAGGGGCACAGTGCATGGAGAGACAAGCTGCAGAGGTCTGCAGAGGGTCAGGTCTTATCAAATAGACTACCAAGAGAAGAATTGGCATCATAGTTTAGGTAGCTTTGTGTTAATAACCTTGGTTAGAATTAGCATAGTATTTAGGCTGCTTTGTGTTAATAACCTTGGTTAGACATCTGCAACTCTAACCTTGTGCATCTCTGTAAAGTTTTTAACTTATGATCCATTTACAGAAACATTCAGTCTAGTTTGAAACTGCTCTGAGGTTTTAAGTCAGCAAAATGTATGTAGCTTTTCTTAGATTGGAGAGAAATTGTTATTTTCTTATGTTAGTCTGAGTTGAAGGAACAAGGCACACCTTTAAGTTCTACAGTCCTCCAGGGACAATAGATCTAATTGTGAAGAATATCCTAGTATATTTTTTATAGATCAAAATTATACATACTAGTGAGAAGTCATCTTCCTGACCATCCATGGATATATGTGCCCAACAGATGGAATACATACATGAGATAATGCAGTGGGAAAACACCCATAGCTGTTCTTAGGAATGAAATGAAATGGCACATGAGAGAAATTACAGACAGGAGCAACTGATCATTTACAGTCAGTAACTCCATGTCCTTGGCAGGTGGGGCTCCCCATCAGAGAACATTGTGGGTCTACCTGCTGAACATTAGTTGTCACTTGCTGTATACTCCCATGGCCTCTTGCTACCAGCAGCTCTCAGCACCTCCCTACTACTACCTGTGCATCTCTCTATCTGTATTTTAGATTCCATCTGACTATCTATGATTACTATCTGTCAACTAGTTGCTGGCCCTGCCTCCTGACCCAAGGTTGATATGTTTAATCAACTGTGGTGGTATTGTGTTCCCCAAAATATTGTACACACTAATAAATTTATCTGGGGTCAGAGAAGAGAACAGCCACAATATTAAACATAGAGGACAGGCTGTAGTAGCATACGCCTTTAATCCTAGCATTCCAGAGGCAGAAATCCCTCTGGATCTCTGTGAGTTCAAGGCCACATTGGAAACAGACAGGCATGGTGACTCACACCTTTAATCCCAGAAAGTGAGCCTTTAATCCCAGGGAGTGATGGCAGAAAGCAGAAAGATATATAAGGCATGAGGACTAGAAACTAGAAGCATTTGGCTGGTTAAGCTTTTAGGCTTTGAGCAGGACAGTTCAGCTGAGATTCCTTCTGGATGAGGACTGAGAAGCTTCCAGTCTGAGGAAACAGGATCATCTGAGGAACTGGCGAGGTGAGGTAGCTGTGGCTTGTTCTGCTTCTCTGATCTTCCAGCCTTCACCCCAATAACTGGCCTCAGGTTTGATTTAATTAATAAGACCTTTTAAGATTCCTGCTACAATCAACTCCAACACAAACTCGGGGTTCAGAGTGTTATATATCCCACAACACATATGATTGGTGAGAAAACAAAATTTATTTTGAAATGGCTCTTAAGGACTCACAAAATTTAGCTATTACAGTTGGTTGTGGAGAAATACAATACTCTACAAAAGCATAATTTCTGCAAAGAGAACATGTGGTAATCCAAGGTAGTTCTCATGAGAGATAAGTTGAGAGAAAGTGGTAAAGGTCAGCAGTTAGAAGACCACACAGTCTGCACCTGTCCCCAATCCTAACACAGTGATGGGCATATACCTGGTGAGTGGTGGACAGTAAAGCAAAATAAAGTTAAAATGTGCATTAAGGACCAATCACTAGTAAACTGAAGTAGCTGTCATCATCCACAACAGCATTTACTATGATGCAAACAGGTTAAGGCAAGTGATGGGGAGAGTTGAGGAGCCAGGAAAGCACGGCATGTAGAGCTGGCATGGCTTGTCTGTGCAGTGAATGGGGCATTTATTTTGGGTCACCCTAGAAAACTTTGTAGGCTCTCTTGAGGGAATTGTTTGCCTCCTTTGTTGTTTACACAACCAGAAACCCAACCACTCTGTGATCCTGTGACCTGGCAAAGGGCACTGATGAATGTCAGGATAGGAGAGAGGAATGTGGGCATCCGAAGATCAGGCTGAAAGGAAGAAAGTGCCCTCATCTTGGAACATGGGTTCAACCTATATGTCCATCCTCACAGGGTTGTAAGAGCTGTGAAGATGATGAATAGAGAACTGTTTCCCACATAGCAAATGTGTCTTTATGGAGACGAGAACCTGCCACAGAACAGGAGGGTGTTGGTTTCGTTGTGCTTGATGAAGAAAAGGAAGGGGTGGTCAGCACAAAACCTTGGGTCACCACGAGATGAATCACAGCTTATATTTACCATGGTAGAGGCTGCGGCCTCAGTGCCTTCTTCATTCACCTCCACAACACATTCATGAACACACTCAGACACACACAGGTTTCTCTCCAGAGACATTCCTGATAAGTCAGCTTTGCCCCCTTGGAAGACATCCACCATTCCCAAGTGTTGAAACACAGACTTCATGTCATAATTCTCTTGCAGTTTAAATTTTGGAAGGAAAACCCCAACATCAGTGCTCCTCATAAAGTCTGGTTTGGTCCAGGATGTTAACTTCTCAAAAGTGAGATTGTTTTCCACCTGACAAAACAGAATTAGAGACTTTGAGATTCAAATTTGAGGTCTTAACTCAGAGGCTCATAGGCACTTCCCACTCACAATACCCTCCAACATTCTACAGGGGGACCTGACAATTCATGTGGCCAGGTAGTGTGATGATCCCCTGTCCTGCAAGCTTGTATGAGGCTTCACAGATGGGCATGGAAGAGAAGTAGCCGATGGTTGGGAAGACCTGGCTGTCCTCTCCTAAATCATTTCAGAGGCATCTTTTATTCTGACAGATGTCCAAGCCCTGGTAATTATGGTTTGGGTTGTGTTTGCTTTTGTTTTCTTGATCTAGACTTAGTTTTGAAGATAGTACATAATTGCAACTGTTTTTAAAAAGTGGGGGGAAAAAAAGGACTTTTGGTGTGAGCCACACCAGAACGAAGGTCTATCCAGGGTTGGATTCTATGCATTTTGTGGTCTGTTATGGCTTTCATGGGAACTTTCCCCCAAAGGCTCACATACTGAACCCTTATTCTGAAGCTGGCAGCAACATTTAGTAAGGCATCTATAATTTAGACATGAGGGGGTCTAGCAGAATGAGGAAGTAGTTACAGAAGGTGTACCTATGAAGGTCATCATTGGTCCTTTGTCCCTTCTCCTTTCTCTGCTTCCTGTTTACTAAGAGGTCTGTAGTCTCTGTCATTATAGAAACCATTGATGGGGACAGGTAACTTGAAATGAACCCTCTGAATCTGTGATCCAACATAAATCCTTCCTATCCCGGGTAATTCATGGCAGGCATTTTGTCAGTGACAAAACACTAACACCATAGATGCCACAGTGAGGGAGCTGGATAGGGAGAGCCGGGGAGCTGTTTTGCTTACAAAGATCCCTTAGGTCATGCATACTCCACGGCCCACTGTTCAGAGGATGGCTAACACACTGTGGGGTACCCTGCTGCAAGGAAGACCAAGATGTGTCATAATGCTCTGCCTGACTCTGTCCTCCTCAGCTGCATCCCTCCTCTTCCTCTTGGTTTGGGTAAAATGCAATATCTTTTCTGTCTATTTTATGTTCTCAGATACTAAAAGAAAATACTAAGGAAGGTCATGATATGGGTTATCTTTATTTTGGGTGGTTATATACCAAGCCAATGTGTAGAGTTCATTGTCTGAGTTGTCTTCAGTTTATCCTATCAGGTAGCCATCTCCCATTTAGTGATGAAGCTATGTTCTGTTTCAAGGTCACACAACCCACAATCGGAGTCTCAGACACAGCTTTAGACCCAAAGCCCAGCACTTGTACACAGCTCTAAGCTGGGTACCATCTACTCAAATGGCAGTTGCTAATCTGCAAACACTGCTTTCTGTTCTAATGAGAATGGACACTGGATTCTTCTCATGGGCATTGAGAGAGGTGCCTCACCTTGCTGAGGTCCACACCATCATCTGGGAGCAGGACCATCAAGCTCAGCTCCATGCCATCATAGGGCATCACCAGCACCTGTGCCTGAACTTCTTTCACGTAGGCATGTTTAAATATGTCTTCCTGATACATCATCTGCACTGGTCTTTTCTCCCTCTGAACAGAAGAATCCAGAACATAAAAGATATTATTGAGAGAGGTCAGAGGGTTTCCAAACGAGTGGAATTTAACAGCAGAAGTGTTTTTAGCACTTACAATGAAAACACTATTCATGGTACAGTGAACACTTAGTCAATATCTGCCAGCCTCTTCCTGCTATCATCAAAATATTTGAGTGCAAGCAGATATGGACTGTTGTAGATAAGATTCTACAGTTGTGATGAAACCTAACCGACTTGGGAAGGGAAGAGTTTACTTCATCTTACAACTCTCAGATCACATTCCATCACTGAAGCAAGTCAGCAGGAACTCAGGTAAAAAACATGAAGAATGCTACTTATTGACTTGTTCCCCATGGATTTCTCAATCTGTTTTCTTACATAGCTCAGGACCATCTGCCCAGGGTTGGCACTACCCACAATGTGCTGGGCCCACACCAGTCATGAATGAAGAAAATTCCCAACAGACTTGCCTCTAGGTTAGTCTTATAGTGGCAATTTCTCAGTGCAGAGTCCTTCTTTTCAAATGTCTCTAGCTTGTCTCAAGTTGACAAAACAACAACCTGGACAGGGATTAACTCAGGAAAGATGATGTGTCATCCGGCAACAAATGTGCATTTCAAATATTAATATTTTAAAGTCCTGCTTGGGTCTAGAATGTTCCACAAAGGCTCATGATCCAAAGCCTTTGTCCACAGGGTAGCACCATTGGGAGCTGGACAAACCTTTAGGAGGTAGGGCCTATTGGGAGAAAGTTAAGTATTGGTGGGGGGAATGCCTGAAGAAGATCTTTGCACTACAACCCCTTCCTGTTTCTCTCTTTTGCTTCCTGACTGCTGTGAGGAGAACAAGCCCCCACCATGCATTTCCTCCATGCTGCACTGCATCACCACAACCCAGAGTGATCGGACCAACTGACCCAGACTGAAACTTCTGGAACCATGAGCCCAATTAAATATTTCCTACTTTAATTTGGTTATCTCACAGGGTTTGCTACGCTAATGGAAAGATGACCACCAGCACACCAGAAATAGGGTTTCCACCATTTAATATTGTCAACCATTATATCTAAGGCAACAGCAAAAGCAATTGTAAATGACAGAAAAGCTCTCATAAACTAGACGGAGATATTTTCATAGTGGTATAAATGGGACTACAGACAGATAGATCCTCTCAGAAAACAGCCTGGAAACAGGAGCACACATGCTCAGAGGTTCACGATGGGTCACAACCTTCTAACCCACCACAGAGCAGAGAGCTCCAGAGCACAGACACTCACAGGCTAGGGCAGAGCTCCATCCTGACAGCCCAATAGGGAGAAGGAAAATCCCAGTTAAATGGCAAGAAATTGGGGACTGTCTGGACTGATCTCCATGCATCTTTGTGGTGCATTACAGTCTGATGACCCATCACAGGTAGATAGTTCTTTTCAACACTTTAAAAGTTAGGGGCTGTCTGGACAGATTCTCATGAATATTTCTATGATTAATCCAGTTTTTTCTGTTATGATAGTCCAGAGGTATTTTTTAAACACAGAAGTGGGCTGACCATCTGGGAAGATTTTAATTACAGTGGTACATTAAACATAAAAATTTGCTACAGACCACCCATAATGAAGATTAAATTACTCAATAAAAGGACTTATTTTTATAAAGTTTTTTAAAACACCCAAAATAAAAACATAGTAAGGAGTGTATCATTCATGATGCTCCAAACCACATCAAACTATATTTTTTATAGGTATAGGGCAAACAATTCTAATATCTACTTTAATTCAAATTATAATCCAATTAAGACTGAAGTCTTAGTCACTCAGTTTCAATATTAGAAAGTGATAAGAACTGTTTAATAATGATAAATTGTGCAATAATTTTACATGATTATTTTAATTAAAAATAACTCTGTTACATAAATATTCATATGTTACTTTCTACTTTGCCTCATGTTCCATACATATATTATACTATGCTAGCAGCTTAGTTTTGCTATTCTAGAACATAAGGAAAATTTAATTTCTAAAATGAAGTAGGAACAATGGTATTATGAGAAATTATCAGAAGCAGTAAGAGCCACCAACAGGATGTAAAATAACACAGGGAAAAAATACTCTTCATTCCTATCATTTTCTACAGTTTAACCTTTCATTCAGAAATATATTTCAAATGGTTTTCTGTGCTTTCCTGTTCTCTTTCTTTCTGGGCTGAGGATCAAACCCAGCACCCACACAGGACATGTGATCTCTATCAATGAGCCCAGAGCTACACATTCACAATTACACCCTTCCATGCAATCTCTCCACCACACTGTTACGAACCTTTGGACACTGTTCCTTACCTGGTTTATTTTAAAGGGCATTTCCCTTGTGCATTCTTTGTCAAACTCTTTTTGCCACTTTCCTTTGAAATATAAGGCATTGACAAGAACCAGCCTGGTCTCGGAATCAACTGAGCCACCCGACAGCAACTCTGGAATTTTCCCTTTTGAGGAAGCAGAGATTCATTTAGGCTCATGTTATACACGTGTGAGAAATGAACTGATCTGACATCTGGGCAGATCCAAGCATCATGTTTTCAAGTTTGTGGAATGTGGATAGACATATTAAAAAACAAATCAAAACAACATACAAACACCCATTTTTGACTTGATGTCATGCACACGGAAGAGCATGGCTAATGTGTGGATATTGAAAATTTTTCAAGTCTCTCAAGGAAAGCAGGTTTGGGAAAAGCAGAAAAAGTGACTCCAGGATGAAAAACAAAGAAGCAGGATATGTGGAAGGGGTCACAGGGCACCAGACTTTCCACCTGGGTGCTAATGTTGGTTGCCATCTTGATTGGGTCTGGAATCAACCAAGAGACATGTCTCTGGGCAGGTCTGTGAGGACATTTCCCAGAAAGAGTAACTAATGGATAGGACGCTCTTCCAAGGAACCAAAGGCTTCCTGTGCTGCCCTGATATAAGGACTGAGAGGGAAGCAGCATTGTTTGGTGTGCCTGCCTCAGTCCCTGATGGTGAGTGCATCAACACTGTTCACATCTCTGCAACTGGGATTTTCAGCTGACACTGGAGCCCATATGGACTAAGACTAGTGACTTTCCAGAAACGTCTAGGCTTTTCATTCCCACTGACTGGTAAGGTCTCCAGCCTCATAGACTGAGCAGCTACCAGATTCTCAGGCTGTCCATAAGCCAATGATCAGTAGCTGATTACCCAGCCTGTATTGTGTGTGCCATTCTATTAAATCCCCTTAGTAAAATTCTTTTCCTCTAGAGCACTCTGACTAATACACTGCTGTGAAATACAGCATCTCATCTAGTACTCTGTCATCATGCCCGGCTCTACATACTACAGTATGTCAGACACTCAAGTACAGTTACTAGTTTGGAGGATGTATTACTATTCTGCACTTCAGAGACCCATCCATTCCTAGAGGAGATAATGCAGGTAGAACGACACATTCTCTTCTTCTCTATTAAGGAGTATCCTTTCAATGATCAAGACAATCCTTGCTAATTTATGACATCAAGAGTACATAAGAAGTAAGGACTCCAACAAAAAACTCATAAACAATTGCTGAGGTGTTAAGAAATTATTCTCATTCTATTCTGTCTGTCTGTCTGTATCTTTCTTTCTCTCTCTCTTTCTCTCTATCAGCAGAAATAGGAATATACCTAGTGTTACAGAGACATCTGAATGGTTTAATCATCAATGATCTCAATCATCTCCAAGACCAATGCTGAAACATGTCATCTCTGAATTAAAAACAATTAAGTTCAACCCCCATTGGGTCAGTGTGACTAAACAGCCCTTACAGAGAAAATCAAGTCTAGCTAGTTTCATCAAATGTAAGTAAGGGATCTGAAGCAGGAAATGTGGAAGCAGAAACAGGACTCCTCTTCAGAGGTAAAGGTGGTGTTGACTGAGGCAACAAAGACTGTAGGAGAATCCAGCCCAAGGGCAAGATTATGGCCAAGGTCTACCCATGTATCTCCGTCTCAGAGATGGTGGAGTCACCTGGCCTGCCAATGCAGACCACCCCTGTCTTCTAATGCAATCTGTTAGACTGGGAAATCAGGCCCATGAGTACTCAGGACATTTGTATCAGCCCCTCCCTCCTAGAGAAATACACAAACAACTCTGTTTTAAAGTCTGAGTGTCTGAGTAAAATCTCCATGAATTCACTGAGGTCCAAATTATATAATGTGACCTAGCTGGTCTGCATCCCTTTGACTCTGAAATAACTGTAAGATTAGTCAGTGGTGGGGGAGAAGGGAAGTTAAGAGAAAGGAGAGAGGGTAGAGGAGGGAGGGATGGATGGAAAAGACAAGAATGTGGGATGTGAAATAACTTGAAATCCTGACCTTCAGTCTGTTTGGAGACCCATGTGTTTATGTGTTTCCGGGACTCCTCTGCTGCTTTGACAAAGGACAGCTGCTCCAGCTCTGAGTGATAGAACTGAAGACAGGACTCCTTAAAGGTCTGGAGAGGAAAATGTTCAGGTAACATTACAAAATATAATGTCAGCAAGCTTCCCTATCATCTGAAAACTATGGTATTAAAAAAACAACCAAACTTAAAATGGGTGTGTATATCACTTTAAAGAACAAACATTTTTTTGGTACTAGGCCTTGTAAGTGGGAATAACCACACATGAATAAATTCAAAATTACATGAATAAATAAAAATAAAAATATTTCTGATTTGAAATATTTCAAGATAACAATACAGAACTGTGATCTTTGGGCAAGATTCCGGAGTTGAGTCTCACTATGAAGCCCAGGCTGTCCTAGAACTCAGGACCTTTCTGTCTCCGTCTTCTAAGTTTTTAAGTGCAGGTAATAGAGATGTGAACAATGACAATGACTAGAACTTGATCCTTAATTTTCCCAAGTTTTCTAGGGTCCTTCCTCTGTGATCTATAGCAACAAGTATTTGACTACAATTGACATCATTCTACTGATACCACTTACTGGGAGGAATTCACAAGTGCTCTCTGCAAAGAGCCTGTTGGCCATTCTAAGCGAGTACTTTCTGTTGGGCTTGTTCAGGTTACTGAGCAGCCCCTGGAAGCCTTGATGAACATCTTTCTCTGTGTTTAAACCAAGTGCCTGTGAAGGAATAGAATAAAATATTATGAACTCAGTGATGAGATGTTGTGGTTGTAAATAAAATTTTCAAGCTGAAGAGTTACTCAGGTAGTGAGGTAAGGGAGGCTCTGATGCGAAGCAGGTTGGTATTGAGACAATTAAAAGCAGGAATTAGCTTTAATTGCTAATGAATAATTACAAGTCTATTACTCTAAAAATAATGCAGGTCTTCGCAACCCATGCCTCAAATAATTTCAACAACTTTTTTTTCCATTGTAATATTTGGGACTGACCCTAGCTCTAAACAAATGCTAAGCAAGAGTTTACCACCTCTACCACTGAGTTATGCTCACAATGCCTTCCCTCCACCTTTGAAAAAACTTTTCATTTGAAACTAAGTTGCCTTTGCTAGCCTTGGACTGGGGATCCTCCTTCCTCACTCACCTTAGTAGCTGGAATTAAAGCCCTGTGCCACATGGCTAGCATGAATCTATCTGTGCACCATTTTCTAGGTAAGTCTGGTCAAAATTTTGAGAGTTCCTCCAAGTTATTATTCTGGAAAGCTCACTGCCCTGAAAGAAGTCCTGAGGTAGGGGTCAGGGTAGAGAGATGGCTCAGCAGTTAAGAACACTGGCTGTATTTCCAGAGATTCAGTTCCCAACATCCACATGGAAGCTCACAACTGTCTGAAACTCCTGTTCCAGGGACTTTCAGATCCTTGTACAGACATAAATGTGGGCAAAACACCAATGTGCATAAATTAAAAAGAAAAAATTTTTTAAAGAAGGAGGTCTCACAGGATTAGACTGGCTTCTTTCCACTTTGGCCCCTGCCCCATGAAACAGTGTGTGCACATTCCTACCCTCCCTTCTCAGCAGCCCTTAGGCAAGTGAAGCAGGTATGGGGTGACAGACAGCTTACCTGAGACATCTGGACTGCAGTGTCTCCCTTTGCCCCCAAGAGGACCATAGCTAGAGCAGAGGAGATGCTCATGGGAGAATAACAGACATTTTTCGAAGGGTTGCTTTCACAGAGCATCTTTAAAAGGTGGATGGCAAAGTTGCCATTTGCTTCAGACAGAGTATTCATGATGCAGAGTCTGGAAACAAAGGAGAAATGGTACTCAACATACACTGAAGGTTCATTGACCTGACTCAGGGGAATCTGGGACTCTACTCTTGGTTCTCATTCAAAGCTCAAAAGTGCTTAAAATTGGACTTTAAAATTCATTCTTGGTCACAGTTCTTCCAATCTTAGGATTATTATCTATGTGTGGTCATGACAGCAGACCAAACTAGCGTCTGTGTCATCTGCATAGGTAGAGGTCAGATCATCAGGACTGCACACACAGGACACTGTTGAGAGAGGGGGTCTCTAGTCTCCTTCCATACACACCAGCTCCTCTCTGAAGATGGTGGCCTGGAGGATAAATAGGAGGAGGAGGAAATGAGGAAGGGAAGAAGAAAACAGACATGAGCATCCAGGTCCTCTAGCCTGGCTTCAGCAAAACTGCATTCTGGGTCTGCCTGTGAAGACTCCTGTGAGATGTCCAGGTGTGCATTAGACAGAGTCCCTGCATTTGCAGCTGCTACAGGACAGACATGGAGATGCTGAATGAGACCCAAAGACAGGCTGGTGTCACCAGCTCTGCTAGGAGCAGGGAGCATCCACCTGCAGTGGCTGCTCAGGAGGCTTTGATCAGGCAATGGCACCAGGCTGTTTCTCTGTGGAGCATACCTCACTCCCAGATGAATAGACAGCTTGGCTCAGACTAAGTGACTGCTCCTGCCACAATATCCCAAATCTGAGTCCCTGCACATCCCATGGCTCTGCTCTGACTGTCATATGACCTTTGAACACTGGAAGTGTTTTCCAGAGTGCTTTCTACAGTGCTTAAATGCAGATCAAGTAGCCTAGGGAGTCTTAGAACATCACAATCCATACTTCTTCCCTCTCCCCTGACAGAAGAACACAGCATCCTGAGATTGTGCCCAGATCCTGTGACTCTTCCCCATAATTCCCCTAAGGCTCTTTAGGAAAGTTGGGGCGGCTTTATTTAAATGACTGGTCTTCTGGTTGGTCTTCTCATCTGACCCACCGTGTGACCCCTACACTCCTGCTCATCCTGATGTCCCTTTAAAGTTGCTTCTGAATCCTTGAAGTGCTGTTTATTCCACCCAGAAGGACATCTACCCCCTCTCAATCACTGAGTTCAAACTACTCACCCTTCCCTCCTTCACTGGGGCAGGGCAACCTCAGGGCCTCTGCTCTGCCACCTAGTGACTCTGTCCCAGCCAGTTCTGTCATCACTCCTAAGTGCAGTCCTTTCTCTTGCTGACTGTGTCTCCACCACAGCTGGAGCTCTCTGAAGACACAGTGTAGTGACATGGTACAAGGGGGCCTTGATGGGTTGGTGCCTCAGCAGGTGCTGAAGATTGATGCTGTTCTGATACTTCTGCCTCCAACCATGTGGAGACCTGGGCATAGACTGGTCCCTGTCATTTTTAATAGATTCAAAAGCTGCTTGGTGCACTCAGATATGATTTATCCTTCTCAGATCTCTGATTCCATTTGACAACCAGGTTTTGCTTAAGCTGCCTTCTCAGTTCTCTATATAAAATTCACAGGTCTCCCTCTCCTAGGGCTACTACTAGGTCTAGACAGAATTTACCTTGTTACAGGACCAGAAAAACTCACGAGAGCAGATTTCAGTGTAGTTTTTTACTATTGACTGCTCTCAGTATCTCCTGGATAATCAGATAAAAGAAACAGCTTCAAGGTTTGTCTATATGAAGATAGGAAAGCTGTCTCACTTCTGTTCCCTCTGATGATGGTTAGGGAAGCCTCCCTCCTCCTCCGCTCAGTCAACCTCTTCATTCAGTAAATTTCCAATGCTCATAAATTTACAGATGTTTCATTGCACTTAAGCCAGGAAATGTTCACACCTTTTAACCCAAAGTCATAGCCTTTTGCTGTGACACCAGGATGTAAATCTCCTCCAGCTGTCTGACAGATACCTGCAGGCTCCCGGAAAAGATGCTGCTACTGTGTCAAGATATCGCATTGATGAAAAATAACAGTCTCCAGAGCCCATTTTGACCCCACCCATTTTTGAGCATATTTTGCAGTTTCACTTCTGCCTGGGCTAAGGCCAACCCACAGAGGGCCCTCCAGATACACCAGCCCTTGCACCAGCTCTACGGATGCCAACCACCAACAGAGGATGCCCACTGGAATGGATGCACCCCCACCCCCAGTGAAACAGCAGATTTCATGGCTCATGTACTCCTAAAGAATACATCATCCCTCAATTCACTGCTAGTACCAGCTCTCCAGACTCATGCAGGCACCTACCCAGCTACCAGAACCTGGTTTTGCAAGATGTCCCATAAAGGGCATATCTGCTTTCTTGTCTCACTCATTCACCCTTGCCTCTTCAGTAGAACCAGGACACTTCCGTGTTCCATTCTTTCTGACAATTATCTCTCTTCCTGTGGCTTGCCCCACTCATGAGACCAATAGTAACAATCTTTTTTTTTTCTTCTCCTAGCAACCTGTCATTGATATATTATGCACCCAAATAAACTTATCTGGGGGTCAGAGAACAGAACAGCCACAATATTAAACATAGAGGTTAGGCTGCTGTAGCACATGCTACATCCTCGCATTCTAGAGGCAGAGATCCGTCTGGATTTTGTGAGTTCAAAGCCAGGCATGGTGACACACACCTTCAATCCCAGGAAGGAATGGCAAGAAGCAGAAAGGTATAAAAGGCATCAGGACCAGGAACTAGAGCCTTTTAAAGCTTTTAGCTTTTAGCAGCAGTTCAGCTGAGATCCATTCAGATGACTCAGAGGCTTTCAGTGTGAGGAAACAAGATATGCTGAGGAATTGGCAAGGTGAGGTTAGCTGTGGCTTGTGTTCTGTCTCTCAGATCTTCCAGTATTTACCCCAATACCTGGCCCCAGGTGTGTTTTTATTAATAAGACCTTTTCAGTTTCATGTTGCAGCAACCTGTTTTTTCAGATCCCTCAAGGAACAGAATTGAGATCTCCACGTCTGAGGTGGCCACAATGACAGTCAACTGAATCCTCCTTCACTCACACATCCCTCTGTACATGACCCCAACTCCCAACTTCCTCCTCCCACTTTGCCCCACAATCAGCAGAAAGCAGTCTTGGAATTCAGTGCCCTTATACCCCTAGTTGCTGTCCATCACTCAACTTTCTATAATAATCAACATGGAGGAATGTTGGCATTCTGGCCCGCCCCTTGGAGACCTGCCCTGCATCCTGAAATAAATCTTCTTTTAGGGAAACCCCTCCCTTGTTCTTCCTCTTCCTCCCTCCTCCCTTTCTCACCATGAGGTGTGCACACCTCCACTTTCCCTCTTTCTCTCTGTCTCGTTCTTCCTCTCCCCCTGTCCCTCTCTTTCTCTCTCTATCTCTCTGTTATGATAAACTTATTCCAAGTGAATGCCGTGCCTGGGATGTGAGTGACTTTCCAACCTGTGATACCACCCACCTTGTGTCTGTATGGCGTGTCTTCCTCACCCACTGGGACACTAATGCACCAAGGCTCCTGCTTGCCGTATCATTACACAAGAGAGATGTCTGGCCCTACAATTCTGAGCACCTGGCTAAAGGTGGCATTTGAGGATGTCCAGTCACCATGGGATCACTGATTTTATAATTGGAATGAAGAGAGCTAGGACTGGTGGAGAGCCTGCTGATCTAAAAGGGCCCAGAAGTAAGAGACATTATTTTGCAGACCCGTGAGAAGATGGCAGAGATAATCAAATGGGCTATGTTGTAGGATATGAGGGGAAGCAGGACAGAGGGCAGTGGAGAAGGCCCCTGAGACCCTGCAGCACCTATGCCTGACTGAGATGGGTCAATAAAGCTTCAGGACTCCAGCCCTAAGACCAGCCTCACTACCACTGACCACTGGGGTTTCTAGAGAATCAACTCTGTGAACGCCCACCAGAAACCACTTGCCCTCTGTCACTTTTGCTAACCCTCAGCTTCTGGACATTCCCCTGGACTCAGGCTGTACCTTCTAAAGCTTGCCTCTGCCACTCCCACAGCCTTGGACTGAGCCAGTAGCCCTCACTTGCCAACTTCACAGCCTCCCGAAGCAGTGTTCAAGGCTAAATGCTCCTGGAGTGCAGCTTAGCAGCCTGTCCTGTTCAGGAAGACCCTTTATTCACTGCAGGGTGCTGACATCATGCTCAGAGCCCCAGGCCAGAGGAAGAGGGACTGGCCTGACCTCATCCAGCTCTGTCCTCTAAAGGGTGGGGATGGGTGGGGTTTAGTGAACAACTGGTCCCCTGAGAAAGAAAAAACTAGTAGGAGCGTTGGGTCTCTGGATGACAGGGCACAAAGGGAGAAGATTCCCAAGGGTGCCAGAGCACCTGGTGGCTGTAGCTGATACCATGTCTCCATCCATGCCAGGGACTCAGCTGTGAAGGTATTTACTCCAGGTGTCATGTTAGTTCTGCACTACCATAGACCCACATGCAGAATCCTGGTGCTAACTTCCAGAAGAGACATTTCCAACTGCTGGGGTATAGATGCTCCACTGGAGGACCCCTCCTTGCACAGTGACAGAAATAGACACTGAGGCAAATTTGTACAGGATATCTAGTCTTACTTCCTTGCACAGGGCACACTATATTTGCACAGCTCAAAGAGAGACCTCCTCAAATTTGGAATCTTAGGTGTCTCACCTTTAATGTTTTAGACTAAAATAGTATATTTTATGTGTGTGAGTGTTTTGCCTGAGTGTATGTCTGTACACCAATTGCATGCATGTTGTCCACAGAGGCCAAAAGACAGCATGAGATCCCCTATACTGGAGTGTTTCTTAGATCCTGGAGTTGTTTCTCCACCTGGCCATGCTGAGGGTAGCTTAGGAACTATATCCCAGGACAGATGTATTTATACCTTGTTCCCAAGGTTCTCATTGTCTTTTAAAGCACACATTGAGTGCCTTTGAGTATACTCATGAAGCTATATGACAGTCATCACCATATAATCCCTGACTTTCATGTTTACTTCTGATTGTCAGTATCCATTCCCCAAACCCACCCTCCTTTCCTATCAACCAGTAATCCATTTTCTGCCTGTATTTGCTAGTAATGACCAATTCTTGTGAATTAAATATGTGGCCTGTGTGAGGTCTTCTTTTACTAACCTGATGTTTCCAAGGCTCATCCTTACTGTTTCAAGGGGCCCATGATTGGGGTGAGGGCCACAGACATGCTACACAATGCCATCTACAGCAGGCAGAGTGTTTTTCAGACAGCTGAACTCAGGTCAAGCCGCAGTTCTTGACTTTGCCACAGAAAGGAATTTCAGGAAGAGCCAATATAAAGTAGAGCTGGATTTATTAAGAATAAACAAATATATATTTAAACACAGGTAATATATAAAGAGAGTCCATGTAGGAAAAGAAACGATGAGACACACCTAAGCATGCAAGTGTCTCAAGGGAGAACATGGCTTCAGTGTCTCAGCAGTACTACACATGTGATTTTAGTGATTCTGAAAAGTTACGTCCCAAAATGTTGCTAAGGGACCATACCTTCCCTGTCTTATTTAATGGAAGTTCACGTTCTATTTGTTCAGTTATTTAAGGACAAGCATTTTAAACCTCAATAATTTAAGCTATATGAGACCAAGATACATAAACAGAGCTTCAACATAGTAAGATGCCTTCTGGAACAGGACCATTAGAAACTTCACAGACACACAAAAAGCTCACACTGTCTTCAGAATCACACATGTAGTTCTCCCCAAGGTCAAGTTTCCAATTGGCTGAGCCCGAGAGCTCACTCAATTTCACACTACCTGTGACACACTCTGTCTAGAAATCTCTCCTCTCCATGTGCTCTCCTTCCTGGCTTATGGATGGCCAGCTTTTCACCAATCTCTTCCTCCCAGAAGCTTCCTGGTGCCATTGGCTTCCCCAGGGTACTCACTTTCTGCTGCTTGGCTCCAAGTTTCCAGAGAGGCTGCTCACACCCCTTGTCTTCTGACCCTGACCCAGCAGGGAGTGACAGCAGTTGAAGGGACAGAGGCTTCTGGCTTTCTGTCTCATCTTGCTTGAGGGAAGGTTGGCTTGCTTACGTGCAGAATCTGCTTCCTCAGTCACCCTGTGTTCTCCACCCCAGAGGGGATTTCATCCGTCCCTTCCTCTAGCTTGTCTAGCTCCTCTGCTTTGACAATCACTTCTGACCATTTCCTGCCTTAACTTGTGTTCTTAGGGACACTTTTCACTTTGGTCCCACATCACCGACGCAGGTGGGCCATAGTTATTGTTCCCTTTGTCCTGTGTCCTGTGACACAGTTTCTCCTTCCTGTTCAGCTTCTCCCTGTTTCTCACCCCTGCTCCCTCCAGAGCCTTCCCTGTCATCCTCCTCTTCATTCTCCTCCTTTTAAAGGTCATAGTACTTTTTGTCTGGAATGTTCTTTTTCTTTTCTTTTCTTTCTTTCTTTTTTTGTCTTTGTATTTCTATATGTAGTCTATTGGAAAATGGGCCTTCCGTTTAAGGCTGAGGTCACTGTTAATAGTACAGATCTCACATACTTCTTTTCAGTATCTACTTCATCTGCCTTAGGTAAGTCATTGGTGTCATCTCTGTACTTCCTGCTTGATGGCATGTGGTTTTCATTCTTCTCCCCGTGGAGAATCCTATGGAGTCAAAATGTATCATATTGTTCCTGTTTGAAACCCACAGGACTGTAGCAGTTGCCCCCACACTTTAGAAAGTGGTCCCAAAATTTCTGCTGGGTCTATTCCTGCTCATTGACAAAGCCTCAATTTCCCTTTCAGAATCATTCCGGAATACATTTCTACATAGTTCTTTAAATATTTACTCTGTTTGTGTGTTTAATTATTCATTCTGAGACAGACAGTATCTTATCTCTGCATAAGAAATCCGGTGGGAAAATGAGTCGAAGGCAAAGTAACTAAAATACAGTCACGCTTTGGATCCGAGCAATCCACGTGTGTAACTTCTAATTCCTTTTATACCAGAGCCAATTCTCTTTCCCAGCCTCAGTTGATAATTTTTTTGGAACACTGAAGCTATTATAAGCTTTTAAGGTTTGAAGTAAATTACTTATGACCTGAGTGATTAATCCAATTGTGTGCCAGTTAAGATCGCCTAGCAATTTTTGATAATTAGTAAGAGTTTGTAATTGATCTCTCCTGATTTGTACTTTCTGTGATCGAATTTCCTGGAGACCTCTTTATATCCTAGATAACTGATAGACTCTCTTCTTAGTATATTTTAAGGAACGCCTTTTAATAAGCACCAAGGCAAAAGTCTCTTTCCATCATCAAACTTTTTTTTTTTCCTGAGGTATCTGCATCTGAAACAGACAGTAAGATATCATCCATACAATGATAATTTTAGATTGAGGAAACTGTTTACAAATTATTTCTAATGGCTGTTGAACAAAATATTGACAGAAGCTGGGGCTGTTCAACATTCCTTGTGGAATAACTTTCCACTTAACCTTTTTAACAGGTTGAGCATTATTACCAGTAGGCATTGTGAAGGCAAATTTTTCTTTATCCTGTTCTTGTAAAGGTATAGTTAAAAAAAGCAATCTTTTAAATCACTGAGTATAATAGACTATTGCTGGAATTCTAAATGGTCTTATAATAAAAACCGTGACCCTGATATTGGGATAAATGCTGAAAGATCAGAGAGACAAAGGAACAAACCACAAGAGAAACTTCTTACCACTACCAATCCCATATCCACGAATCCTCTGACTGAAAGCTTCTGAGTCCTCAGCCAAAAAGCCTCTAGTTCCTGTCTCCTCACACCTTATATGCCTTTCTCCACTCAGCCATATCACTTCCTTCCTAGTGCTGGGATTAAATGTATGTGTGCTTCCCAAATATTGGTAGCAAAGGCATGAGATCTCAAGTGCTGGGATTACAGGTGTGTGCCACCACTGCCTGGCTCTGTTTCTCTCCTAGACGGAATCAATCTCATGTAGTTCAGCGTGGCTTTGAACTCACAGAGATCCAGATACATCTCTGCTTCCTGAGTGCTAGATTTCAAGGTATGTGCCATCACTGTTTGGCTTCTATATTTAATCTAGTAGCTGGCTCTGTCCTCTGATCCTCAGGCAAGCTTTATTTGATATACAATATATCACCACAACAGACCATCCCTTAGGTAATAAAGAAGGCAAGGAAATTCCAGGCTGTAAAGCAACCATTGGTTAGATCACCTTATTTATGGCTCTTAAATCTGTTAACAGTCTTCGTTTTCCAGATTTCTTTTTAATGACAAATATAGGAGAAATCCAAGACCTGGTTGATTCTTCAATATATTGAGCATTTAGCTGCTCCTATACCAGCTGTCCCAGTACCTGTAATTTTTCTGATGTCAAAAGCAATTGTTCCACCCCAATAGGCCTGTCATTTAATCACTTTAAAAATAGGGTTGTTGGTACCTTTGAAAGACCAACAGATGTTACGTCCCAAAGTCCTGTGTTATATTTCCCATCCTTAATGTGGGAAAGATTTTTCCTTTTAATACTACTAAATTCTCTCTTTGAGGACTTCTCACGTGTCTTAGCAAATGTGGCGGCTTTTCAGTCTGTCTGCAGCTGGCATGATTTCTCTTTTCATGTGGTCATGCCACATGGAGCATCAAAATGTTGTTTTTTACTAAATCACAATTGTTTGATTTTACCAATAAATACTTGGGATCCAGATGCTGTGGTGAAAACCTGCAGGGTCAGAGAGGCAAAGAAAGCACACAGCTGACTCTCCACCTCTGCTGACATGCCGGAGGAGAGACCTTTCTTCTACACAATCTCACACAAGACTCCTCCAGCTCAGTCTCCCTCACTTCTATTTCCTGTGTGTCTCTCTCTCCAACCTCCTGATTCCATATTACTCTCTCTATTTTTTTTGGTTCACTTCCCATCCACTGGTTGCTTGCTCTACCTCTTGAGCTATGGTTGACTTTATTTGATCCTTTTGCAACTAGCAGTAAGCTCTTGGATTAAAGGAGTGTGCTAGGGTTGAGGTACACCATAACTAGAAACAGGTTTTTCTAGTAAATAATACAATCTCAAGGTTCACAGTGTGATCAAATATTCGGCAACACATCTCCAGTTGGATATAAACTTTGGTTATTTAATGCAATAGCACTGCAGCCCGAAATGTATTTAAGTATCATGGAAGAAGTCTATGTATCTATGGAATCAGAAGGCAAGGATCTCCCAATAAGCTCACTAATCTTACAACTACATCTGTGTACTTCCTGGCAAGAATTATTTCAACCTTTCCTGTTGCATCATGCCTGGGTTTTGATGTACTAAGGAATTTTACACTTATAAGTATAGTTAAAAAGATATTCAAAATTAAAACTTCAGTTGCACAAACAAAATTTTATTTGTAAAAACTGGTCTGTCAGAAGTGAGAGTTCCTGAGGGACTGCAAAAAGATAGAGTAGAGTCAAAAAGAGAGGCCAAGAAGCAAGTAAAACCATAATGTAGAAGACGATGAAACAAGCAAGAATGCATACAACAGCATCAACAATCCAGATAACGACTGGAGACAAGAGCCTTGCCAGCAGCCCAGCCACCAGAGCCAGATCGCTGAGACCCTGCTGCGGTTAGACAGTGAATCAAGGGGAGAAGCAGGTTTGGGTGCAGATGATGGACAGATGGGAAGACTCAACCTGGTATAGGGAGAATGAAAGACAGAGAGAGAGAGATTGAGAGAGAGAAGAAAGAAGCCATAACAAACTCAAAATTACAATGCACTAGTACAGCTAGGTATTACTTAAGCAGAGTAGTGATGCCTCATGTCACACTCTTCTACATTCTCCTTTGCCTTGTAAGCAAACATTATTTATATAAACAAAGTTCCCTCTATTGAAGACTTACTACCCAGCACTTCCTGCAGCCACCTGACCTTCCTCTTGGTCATATTCTGGCTTCCAGGAACAAAGCAGTTTTCTGCACCACACCTTCCCTGCCATGATATGTCATGCTGTCACAGACTCAAAAGCAAGGGTGCCAGTGAACCTTAGAGAGAAACCTCCAAAATCAATCCAGAGAAGTACCATCAATTAGCTGGAGTGTTCTGTTGCAAGAATGCAGAGCTGACTAACATTGTGAAGTTAAGAGACTAAACCTGCCTCCTATCCTACAGGTAGTAAACTTTTGATAAAATTAGGATTAGAGCCCATGGCTTGGTAGAGAGCACACAGTCACAAACATGACATAAAATCGCTACTGTTTTCTAGTTCTTTCTGCCTAGTGTAGCTAGTATAATTATTGAGGAAAACACTAAATCAAACCTGTATCTTCACACATTCTAAGTGACTTAATCTCACTCTGTTTGGAGGTCACAGAGCTAGATGATGTATTACCACCCTCCCATCAGCTTTTCTTCAGCCACATGAGTTTCAGGGACATGGTCACCTGTTCCGTTGAAAATACTAATTCTTCCTTGCCCATCCAGGTATCTAATGAGTGACTGAAATGGATGCAAAAGCTTTGTCTTCATATAGTGTCTGAAACTTTGCTGCCTTAACCCTTGTATTAGATAGTTCTGCCCAGCTCTGCATGTAATGTGCCAATCATCTGAGTAATGTTCTCTTGTAAAACTGAATCAATGTTAAAGACCTGGACTTGCCTAATCTCTCTCTCCCACTTCAAACTGAATGATACCACACAACTGTCTGACAGGAAATGACAGGCCAAAGAACTGTGGGAGGAGTCCAGGAAGATCTCTCCTATTCCCAGAAATAACAGGATTTTTGCCCTCTCCTCACTGTTCACCTACCTTCTTCTCTACCTGATCTTTTTAAAATAGAGTGTTTTTTTCTTTATTCATCCAGTAGGTTGTAGGCATTTACAGTGTTGCCATGTTTTGTTCATTCATGAATAATGCTGCCATAAATTTTGTGTACTTGGTTTAGATTGGATAATTTCAGCTCTCCTGAAATATATCTAAAATGGAGTTGTTGGGCTCCATGACACCTCCATGTTTAATACTCTGAGAACTTCTTAGATCACTTTCCAAGGCCAGTGCATTATTTTCTTCCTCATGGAGACATCCTTCTTAACACATGTTATTATTTCTCTTCTCTCACCTCTTTTTACTGTTTAAATTAGCCTAAAATATATTAGATAGCATCATGTGCATACAATATAGTAGATAGCATTACTTCATTTTCAAACAAAATGTGTTTTAGGACATTTACCCTTGCCTATCTCCCCAATTCTCTCCTTAAAACCTCCCCCAAATCTCATTTATGCTTTCACATTACAAGTGCTCTTTAGGACCCTATTCCTCAGCCCCACTATTTCCTCTTCTTGATCTCCTTTCTGTCCATACGTACTAAAAGCAACAGCTTCTGTAGGGGGAAGACACTCTGCCTAGCTAAAAATTCACATGGTTCTCCTGTAGAAGCATTTCTGCGGGGTGTTTGTTTCTTCCATCTTTGGAGCTATGGCCTGTGTGGACAAACTCTCTCTGATCTACCCTATTGTTGCCTCTCCATGTGAATTGCAGGCACTATCCCTCCTTCTCTTTCGCATGTCCCTTTGTACACATGTACGTGGGATTACAGAATCTAACCAGAGCTGGAATGGACACTAGAGTCCATCAGCCCACCTTTTCACAAGTTCTGCTGCATAGGAGAATTCCCTGAAAAGCCATTAATCCTTTCCTGTTCTGGGCACTCTTCTTTTTCAGCATACCCTTTTGTAATGTTCAAATCTTTATTTTTTTATGCATGCACTCAGTTTTAGTAATCAACACAATTCAATCAATAAGAAGAAAACAAATATTTTTACATTGAAATTTGCACATATGATCATTTCTTTTCCTTGACTATGACAGGGCAGCCATTATATAGTAGCTATTCTAAACTCATTAACAAAACTCAGACCTCAGTAAGATTAAATTGAGGCATTTATGCAAGAAAATTCAGCTCTCAAGACATAGAGAGATGGCTGAGTGGTTAAGTGCCCTGACTGATCTTCCAGACGACCTGAGTTTGATTTCCAACACACATAGCTCAAAACTGTCTATAACTTCTGTTCCAGAAAACTGAAGTCCACTTCTATTTATCCCACAGATTAGAAGATAAAGACTGCTGACTTAAATAATCATGATCAAATTAATTAAAAGAAGCTTTAATTAATTTGTGTATAATGGCTATCTCTCAAAGGTGGGTTTCAAAAGATCACCTTGCACATGGGTAAGATAAGGGTTTTCATATTTCAGGAGTAGGGGGTTTCCAAATGGGGGATTTGGCAGGCAAATAGGCAGGTTTACAGAAGCAGAACATAAGCATATCAAGTTGGTCATAACAACCTCCTGTAACAAATACATGGCTGCAATGTATTCATAACAAGGTAGTCATAAGAGGATGGTCATAACAATGTAGTCATAATAATCTTTTAATAATAAGGCATGGTTGCCATTTCCTGGAACAGGCAGCATAGAACCATTTATAGTTAAGGTTATAGGTGGAGCATAGCCCAATCCTTGAGAAACAGATTTAATCATAAACAGGAATGAACCTAGTATGCCTTTACTATAAGATAGCTTTTAAGCCTGCCTTAGTTAGAGTTTCTATTGCTGTGAAGAGACACCATGACCATGGCAACTCTTATAAAGGAAAACAATTAGTTGAGACTGGCTTACATTTCAGAGGTTTAGTCCATTATTGTCATGGCAGGACATGTGGCAGCATACAGCCAGACGTAGTGATGGAGATGGAGAAGAGAGTTCTAAATATGGATCTGCAGGCAGCAGGAAGAGAAAAACACTTGGCTGTCTTGAGCATCTAGAAGCTCCAGTGACACACTGCCTCCACAAGACCACACCTGCTCCAACAAGGCCACACCTCCTAATAGAGCCACTCCCTATGGCCCTTGGGTGCCATTTTCATTCAAACCACCACTTCGTCCAAGATGGAGGCAGACTGTTGAATCATTCCCTCCATTGTCTTATGTTTCCCTGTCAAATCCTTAATAAGTCCTTAGCTCTATTCTTATCAGGGTGGGAACAAAATTTGTAATGCCTCAAATTTTGCATGGGATGATCACTTATCTGTTTTGTTATAGAAAAAGAATAAAATTTTAAGGCCATATAATTTCTATATGCTAATAAGTACTGTAGGTAACCATTTTGTCCCCTTTGCCAAGGAGTTTCCTTCTTGATCTAACATTCCAGTTGTCCATTGAGGATAAGGGGAAATGTATTCTCTTTTGTAACTGCTTCTCCACTGAAATTAGGGCACTGTTGTCAGGGCCCAAGAAAGCTGGAATGTTACTCAGGGCAAGTAGGAGATTAGGGCAATTGGTATTCATCAGTAGTATCTGGTTTGCTGACCCAGCTGAAGATATGAGGAGCAATCACATCAACTAGACTGTTTGCATCAGTTTTCAGCAAGTTCAGGGCTTTCCAGTTTTGTAGGACTACCAGTGGCTGGCATGGTGTAGATCACCTTGGAGCAGTTTGTAGTCCACAGCTGATTCCTTGATGGTATCTACCAGCTGAGTGGAACTCTGTCAGGATAATACAGACAGAAGTTAAAATTTAAGAACTCAAAGGAAACTTTTATATTTGGAGCTCCCCATTTGGGAATAGGCAATAGATAGGGAAGCTTAGGCTGTTGATTTACAGGAGTATTTATCTGGAGTCAATTTGACCTGTGATGTAAGTCTCATGATTTTTTTTGTGATTCCTTGAAATTATATTACCATTTGAAACCCATATTGTAGAAAAAGCAGCTGAAAGGTGTCTATAAAACAGCAGGAGTAGACTAATGCCTTGGAGTCATAGCAAACACTATGAGTTTTATATTTAGAAGATATATATTTTATTTATATTAGTCTATATTTAGAAGAAAGCCAGAGAAAATTTAAACTCTTGAGCTTGTGACTGATAATAGTATCCAGTACTTTATCTGCTAATCAGAATTTTATTGATTTGTGTTAAATATTTGATTTTTGAAGTCTTAGTATAAATAATAGCATAGAGAAGGAAAGAAATATGAATCTTTTTATCTTCTTTATACCTCATAACTTTATAATTTGTGTTTATACACCTTAAAAATTTTTGTAGATCCTCAGAATATATGTAAACTCTAAATCCTTTTTTTCATCTCATCATTTATCATGAGACGTAAGTGATTGACTACTGAGAGAAATTATTATAAAGTATGTTCCTTTATATAAAGAAACAGTAAAAAGTTATTTGAAACAAGTTTTGCCAGTTTATTTTTATCAGCATGAAGTCTGGCAAGTAGGTCTCTGTCTTTCTCCACAGGAGACCTACAGCTCTAAAAAAGTGAGGCCTGGAGCCTGATTTAAAGGAACTACCAAGACAGCTGCAGCCTTGGGGAAGGAGCTGGTGTGCTTGATGCTGTTAAGCTGACAAAGCTACAGTTACCCTAGCCTTCAGTACCATCAGAGATCTGAGAAGGTTAAATAATAGGAGTTTGGTAATGTTCCTTCTGTTTCTATTTTGTGGGACAATTTGAAGAGTATTGGTATTAACTCTTCTTTGAAAATCTGGTAGAATTCTGTGTTGAAACCATCTGGTCCTGGGCTTTTTTTGGTTGGGAGACTTTTAATGATTGTTTCTATCCTTAGGGGTTATTGGTCTATTTAAATAGTTATCTGGTCTTGATTTAACTTTGGTATGTGGTACCTATCCAGAAAGTTATCCATTTCTTTTAGGTTTTCCAATTTTGTGGAGTACAGGTTTTTGAAGTATGACCTGATGATTCTCTGGATTTCCTTGTTGTCAGTTGTTATGTCTCCCTTTTCATTTCTGATTTTGTTAATTTGGATGTTCTCTCTCTGCCTTTTAGTTAGTCTGCATAAGGGCTTATCTATCTTGTTGATTTTCTCAAAGAACCAACTCTTTGTTTCATCGATTCTTTGTATTGTCCTCTTTGTTTCTATTTTATTGATTTCAGCTCTCAATTTGATTATTTCCTGGCATCTACTCCTCCAGGGTGACTCTGCTTCTTGTTTTAGAGCTTTCAGGTATGCTGTTAAGTCACTAGTGTGAGATTCTGCCAACTTCTTTATGTGGGCATTTAGTGCTATGAATTTTCCTCTTCACACTGTTTTCATAGTATCCCATAAGTTTGGGTATGTAGTACATCCATTTTCATTGAACTCTAGGAAATCTTTAATTTCTTTATTTCTTCCTTGACCCATTGGTGATTCAGTTGAGCATTATTCAGTTTCCATGAAATTGTAGGCTTTCTGTAATTTTTGTTGTTGTTGAAATCCAACTTTAAACCATCATGGTCTGATAGAATACAGGAGGTTATTCCAATTATTTTGTATCTGTTGAAATTTGCTTTGTGACCAAGTATGTGGCCAATTTTAGAGAAGGTTCCATGGGGTGCTGAGAAGAAGGTATATTCTTTTTTGTTAGGGTGGAATGTTCTGTAGATATCGATTGAGTTCATTTGAGTCATAACATCAGTTAAGTCTCTTATTTCTCTGTTAAGTTTTAATCCCGCAGATCTGTCCAGTGGTGAGAGTGGGGTGTTGAAGTCTCCCACCATTAATGTGTGGGGTTTGATGTGTGATTTAAGCTTTAGTAATGGTTCTTTTATATATGTGGGTGCCTTTGTATTTGGGGCACAAATGTTCAGAATTGAAACTTCATCTGGTGGATCTTTCCTGTGATGAGTATGTAATGTCCTTCTCAATCTCTTTTGATTAATTTTAGTTTGAAGTCTATTTTGCTGGATATTAGGAAGGCTACAGCAGCTTGCTTATTAAGACGATTTGACTGGAAAGACTTTTCCCAGCCTTTTACTCTGAGGTAGTATCTATCTTTGAAGTTGAGGTGTGTTTCTTGTATGCAGCAGAAAGATGGGTCCCGCTTTCATATCCATTCTGTTAGCCTGTGTCTTTTTATAGGTGAATTAAGTCAATTGATATTAAGGAATATTAATGATTAATTATTAATTAATAACAAATGATTGTTAATCTCTGTTATCTTTTGGTGGTAGTATGTGTATTTCTGTTCTTTGGCATTTACTGCTGTGGGGTTACCTATTGCCTGTGTTTTCGTGGGTGTAACTGACTTCCTTAGGTTGGAATTTTCCTTCTTGTGCTTTTTGTAGGGTTGGATTTGTGCATAGGTATTGTCTAAATCTGGTTTTGTCTTGGAATGTCTTGTTCACTCCACCTATGGTGATTGAAAGTTTTGCTGGGTATATTAGTTTAGGCTGGCATCCATGGTCTCTTAGTGTCTGCATTACATCTGTCCAGGTCCTTCTGGCTTTCAAAGTCTCCATTGAGAAGTCAGGTGTTATTCTGATTGGTTTGCCTTTATAAGTCACTTGGCCTTTTTCCTTTGTTGCTCTTAATATTCCTTCTTTATTCTGTTATATGTTTAGTGGTTTAATTATTATGTGGCATGGGGACTTTTTTGGAGTGTCTAGGCTGTTTGGTGTTTTATAGGCTTCTTGTATCTTCATAGGCATTTCCTTCTTTAAGTTGGGAAAGTTGCTGGGCGGTGGTGGCGCACGCCTTTAATCCCAGCACTCGGGAGGCAGAGACAGGCGGATCTCTGTGAGTTCGAGGCAAGCCTGGTCTCCAAAGCGAGTTCCAGGAAAGGCGCAAAGCTACACAGAGAAACCCTGTCTCGAAAAACCAAAAAAAAAAAAAAAAAAAAAGTTGGGAAAGTTTTCTTCTTTCATCTTGTTGAATATATTTTCTGTGCCTTTGAGTTGGTATTTGTTCCTTTCTTCTATAGCTATTATTTTTAGATTTGGCCTTTTCATGTGTCCCAGATTTCTGGACATTTTGTGTTATGACTTTTTTGGCTTTGGTGTTTTCTTTGACTGATGAATCTATTTCCTCTATTGTATCTACACCAGAGATTTTCTCTTCCATCTCTTGTATTCTGTTGGTTATGCTTGCATCTGTGTTTCCTGTTCGTTTACTCAGATTTTTTATTTCCAGCATTCCCTCTGTTTATGTCTTCTTCATTGTTTCTATTTCCTTTTTCAGGTCTTGAACTGTTTCCCTCACATGTTTAATTGCTTTTTCATGGTTTTCTTAGCTTTCTTTAAGGGATTTATTGATTTCTTCCAATTTTTGTTTGTCTTTTTCTCAATTTCTTTAAGGGAATTTTTCATTTTTTTCTTGAAAGGCCTTTAGCATCTTTATGAAGCTATTTTTAAGGTCACTTTCTTCTGCTTCTTCTACACTGTGATGTTCAGGTCTTACTGTTGGAGGAGGACTAGGTTCTGGTGAGGCCATATTGCCCTTTATGTTGTATTTTTGCACTGATATCTGCCCATCTCCTCCTCTAATAGGTGCAAGAGGTGCCTGTGTCTGAGTGAGGTGCTATTGGTCCACGCTGTGCTTGTTGTGTCTGTGTCTCAGGGTGCCACTCTGGGTACAGTCAGAGCTCTTGGTCTGATTGGAGCTGGCAGATTCTGTATCTCAGGACGCTGCTCTTAGCCCAATCCAAGCCAGCTGATTCTGTGACTCTCGGAGCCGCTCTTGCTCTTATCAGGGCTCTTGGTCCAGTCAGAGCTGACGGATTCTGTGTCTCAGGAAGCCTCTGTTGGTCCAGTGAGAGCTGCGGATTCCCTGTCTAGGAAAGCTACTCTTGGTCCAATGAGGGCTGGCGGATTCCCTGTCTCAGGAAGTTACTTTTAGTCCAAGGAGAGTTCTTGGTCCAACGAGAGCTGGCAGTTTTGTTTCCTTGTTTCAGGAAGTTACTGGGGTCACAGGCAGGTGGGTATTGGGGAAGGCGTAGAACTTGTAGATTGCAGGGTCCAATGTGGGGTTTTGGTGGGGGGGCCTTCCTGCAGGAGGTTTCCCTGCTGGCTGGCAACTGGGGCGGAGTTGGATGGGGGTTCCTGGGGACTGGCTGTATCCCAGGGCCTGGGTCCTAGCAGCAGGACTCTCTGGGTGCTAGTTGAGAGAATTTTAATCACCATTACTATCGCATTGTTTGTTATATGTCTTTTACATTATTTACTTTATCTTGAATTAACTTTGGTAGGCAATATAAATCTAGAAATTCATCTGTTGCTTTTAGATTTCCTGGTTTGGTAGGATAAACATTTTAAGTATGTCCTCATGATTTTGAGTTGCTGCATGGCCTATAGTGATGGCTACCTTTTTTTTTTTTCAGAGAAGAAAGCCAAGAGGTCAGAGCTAAGAGCCTCACCCTTCCTGCTTCAATGATCCTCTTCAGCCAAGAGAGCTCTCCGAAAAGGGAGCCTACTTCCTGTGTGTATGTCTTTATATAGTCTAGCTGTTCTGCCTTCTCATTGGTTGTAAACCCAAACACGTGACTGCCTCCTCCCTGCCTGAATGTACAGCCCTCCAGGTCCTCTATGGTATTGAGATTAAAGGCATGCGCCACCGCCGCCACACACTTGCTATGGCTCTAATAGCTCTGACCCCAAGGCAACTTTATTTATTAACATACAATTAAAATCACATTTCAGTACAAGTAAAATACCACTACATTTCCCCTTTTCTATTTTAATAAAAAGGAGAAAAATGAAAAAGGTTATAACTAACAAAAGAAAAACTATATACAAAAGTACAATAACTATACACAATATGTACAAGTAATAAATGTCTAAACAATGTCTACTCCATTTGTATTTGACAAATTCAGAGAAAATAATTTCATTATCTATCCTAGTTTGTTAAGTCCAAAATGTATCTAATTCACTTTCTATCCTAATTAATCTTCAACTATAACTAACTAACCTTCAACTATAACTAACTAATCTTCAACTATAACTAACTAATCTTCAACTCCCTCAGAGACCCAAGAAGGAAATAATATTAGCTAATAAAAATAAAAACAGGAAGTGCATACAAGCAATTTCCAAAAAATTTGTGAGTTGACAGAAACAGCCACCTCCCTGGACAGTCACCTGAGGTTTCTCCGCAGTGCTGGGGCATCATCTTCAGCCTATAGGCTTAACGTATCTGACAGACTCATTTGTGAAGTAGGATGTACACAAGGTCAACAGTTCAACCTCACATTGGGTGAGACTGTCCACGTACCAGAAACACCTGAATTCCACTAGTGTCATGTCATGATTCAGGATTTTTAATTCTGGAAATTGTTGATGGGTTTTTAATTCAGCTGTCCATTCTTCTTGGCTGTGTATATGTGGCTTCATCTCAGCATCCCATTCTTCTCCACATCCCTCTGTCAAATGCCAGTCTACTATTGAGAGGCATGAGCTTAGTTACTCTTCAAGAATAACTGTTTCAGCTGCTGTTCCATTGCACATCAGAAGCCATCGGCCCACTGCCTGTTCAGCTGCCTTCGAAGAAAAGGGTACTGTACCTTTTCTGAATTTCGAAGGCCACTTCAGGGATGGTGCCATATTGTCCTGGCCTCATAAGATGCCTTTTGATAAAGCCATAACCACACTTGTTTTGGCAAGAATCAGTAGTCCTTTGTTTCATGTCCTGTCTGTCCATTTTGTCAGCAGTTAATTTGAGGATACTTTGTTGTCCAGTGGCTAACTTTTGCCACAATGAAAGTTAATTCCATATGCAGTTTCTTCAATGCACATATTTTCTCTGAAGTAGATTGGTACTGCCAGGAGCCGACATGTCTCAAAAAAGAAAAATTTTCTAAGTTATTAAAACATTTTAAATGGATGGCTACCTTTTTATCCTAATTGTAGTAATTTAGATTTTTTCTCTTTTTTCACTAATTTGGCTACAAGGTGTCAATCTTGTTAATTTTTTTGAAGAGTCTACTGTTTCCTTGATTCTTTGTATTTTTTGTTTTTGTTTGTTTCTATTTCATTAATTTTAGCCCCATATCTGATTATCTCTTCCCATGCTGTTTTGGGATACTGAAGCCGGCAACACCACACAGAAATGCAATTTCAAATCACAGAAAAAACCCTCTAATGAGACAGACAAACAGTTATAAAGGTGGGATGCTAGAAAGCCCTTTATTTCAAAATTGTCATTGCACTTATGGATAAGGTCACTTGGGTCACAGGCAAACCATGGAGAGTAGATAAAAGGCAGACACAGGAACACCTTTTCCTCAGGGAGAGGAGAACCGGCCACAGAACAGAATGCCATTGGTCTTAACATGCTGAATGAAGAAAAGGAAGGGGTGGTCGGCACAGAAGCGAGGGGTGAACCTCAGGCACTTCCTCTTCATCATGGCAGCTGTAGCAGCAGCAGCCTCTGTGCCCTCCTCATTGACCTCCACAAAGGACTTATGCACAACCTTGGACAGGAACAAGTCTTCCTTAGAAGATATTCCAGAAAAGTCTGCCCTGTTGTCAAAGGCATCAGTCATGCCCAGCTTGCACAGGAATTCCTTCATGTCATAATTCTCTTCCAGTTTAAACCGTGGAAGGAAAACCTTCACCTCTTCTTTAACCATCTTGTCCAGCCTTGTCCACTCCATGAATTTCTCATAAGTTATTTCTTTTTCCACCTAGAAGAGAGTTGAAGACTTCAGGACAGTGTTGTCACAGGGCACTTGATTTGATGGGGAGGTTCTACACTGCATGGGGAAGTGCAGTTGTAAGTTAATATAGTAGCTGGGAGGGGTGAGTACAGCTCAGTGGTGAGTGTGTGTCAAGCAGGCTCCAGGCCCTGGGTTCCACTCCAGCATCACAAATGAATAAAATATAAAAACATGATCATGGGAGCCTAGGAGAGCTGCCCCAGCAGAAACGCAAATGCCACTCAATTTTTCTCTCATAGCCCCATTAAGGCCCCACACTCCTTACTGTGCTCAGTTCAACGTGCTCATCTGGAAGCATGATGATCATGTTCAGCTCATTGCCAGCATAGGGAAGCAACAGAATCTTGGTGAATCTCTCTCCAATATAGGTCATGTTGACGGTAAACTTCTTAAACATCATTTGCACAGGTTTCTCCTCATTCTGTGAAGGACAGATAAATATTAAATTGAAAGGAGACACAAGTGAAACATTGGGCAGATTCAATCAAGGAAGCCAGTCACTGCAATGAGGAATACTTGGCTTTTTTTTATTATATTGTATATGTATGAGTATTTGGCCTGAATGTATGTATGTGTACCACATGATTATGTGCATTTATTATCTGCATATTTCAAAAAAGGGTGTCAAATTCCTCTGTAACTGGAGTTATGGATGGTTATGAGACACCAGTGTGTGCTGGATTAGAACTCTGCTCTTCTTCAAGAACATTTTTTTTCTAATTATTGAGCCATCTCTCCAGTCTTAGGAGCATTTTCTTCAATTGACTTCTAGAACACTTCATCAGCCTCTCAAATACTTGTTTAGACCTTACATGCCCCAAGAGGCCCCTTTTCAAGGCCTGGTCCTCAGGAGTGCTAGATTGGGAGGAGGTGGAATCCTGCTTGTTTGAGACAGAGTCTCACTATGCAGCTCTAGTTGGCCTCAAACTTCTACACAGACCAGGCTGGCCTTGAATGCACAGAGAGCTACCTACCTGTTTCTGTCTCCCAAGTGTTGTGAGTAAAGGTGTGTGTCACCATGCCTGGCAAGGGAACAGAATCTCTAAATGGTGGGGGACAGAGGGAGGTGTGTGTGTCATTGGGATGTGTCCTTGAAAGGGATTGTGGAATCCTGAACTTTTCCTTTCTTTCACTTCCTGGTCTTGAGATGAACCATTTTACTCCAGTACCTGCTCCTAGGATGCCACTCCAGTGGCATACCCTCAAAACAGGCCCCAAAACAATGGGTTCATGTCATCACAGACTTAAACCTCTAACACTGAGCCAAATAAACCCTTTCTCTTATTAAGTTGACTGTCTCCACACTTTAGTGTCAGAAAAACTGACTGACCCAATCGGCAAACACCTGTGATGTCCTGGGCCAACAATTCTTTTCTACTGGGGGTCTCATTTATTCTCATAACTTTGAACATATCCCAAATTCACTGTTCTAGCCTGGACTCCTCCCTCTCTGAAATAATATATTTTATAGTCGATTTGACTCCTGCACTTTAATATTCCTTTGTGTAGCTGCTCTGCCAACAATTCTTACATGCCCTCCTTTCACTTGCCAAAACCAATCTGTGTCCTTGACTTCTGTCACTTTCTCACACCCTGCATTTGACTCATTACCAAACTGTGCTGTCTGTCCCTTTGAAATATAGCCCAAATCTGACTTTATTTTTAAGCCTTCACCTCAATCAGTACAGCCCTGGGGTACAGTGATGACCTCCTTGTCACTGACCTCAGCACAGCAGCCAGAGTTCCCAGCACAGTGTAAGTCAGACCACACCACTGTGGCTGTACACCTTTGTGTGGTACCACTCTAGCAGGAACAAAAGTTGAAGTCCTTAAAACACCCTGGTATAGAAAAGAGCCCGCCCTGCTTCCTGTTCTGCTCCACTCTATCTTCTTTGATCCTATAGTCATAGGACTGTTTGTAGGGTTATTGTTAACTAGATTAAGTCCCTTTCAGCCCAACAAACTAGTCCTCAGACCTGGACCATTCCTCTTATGCTGGTGTCTGCTCACATACTATCTCCCAGTGAAGGTTTCCTCAGCAGCTCTCCTCTGCAACCGCACTCAAGTACAGCATCCTGCCACCTCCATTGTATGTCTCTGAAGCCCTCCCACCGACCACTGTGGTCTTACAATTATCTTATCTCCAATTTCTCTCCTCTAGGAAAACAAAGCTTCATGAGGGCAGACACACTCAACCAGTTAATGTCTGGTGCACAGTAGGCTCTTATGTAACATTTGGAGACCATATTAGTGGCAAATTAGTGAGCAGGAATACTGCTCGTAATATAAATACAAATCCATATCAACAGAAAATCTTGTGGTTTGGAGGCGTGACAATATATAAGGATTACAGTCAACATCGGATGAAGCCACAGACCAGTCTGTGTTGAGTGCAGAGACAAGGAAGCAAGACAATGCCTCTTGGCCCTGCACTTAGCAGGGGCCACAGTAAGTAGTTCCACTTATATAATAAATGGGAAAGGTCTCAGAAGGAGGCTTCTTGTTCTCAGTCCTATGCCCTTCCCCATGGACTGCTGGGTCAAAGCCTTGGTGTGAGCATGAGGAAAAGACTTCGTGCTAAGGGTGGTAGAGCAGGAAAGCAGAGTCAGCTCCCAAGAGCATCACCCCATGCAGGAAGCTCCAGGTTTCACCCATTTCCTGCCCTCCTGGTGCGTGATGAACTTGTATGAGTTCAACTATAGTCATCTAGGGTTTCTGTTGCTTGCAGTTGAAGGAAGTCATAATGGACACTTTGTCAACAACTGATTTCAAAGACAGAAATACTTTAATCAGGAGTAAAGAGAACACTTTATTTAATAATAAATCTTGAAATAAAATGTGTTTCCTAGGAAATAGAGGTTCAAATTAAAGTTTGCCTGGGATTTCTAAGGAATGGTTAATGATCCAGAATGTGATGCAATTAATTTGTTTTTTCAGGCAAGGAGTATGAGAGATAGATAGATAGATAGATAGATAGATAGATAGATAGATAGATAGACTGACTAGATATGGTTATAAGAAAACACTGGGCCACCAGCAAATAACATGCTCCAACCTCAAAGAGGTTGAATCCTTTGTGTGCTTGTCTATAAGCAAAAATCTGTGCTTAGCCCATCAAACCAAGACGAATTTCACACACTGCTTCATTGTTTACTGAGCACCGGCCATTAGCCAGGCACTCAGAAGCCAGCTGTCTGCCCTCTGCTCTTTTGCCAGCAGGGGGAGAAAGGTTCTTTTCCCACTGTATTGTTTTGTGGCAACCAGCTGGACTTGTGGTCCTCTTGAAGGAAGGAGAAGATATAAGACATTGCTTCTAGAAAGACACACTGAAAAGAAAGGAATGCGCACCACTGAGGGGAATCACGAGAATGGGCTGCATTCAGGGCCACAAAGAGCCTCAGACACCACAGCTGGAGTTTAGACTTCCATATCTCCAAAGTTATATGGCAGACTGTTTAAAATACACTGCAGAGCTCTGCCATCAGGTCTGACTTCAACAGCTGTCAGTGAGAGAAGCAAGGCCCGGCCTGAACCCATGTAGACTGCGGCCACCATTGGCAACATGCAAAAGGAAAGGGAAGAGAAAGGCCTCCAAGCTGAGAGAGCAGTCCTGGCTGCTGAGCTGCCCAGAGACATGAGAGGCACCGGCTATGTGAAGCAGTTGTAGACCAGTAAAACAGCCTCCTTGTGTTTCAGAAGCCAGTGTGAACAGGGGACCTCACCCAGGAGTTGCCTCTGCTACAGCACTGTGTTTACCTTGGTGATTTTGAAAGGCATCTCCCTGGTGTCCTCTTTGTCAAACTGATTCTCCCAGTTTCCTTTGAAGTAGATGGCATTCACAAGGACCAGCAGAGTGTCTGAATCCAGTGTACCTGGAGACAGCAACTCTCTGATTTTATCTGAAAGAATGAATTTTTTTTTTAAAAAAAAGGAATTAAAAGACATGGTGGTTGGCTGAGAATGGCTTCCCTAGACTCATATATTTGAATGGTTGGATCCCAGTTAATGGAACTGTTTGGAAAGGATTAGTATATGGTGATATTTTATTTGTATTAAAATGTTATTTGTATGTTAATAAATAAAGTTGCCTGGGGGTCAGAGCTATTAGCAAGCCATAGGAAAGCAGGGCAGTGGTGGTGTACTCTTGTAATCCCAGCACTTGGTAGGCAGAGCTGGGTAAGTCTCTGTGTGTTCAGGGATACAGCCATTTTTGGATACACATGCCTTTAATCAATACCAATCATGGAAAACGTGGAGGCCTATACAGACAGGCCGTGAGGAGGCGGTCATGTGGTTGGGTTTACAACCAATGAGAAGGCAGAACAGGAACTCTATATAAAGACTTTAACACAGGGGTAGCTCTGGTTCGGAGAGGTAGGACCACCGCAGGAGGAAGGGTAAGGTTTTAGCTCTTAGCTCTGACCTCTTGGCTTTCTTCTTTGCATTGGTTCTGTGTTTCTTATTTAATAAAAAGGTTGGTTATATCTACATTAGTAAGTATGGCTTTGTTGAGGAAGTGTGTCCTTGGGGTTGATCTTTGAGATTTAAAAAGCCTGCTGCCTGTGGATCAGCTACTACTCCAGCACCATGCCTGTCTGTTTCCTGCCATGATGATCATGAACTAACCCTTCTAAAACCATAAGCAAGCTAATTTGATGCTTTCTTTTATAAGAGTTGCCTTTGGCATAGTGTCCCTTCACAGCAATAGAACAATAACAAAGACAAGACCCAGTTGGCTAACCGAGTTGGCTGATACATGCAAAGGGCTGACAGGCAAAGAGCACCACCTCCTGCTCTGGTCAGGAGCATGGATAAGAGATTTCACTTTTTCTCAAAATAAAAGGACATTTGTCCTTAAGGCAACAACCCTGACATCAACATGAACACACACCTTCTTTGTTTTTTACGATTTATTTTAAGCTAATGTTTTATGTTGTGTGTGTGTGTGTGTGTTTGTGTCCACATGTGTGCAGAAGTCCACAGAGGCCCCAAGTGTTAGATCTCCTGGAATTGAAATGATAGGATGCTGGTGTGGGTGCTGAGAACCAATTCAGCTCCTCTGCAAAAGCAGTTTGTGCTCTTAAATGCTGAGCCAGCTCTCCAGCACTAAAGCCAAACTCTTTCAAAGTTTTAGTGAGAAGAAAAATAAGCCCCAAAGGTTCTGGTACAAAAAACTTCACTGTTCAAATAAACACATAAAATATATGAGTTGGTGCTAAACATGCAGTTGGAATTTAAAAGCATCACTTGAGCCGGAAAGAGACAATTGGTGCCTACAACTTTAAGAAAGGAACTTTAGGTTGTTTTTAAATAGACCAATTACAAATTCAAATTTAAAAGTACTTGAAGTGATAGATATATTTATCTTAATCTGAACATTAGGGAATGCACAGTGAAAATTATATGGAACGTTGTCAATATGTATATTTATGCATCAGCTTAAAAATAAATTGGAAGTAGAATAGCAGTAATAAAATGGATCTTATAAGTATAAAGCAATCTACAATCACAGGTTAATGGGGGTTGGGCCCAACACCTACAGCCTGCCTAGCTAACTAGAGTTTAGGAGCATCACCCCAAGAGAGGAAAGAGCTACAGACCTAGAAGGAAAGCATTCTGGACTCTTTGGGCACCAAGGATGGGAGAGACAGCAGCAGGTTGGTTGGTTATTGAATAGGTGTATCAAATACTGGGAGACACCACAGACAGCTGGGAAAAGCCAGATGTAGTGACACACCATTTAATCCCACCACTGGGAGCCAACACAATCTATGTAACAGGATATAAGTCAGCCAGGGCTACAGAGCCACTGTCTTTAAAGGAGAAATGGGAACAGGAAAAGGTCTGCAAAGCGTCAGAAACGGACAATATTTTAGAGACAGCTTTGTAAAGTTTCACTTATTCAGCGCAGTCTCCTAAGCTGCTGATGGTGATCTTCCTGCCTGACTGTGTGGCTTGAGGGAAAAACGCCAACAGTTGCAGATTTCTGAACAGTCAGTAGCTGAAACTTCATTCCAACTCCAATGCACGATGAACCTGAAGAGCGTACGACAGCAGCTCCCGTCTGGCTTCACACCACCTCACTCTGGCCTTGATCCTGAACATACATGAGCACTTCGTACTGTGCATGCCATGGTGTTATCCTATAAAATGCAATGCCAACCAACACTGCAGCGTCTGTGATCTACATTCAAAGATTTCTGCTCTTGAGAGACAGAATATCGTCATTGTGAATAATAGACTTTCATTTATTTTCATGTTCTCATTCTCAGTGTGTAAGCATCAAATTATTACGTCTTTGGGGAGAGGAGGAGATGACTAAATGGATATAATTTCATATCGTATCCTCATCAGGTGGCTCACAACTGCCTGGAACTCCAGTTCCAGAGGATCTGGCACTCTCTGGCCTCTGCAAGCCCCTGCAGGCACAGGCTGCACATAAATGTATGCAGGCATGTACACATACATATAAGATTTTCTGTAAGTTTCAATTTATTGTATCTTCTTATTGTATTGTATTAGATATGCCTCTGCCTCACTAGTATGCAAGTTTGACTCCATCTTTAATTGTGACAAAATTGTAAGTATCCAACAAACTGTTTTAAAACATATCTCTGTAGATCTATTATATAAATGTATAACTGTTATATTCACTGTACAAAGTAATATAAAAATTTCCTAGGCAAAAAGGATTTGAGATGGGCAGTTTACGCGTTCTGATTTAGGGGCTGGGCAGATTGGTGCACACCTTTAATCCCAGCACTCAGGAGGCAGAGACAGGAAGATCCCCGAGTTCCAGGCCTACAGAGTAAGTTTCAGAAAGCCAGGGCTACATAGAGACATTTCAGCTTAAAAGAAAAAAAAAGTGTTCTGATTTCTGATTTAGGGCTAAAGATGCAGATCAATGTTAGAGAACTTTGCAAGTCCTTGATTTCGATCCCCAGGCATGTCAAAAAGAAGTCTTGATTTAAAGAACAAAGATCATTATTGTTGACATTTGAAGTGCTTGTGAATGCATTAATAATATGATTATTAACAATAGACTATAAAGCCAGGCATGGTGGTGCACACCTTTAATCCTAGCACTTGAGAGGCAGAGGCAGGTAGATCTCTGAATTTGAGGCTGGCTTGGTCTACATGGGGAGTTTCAGGACAGCCAAGGCTACATAGTGACACCCTGTCTCAAAAGAAAACAACAAAAACAGAAATAAAAATAAAAAGACTATACACAGACAGATGGCCTGACAAGTAAAAATGCTCGCTAACAACTGAAGAACTGAGTAGAATCCCTAGGACCCAGTGGTAGAGAGAAAACCAACTCCTGTGAGTTGTCCTGAGTGCAGGTGTGCACAGATAGACACAAACACACAATAAACAAACCAACAAATGTACCATTTTTTTTTAAGTAGGCTAACTGCTTAACAGGGACTGGGGTTTAGCTCAGGGGTGAGGTCCTGCTCAGCATGTTCAGGCCCTGGGTTCAAACCCCAGCTCTGAAAACAAACAAACACAACAGATGGACTCTGTGTTCACCTTCTGTCTTTTTGGCCACCCAGGTGTTGATGTGCTGTCGGGACTGCTCTGTATCTCCCTGAAAGTCCAGCTCTTCCAACTCTGCTTCATAGAACTTGCGGCAGGAATCTTTAAAAGACTGAGACAGAGCAACATAATTACACAGCCACGGAAGTGATTAGCACCAACAGCCTCCTTCCTCTATGCACAAAACCAATAAATCAAAATGTAATGGTGTACAGATGGGTTTTGCAAACAAATATACGGAAAGAGTGTAAAATCCAGCCCTCCTGTGTCCAGATCCCTTTAGTTTATTAATAAGGTAATTGGTGGTTGGTCTGAGTACTACTGAAAATCACAGTGAGCAGCTGGATCCTAGAGGTAGTAGCTGAGGCTCGGGAGGTAATGGGGAAGACCCCCAGATGCAGTACTATCCTGCTGTCACTCTAGTAGCCCACCACATGGGCAGAGTGAGGCTTAACCCCACAAGGGCTATGACACCTCTGCACTGCACAGGATGGACCTTCTACCACAGTTTTCCACGCTAACAGAAATACAAATGTGCACCATTCAAAATGTGTCACCTACAGCCCCAGAACACCAGGGAATGGCCGTGGAAGCTAAGAAACTGAGTATTTCATTTTCATTTATTTTACTTCATGATGTGGAATTTGAAAAGCTATGTGTCCATGGTCACCATCTCAGGCAGCTCAGTTTCAGGGAGTGAGCAGTTCACAAAAACACAGTCCATGCTGGAGTGGGGTTCGGTGGTGCAGCACAGAAGTGGAGGACCAGCCTGGCATGCATAAGGCCTTAAAGGAACTGATCACCAGCACCACAAGACAAACCAAAGTTCAAGCCATTTGCTGATAAATTCTGTAAAATGTCAATGACTTTAATGACCACCCACATCTGCCTTGTTACAACAAAAAACATAAATGAGCTAAAACTCCCATTATGTTGACAGTGTATATGGAATGGTTTCTCAATATTTCTATGAAATAGCTCATCTCGTGGTATGTATTTAATTCCTCTTTGAGAGAACTGTTTTTATTTTTCATTTGCATATTTATGTGTGTGTGGCAAATATATGTACATATATGTGTGGTGATATTGTGTTCCTCAAAATATTGTGCACTCTAATAAACTTATCTGGAGTCAGAGAACAGAACAGCCACTAGATATAGAGGCCAGAAAATGGTGGCACACATGCTTTTAATCCTATCACTGCAAGGCAGACAGATCTCTGTGAGTTTAAAGCCACACTGGAAACAGCCCCAGGCATGGTGACTCACACCTTTAATCCCACAAAGTGAGCCTTTAATCCCAGGAAGTGGTGGCAGAAAGCAGAAAGGTATTCAAGGCCTGAGATCCAGGGACTAGAGCTGGTTAAGCTTTTCAGCTCTTAGTTCAGTTCAGCTGAGATCCAGGTGGATGAGGACTCAGAAGCTTCCAGTCTGAGGAAACAGGATCAGCTGAGGAACTGGCCAGTTGAGGTGGCTGTGACTTGTTCTGCTTCTCTGATTTTCCAGTATTCACCCCAATACCTGGCTTCCAGGTTTGTTTTTATTTATAAGAACTTTTAAGATTCATGCTACACATATGTGTGTAGATATATACACATGTATGTACAAGTGTATATGAAGTCTATGTTAATGCTAGAAAGTGACTTGAAGTATATTTCTTAAGAGTTCTGCACCTTATTTTTTGAGACAGCTCTCACTGAACCTCGAGCTCATCAACAAAGCTGGGCAGGCTGCCCAGTGCACTCCAGAAATCCACCCCTCTCTTTAGCCTTCAGTACTAAGTTTATAGACATGAAACTTCATGTTGGGTTTCTATGTGGGTGCTGGGGATCTGAACTTGGGTCTTCATGCTTTTATACCAGAATTATGATACAGGATTTCAGCACCACAGTCTGAGTATCAGCTGAGTGGTCTTAGCGGAGCCAATCTCTCTACACCTACTAAACCACTGTAAATCATGAGACAGATGAATATACCTCACAGGGTCATTGTTAGATCTGGATAGATTGTTTTATTACTTAAATTATTATTATATATTTTTATGTGGATGTGTATTATGCCTACATGTGTATCAGTGTACCGTGTGTGCCTGTGTTCTCAAGGGCCAGAGACGGACTTTTGATTCCGCAGAACTGTAGTTACCCATGGTTGTGAGCTGTCATGTGGGTGATAGTAATGGAATCTGATTCCATTCAAAGAGTTTTCAAGTTTCAGATTTTTTTTTTGTATTTAGTGATGTTCAACTTCAGCATGCTCAACAAAAACCGACAACAACAACAACAAAATTTCCAATCTCAAGATCAAAATTGAAAAGATTAAGATTGTGCAAGCCCCTGACAGGTAAGAAAATGAACACTCTGCTGATATCTCTGGCCATTTGGGAGAGCAATGGAGCAACACATATTACAACCTTAAGGCTTCATCTTCTTTTCACAAATGTATCTGCCAGCAATGCACACACATGGGCATAAATCGACATTCAGTAACTCACTGTTGGTAATGGCCCACACTGTTACCCACACACAATTGGTTCACCATGTCACTGTACATCTATACTCAGAACTATCAGATGATGGCTAATAACACTGAACAGTGCAGAACACACACATCACCCTGTATAAAAAGATCTTATTTCTGGAAAGAGGCAAAGGTAGAGAGTGGCTCTTGCTTAAATATTCTGTACAATAAGAATATGCTCACATGTGGTTCCAGAGTATGCAACCAAATACAAAATCACATTAGTGGGCAAGGGAGTAGGGTGAATCCTTAGCTTACCATCTCTGAGTACCACATGATACTTACTTCTAAAAGATCACAAGTCTTTTCTCCAAAGAGTTTATTAGCTGTTTTGAGCAAGTACTGTGTTCCGGTCTTGTTCACTTCGCTGAGAAGTGACTGGAAGCCCTGGTGGACATCTCCACCTCCACTGCCGCTGCATTTATCCAAAGAAAGCGCCTGAAATCAAAACATTAAAACACAACTTCAGCAAGCCCAGCTATACTAAATGAGTCAACACTCAACTCATCCTCAAAATCTTATACATCCTTGCTGCCACTCAAAGAGCCACCCAATTAAAGATGAAAATACCTTGACTGCTCCCTCTCTAGGGCTCTGCCCTGTTCCCTGTCAGCACTGAGAAGAAATGGCCCTTCACAAGCCCAGCTCTTCATGTTCACTAATTGTGCTCTGGCCTCAAGCATGGCTACCAAGCAGACCTGCCATGACTCCAGTGCAGCCAGTTCTGACCTCAGACCATGCGGTCTCTTCCCTGCACTTGGGTCTGGATGGCTCCATCGTTGTCTGCTCAACAGAATGGAGGAGAGTAACCCTGTTCCAGCCTGGGCTTTAAAAGGCCTGGGTGCTGCTACATTTGTTTTCTTTGTTCCAAGCCATCATGGTGGTAGGAAATCCAAGCCATCCTCCAGGAGGCCACATGGAAAATCCTGGAGTAACTGCCACTACATAAACTGTGGGTGGCCAACTGGGAGACCTGCAGCTCCTACACTTCATTCCAGGGTACTCTTGAGGAGTGAGGGATAAGAGATTTAGATAGAAGGATAGAGGCGAGAGAAAGACATAGCAACACAGGATAGCCTCAGGAAGGCCTGGATCCTTATCCACTGGCTCCTCTTGCCTGTTCTAAAGGGTATTTATAGGAATGCCAAGGGGCGGAGCAATGACCTCCCCCTAGCTCAACCAAGTGTAGACCCTTCTAATCACCTAGAAACGATGCACATGGTGAAGTAATCCTCTAATTCAGCTTCTCTGGGTAAAGCAAGCTCAGATCTCACTAGGAAACCCTGTAGCCCTCACAATAAAGCTGCTTGAAAGAGATGCAAGACCCCAGCCAACAGTGAATACCTAGATGCCAGACTTCAGCTACAGTTCTGCACATCTTTCAAGCCTTTGAAAAATCTACACAAATGACTTCAGCTGCTTCCATAAGAAACAGATGAACTGCCTATCACTAGTTGTAACAGCTTAGAACTGAGAGAGAGAGAGAGAGAGAGAGAGAGAGAGAGAGAGAGAGAGAGAGAGAGAGTTTAAATTGAAGGCAAGCCTCTATGGCCTAACTCCCTTCAAACAGGAGGCAGGCTGAGACAGCAACAAACACAGTATGTCTTGTAAAAATGGAAAGAAGCTGCCAAGACTTAACCAGAATGCAAAGTCATTGCCCAAGTTAGTGTCCCCTCTTACACTGGGACATTCTGTCTCTGCAGTTCATACACCTCTGTAGCTAAAGCACTATGTCTAAGACGAGCCCTAATGTATTTGTACCTGGTCTTCCAGCCAAGGCTGAAACCATTCCAGTGTTCCTTACCGGTGAAAAAGCTGAGATTCTTTAAGGGACCCTGGTATCATCCCTTCGGTTGTCGGTTGTTTTTTTTTGTTTTTGTTTTTGTTTTTTTTTTTTGGCAGGGGGTGGAGGGGTAGTTTCAAGACAGGGTTTCTCTGTGTTGCTTTGCACCTTTCTTGGACCTCATTCTGTAGCCCAGGCAGGCCTCGAACTCACAGAGATCCTCCTGCCTCTGCCTCCTGTGTGCTGGGATTAAAGGTGTGGGCCACTACCACCCAGCCCCTTAGGTGTTTTTACTCTCACATACACACTGTGAGCACCAATGAGTCAGTGACAGGATCCTAACAGATAGAGTGCATCCTTCCTCTCAACTCTCCAACCATACCCCTCTGTCATTTCATTCCCATTTTTTCCTCCAGATGGATTAGTTTTTGAGACTGAGAACGTGGAGGACCAGCTCAACTGACAGTCCATGGTATTAATCTGGTGGGAAATGGTGCTGGTTACCTGAATCATCTGGCTTGCAGTGTTTCCCTTTGCCCCCATGAAGACCATGGCCAGGGCCGAGGAGATGCTCATGGGTGAGAAAAATACATTTTTTGAGCTGTCTTCACCCAGTATTTTCAAAAGGTTTAAGGCAAAGGTGCCATTTGCTTCCTGCAGAGGATCCATGATTGCAAGCCTGGAACGAGGGATTGAATCAGTATCACATGAATACAGGCTGATATGTAGGCCGGGTCTTCACTCTTATTCACACAGTGATGCTGTGCCTCAGTGAACACAGGGAAAACACAGCCTGGAAAGTAAAGGTCACGTGCAGAAAGTGATACAGCCCTGCTGGGGTAACTCAGGCCAGCACCTTGTCTTCCTCATGTGCAGAAATCAGTACACGGGGAACCAGAAGGAAATGGCTCAGAGGACAAGAGGCAGGTAAGGACCCACCAGCCAGGAAGTCCATGAGTGCATCAGTGCAGGCTGGAAGCAGGCAACTGCAGAAACAGGGCCTGTCAGCTCTGACATCACCCCCATGCAGTTGTCAAATACCCTTCCCGAGTTAGACAGTACAACAGTTCTAAGATTTCCCATCAGCCCCCTCTGAGCAGGGGCTGGGAATTCACAGAGCGTGGGAAGTGGACATAACAGGCCACAGGGAAGGGAAAGGTGCCCAGTTGTAGTGATCTGAACAGAATACACAGCACAGCTTTACAGCTATAACTGTGGTCAGCTGGACAAAGAACCCAAAGACACCCAGTTCCCAAATCCTGGAACCTGGGGAAGATTCTTCACCCAGGAAGAGATTTTGCGGTAAGGATTATAGATCTTAAGATGAAATGTCTTGAATTATTCAAATGGTCACTAAATGTAATCACATACAATCTTATAGAAGAGGGGTGTTCATTGGAAGACAGGCAAGAAGAAATTAATTCAGAGAAGTGAGTTCTCTAGATCAAAGGACTGTGGCCAGCCATGATACCTGTAATCATAGCCCTGGGGAAGTTGTGGAAGAAAGCTATTTCAAGACTGGCTGAGATGCAAACAGAGAGGAAGAGGGGTTGGGGGGAATCAGAACCCTGAGATTTGAACTGAGAATAACAAAGGAATGCAAACTGGTTGTGACAGTGTAACAATCCAGGGCACAGCAGGGGGGCCACACAGAACCCCCAGAGACCAAGAAGTGTGCAGACACATCTGACCTTCTACCAGGCTTACTTTAGTGGTTTCCCAGGATAGAATTATCACAGGGAGCATCCTCTCCCTACAGAAACAGGACTAGGGCTGCCTTGTTCAAGGTCTCCCTGCCATCCCACTGTGGCTTAGCACCAGACACTCACTCCTGTTGTGGCCAAGCATGTGTCTAGCTAAAATAACTTTGGGTTTCAATCTCACATTCATGGGGATTTGCAAGACTCCATCCAAACACCAGGTTTCTTCCTTCCTTCCCTGGTATCTCTCTGCAGTATTATCACTTGAGTTTTCTTCTATATGAGCTGCAAATTGTAGCAAGTAATTTGTTCCTAATCGAATATTCTTCAGGCCTTTTGGACTACTGCACTTGACCTGGGAACTTTAATATTTAACATTCCTAGAAGGAGTGTAAATAGTGCTGAATTCTTTTGTGCCTTTTAAATCATCTTATTTGCCTCATTTAAATTTATTTATGGACTCAAGACTTTTTATTTAAAAAATCCAATTAACTGGTTTTTTTTTCTTCTTGGTGCACAAAACTGTCCTTATGTGGCTAGTGAGAATCTCTTTATATTGGTTACTTGACCCTGAGCTGTTGGTCTCAAACATCCTGGCTCCACAGCAATAAAAGAATACTGTCCTGAATTCACTCTTCCAGACCAAAGGCATAGTTGTTTCTTTCAGAAGAGTGTTTGTGAAGCACTAACTCTGAGGGCTTGAAGAAGAGACCGAATACTGGTGCCAATGTAAAATACAGCGGTTGGGCTGGAGAAATGGCTCAGTGGATAGAGGGCCTGCCATGCAAGTGTGAGGACTTCAGTTTGAAGCCTCAGCACCCATGTAAGACCAGTCAAGGTGGCACATACCTACAGTCCCAATCCTGTGAGATGGGAGGTGGAGACAGGAGAATGTCTAGAAGCTCATAGGCCAGAAGCCTAGCAAATGCAGAGGCAAACTATGAGACCCTATGTCAACAAGGTGAAAGGCATGGACCCATAGCTGAGGTTGACCTTCAACTTCCACAGGAAGGCAAGACATGTGTGTCTACACCAACACAACATAAGTGTGCATGCATGTGTGCATGCATGTGTGCATGTACACACATGCACAAACACACACACATACACACACACAAACACAAAATCCAACTGCTATGGTTGGGTACATCAGTTGACAAGATTGGATAGATGCTGTCTTTAAGGCCCCCATGGGCCGTACTTTAAATTAGATCATCATTGCAAGTTCTCATACATTCTACTCTTCTGAGACCCACTGGCACTTGGAGGCATTCATATCCACACTCACTACTCTTCTCTTTCATTACACAGGCGCTTCATACCAACTAGAGTGTATTGAACACATCAGTCACAAGATTTTTAGACCCTTGCTCTATGAATACTGTACAGTTCATACCTCTTCATATATATCATCTGTTCTAGGTCCAAACATATTGTTATGGTGATATTTTATTTGTGTTGAAATGTGGTTTTATTTGTATGTTAATAAAAAATAGCTCTGGGGGTCAGAGCTAATAGCAAGCCATAGCAGAAGCCAGGCGGTGGTGGCGCACACCTTTAATCCCGATCACATGACAGGCAGATCTCTGTGTGTTCAAAGACACCACCAGCATGGAGACACATGCCTTTAATCTCAATACCAACCATAGAGACCTAGAGGCCTATACAGACAGGCAGTGACAAGGAGGTCATGTGGTTGGGTTTATAACCAATGAGAAGGCAGAACAGAAAGTCAATAAAAAGACAGATACACAGGAAGTAGGTCTCTTGCTCAGGGGAAGGACGGCAGTGGCAGCAAAGGGTAAGAAGAAGGGTTTTAAGTCTCAGCTCTCAGCTACTGCTCCGACCTCTTGGGCTTTTAACCCTGCATTTGGTTCTGTGTTTCTTATTTAATAAGACCATTACATCTACATATTGTTTTGTTATGTATCCCCTTATTTTGATGCAGCGCATTGTCCAACTACTTTCTAGAAAGAATATAGCTACTCTGGTTTCTTCAGCATCTGAAAATTGATTATCCTTCCATGTTACAGAGTCTGGCAGGGTCTAAAAAAGGTTACATGTGACTTTACATCCATAACTTTCAGTTACGGTACTGCTTCTTGGCTACCAGTGTTGCTGTTCGAAGGCGTGATGATATATACTGATCCCAGATCCATCTACTACTGTCCCTTTCCAACCCCAGCTCTGAAAGCTTATGGACTTATTCTTATTTCTGATATTCAGAAATGCCCAAGTTTGTGTCCCTCCCTGAGCTCCACTCATGTGTTTTGCTGGACTCCTGGAGGATTCTTTCAAACTAGCAATTCAAGAAAATTTCCTCTTCACTCTGGAAACAGTTTTGAAGGTGCTGCTCATTTCTCACAGACTGACTCGGAAACAGTTTTGAAGGTGCTGCTCATTTCTCACAGACTGACTCTGTGCTCCCTTTCCGAATCACCTACTGGTCAGATGCTAAAACTCTTGAACTGACCTCCTCCAGGACTTTGCCAACACGTGTTGCTGTGATAAAATACTCTGACAAAAGCAACTTCAGTGAGCATTGACTTTGGCTCATTGATCCTCACACCTCCAGAGTTCAGGGGGGGACGAATGCTTGCATACTCAGCTAGCTTTCTACCTTTTATGCAGCCCAGAGAATGGTGCTGCCCACTTTTCTGGTTGGGTTTTAACCCTCAGTTAATCTAATCAGGATAGTCCCTCAAAGGCCTGGCCAAGACACTGACCTAGTCAAGATAGTACCTCGAAGTACTCCTAAGTGATTCCAGAACCTGTCAACTAGAAAGTTATCACCAGCCTTCTCCAAGTCCAGGCACATACAAAAACCAGCATTTGTATGGCACTTTGAGGCCAGTGGCTACAGAGATGGCTGATGAGAATGGAAGCTAAGTGATGGGGTCAAATATTTGTACCCTTTCACCAGCACAATGGCCCAGCACAGAGCTGAAAAGTCTGAAAACAGAAACTGGGAAACAGAGGGTTGGTGTTCCATGTGATCCTACAGCATATCCTTGCAGGCTCTTCCTGGCAGATACTGGGATGGTGGGGGACACAATTGCTGATTATTTTAATTCAATCTACTGCTTTTGGCCTGAGTTAGTTGTAACTCACTAAACTAATTTAAAGGTGCTTTGCCCAGGAAATGGCCTAATAGAATTTTAAGTACACTATTCCTGGATATCTAAAGGATATCAGTTGGTATCTGAAGATGCCAAAATCCTCAAGTGCTCAATTTACATATGTAAAATAACTTAATATTTGACCTAACCAATGTACATTACATGCTCCTGTGTACTTTAAATGGTCTGGAGATGAGTAAATACCCAACACAATGTAAGTGCTGGATAAATGGTCCCTGTTACCATACACTGTTACAATGTTTAGAAAACAGGAACAGAAAAAGGTCTATGTATGTCTATACAGCCTCAGGCTGGCTTCAAACTCTTATCCCCCTGCCTCAGCCTCCTAAGTGCTGGGATTACAGGTGTGTGGCCAACACATTTCAGTTCTCCTACCATGTTTTCTGTCAGATTTTGATTTCTCTTTGCTATTTCATGCTGACTTCGTATGAAATTCATGTGTGGGGATAGCGTGGGGAGACCTGCAGGTATAGGGAGCCAAATAAACATGGTATATTGAGCCAAGAGCAACCCAAATGCACCCTCTCTGTGTCAAGACACAAGTCGTAGTGGATACAATCACTCAGGGCAGCCATGAAACACTGGGACACTCCCATGTATACTGATAAGAGTGGGGTCATTCCATGTGCCCCAGGACTATGAAGTTAGTCCCTGATCACACATAGTTACCCAAGGTTCCTTGATACATCAGCTACCACACCCAAGTTGGAGGAAGGAAATAGCAGGCCCCAGAAAAATCCTAGCACAAGCCATTGCCTCCCAAGTGGGCCAAGAAATACTAAGTGCCAAACCCCACCCAGCTTTCCCTCACACCCAGCTTCCTGACACCACATGAATGTTAGATTCCCATACTTCTGATTCACAACTAATATAAGCAGTAAAGGAGGAAGAGCAGGCCTGTGGTTCGTGGCAGAGCCCTTGTTCAGCAGAGCAAGGCTCTGGGTCCATCAACAAAACAAGGAGGGAGGAAAAAACTAACTCACATGCCAATTTCATCTGGCACAGAAACCCTGTCAAAATTTTTCACAAGTCCTTCCTCCTAGCCGGACAGACATCAAATCTCACAACAATTCTTCTGGCGTGAGTTTAATGGGGAAAAGTTCAAAGATCTGGAATGGTTTCTCTTAAGTATCTGTTTGAAGGCCTCCCTGGATTTCCTGGAACTTCCCAGCACAACAAGGGCCGCGCCCCTGGTAGAGCCAAGCACACTGGACAGGAAAGAGGGACCAGAGTGCTCAGCCCTTGGCCTCTCTCCTAACCCCCACTCCCCACCCCAGATTCCAATGCCCATCCAGGTTGTCACCAGCCCGCGTCTCAGGGGTTTCAAGGATCACTCGTGACAGTGACCGAGGGACATGGGTGATCACCTGCACGTGGGACCCCAGCGCAGCAGCCAGGTTGGATCTGAGTCTCCCCCATCCCTAGCCAGCAGCCTCCTCTAATGAAGCTGGCTGATCTTGGAAGGATGCCATGTCAGCAGAGGGCCAGGACCACAAGGCTACTAAGCCAGCCTCTTCAAGGGTTGCTGAGGGCACTGCACAACAGAGGGAACCCTAGCTGGGACCACAGGATTCTAGCTGCATGCTACCCCTGCCCTTGTCCCCAGCACCCCTTCTCCCCAAAGCTCTGCATCCCCAGAGGGCCAGGACCACAAGGCTACTAAGCCAGCCTCTTCAAGGGTCTCTGAGGGTGCTGCACAACAGAGGGAACCCGAGCTGCATGCTACCCCCGCCCTTGTCCCCAGCGCCCCTTGTTCCCAAAGCCCTGAATCCCCAGTGCCCTGGGTCCCAGCGCCACAGCAAGCCCACAGCAAAGCATACCCCTGATTCTGTGTTTCCAGGCCAATAGCGAGCAGAGCAGAGAGGAGGAGGCACCAACCACGCCCGGGGCCTCAAATGCCTAAGGGGCGGGGAAGCAGGCGGAGTCTGCAGCCTGGCCACAGCCCTTAGGCAGGGGTATCCTACAGGGCTAAGTGAGTGCCTGAGTTCCTCCATCCTAGCCCCTCCTCTGGCTCCTGGCCAACCCGCTGCGGATTGTGCAGCTGATCTTTCTGGTACTTTCTTAATGCTATGGCTAACTCCAGCCTATAGGAATGCATGAGGTTACTACTCAGGCTGGAGTCTCTGGGTGGTTTCCCACAGCCTGTTTACTGTGCCTTTGTAGTAGACTGAATGACAGTCTTAGTGTCACCAGAAGTATACCAGTGTTTAGTGGATGGACATTAATGTGGCAGAGCAGAACAGAAGTTTAAAGTGAGGGAGGAAAAAGAAAAAAGATTAAACTACTGGGGATGGAGCTAGAGCACCTGTTCATCAGGCACAGAAAAATAGAGGTGGTCAGGGCCTGTCCCAAGACTCCACTACTCTGCACTGGAAAAGTCAGACTTGGAAGGGCTGATATTTCACATCAATGAGAACGAAGACCCTGTCTGCCATCTTGCATTCTTTCTAGGAAGCCAGTGCCCTGCTGGGGAGAATGCTGGTCACTCTTAAACCTCTAAGGACAGGTCACTCTAGAAACATCAGACCGTTACCCCAAACCTAGGGTTCCCAACAATGACCACCGTGACACTTACACTGGATGCTTCCTATGGAGGTTGTCCTGATTTGCAGAATGTTAACCAGCACCCTTGGCCCCTCTACCTAGTATATGTCGGTAAAAAAGCAGGAGGCCACCCTAGCTGTAAATTTTCATGTGTGAAGTTCTGAAACAAGGGAATTCTCAGATATCTTACTATTCCTCCTCCTCATCCTTCATTCACTCTGCTCCAGGTTTTGTTGTTGTTGTTTTGCTTGTTTGTTTTTCGGTTTTTAGGTGTGTGTGTGTGTGTGTGTGTGTGTGTGTGTGTGTGTGTGTGTGTGTGTGTTGGGGTGTTTTAGAGCTATCTCTAATATGAAACAGAGATCTTCCTTATTCTTTTCCCCAGCAGTACAGTATTCCTTTGAGTGCACTGGACTGAGTCCTAGACTTGAGGTTTTCAAATCCACTACATGTGGTGGGGGCAGCCTATGTGCATCTGAAGACAGCAGAAGTCTCAGGTGACCCTCTTAGCCTCCTTACCATTACCATAGCTCTAACTATCTGCTTATTTCATTGTCAAGTCTGTGGGCCATGGCGTTCTGTAGGTCACCCAGCAACTCTGCTTCATGATGCCCAGCGGTCATGTCACAGCACAGGAAATGCCTCCACTATGGCTGGAGGAGTGGTTCTGATTCCATAAATTACCTTAAGGAAATGTTTCCAGATTCTGTGGGTTAATAATGAAGGGGCTCAGCATCTTCCCAGAAAGACTCCTCAACATGAGGCTGCTTAATGCATGCCTGTCACATTTTATGGTGTGTATTCTGCTGGGCTTGTCATGACAGACAGGTGACAGTCAAAAGGCACCCGTTTTTACAGGACGTGATAGAAGTACACAGTTGGTGATCTACTCCAATGGGTAAGTAATGCTGGTGTTAATGCGACCAAGGCCTGGGATTCAGTTGTCTACTGTGCCCCCACTGAGCACCACTAGAAATTCTTCTAGGACCTTTCTCCAGTCCCTTAAGGTAATTCCTGGACAGGAGTGGGCAGGTGCTGGCAATCTTCCCCACCCCCACCTCCCACCAGTAATTGTACTCAGAGCCTCTGTAGGCTAAGCCCACGCTCTGTCACTGATCTCCCTCTCCCACCCAGCTCCCTGGGCCAGCAATTTTTTATAAAGCCCGGCAAGCCAGTCTCTATGCCTGATGGAGAATATAAAGGTCACTGTTAGGCATCACTCACAGGTCTTCTGTACTTTCTCCTCTTTCCTCTCTTCTCTTCCTCATTTAATGAAGAACTAACTGTGCCTATCTCTGGTAGACAGCCTCAGCCCTGTGGACCCTGATGGTGCAGGAAAAAGAACAAAAAAGGAGCAGGAGGTTATCAGTGACTCATTGGTCTCCTGGGTTTCTCACTTTTCCAAAGGGGTTTTCAGAGCCTGAGTCTCCACCCACAGCAAATGCCCAGGCCTTTGTACTGGAAGCTTCAACATATCAGTGTAGGTGGCTGATGGATGGATAAATGAGGGCAAGGCCACTGTGTGAGGATGGAGAAGTTCAGAAGGCAAGGAAGGGGGATGCAGCTCAGTGATAAGTGCTTGTGTGCCATACATAAGATCCAAGTTTCAATCATTTGCAACACATACACACAAACACACACACACACACACTCACACACACACACACACACAAAGACAAAGACAAAAGAACACACGCAGAGAGAGAGAGAGAGAGAGAGAGAGAGAGAGAGAGAGAGAGAGAGAGAGAGAGAGAGAGAGAGGAGGCACCACAATGAACTTAGTCAAAACAAAACGTTATTTTAAAAATCCAGGTACAACCCTAAAAGGAGAGTATGGAGAAGACCAAGAGGGATCACTCCTAGCATCCTACGTAGAACCTTCTGGTACAATGAAAGCTACGGAACATGGAGGAGCCTTCCAGATCAGTACCAGTATGATTTCTTCAGGCTGTTTGACCAAACTGTGTGGTGACTTCAGCAATAGGATCTTTCCACTGAGTTCTGATGGGCAACCAGGAGCAATGGCAACAGCATGTACTGTTTTAGGGTCTCTAGGACCTCCCTACCTAGCAACTCCAAGGAAAGTATCCCACACCTAGCACTAGCTTTCTGTTTGATAACCTGTGGCCTCTGGGAGGAGTATTAATCCACTCTCTGGGAGCAGAAAGAATGTAGGAGCCAGAGGTTCAGAGGAATGATGTAACCCAGTGTCTTCTGGACACAAGAGGGCCATTGCGTTTATGAACTCAGCTCATCTACCTGTACAAGATAAAGCCAGTCAACATTCCAGTTCAGATGAGAAAAGAGCTGAGGAGGAGCCACTGCTAGGGGAGGGAGAGGCAGGGGTGTTGCACCTGGAAGTCTGCCTATGAGCTAAAGACCAACCCTATACCCAGGTGCACATGGATAGCACTCACTGCACCCAGTGGGTCATCTTTAAAAGAAAGAAAGGAAGGAAGAAAAGAAGGAGGAGGAAATGAAGTTGGGAGGAAATGGAGGGAATATGATAAAAATATATTATATATATAAAATTTTCAAAGAATAAACTTTAAAATATTGTACTAAAAGCAAAAATAAACAAAAAGAAAAGAAGAGTTAAAAGGTGTGGGCCGCGCATACACCTGAGTGGTAGAGAGTGTGCAATGCATGCTGGGTTCCATCCTCAGCCCCTTTTAAAAGGCAGGCAGCAAACTAGGTGGAATCAGGCCTGGACAGCCATGAAGAGGAAGCAAATAGCACTCAAGGAGCAGCTTGAAGAACCGGAGGGAGACAGCCAACCAGAGCCCAAAGGAGCTGAAAGGACTGTGTTGAAAGTCACATCGGGGTTTAGTGTATCATTTGCCCTTTTGAATTGTGACAATTAGAAACAATTAGCAAAATACTAGGAAATATAGATATTGTCTGATAAAACAGAAAACCCAAACTGGAAAACGGTTTTCTCAAGAGCACAGCAGTGGTGCTGCTGTTCTTTCTCTTTAATGTTTTCTTTTGTTTTTAATCAGCCTTGTATTCTAGGGCTCAGGTGACATTTGCACTCCCCAGCTCAACACAGTGGCAGAGCACCTGGAAGACAGGTGCCCAGAAGAGGCGGGGCCATGAGGTTTGCAGGTTCCACTGTGCCAGAAACCTGGAAGACAGCTTTCGTGACCTGAGTTTCAATTGTCTCTTCACTATTGAAAGTATTCTCTTGTATTTAAAACTTAAATTTTAAGAATCTTGTTACTCTGGAGATCTTTTTTAAAGAACACCTGGTCATAAGAGTTCAAGAACTCTAAATTAAACCTACGTGAGTCCTGCTGCTTCTCCTGCTTTTTCTTACTCACATTTTATCAAAACCATTCATTTGGAGGTCATGTATCCACACATTTTTTTTTTATTTGTCTCCAACTAGCTTTGCATGTTTTTTGTTTGTTTGGGCATTTGGTTACAGTTTTAAACAGTCTTCCACTCACTCTGTCTAGAAGTCACTATGTAGTTCAAGCTGACCTCAGTCTCCTAACAAAATTCCTACCAGCCTTCCAAATGTTGGGTTTACAGGCATGAACTACCATCCCCAGTGGGGAGGGCACAGCCTTTGGGCTGTAAGGCACTCAGCAGTCAGGATGTCCACACAAGATTTGCCTGTGGTGATATTGTGTTCCCCAAAATATTGTGCACCCTAATAAACTTATCTGGGGTCAGAGAACAAAAAGCCACTAGATATAGAGGCCAGAAAATGGTAGCACACACGCCTTTCATCCTAGCATTCCAGAGGCAGAGATTTGTCTGGATCTCTGTGAGTTCAAAGCCACACTGGAAACAGCCGGGCATGGTAACAAGAGCCTTTAATCCCAGGAAGTGATGGCAGGAAGTCGAAAGGTATTTAAGGCATGAGGGTGAGGAACTAGAGCCTGGTTAAGCTTTTAGACTTTTAGCAGCAATTCAGCTGAGATCTATTCTGGATGAGGACTCAAAGGCTTCCAGTCTGAGGAAACAGGATCAGCTGAGGAATTGGCGTGGTGAGGAAGTTGTGGCTTGTTCTGCTTCTCTTATCTTCCAGCATTCACCCCAATACCTGGCTCTGGGTTTGTTTATATTAAGACCCTTTAAGATGCATGCTACATTCGCCTCTCAAATATCCTTGGCTTACTCACACAAGCATTCCTAATAATACTACGCTAATGTAAGAGTGAAGCAGACATCTCACCAGGCAGGCAACAGTTGGTTAGGCAGGAAATGCTGCTGCAGCGTTCCACTGGGGAATCTCCAGTGAGGATGCTTCAGATGCTTGCAGGCTTGACCCACATTCACAGTGAAGTCCTTCAGTTGTGGCAGGCTGGCAGGATGGCCCTAGTGGAGATTGTAAGAGGTCCATGAGAGTATAGGCCAGTGGCTAGCACTGGCAAGTGGTCTGTGTGAGCCCAGCAACAGCGCTGGGAGTTCAAGTCACTGAAGCAACAGCCATGCCCAGTCTCAAGCCCTCTTGCTGCTTAGTATCAGCACAGATGCTGGGGAAGCCTAGAGACCATTCCCAAAGTTCCAACTTTTATATCATTTCACTGAGCAGTAGATTTATGCTGTCAGGGCTCATATGGGGTGGTTCATTAGCTGGTTCTTGGTTAGGCTGGTATCTGACCTGCAGGGTGGTTAGCTAGCCTAGGCCTTGCTTCTGAACTCTCAAAAGAGCTGCATGGCAAGCTTAAGCATGTTATTCCAAGTCACATAAGATGGTTTTAACTATGTTCCTAACACCAAGCTAGTTGTCTTTTCTGGGACAGGGTCTTGCTGTCTCAGACTGGCCTTGAAACAGCAAGCCTTCTGTCTTAGCCACCCAAGTACTGTAATTGCAGTCATGTATCAGTTATGCCCATCTAACACTGCTGAAGCTAAAATAACTGTGCCATGCCAGGAACAAGCACGGAATTCATTAACAAGCAAGAGTTACATGGGCTATGAATGAATTCACCAAACACAGAAGGCAGAATTAGAGTTTACTAGATATGTTGAAGTACAGCTACAGTGAGCAAGGCATTCTAACAGGATCGATTTATTGGTGGGCTGGCGGCAGAAGGGCGTGTTTCTATGACAGCAGTCTGGCAGTGTCTCAATGTGACAGTGCCCTGATTCTCCAGTCTTACCAGTTGGGACATTAATGAGGAGCTCAGGTCTCACTGGTTAGGCAGACATTTTTTATTTTGCTGAGGAATACATTTTACAGAGGTGTTTGTCTCTTTGGGGGACTGGCTGTCTAGGCAAGGCAGGTATGGGCTACTAGGGAGCCAAACTTCTAAGGGTGTCGACCTACTCTTTCAAGAGTGGAATTCTCTACAGTGGTGTCAGGCTGTCCTAGGACAAATTGCAGGCAGAGTTTATTCAGGTTAATTCCCTCTCGTCTGTTCATGGCAGCAGTGGCCTTGTTCTGAGGCAAAAGTAGTCCTGTGTTAAAGCTAGAATAACTCAGCACACACATCTTCCCCAGAAGGACACTGGCAATATGCTGATGAGTCAGGCTATAACAAGATAAAGGCTGCCCTGGTTACTTTCAGGAAGTTGAAGGCAATTTTTGTTTCTTTCCTTCCTTCCTTCCTTCCTTCCTTCCTTCCTTCCTTCCTTCCTTCCTTCCTTCCTTTCTTCCTCCCTCCCTCCCTCCCTCCTTCTTTTATCCCTTTCTCAACTCTCCTTCTCTCTATCTCTATCCCCTCCCTCACCCACCCCTCTTTCTTTCTTTTTTCTTTTCTCCCACACTTAGGATTGAACCGAAAGCTTTACAGGTGCCAGGCAAGTTGCTGTGCCATTGAGCTACATCCTTACCCTTTTTTCTTCTTAGACTAGGACTCACTGAGCTGCCCAGGCTGGCCTTGAACCTACTTTCTGGTCCAGGTAAGCCTTAAACTTGTGATCTTCCTGATTCAACCCCCTGAGTACCTGGGATTTACAAGCTTAAATCATAGTGTCATGTTTATTTTATTTTTAAATGTTTATGTGTAGTGTGTGTTATTGTGTGTGTCATGTGTGTGCAAGTGCCTGTGAAGGCCAGAAGAGGGTGTTAGATGGCCTGGAGGCAGAGTTACAGGCAGTAGCGAGCCACTGCAGTGGACACTGTGACAGAACTCGGGCCCTCTGCAAGAGCAGTGAGTACTCCTAAGTGCTGAGCCATCTCTCCAGGCCCAACCTTCCCATTTTTACTGTAAATACTGACACTTCACTTCAGACTTCTGACAGGAGACTTTTGGCTCCAGGGGTCTGGAAACTCTGTCCTAAGCCCCGCTAACACAATATTTTCAGAATGTCGTCCCATGAAGACTCCTGAAGATGGAGTACCAGGGTAAAAGCACGGTCACTGCTCTAAAGCCACTCTTCCCTTTGACCTGGGCAATCCTACCTCCTTTTCCACAAAATCCCCAATCACCTCAGCAGGGCAACTTCAGACTGGAGACTGTCTGTGCTCAGCCGCTTTGAAAACAAACTCCCCCATTACTAAATTCTTCTCGACAATCAGCTTTCTGAATGGCCTGCTTCTCTGTCTTCTCTGCTTTTCTTTTTCCATGGCAAAAGAAGCTCATTTCATCTACTCCAGTATCACTGGGTAATCTGTTTCAAAATGCAAATGAAGAGGGGATTGTCCTGTGCTAGACAGAGTGCAGGTGTCCAGCCAACAGCCATGAGGTCTCGGGTCATTGCTGAAGGGAGGTTCACGAGGATGCCAGGAAAACTGCTCACTCAAGTACCAAGTCAGAGAAACCTAGTGTGTTAATCATAACAGGGAGACTTATTATTAGTTATGAGTGCTTGACCTTAGTTTAGGCTTATCCCACTAGCCTTTATAACTTTTTTAACCTGTTTCTCTTCATCTACATTTTGCCTCAGGGCTTTTCACTTTTCTTTCATTCTGTATGTCCTACTCTCCTGCTTTCTCATGTCTGGATGACTGGTGGCTGCCTGGCTGGCTGGCCTGTGGCATCTCCCTGGCTAGCTGGCCTGTGGCATCTCCCTGGCTGCCTGGCCTGTGGCATCATCTCCCTCTCTTTCTCCCTCAGTCTCTCTCAAGCCCAGATTCTTCCTCCACTTATTTTCTCTGCCTGCCAGGCCTGCCTATCCATCTACTGCCTAACTACTGGTGTTCAGCTTTTTATTAGACCAATCAGGTGCCTTGGGCAGGCAAGGTAAAACAAATGCAGCACATCTTTACATAGTTAAACAAATATGCTATTCTGTAACACACACAATCAGTAAGACAATAAAATAAAAAAATTAATAGCAGTAAACCTGTGGTGAATGGGGCCTAAAGATTATGAGGCTAATTTCAGGCAGCCTGTGAGTGGTGCCTAGGAACACCAGCCTCTCTAGCCCCTGCCACTCTAGCTCTGGGAGACAGAGACTATATTTGGGGTTTGCATTATAGCCAGGTGGTCTTAGAGACCTGGAAGATAATTTCCCTGATCAAATGTAATGGTCTCCTTGAACATTATTCTAATTTCATTTCTGTGATAAAATACCCTGACAAAAAACAACCGAGGGAGAAATGGGGTTTATTTCAGCTCACAATTCCGGGGTGCAGTCCTTCGTGACGGGAAAATCAAGGCAGGAACTTCAAACAGCTAGTCAGTCATATCACATCCACAGGAGAACAGAGAGAAACGAATGCATGTAAGCTCACTTGCTTGATGGTGTTCCACACAACTTCTCTACTCTTAACAGTTCAGGAACGCTTGCCTAGGAAATTGTGCCACCCAAAGTGGGCAGGGTCTTCTCACATCAACTGACTTAAATGAGACTCTCCCTCACAGACATGCCCAAGGGCCAACACAATGTAGACAATACATCATGGAGACTCTCTTCCCAGGTGATTCTAGGCTGTGCCAAGTTGACAATTAAAACTAACCATCACAAAATCTCATTTGGATGTCACACAATAGGTTAAATTACAAAGTGCTAGCTTGGGTATTCTATAATGAAAGTGAAAGTGGTATGAGACATATATGTATCATTTATTATTCCTCCTTGGTGAAGTGGCTAAAATGTTTCCATTCTTTTTACATGAAGACGGAAAGCTCCAGTTCCCAGTGCCTACTTGTCTTATTCGTTGTTGTTAACATGACTGAGTACTACAGACAATATAGTTTCAAAAAGAACAGAGACTTAATTAGCTTGTGATTCTAGAAGACAGGATGTCTAAGAATGAGGGACTGTATGTTAGTGAGGGTCTTCTTGTTGGTGTGGACTCTGCAGAGTCCTGATGAGGTACAGAGCTTGACACTGTGGATGGGATGCATAGAAAAGGCAAGGATGAACAGGCTTTAGAACAGACCCGTTCAAGATAGCCCATTTCAACTGGGAGGTGGTGGCACACACCTTGAATCCCAGCCCTCAGGAGGCAGAGGCAGGTGGATCTCTGTGAGTTTGAGGCCAGCCTTTTCTACAGAGTGGCAGGACAGCCAGGCTTACACAGAAAACCTCTGTTTTGAAAAGCAGGATGGGAGGAAAGATGGTTCACTGCCCAATTAATCCCTTAGTACATGAATGAATTAGCTCACTTACAGCAAAGCTCTCATGACCTAATCATTCCATAAAGACTCCCACCTCCTATAATACCTAACATGAGTGATTGGCTTCAGCATGAGTTTCATTGGGGACATTCAAAGCACTGTACCACCCTAACCTGAACCAAAGAACCCCAGCCTCTTGTGAGAAAGGCATCTGCTGAGCCCAAGGAGAAAGCGATTGGGTAGAACAGGACTCTGTTGTCTTGTTACCACTGCAGCATTCCCTGGACTTTCTCTCTAAAAAGACACACTGCTCCTTCTGTTTTCCAGGGCCATTAGTATGTCTAAATAAAATATTAGACCTTCACAAGGACAGGGGTATTTCCTCGCCTGTGAGATAACTATATAATGTCATAGTCAAAGTCCTTTAGAACATTTACACTCCTATTCTTTGGATAGTTTGATGATTGATCATTGGCTTTGATGTCTTTATTATATGAACTGCCTACAATTGGGAAAATCATGCCAGTGACTTGCCACACATGGTGTAATTGTTTCATTTGTTCCACAGACTTATTCTACTTACTGAATGGGCCAGGAGCCACTTGGAGACAGAGAGAGAGAAGACACAGTCTCAGCCTCAGTACATGTTGCACAGAGATGAAATATGGTCTGGTATGTGCAGTACCAGTGCTGAATATAAGGGGCAAGAACAAGTAGAAGCAGGAACAATAAGTTTGCCTTTGGGAATATGGACCAAAAATGGTGGCAGAGTCCTTAACACAGAACTGGGAACTAAAGAATGAGGACAAGACGAGGAGATGACACACAGGAGGGAATATTCTAGCTGCTTTTCATCCTGAAGTTTATCACATCAATGAAAAGCAAGGTAGACAGTTAGGCACAGTAGTAAATGCTGTTAATCCTAGCACTCCAGAGGCAGAGACTATGAGTTCAAGACCAGCCTGGTCTACATAGTGAGTCCCATGGCAGCCCAGGCTATGTAGAGAGACCTTTTCTTAAGAAAGAAAGAGAAAGAAAGAAAGAAAGAAAGAAAGAAAGAAAGAAAGAAAGAAAGAAAGAAAGAAAGAAGGAAGGAAGAAAGAAAGGTAGGAAGAAAGAAGGAAAGAGAGAAAGGAGGGAGGGAAAGAAAAAGCAAACTAGAGCACTCAACAGCAGAATCTGGCTAGGAAAGCTTGCTTCCCAGCAGTGCAGGAGACTGGCTGGAGTGGGAAGGAGGCAGAGGGCAATGCTGCCATTCTTAGGATAAAGGGAGCTAAGAGGGACCCACAGTGATGAGCTATTTACAGAAGAGGACAGACAGCCTTGGGGCGTGTGGACTAGGTGGGTAAGGAAGAAGGACTCTAGCATGACTCTCAGATGTCTGACTTGGTCCAGCTGTGAATGGGTGGACGAGCGAGGTGGGAAAACAGAAAAGTGAACACATCTATAAAGATCACATTTATTAAGGGGGATGGGCTCACAGCCCATGCACCTGCAGAGTTGAGCAGACGAACCTGTGAACCTGGTTCTCCTTTTCCCACCTTAGGTAGGTTTGGGGTTGTCAGGATTTCAGAGCAAATACTTTAACCAGCTAAGGCAGCTCAGCAGTCCTTGTTTGTTTGTTTGTTTGTTTGTTTGTTTGTTTGTTTCAGTGCTGGGGCCTGAACCAGGGTCTCCTGAAAGCTAGGTAAGCACTCTACCACTGAGCTACATCCCCAGCCCTCTTTTTACTTTATACTTTGAGACAATGTCTTACTGAGTTACCCAGGCTGGTCTTAAATAATCCCAGGATAGACTCAAACTCTTTCTGCCTCCCCTGTAGCTGGGATAACAAGCCTGTGCCACCAGATCCAGAATCCATTTCAGTTTTGACATGGAAGGATTGAGGTGCCATTGGATTTCAGGAGAGGTCTATGTACCAAGTGCCAGTGTGACTGTCAAATACATATAGCTTGAAGTCACAGGCCTCAGTGAGGTTTTCTCAGGGAGGGAAAGGATTCCCATGAATGCCAACACACAGGGCAAATGGAGAGAAAACAGCTAGAAGCTGACTAGGAGATGGCAGAGGGGCCTGAAAAGACAGGGAAATCTGTTATTAAGGACAAAAAGAGGGGCTAGTTCTAAGTAAGGACCTGAGTGGTTTGGGGCCATGAGGAATCCCTGTTGGACAGAAGTGGGTGTCCAGAGTTGAGCACAGTGGCCTTCAAATAGAAGAGGAAGGGAAGAGAGGAACAGTTTGTTCTTCCTGGAGGACAGTGAGGAGGCAGAGGTGTGAGTGGATTTTACAGGGTGACAAAAGGGAGGGAAGTAGAGTCAGATACTCAGATTCTCTGTGAACAGGCCTGAAGCACCAGGGTTGGGGAACAGGGTGAGGCCGGTGTGGCCTGGTCTACAGCCCCATGAGCTGGGGAATCTAGGCTGGGCCTCCCCAGCAGGTGCTGGAGGGGCAGGCAGGGCATTTGAGAATTTTCAGCAGAGGTGGAGTCAGAGATGACAGAGCCTCTCACTGAGACACCTGGAGGACGACACTGGTGAGGACAGAGTGAACTGAAGCACCAAGATGACCTCAGGAGCAGGCAGGGAAGGGCTGAGCCAGATGGAGAGAGAATGGTCAGACCCTGGAGGCAAAGTGCACACCCCAGTGGCCTGCCCCCATGGAACCCAGGGCTTCCTAGGGCTCATTGGCATCTTCCCGGAGGTGCAGCACTTAGGGAAGATTTCAGGCCCTCAGCTGCTGCTCACTCCCAGAGTGTCCATTCCTTCCAAGGAATGGGCACAGAGCCTAGCATGGCAGGAGCCACCCCTCCATGCCCACCTGCCTCAGCCAGAAGGGAATTCATGACCAGGAGTCCCTATCCCCAGGTCTCATAGATGAGCTCTGGGCAGCTCTCACACACCAGTCAGCCAAGACCACAAGACCTAGGGCACAGGACTCCTGGTCACGAGCATCCTTCAGTGTGAGGGAATGGAGCTATGACTACAGCAGCCTGGACTCGAGTCTGGGGGACCACAGGGCTGGGGACAGGGGGTAAAGCTGGGAATTAGAATCTCATGAGAGTTGAGACCAGACAGGACAAGGCTGTAAGGACCAGACAGAGACTGGGCAGCTAGCTAAGGGCCTGAGACTGCATTGGTGAGAGAAGAGGATCCTTAGTTAAACCACCAGCCCTGGTGCAGTGTGAGGCCGGTGAGGAGAAGGCTGGGTTTAGAAAAAAGTCATGAGATTCCTGTCATACCCTGAGGCAACCAGTCTGCTAGTTCTGAGCCCAACTGCTTCTTTCTTCCTTCCCCAGCTCTAGTGGTATGTAGCATTAGCCATTCATCCTGATTCCACAAGAAAGTGCCCAACAGCACAGAGGGCCAAGGCTCCTGGCATCAGTCCCCCAACACTGGAGCAGCACCTCATCTGGGGCAGGTGGGAGGAAGATCAGGCCCAAGAGGCTTGAAATCTCAGGAGGAGCCATGGCTTGTGCTCAGGGAGATGGGGCTGGCTGTCCAACCACCCCAGGCCAGGCTGCATAGGTGCTTTCATTGACCGAGTCTGTGCGCCATTATTTCCCATTTCCTCTTCACACCAGCGCCCCCACCTTAAAGGACACCCCCATGGTCTATTACCACTTTCCCGACATCCATGAGTACTTCAATTTAAATACACATATTCAAAGATTCAAATTTAGCATCCACATATAAGAGAGAACATACAAAGTTTGTTTTTCTGTATTTAAGTTATCTCCCTCCAAATGATTATTTCCTTCTTCATCCATTTGTCTACAAATTTCTTGATTTCATTATTATAAACATCTGAATAATATTCCATTGTGAAAGTGCACCACATTGTTTATTATGCTTTCATCAGTTGGTGGGCTCTAGTCTATTTCCATTTCCTAGCTATTGTGAATAGAGTAGCAGTGAGCATAGATGAGATAGTATCTATTTAGTAAGATACAGTTTTTTTGGGTCTATGCCCAAGAGCAGTATAGTTAGATCATTTGGTAGATTTATTTCTAGATTTTTAAGGAAACTTCACACTGATTTCCATACTGCCTGTACCAGTTTGCACTCCCATCAACAGTGAATAGTGTTCCCCTGTCCCACATCTACAGCAACATTTATTGTCAATTGGTTTTTGGTGTTTTGTTTTGTTTTATTTTGTTTTTTGGTCTTAGCCATTCTGACTGGGGTAAGATGACATCGCAAAGCAGTTTTAATTTGCACTTTCCTGATAGCAAAGAGTTGTGAACATTTAACAGAAAAATTTCTCAATTCCTGGGGGATGTATTTCTGCATGCTGTGAATATGTGTGGATAATAAATAAAGCTTCACTGGAGGAGTCAAGTAACCATTGCAATGTCTATTTTCAAGGTTACTGGTGTAAGACTGAAACCTGAAGTCAGGGGCACAGTGCATGGAGTGACAAGCTGCAGAGAAATGCAGAAGGTCAGGTCTTATCAAATAGACTAGCAAGAGAGGACTTGGCATCATAGCTTAGGTAGCTTTGTGTTAATAACCTTGGTTAGAATTGGCATAGTATTTTAGTCTGCTTTGTGTTAATAACTTTGATTAGACGTCTGCAACTCTAACCTTGTGCATCTCTGTAAAGTTTTTAACTTATGATCCATTTACAGAAACATTCAGTCTAGTTTGAAACTGCTCTGAGGTTTTAAATTAGCAAAATGTATGTAACTTGTCTTAGACAGGGGAGAATTGTTATTTTCTTATGTTAGTCTGAGTTGAAGGAACAAGGCACACTTTTAAGTTCTACAGTCCTCCAGGGACAATAGATCTAATTGTAAAGCATATCCTAGTATATTTTCTACAGCTCAAAATTATACAGATTAGTGAGAAGTCATCTTCCTGACTATCCACGGATATATGTGCCCAACAGATGGAATACATACATGAGATAATGCAGTGGGAAAACACCCATAGCTTTTCTTAGGAATGAAATGAAATGGCACATGAGAGAAATTACAGACAGGAGCAACTGATCATTTACAGTCAGTAACTCCATGTCCTTGGCAGGTGGGGCTCCCCATCAGAGAGCATTGTGGGTCTACCTGCTAAATATTAGTTGTCACCTGCTGTATACTCCCATGGCCTCTTGCTACCGGCAGCTCTCAGCACCTCCCTACTACTACCTGTGCATCTCTCTATCTGTATTTTAGACGCCATCTGACTCTCTATGATTACTTTCTGTCAACTAGTTGCTGGCTCTGCCTCCTGACCCAAGGTTCATATGTTTAATTAGCTCCAACACAAACTCAGGGTTCAGAGTTATATATCCCACAACAGACATGATTGGTGAGAAAACAAAATTTATTTTGAAATGGCTCTTAAGGACTCACAGAATTTAGCTATTACAGTTGGTTGTGGAGAAATACAATACTCTACAAAAGCATAATTTCTGCAAAGAGAACATGTAGTAATCCAAAGTAGTTTTCATGAGAGATAAGTTGAGAGAAAGTGGTAAAGGTCAGCAGTTAGAAGACCACACTGTCTGCACCTGTCCCCAAGCTAACACAGTGATGGGCACATACCTGGTGAGTGGTGGACAGTAAAGCAAAATAAAGTTAAAATGTGCATTAAGGACCAATCACTAGTAAACTGTAGTAGCTGTCATCATCCACAAAAGCATTTACTATGATGCAAACAGGTTAAGGCAAGTGATGGGGAGAGTTGAGGAGCCAGGAAAGCACGGCATGTAGAGCTGGCATGGCTTGTCTGTGCAGTGAATGGGGCATTTATTTTGGGTCACCCTAGAAAACTTTGTAGGCTGTATTGTGGGATTTGTTTGCCTCCTTTGTTGTTTACACAACCAGAAACCCAACCACTCTGTGATCCTGTGACCTGGCAAAGGGCACTGATGAATGTCAGGATAGGAGAGAGGAATGTGGGCATCCTAAGATCAGGCTGAAAGGAAGAAAGTGCCCTCATCTTGGAACGTGGATTCAACCTATATGTCCATCCTCACAGGGTTGTAAGAGCTGTGAAGATGATGAATAGAGAACTGTTTCCCACACAGTAAATGTGTCTTTATGGAGACGAGAACCTGCCACAGAACAGGAGGGTGTTGGTTTCGTTGTGCTTGATGAAGAAAAGGAAGGGGTGGTCAGCACAAAACCTTGGGTCACCACGAGATGAGAAACAGCATACATTTACCATGGTGGAGGCTGCGGCCTCTGTGCTTTCTTCATTCACCTCCACAACACACTCATGAACACACTCAGACACACACAGGTTTCTCTCCAGAGACATTCCTGATAAGTCAGCTTTGCCCCCTTGGAAGACATCCACCATTCCCAAGTGCTGAAACACAGACTTCATGTCATAATTTTCTTGCAGCTTAAATTTTGGAAGAAGAACCGCTGCTCTAGTCTTCCTCATAAAGTCTGGTTTGGTCCAGGATGTTAACTTCTCAAAAGTGAGATTGTTTTCCACCTGACAAAGCAAAATTAGAGACTTTCAGATTCACAGCTGAGGTCTTAACTCAGAGGCTCATAGACATTTCCCACTCACATTACCCTCCATCATTCTATAGGGGCACTGAATATTCACATGACCAGACAGTGTAAGGGTCCCACCATCCTATGAGCTTGTATGTGGCTTGACTGATGGGCATGGAAGGGAAGTAACCGATGGTTGGGAAGACCTGGCTGTCCTCTCCTAAATCATTTCTGAGACATCTTTTATTCTGACAGATGTCCAAGCCCTGGTGATTATGGTTTGGGTTGTGTTTGGTTTTGTTTTCTTGATCTAGACTTATTTTTGAAGATACTACATAATTGCAGCTGTTTTTTTTTTTGTTTTTTTTTTGTTTTTTTTTTTTATTAATTTATTTTGCAATACAATTCAGTTCTACATATCAGCCACGGATTCCCTTGTTCTCCCCCCTCCCGTCCCCCTCACCTTCCCCCCAACCCCCCCCCCCCCATTCCCATCTCCTCCAGGGCAAAGCCTTCCCCACAGACTGAGGTCAACCTGGTAGACTCAGTCCAGGTAGGTCTAGTCCCCTCCTCCCAGGCCGAGCCAAACAATCCTGCATAGGCCCCAGGTTTCAAACAGCCAACTCATGCAATGAGCACAAGATCTGGTCCCACTGCCTGGATGCCTCCCAAACAGATCAAGCCAATCAACTGTCTCACCCATTCAGAGGGCCTGATCCAGTGGGGACCCCTCAGCCATTGGTTCATAGTTCATGTGTTTCCATTCATTTGGCTATTTGTCCCTGTGCTTTATCCAACCTTGGTCTCAACAATTCTCGCTCATATAAACCCTCCTCATTCTCGCTAATTGGACTCCCAGAGATCCACCCGGGGCCTAGTCATGGATCTCTGCATCCAGATCCCTCAGTAGTTGGATGAGGTTTCTAGCACAACAATTAGGGTGTTTGGCCATCCCATCACCAGAGTAGGTCATTTCGGGCTGTCTCTCGACCACTGCCAGCAGTCTGTTGTGTGGGTATCTTTGTGGATTTCTGTGGGCCTCTCTAGCACTTTAATTGCAGCTGTTTTTAAAAAGTGAGAAAAAAAAGGACTTTTGGTGTGAGCCACACCAGAACGAAGGTCTATCCAGGGTTGGATTCTATGCATTTTGTGGCCTACTGTGGCTTTTATGTGAAATTTCCTCCAAAGGCTCACATACTGAACCCTAATTCTGAAGCTGGCAGCAACATTTAGTGGGGCATCTATAATTTAGACATGAGGGGGTCTAGAAGAATGTGGAAGTAGTTACAGGAGGTGTACCTATGAAGGTCATCCTTGGTCCTTTGTCCCTTCTCCTTTCTCTGCTTCCTGTTTACTGAAAGGTCTGTAGTCTCTGTCATTATGGAAACATTGATGGGGACAAGGTAGCTTGAAATGAACCCTCTGAATCTGTGATCCAACATAAATCCTTCCTATCCCGGGTAATTCATGGCAGGCATTTTGTCAGTGACAAAACACTAACACCATAGATGCCACAGTGAGGGAGCTGGATAGGGAGAGCCAGAGGAGCTATTGTGCTTACAAAGATCCCTTAGGTCATGCACACTCCATGGCCCACTGTTCAGAGGATGGCTAACACACTGTGGGGTACCCTGCTGCAAGGAAGACCAAGATGTGTCATAATGCTCTGCCTGACTCTGTCCTCCTCAGCTGCATCCCTCCTCTTCCTCTTGGTTTGGGTAAAATGCAATATCTTTTCTGTCTATTTTATGTTCTCAGATACTAAAAGAAAATACTAAGGAAGGTCATGATATGGGTTATCTTTATTTTGGGTGGCTATATACAAAGCCAATGTGTAGAGTTCATTGTCTGAGTTGTCTTCAGTTTATCCTATCAGGTAGCCATCTCCCATTTAGTTGTTATGTTCTGTGTCAAGTTCACACATCCCACAATGGGAGTCTCAGACACACCTTTGACCCAAAGCCCAGCACCCGCACTCAGCTCTAAGCTGGGTACCATCTACTCAAATGGCAGTTGCTAATCTGCAAACACTGCTTTCTGTTCTAATGAGAATGTACACTGGATTCTTCTCAGGGACATTGAGAGAGGTGCCTCACCTTGCTGAGGTCCACACCATCAACTGGGAGCAGGACCATCAAGCTCAGCTCCATGCCATCATAGGGCATCACCAGCATCGTTGCCTGAACTTCTTTCACGTAGGCGAGGTTAAATACACCTTTCTGATACATCATCTGCACTGGTCTTTTCTCCCCCTGAACAGAAGAATCCAGAACATAAAAGATATTATTGAGAGAGGTCAGAAGGTTTCCAAATGAGTGGAATTTAATAGCAGAAGTGTTTTAGCACTCACAATGAAAACACTATTCATGGTACAGTGAACCCTTAGTCAATATCTGCCAGCCTCTTCCTACTTTCATAAAAATAATAGAGTGCAAGCAGATACGGCACTGTTGTAGATAGGATTCTGCAGTTGTGATGAAACACCATCACCAAAACCAACTTTCAAAGGGAAGAGTTTATTTCATCTTACAACTCTCAAGTCACATTCCATCACTGAGCCAAGTCAGCAGGAACTCAGGTAAAAGCCATGAAGGAATGCTAGTTATTGACTTGTTCCCCATGGATTTCTCAATATGTTTTCTTACATAGCTCAAGACTATCTCCCCAGGGTTGGCACTACCCACAATGTGCTGGGCCCACACCAATCATGAATGAAGAAAATGCCCAATAGACTTGCCTCTAGGCCAGTCTTATAGAGGCAATTTCTCAGTGCAGAGTCCTTCTTTTCAAATGGCTCTAGCTTGTCTCAAGTTGACAAAACAACAACCTGGACAGGGATTAACTCAGGAAAGATGATGTGTCATCCAGCAACAAATGTGCATTTCAAATATTAATATTTTAAAGTCCTGCTTGGGTCTAGAATGTTCCACAAAGGCTCATGATCCAAAGCCTTTGTCCACAGGGTAGCACCATTGGGAGCTGGACAAACCTTTAGGAGGTAGGGCCTATTGGGAGAAAGATAAGTATTGGTTAGGGAACCCCTGAAGAAGATCTTTGCACTACAACCTCTTCCTGTTTCTCTTTTGCTTCCTGACTGCTGTGAGAAGAACAATCCCCCACCATGCATTTCCTCCATGCTGTAGTGCATCACCACAACCCAGAGTGATCGGACCAACTGACCCAGACTGAAACTTCTGGAACCATGAGCCCAATTAAATATTTCCTACTTTAATTTGGTTATCTCACAGGGTTTGCTACGCTAATGGAAAGATGACCACCAGCACACGAGAAATAGGGTTTCCACCATTTAATATTGTCAACCATTATATCTAAGGCAACAGCAAAAGCAATTGTAAATAACAGAAAAGCTCTCATAAGCTAGACGGAGATCTTTTCATAGTGGTATAAATGGGACAACAGACAGATAGATCCTCTCAGAAAACAGCCTGGAAACAGGAGCACACATGCTCAGAGGTTCACGATGGGTTACAACCTTATAACCCACCACAGAGCAGAGAGCTCCAGAGCACAGACACTCACAGGCTAGGGCAGAGCTCCATCCCTATAGCCCATTAGCGAGAAGGAAAATCGCAGTTAAATGGCAAGAAATTGGGGACCCTCTGGACTGATCTCCATTCATTTTAGTGATGCATTACAGTCTGATGACCCATCACAGGCAGACAGTTTTTGCCAACCCTTTAAAAGTTAGTGGCTATCTGGACAGAATCTCATGAATATTTCTATGATTAATCCAGTTTTTTCTGTTATGATAGTCCAGAGGTATTTTTTAAACACAGAAGTGGGCTGACCATCTGGGAAGATTTTAATTACAGTGGTACATTAAACATAAAATTTTGCTGCAGACCACCCATAATGAAGATCAAATTACCCAAAAAAAAAGACTCATTCTTTTACAAAGTTTTTTAAAGCACCCATAATAAAAAGCATAGCAAGGAGTTTATCATTCATGATATTCCAAACCACATCAAATTATATTTTATAGGTATAGGGCAAACAATTCTAATATCTGCTTTAATTCAAATTATACTTGAATTAAGACTGAAATCTTAATCACTCAGTTTCAATATTAGAAAGTGATGAGAACTGTTTAACAATGATAAATTGTGCAATAATTTTACATGATTATTTTAATTAAAAATTACTCTGTTATATAAGTATTCATATGTTACTTTCTACTTTGCCTCATGTTCCATATATATATTATACTATGCTAGCAGCTTAGTTTTGCTGTTCTAGAACATAAGGAAAATTTAATTTCTAAAATGAAGTAAGAACAATGGTTTTAGAGAAATTATCAGAAGCAGTAAGAGCCACCAACAGGATGTAAAATAACACAGGGCATAAATATTCTTCATTCCTACCATTTTCTACAGTTTAACCTTCTGTTCAGAAATATATGTTTCTGTGATTTGCTGTGCTTTCCTGTTCTCTTTCTTTCTGGGCTGAGGATCAAACCCAGCACCCACACAGGACATGTGATCTCTACCAATGAGCCCCAGAGCTACACATCCACAAGCACACCATTGCACACAATCTCATAATACTGTCATGAACCTTTGGACACTGTTCCTTACCTGGTTTATTTTAAAAGGCATTTCCCTTATGCGTTCTTTATCAAACTCTGTGTGCCACTTTCCTTTGAAATATAAGGCATTGACAAGAACCAGCCTGGTCTCAGAATCAACTGAGCCACCTGACAGCAACTCTGGAATTTTCCCTTTTGATGAAGCAGAGATTCATTAGGCTCATGTTATACACATGTGAGAAATGAACTGATCTGACATCTGGGCAGGTCCAAGCATCATGTTTTCAAATTTGTGGAATGTGGATAAACATATTAAAAAATCAAAACAACATACAAACACCCATTTTTGACTTGATGTCATGCACACTGGAAGAGCATTGCAAACATGTGGATATTGAAAATTTTCCAAGTCTCTCAAGGAAAGCAGGTTTGGGAAAAGCAGAAAAAGTGACTCCAGGATGAAAAACAAAGAAGCAGGATATGTGGAAAAGGTCACAGGGCACCAGAGTTGCCATCTTGATTGGGTCTGGAATCAACCAAGAGACATGTCTCTGGGCAGGTCTGTGAGGACAATTCCCAGAAAGAGTAACTAATGGACAGGACGCTCTTCCAAGGAACCAAAGGCTTCCTGTGCTGCCCTGATATAAGGACTGAGAGGGAAGCAGCATTGTTTGGTCTGCCTGCCTCAGTCCCTGATGGTGAGTGCATCGACACTGTTCACATCTCTGCAACTGCGATTTTCAGCTGACACTGGAGCCCATATGGACTAAGACGAGTGACTCTCCAGAAACGTCTAGGCTTTTCATTCCCACTGACTGGTAAGGTCTGCAGCCTCATAGACTGGGCAGCTACCAGATTCTCAGCCTGTCCATAAGCCAATGGTTAGTAGCTGATTACTCAGCCTGTATTGTGTGTGCCATTCTATTAAATCCCCTTAGTAAAATTCTGTTCCTCTAAGCACTCTGACTAATTCACTACTGTGAAATACAGCATCTCATCTAGTACTCTGTCATCATGCCCGGCTCTACATACTACAGTATGTCAGACACTCAAGTACAGATACTAGTTTGGAGGATGTATTACTATTCTGCACTTCAGAGTCCCATCCATTCCTAGAGGAGATAATGCAGGTAGAAGGACACATTCTCTTCTTCTCTATTAAGGAGTATCCTTTTAATGATCAAGACAATCCTTGCTAATTTATGACATCAAGAGTACACAAGAAATAAGGACTCCAAAAAAAATTCACAAACAATTGCTGAGATGTTAAGAAAATATTCTCATTCTATTCTATCCGTCTCTCTCTCTCTCTCTCTCTCTCTCTCTCTCTCTCTCTCTCTCTCTCTCTCTCTCTCTCTCTCCCCCCCTCTCTCTCTCAGCAGAAATAGGAATGTACCTAGTGTTATAGAGGCATCTGAATGGTTTAATTATCAAACAATGATCTCAATGATCTCCATGACCAATGAACATGTCATCTCTAAAAAAAAAACCAAACAACTAAGTTCAACCCCCATTAGGCCAATGTAACTGAGCAGCCCTGACAGAGGAAATCAAGCCTAGTTTCATCAAATGTAAGTAAGGGATCTGTGGTGGTAGTGTGTTCCCCAAAATATTGTGTACCCTAATAAATTTATCTGAGGTCAGAGAACAGATAGTCACTAGATATAAAGGCTAGAAAATGGCGGCACTCACACCTTTAATCCTAGCAGTCCAGAGGTAGAAATCCCTCTGGATCTCTGTGAGTTCAAGGCCACATTGAAAACAGCCAGGCATGGTGACACACACCTTTAATCCCAGGGAGTGATGGTAGAAAGGAAAGATATATAAGGTGTGAGGACCAGAAACAAGAAGCATTTGTCCTGGTTAAGCATTTGGTCTGGTTAAGCTTTCAGGCTTTTGAGCAGCAATTCAGCTGAGACCCATTCTGGATGAAGACTCAGAGGCCTCCAGTCTGAGGTACAAGACCAGCTGAGGATCTGGCGAGGTGAGGTAGCTGTGGCTTGTTCTGTCTCTCTGATCTACCAGCATTCACCCCAATAACTGGCCTCAGGTTTGATTTTATTAATAAGAACTTTTAAGATTCATGCTATAGGGATCTGATACAGGAAATATGGAAGCAGAAACAGGACTCCTCTTCAGAGGTAAAGGTGGTGTTGACCGAGGCAACAAAGACTGTAGGAGAATCCATCCCAAGGGCAAGATTATGGCCAAGGTCTACCCATGTATCTCCATCTCAGAGATGGTGGAGTCACCTGGCCTGCCAATGCAGACCACCCCTGTCTTCTAATGCAATCTGTTAGACTGGAAATCAGGCCCATGAGCTCTCAGGACAGTTGTATCAGCCCCTCTCTCCTAGAGAAATACACAAACAACTCTGTTATTAAAGTCTGAGTGTCTGAGTAAAATCTCCATGAATTCACTGAGGTCTAAATTATACCATGTGACCTAGCTGGTCTGTATCCCCTTGACTCTTTGAAATAACAGTGAGATTAGTCAGTGGGGGAAGAAGGGAAGTTAAGAGAAAGGAGAGAGGGTAGAGGAGGGAGGGATGGATGGTAAGGACAAGAATGTGGGGTGTGAAACATCTTGAAATCCTGACCTTCAGTCTGTTTGGAGACCCACGTGTTTATGTGTTTCCGGGACTCCTCTGCTGCTTTGACAAAGGACAACTGCTCTATCTCTGAGTGGTAGAACTGAAGACAGGACTCCTTAAAGGTCTGGAGAGAAACATGTTCAGTGAGGCAACATTGCAAAATATAGTGTCAGCAAGCTTCCCAAACTTCTGATACTGTGGCATTAAAAAAAACAACAACCAAACTTAAAATGGGTGTGTATATCACTTTAAAGAACAAACATCTTTTTGTTCTAGGCCTTTGTAAGTGAGAATAACCAGACATGAATAAATTAAAAATTACATGAATAAATAAAAATAAAAATATTTCTGATTTGAAATATTTCAAGATATCAATACAGAACTATGATCTTTGGGCAAGACTCAGGAGTTGAGTCTCACTATGGAGCCCAGGCTGGCCTAGAACTCAGGACCTTTCTGTCTCCGTCTTCTAAGTTTTTAAGTGCAGGTAATAGAGATGTGAACAATGACAATGACTAGAACTTGATCCTTAAATTTCCCAAGTTTTCTAGGGCCCTTCAATAGAGATCTATAGCAACAAGTATTTGACTACAATTGACATCATTCTACTGATACAACTTACTGTGAGAAATTCACAAGTGCTCTCTGCAAAGAGCCTGTTGGCAGTTCTAAGCGAGTACTTTCTGTTGGGCTTGTTCAGGTTACTGAGCAGCCCCTGGAAGCCTTGATGAACGTCTTTCTCTGTGTTTAAACCAAGTGCCTGTGAAGGAAAAGAATAAAATATTATGAACTCAGTGATGAGATGTTGTGGTTGTAAATAAAATTTTCAAGCTGAAGAGTTACTCAGGTAGTGAGGTAAGGGAGGCTCTGATGTGAAGCAGGTTGGTATTGAGACAATTAAAAGCAGAAATTAGCTTTCCTTGCTAATGAATAATTACAAGCCTATTACTCTAAAAATAATATAGGTCTTAGCAACCCATGCCTCAAATAATTTCAACAACTTTTTTTTTCCATTGCAATACTTGGGACTGACCCTAGCTCTAAACAAATGCCAAGCAAGAGTTTACCAGCTCTACCACTGAGTTATGCTCACAATGCCTCCCCTCCAACTTTGATAAAACTTTTCATTTGAAACTAAGTTGCCTTTGCTAGCCTTGGACTGGGGATCCTCCTTTCTCACTCACCTTAGTAGCTGGAATTAAAGCCCTGTGCCACATGGCTAGCATGAATCTATCTGTGCACCATTTTCTAGGTAAGTCTGGTCAAAATTTTGAGAGTTCCTCCAAGTTATTATTCTGGAAAGCTCACTGCCCTGAAAGTAGTCCTGAGGTAGGGGTCAGGGTAGAGAGATGGCTCAGCAGTTAAGAGCACTGGCTGTATTCCCAGAGGTTCAATTTCCAGCACCCACATGAAAGCTCACAGCTGTCTGAAACTCCTGTTTCAGACCCTTGTACAGACATAAATGTGGGCAAAACACCAATGTACATAAATTAAAAAGAATTTTATTAAAGAAGGAGGTCTCACAGGATTAGACTGGCTTCTATCCTCTTTAGCCCCTGCCCCATGAAACAGTGTGTTCATATTCATACCCTCCCTTCTCAGCAACCCTTAGGCAAGTGAAGCAGGTGTGGGGTGACAGACAGCTTACCTGAGACATCTGGACTGCAGTGTCTCCCTTTGCCCCCAAGAGGACCATAGCTAGAGCAGAGGAGATGCTCATGGGAGAATAACAGACATTTTTCGAAGGGTTGCTTTCACAGAGCATCTTTAAAAGGTGGATGGCAAAGGTGCCATTTGCTTCAGACAGAGTATTCATGATGCAGAGTCTGGAGGCAAAAGAGAAATGGTACTCAACATACACTGAAGGTTCATTGACCTGACTCAGGGGAATCTGGGACCCTATTCTTGGCTTCATTCAAAGCTCAAAAGTATTTAAAATTGGACTTTAAAATTCATTCTTGGTCACAATCCTTCCAATCTTAGGATTATTATCTAAGTGTGGTCATGGCAGCAGACCAAACTAGCGTCTGTGTCATCTGCATAGAGGTCAGATCATCAGGACTGTACACAGGACACAGCTGAGAGAGGGGGCCTCTAGTCTCCTTCCATACACACCACCTCCTCTCTCTGAAGATGATGGAGTGGAGGATAAGTAGGAGGAGGAAGAAATGAGGAAGGGAAGAAGAAAACAGACATGAGCATCCAGGTCCTCTAGCCTGGCTTCAGTAAAGCTGCATTCTGTGTCAGCCTGTGAAGACACCTTGAGATGTCCAGGTATGCATTAGACAGAGCCTCTGCATTTACAGCTGCTACAGGACAGACATGGAGATGCTGAATGAGACCCAAAGACAGGCTGGGGTCACCAGCTCTGCTAGGAGCAGGGAGCATCCACCTGCAGTGGCTGCTCAGGAGGCCTTGATCAGCCAAGGCACCAGGCTGTTTCTCTGTGGAGCATACCTCACTCCCAGATGAATGGACAGAGTGGCCTGTACTAAGTGACTGCTCCTAACAACTTACCTCAAATCTGAGTCCCTGCACATCTAATTGCTGTGCTCTGACTGTCATATGACCTTTGAACATTGGAAGTGTGTTCCCGAGTGCTTTCTACAGTGCTTAAATGCAGATCAGATAGCCTAGGGAGTCTCAGAACATCACAATCCGTACTTCTTTCCTCTCCCCAGACAGAAGAACACAGCATCCTGAGAGTGTGTCCAGATCCTGTGACTCTTCCCCATAATTCCTCCATGTCTCTTCAGGAAAGTTGGGGTAGCTTTATTTAAATGACTGGCCTACTGGTTGGTCTTCTCATCTGACCCACCGTGTGACCCCTACACTCCTGCCCATCCTGATGTCCCTTTAAAGTTGCTTCTGAATCCTTAAAGTACTGTTTATTCCACCCAGAAGGACATCTACCCCCTCTCCATCACTGAGTTCAAACTGCTCACCCTTCCCTCCTTCACTGGGGCAGGGCAACCTCAGGGCCTCTGCTCTGCCACCCTAGTGACGCTGCCCCAGCCAGTTCTGTCATCACTCCTAAGTGTAGTCCTTTCTCTTGCTGACTGTGTCTCCACCACAGCTGGAGCTTTCTGAAGACACAGTGTAGTGACATGTTACAAGTGGGCCTTGATGGGTTGGTGCCTCAGCAGGTGCTGAAGATTGATGCTGTTCTGATACTTCTGCCTCCAACCATGTGGAGACCTGGGTATGGACTGGTCCCTGTCATTTTTAATAGATTCGAAAGCTGCTTGGTGCACTCAGATATGATTTTTCCTTGTCAGATCTCTGATTCCATCTGATGACCAGGCTTTGCTTCAGCTTCCTTCTCAGTTCTCTATATAAAATTCACAGGTCTCACTCTCCTAGGGCTACTACTAGGTCTAGACAGAATTTACCTTGTTACCGGACCAGATAAACTCACGAGAACAGATGTCAGTGTAACTTTTTACTCTTGAGTGCTCTCAGTATCTCCTGGATAATCAGATAAAAGAAACAGCTTCAAGGTTTCTTTATATGACGTTAGGAAAGCTGTCTCAATTCTGTTCACTCTGATGATGGTTAGGGAAGCCTCCCTCCTCCTCCGCTCAGTCAACCTCTTCCATTCAGTCAATTTCCTCTCATTATAGATTTAAAGATGTTTTATTGGGCTGAAGCCAGAAAATGTTCACACCTTTTAACACCAAGTTATAGCCTTTTGTATGATGCCAGGATGTAAATCTGTTCCAGCTATCTGACAGATACCTGCAGGCTCCTGGAAAAAGTTCTGTTACTGTGTCAAGAAATCTGGTCTGATGAAAACTAACAGTCTCCAGAGCCCATTTTGACCCCACCTATTTTTGAGCATATTTTGCAGTTTCACTTCTGTCTGGGCTAAGGCCAACCCACAGAGGGCCCTCCACATACACGAACCCCCGCACCAGCTCTAAGAATGCCAACCACCAACAGAGGATGCACACTGGGATGGATGCACCCCCACCTCCAGTGAAACAGCAGATTTCATGGCTCATGTACTCCTAAAGAATACATCATCCCTCAATTCACTGCTAGTACCACCTCTCCAGACTCAAGCAGGCACCTACCCAGCAACCAGAACCTGGTTTTGCAAGATGTCCCATAAAGGGCATATCTGCTTTCTTGTCTCACTCATTCACCCTTGCCTCTTCAGTAGAACCAGGACACTTCTCTGTTCCAGTCTTTCTGACAGTTATCTCTCTTCCTGTGGCTAGCCCTGCTCATGAGGCCAATGATAACAATCTACTTTTTTTTCTCCTAGCAACCTCCCTCAAGGAACAGGCCTGAGATCTCCACATCTGAGGTGGCCACAATGACAGCCAACCGAATGCTCCTTCACTCACACATCCCTCTGTACATGACCCCGACTCCCAACTTCCTCCTCCTACTTTGCTCCACAATCAGCAGGAAGCAGTCTTGGAATTCAGTGCCCTTATTCCCTCACTTGCTATCCATCACTCAACTTTTTATAATAATCAACATGGAGGAATGTTGGCATTCTGGCCCGCCCCTTGGAGACTTGCCCAGCATCCTGAAATAAATCTTCTTTTAGGGAAACCTCTCCCTTGTTCTTCCTCTTCCTCCCTCCTTCCTTTTTCACCATGAGGTGTGCACACCTCCACTTTCCCTCTTTCTCTCTGTCTCGTTCTTTCTGTCCCCCTGTCCCTCTCTTTCTCTCTCTATCTTTCTACTATGATAAACTCTCTCCAAGTGAATGCCGTGCCTGGGGTGTGAGTGACTTTCCAACCTGTGATACCACCCACCTTGCGTCTGTATGGCGTGTCTCCCTCACCCACTGGGACACTAATGCACCAAGGCTCCTGCTTGCCGTATCATTACACAAGAGAGATGTCTGGCCCTCCAGTTCTGAGCTAAGGGTGGCATTTGAGGATGTTCAGTCACCATGGGATCACTGATTTTATAATTGGAATGAAGAGAGCTAGGACTGGTGTAGGTCCCAGAAGTAAGAGACATTATTTTGCAGACCCTTGAGAAGATGGCAGAGATAATCAAATGGGCTATGTTGTAGGATATGAGCGGAAGCAGGACAGAGGACAGTGGAGAAGGCCCCTGAGACCCTGCAGCACCTATGCCTGACTGAGATGGGTCAATAAAGCTTCAGGACTCCAGCCCTAAGCCCAGCCTCACTACCACTGACCACTGGGGTTTCTAGAGAATCAACTCTGTGAACGCCCACCAGAAACCACTTGCCCTCAGTCACTTTTGTTAAGACTCAGGTCCTGGGGTTCCTTCTTCTGGACTCAGGCTGGACCTTCTAAAGCTGGTCTCTGTCAGTCCCACAGCCCTGGACTGAGCCAGTATCCCTTACCTGTCAACTTCACAGCCTCCTGATGCAGTGTGCAAAACAGCTTAGCACCCTGTCCTGTTCAGGAAGGCCCTTTATTCACTGTAGGGTGCTGACATCATGCTCAGAGCCCCAGGCCAGAGGAAGAGGGACTGGTCTGACCTCATCCAGCTCTGTCCTCTAAAGGGTGGGGTTAGGTGGGGTTTAGTGAACACCTGGTCCCTTGAGAAAGAAAAATCTAGTAGGAGCCTTGGGTCTCTGGATGACAGGGCACAAAGGGAGATTATTCCCAAGGGTGCCAGAGCACCTGGTGGCTGTAGCTGATACCATGTCTCCATCCATGCCAGGGACTCAGCTGTGAAGGTGTTTACTTCAGGTGTCATGTTAGTTCTGCACTACCATAGACCCACATGCAGAATCCTGGTGCTAACTTCCAGAAGAGACATTTCCAACTGCTGTGGTATAGACTGCTCCACTGGAGGACCCCTCCTTGCACAGTGACAGAAATAGACACTGAGGCAAATTTGTACAGGATATCTAGTCTTCCTTCCTTGCACAGGGCACACTGTATTTGCACAGCTCAAAGAGAGACCTCCTCAAATTTGGAATCTTAGGTGTCTCACCTTTAATGTTTTAGACTAAAATAGTATATTTTATGTGTGTGAGTGTTTTGCCTGAGTGTGTGTCTGTACACCAATTGCATGCCTGTTGTCCACAGAGGCCAAAAGACAGCATGAGATCCCCTATACTGGAGTGTTTCTTAGATCCTGGAGTTGTTTCTCCACCTGGCCATGCTGAGGGTAGCTTAGGAACTATGTCCCAGGACAGATGTATTTATATCAGAAACCCTTGTTCCCAAGGTACTCATTGTCTTTTAAAGCATACATTGAGTGCCTTTGAGTATACTTATGAAGCTATATGACAGTCATCACCATATAATCCCTGACTTTCATGTTTACTTCTGATTGTCAGTATCCATTCCCCAAACCCACCCTCCTTTCCTATCAACCAGTAATCCATTTTCTGCCTGTATTTGCTAGTAATGACCATTTCTTGTGAATGAAATATGTGGCCTGTGTGAGGTCTTCTTTTACTAACCTGATGTTTCCAAAGCTCATCCTTAGTGTTTCAAGGGGCCCATGATTGGGGTGAGGTCCACAGACATGCTACACAATGCCACCTACAGCAGGTTGAGTTTTTTTTCAGAAAGCTAAACTCAGGTCAAGCCACAGTTCTTGACTCTTCTGCAGAAAGGAATTTCAGGATGAGCCAATATAGAGTAGAGTTGAATTTATTAAGAAATAAACAAATATATGTTTAAACACAGGTAATATACAAAGAGAGGCCAAGTAGGAAAAGAAATGTTAAGACACGCCAAAGCATAGAGGTGTCTCAAGGGAGAACATGGCTTCAGTGTCTCAGCAGTACTACACATGTGGTTTTAGTGATTCTGAAAAGTTACATCTCAAAATGTTGCTAAGGAACCACACCTTCCCTGTTTTATTTAATGGAGGTTCAACTTCTATTTGTTCAGTTATTTAAGGACAAGCTTTTAAAACCTCAATAATTTAAGATATGTGAGACCAAGATACATAAACAGAACTTCAACATAGTAAGATGCCTTCTGGAACAGGACCATTAGAAACTCCACAGACACACAAAAAGCTCACACTGTCTACAGGATCACACATGTAGTTCTCCCCAAGGTCAAGGTTCCATATGGCTGAGCCCGAGAGCTCACTCAATTTCACACTACCTGTGACACACTCTGTCTAGAAATCTCTCCTCTCCATGTGCTCTCCTTCCTGGCTTGTGGATGGCCAGCTTTTCACCAATCTCTTCCTCCCAGAAGCTTCCTGGTGCCATTGGCTTCCCCAGGGTGCTCATTTTCTGCTGCTTGCCTCCATGTTTCCATAGAGGCCGCTCACACCCTTTGTCTTCTGACCCCTGACCCAGCAGGGAGTGACAGCAGCTGAAGGGACAGAGGCTTCTGGCTTTCTGTCTCATCTTGCTTGAGGGAAGGTTGGCTTGCTTACGTGCAGAATCTGCTTCCTCAGTCACCCTGTGTTCTCCACCCCGGAGGGGATTTCAACTGTCCTTTCCTTCAGCTTCTCTAGCTCCTCTGCTTTGACAACAACTTCTGACCATCTCCTGCCTTAACTTGTGTTCCTGGGGACACTTTCCACTTTGGTCCCACATCACTGAAGCAGCTGGCCCATAGTTATTGTCCCTCTTCGTCCCTGTGTCCTCTGACACAGTTTCTCCTTCCTGTTCTGCTTCTCCTTCTTCCTCACCCCTGCTCCCTCCAGAGCCTTCCCTGTCATCCTCCTCTACATCTTCGAACAAGAGGCCATGTTATTTTCTTTTCCTGGCTGGAATGCTCTGGCCTTTTTTTCCCTTTCATTTTCTACATGTAGTCTGTTAGAAGATGGGCTTGCCCTTTAAAGCAATGCTCACTCTTACGACACAGATCCCACTGGTCTTTGCCCTCTGCTTCCTCTTTCTTAAGGAAGTCATTGGCAGCATCTTCACTGAACTTCCTGCTTGGTGGCACGTGGTTCTCATTCTTCTCCCACCTGGAGAATCCTTTGAAGTCAGAATCTACCATATTGTTTCTGTTTAGGCTGTAGCCGGCAGGACTACAGCAACATCCCTCCTCCCCCATACGAAAGATCTAGTCCTTGTTTTTCATACATGGGTGTGATCATACCAAAGATCTAGTCCTTGTTTTTCATACATGAGGTGACCATACCAAAGATCTAGTCCTTGCTTTTCATACCTGAGCGTGACATTAGGGATGTCCCACAAATGAAATGTAATATGCTAAAATAAAAGCATGGGTTACAAGGCTGTTAGATATGCCTTGTATTGTAAGTAGGGTTTCTTGTAGGATTTGTAGGAAGCTGCAGGTTTATATCTGGACCATGTATGCTTAAGCTGTAGGCATTAGTGCTGTTCTAACACTCTCATTTGAAATATCTCTGCATAGAATGAGTATTGCGTGTATGCTGCTAACCTCCACAGGAAGTGTCACCTGAGCTGACAAGGGTCTTCCATCAGACTGGAGTGAAGGGCTTCTTTTCGCTCCTGAGTCTCCTTAACTTTCTTGGTCTTTCTGTGCTGTGTCGAAACTGCATTTGTCAGTCATTTCTTGGTCTGGTTAAAGATATTAATAATATTGTCTATAGTGACCATTTATTCAATTAGTCAGCATTAGATTGTCTCTACCCTTTACATAAGTTTATAACAAACATTTATGTATAAATTTATGTATAGTCATATGCTTTCTTGAAATTACCCTGGGTAGAGCCCAAGGAATGGAATTTCTGGGTCACATTGTAACTCTACATTTCACATTTTGAAGAAATACCCAATGAGTTTCGAAGCTCCTATGCATCTTTATGTCCCCACCAGGAGGTTGTGACTTTCAGGTTCTCTATGTGTGATTTGTCTTTTCTTATTTTAGACAATGGGTGTGAAGTGGTTACTCATTATGGTTTTGACGTTAATTTCCCTGATGAGTAATGATGGCAATCATAAGATCATGTGCTCACTGGAGATTTATAGATCTTTCTACAAGAATGTCTACTCATATTCCTGTTTCTGTTTGTATTTGGGTGGTCATCATCATCATCTTTGCCATAGAATTACATGGCACCAAATTTGTAACTCTGTGTCTGTTCTGGTTAATTTCTTCATCTCTATGGTAAATTCTATATCCTCCCAAGATTAAAGATCCTTACACTCTATAGCACATGCCAGGTGACTCTGCCATCTCTGTGACTCCTGATTAATGGAAACATCCTCCCCAGCCCTAGTCACAATCTTGGTCTGCCTCTCCCTAGAACTTGTGACCTCTGTCAAGATACTTCCTTTCATGCCTTCATACCTCTCACTTAAGTTCCTTTAATGAGACTTAATCATCTGAGACTTCAATGGTCCCCTGCAGACTCTCCCAGGGTTGCCCAGTTCCAAACACTGAAGATGATCTCACTTTGGAGCTGAATTTTTTCAAATTATGCTCAGAGAATGCCATGTCCCAACTTAGTTTCTTTCTGTCTTTATAGGTGAGAGGCAGGAATCTGAGTCTTCGTCTTCTATAGCCAGCCTGTGGGTCTCTGTTCCTACTTCAGTGTGGACTGTGTGCTGGACTGTGTGATTGTGCTTTCCTGGGTTCAGACTATATGTGTCATTGTGTGCCTGGGTGCCCGCTGGAGGCTACCTGCCCAATGGCCTTCACTCACAGTGAATAAATATATTTTATTTGTCCATGGCTCCACACAAGTTTTTCAAACTCCCAGCCTCCTCTGACCCTCCTCCTGTCCTAGAATCAGAATGTGGACCTCACAGTGGCAGGAGGCTGGCTCAGGCTGGCAAGTCCCTCACCTTTGGTGGCTGGAAACTGAGTATCAGAAGTAAATGTTATGTGGAAAACAACATAGGAAAGTTTAATTTAATATATTTTAAGTGAAGGTTGAGATGTGAAGAATTAGCTTAACCGGCTACTAACTATGAATCCAAAATAAGAGTCATTATCATACACTTTCACTGAAGTGAATAAATACATCAGGCATTTGTAATACCAGAATCGAGAGGCAGAAGCAAGTATATCTCTGTGAGTTCAAAGCCAGCCTGGTCTATACATCAAGTTCCAGACAGCTTGGATCCAGAGTGAGACTCGATCACAAACAAACAAACAATCATATCATCAGCAATTAGAAGCAGAGCCTATGCTCTGAAAGTCCTAACAAGCCAAGTTTGGCCATCTCTCCTTAAAAATCAAGTTAAAAGAGGCAAATTCATAGTGAAGAGAAGACAAGGGAGGATTAATCAATGTGGCCACATTGGGGAGAGAAACCAAGCCTTTCAGTAACCTCACATGTCCATCAGTCAGATTACTGACATGAGTTTAATACGAGAAGATGTAGACAAACTTCTAAACAGTCTTATTAAAAGAGCCAAATACAGGGGTGCAAGCCATAGAGATCAGAGCAATAGCCACCAACTAACCTTAGCTCACCACATTGCCATAGCTTCCCATGAGATCTTCTTCCTGCCTAAACTGTGCCTTTATTGCCTTGCTGTTCTGCCTTCTCATTGGCTCTTAACCCAGCCACCTCACTTCCTCGTCACTGCCTGTCTATACAGACCTCCAGGCCTCTGTAGTTGGTACTGGGATTAAAGGTGTGTGTCTCGACATTTGACTGTGTCCTTGAACACAAAGAGACTCAGATTAAGTGATCAGATTAAGGGCATGTGCTACCACTGCCTGATGTCTGTTTATGGCTGGCTATGACCTCTGATCTCCAGGCAAACTTTATTTATTAACATATAAATAAAATATCACATTTCAGCACAAATAAAGTATCACCACAAGAAGACCTGAGTTAAATGGAGCTAAGCAGTCAAGGTGTGGTCCTGCTCATCATGGTTTGGCTCTACTCTGTCCTGCAAGGTGGTCAGACAACTATGAAATCTCTTCCTGGGAGACAGTTTTCCTCTGGAAGGCTCTGGGATTTTTGCTTACACCAGCATAATACTCCTGCATAATCAAAATTTATTGGGGGAACAATGTTTAAATAGTTGTTAGCCAAAATGAAGTACAAATGTATCTTTAGAACATTTTCATGCTTTGGCAGGCAGGCAGTTATAGTTCTCTACCTGGTTCTAACACCCCAACCTTGGGGTGTAAGAGGCCTCTGTCTGAAACAAAAATCATAAAAAGAGTAAAAGTGGAGACCAAGACTAGAATACATGCAGGTAGTGTCAGGAAACCAGGGATCCAAACCACCAGTCTATAACTTCTTGGCTTTAGTCACTTTGGGTAAGAGCTTGCCTGAGAAACACCTTCCTGTTGGTTTGAGACAAGTGTCTTCATGAAGCCTAGACTGGCCTCAATCTAATGATCCTCCTGCTTCCGCTTCCCAAGGTCTGGAGTTCTACCATGGTCAGAGACCAAACTTTGTAAGCTCTCTCACTGGCTCCTACATTTTTATCCTATAAGAATTTAAAAATAATTTTAAAGAAAAAAAATCTACTGTTTTCTTTTATCAGTCTTAGAAATTGTCTTTTATATAATTTGACAAGTTGAAAACACAAGGGATTATTATTATAGCTTGCTACTGTAATCTCCTAAAGCATATATACACACAATGAGAACAGAACATAGTTCACACAAATCCAGCGAAATTTCCAAACCATTTAAAAGCAAAAGTCCTCGAAATGTCACCGAGTCTTAGGGAAGAATGGTCAAAGTGGAGAGTATGGAGCTCAGAGAAAGTCTTAGGAAAATGGGGTCTATAGAAAGCTTTTGCTTTTCTTTTTCTAAGATACTTCACACCATGCAGCTGTAACTGGACAGTTTCCAGTTATGAGGAAACATTTCTCTAAAAGAACTGGCTAACAAGAAGATGAGCTCACAGACATTTCCATGTCTTAAGGCTGTCCACTTCTTTGTTCAAAACAACCAATAAACTGTAAATTATTAAATCAAAATAAAGAATATTGAATAATGAAAGGAAGAACTATTAGAAATTTTAAATGCTTCTCTTTATTTTCTTCCCAAAGGAAGATATTTCAATTCAGAGAAAACAGCTACTCTACAGCAAGCAAGAAGAGCTAGACAGACCACTTTAGTGGTCACCCTGGCCACCCTGGGAGCAGAATCCAGAGTTTTTGCTGCACATAGGAGCATACAGAGCAGCATTCCAGAAAGCTCACAAGGATGCACAAAAATGCACACCCAGTGTGTACACAGAGGCAGAGCCCTTCAAGGGTGCTATAAATGTCCTTAGTCTGAAACTTCAGCCATTTGAACCTCTATTATTCTTCAGGGCTCTAACACTGATACAGCTATTAACAAACCACACAGTTAGCACACTCATTAGACCATTCAAACTACAAGTTGATCGTACAAGGTTGAAAAGAAGGCAAGGAAGGGAGGGAGCAGCGTCCCATGAATGCCATCACTTTTTGATGGAGAAAAGAACTCACTTCAGTGGGAGATGCTGCTGGTTCACTCAGGAGTTAGTTCCCAAGTGAAAGAAAGGTGATTTCACCAAACCCTGTCTGTTCTCCTGCCTCTGAGCATTCTGTCCACCTCCATAGCTGTGGGAGACCAGCTGGGACCTGTCAAAGGGTTCTTGGAGGGAGGAGAGAGGAACAAAGAAGTATTAGATAGAAATACAACCCTAGACAAAGAAAAAGACAGAGAGACACAGGACAGTTTCAGGAGGGCCCAGGGTCAATACCCAACTGCCCTGAGTTTTATTCTAATGGGCTTTTTATACACTACCAAGAGGAGAGGCAAAAGACCTCCCCCTTTCAAGATTAAAGCACCATGTACATCCAATTGTAGACCCATCAAAACACCTGGTAACCATGCCCTTGGCCAAATCATCCTATTACGTAGCCCTGCTGGGTAAAGCAAGCTCAGATTCTCTGACCTTGAGTAAGGCCTTACTAGGGAGCCTCTGTGGGCCCCTACACATAGCTCACTGTCCAGGGCTTTCCTCACAGGCTTTGAAAAGCACCTCTGCATGATCTTAGGATGAACATAAGTCCCAGTCTACATTCCAGAAAAGCTGGCTTTGACTTCCTCAAAAGCACCAGGCATTCAACATCACAGAAAAAAACTCTAGGCTGGGGATGCTGTTGAGTTTAGTTGTTCCAATGCTAACATAGCCTGTGCAGACTCTCTGAATTTGATCTCCAGAGCTTCCTAAGCTGTATGGTGGTACAGGCCTACAATCCCAGCACTAGGGAAGTAGAGGCAAAAAGATTCAGAATTTTAACATCATTCATATCTGGTTTTCTCAAGTTTAACCTGGAAAGGGAATGAGAATTTTATTTTGTTGTCGTTCCTATATTTGTCAGAGTCTTAACTTCTCAAATGTAAGTGCTTTTTCTATGTGGAAAAGCGGAGTCAAATCTGAAAATCCAGATGACATCATGTGTCCCCAACACCTCCCCCATTGCTAAACCAAGAACCCATGCAACTAGTCAGTGAATTCTGGTCCAAGGTAGTCTGTAGATGTTTTTCTTAAAAATACACCTAAACTTTCATTTTCTCTTCTGTCTTATTGGCTCCAGAGTAGAGGAGCTGGAAAATACCTGATACAGAGATGGTAAAAAAGTATTATCTGCCCCAATTTTTTAAAAAATGCGTTATAAATATGTATATATATATTGTTTGTTTCTTTTGAAGTGTTTCACTATGTAGCCCTGGCTAGCCTGGAATTCACTTTGTAGGCTAACTAGACTGGCCTTGAACTCAGAGTTATGCCTGCTTCTGCCTCCTGAGTACTGGGATCAAAGGCTTGGGCCACTAAATTGGGTGCCTAATTGCAAAGTTTTTTTTATGATGAACTGGTCGGATTTATATTTGTGCACTGCATATCACTGTATGTCAGAGAAATAACTTGATATGGAAAAAAGAATTTTCCATGGCTCAGAATTATACATGCTACAAGTGGTAAAAAAGAAAAACAAACAAACAAACAAAAAACCTCTATGAATCTTTTAACAGGAAGAGAGGGAAGGACACAATTGAGGGATTCAGAATGGGGACAGTCTCCAGGATCTTTGCCTATCCTCCTGAACCATGCTGCCTGCCTGCCTGGAGTTAGCTTCGGTCCTGTGAGACCCATCACTCATCCTATTTAGCCATAAGGAAAAAAGAAAGGACACAGAGGGGTTCCCTTATCTCTCTCCTTGTCCTGCCTCCATCTGTATTTTTACAGTGTATCCAGAGTTCTTATTCTCTGACCTGTTAGTCCATGACCATGAGGAAGGAAGCACATGCACAAATAGAAGCCAATGGCCTAGGTGCTCCTCCAACAATCCCCAACAACGTGGAAAATGCATCACAAAGCTTGCCCACAGGCAAATCTGGTGGGAGCACTGTGTTAGGTTGACACAGACTAGCCAGCCTATCATCCATAAGATAGCAAAGTCCAGAATGCCACTTAGAAACCAGGGTCTGTAGCGCCCATCCTCCAGGGGAGTGGGAAGTTTGGTTTAAGGCATCACTTTTAGGTGGCAGCATTTCAGCTGATGCCATCCCTTTGTACTTTTAAGATGCCTGTTGTGAGGATTGGCCTGGCTTCTGTCTCAGCAGCACACAGCCTCCTGCACATCAGCTCTGCTGGCCTCTCCTAATTCTCTGGAGTAGCCATGGCAGCAATCATAACTTGGCTTTATGGCAAGAACCTCTGAACGTACCAAAGAAACCGGGAATCCTCATCCTGTGCTGTGATGTGCTGGAGGCAGATCCTACCAGGAACAATGCTGATTCTTAAACTCTGGAGCACTGTGAGGGTCAATGATCTTGTAAAGTCACTACTTGTGGTGGATGAATCCCCTCTATCCTGCCTTTAAAAACAACTTAACCACTTCCACCAAGACCATCTCCAAATGCAATCCCTTCATGAGTTTCCAGGAATTTGGACTTTGAAAGATGAATATTGAGGGACACAATGGAGCTCAGGGTGATTCAAATACATGCTAGTGTCCCATAATTATGAGGACCCCAACTTGCCCCTCCCTTCAGAATGCAGAATGGTATTTGTGTATTTTTGGAACTCTTTCTTTTAAGCATCAACATTGGTCCTCACTGGCAGTTCTACACTAAGGTGCTCAATGGCCATGCATACCCATCCTCAACAAAGATACTTTGCACTAAAGCCTAAGCATCCCTTCTCTGAGAGACAAAATCAAGTCCTTAACCAAGTCTAAATCATTTTTGTTTTATAAAATCATTAAAACACCATATAATATCACCACTAACAACATGAGCACAGGATGTATGTGAAACATGAATTAATATCATATTAAGACTCCAAGGTAACTCATTAGATATATGCAAATATTGCAACATCTCAAAAAAAATCTAGAAACCACAACTTTTGTGGAATATTATTTGAAGATGTGTTACATTTGTTTATGTTGTGGAACATTTGTTTAATGATGCAAAGAAGTGTTTCATTCTTTTATGTTGCATTTGTTTAACTCTGTGAAACTGTGTTTCTTTGCCTGTCTAAAACACCTGATTGGTCTAATAAAGAGATGAATGGACAATGGCAAGGCAGGAAAAAGGGTAGATGGGGCTGGTAGGCAGAGAGAATAAATAGAAGGAGCAAAAGAGAGAAAAGAGTTCAAGGAACATGAAAAGAAGGAGAGGAGGACTCCAGGGACAGCCATACAGCCAAACAGCCAGACACAAAATAAGAAGGAAAGAAAAAATAAACAGAAATAGAGAAAGATAAAAGTCCAGAGGCAAAAGGAATATGAGATAATTTAAAGTAAAGAAAAGCTGGCAAGAAACAAGCCAAGCTAAGGCCAGACATTTATGAGAAAGAATAAGCTTCTGTGTGTGATTTATTTGGGAACTGGACAGTGGGCTCCTCAAAAGAGCAAAGATTAAAAACAACCAACAACACACAATCCTTTGGTGTCAAGAATTTCAGCTAAGAAATCCTCAGTCTGTCCTGGTGACCACCCTAAGTTTGGGAATTCTTGACGGGCTCTTAAATTGCACCAACTGGGAAGCAAAACTTTCTGTCCCTTTGCTCAGGGTTCATCACAGATAAATGAGTGTTGTCCTGGGGAGATGACCATGCTCAGCTCTCTCCCTGCATGAGGCAGCTCTACCACCTAGATTGCACCTGTCTGTTTTCCCCAGCAGATCAAACATTACTGGGAAAGAGAATAGGTTGGTAAATAATTCAATGTTAGTCTTACTGGAGTTTTAGCATTGCTTTCAGGAGTTGTCTTCTGGACTTGTATCCTGTTTTGAACAGCATCATTAAGAAGTACTCCCATGGACCAATTTAAAAGGAGCATTAGCTCATTCCTTTGTGGTGAATGCTGCAACTAGAAAAGACAATGCTGGCAAAGGAATTGTACATTTTCCTGGCAAGTCACCTAGATATGTCATTAATTGTATGAATTCATAGGTAGGTGTGTACAGAGTCATGCAGTTTTAAAAATTTGCACCAAATGTATTTTATTTTATTTTAAAATATGTAGGGAGGTATGTGCTTGGCGAGGTGCTATGTGCATGTACTGAAGCCAGAAAAGAACATCTACATTCTGTTTTCCACCTTATTTTCTTAAGGCAGGTTATCTCACTGAACCTGGAGCTAGGCTGGCAGTCAGCAAGCCCCAGTGACTCTCCTGTCTTCACTCTCAAACAGTGCAGGGGTTAGGGGTGTATGCGTGTTGTGACACCCTGGCCTCTTATGTGGGAGCTTGGGATTTGGACTCAGACACTAATGCTTATAGAGTGAAAGCTCTTACCTACTGAACCATTACCTAAGCCTTTTATTACTATTTTCCTTAGACAGAGTGACCCAACTTCCTTCATGAGGCCTTATGCCTTAAAGAATCCTTCACCTGAGGGTGGAGCACCAGCAGGTGTCTATAGTCCCAGTGACTCAGTAAGAGTAGCCCTTGAAATGAGGAGTTCAATGTTTAAGCCTCCTGTATGAAACAAAGAGGCCTCAACCCAAAACAAATCCCTCAACTACCTTGTGCTATGGTTGTGCTCCACCATGACCAGCTTATGCCATACTTTAACATAGCTGAGATGTGTGCTCTTAAAAAATTGGTGCCAAACCACTCCACTCACGACCTTCATTGTTTTACATTCAAAGGGAGTATAAAGAAGTCCTTAGAGTTTGCTTTAATATCCAGCATTACGTTTTTGTTGTCAGAACTGTATAATGATGATTTTTAAGATAACAAATAGCTACTGTTGTTGCCGACACTGGAAGAAGGATCTTGGTAAATGTTGATCGTCACAATATGGTGTGAAGTCAGCTGTGGGGATGTTACCCATAACTCCAGCTACTGGGGACATGGAGACAGGAGGATTGAACACTGGAGCCCACAAGGTCCAAACTACCCACAAAATAGAAAAGGACAACAACATAAATATGTTGGCTATCTCTATACTACACAGCTTAGTGGAAATTCTCTTTGTTACAAATAATGTGACTAGTGTTGGAAGTTAGATCTGGCCAAAGGTTAATAGAATAAATTATTAATGCAAGAATAATTAGCTTCTCTTGTCTCTTACACTCCTCACAAAAATGATACACAAGAGATATGAAGTCTATTCACAAAGAAGTTAATAATTAAGAGAATATGAGTAGATTATTTATCATTCCATTCAAAATCTTCCCTGACTGTATTGTTCTTGGTACATCACAGAACCTATGAAAATGCTTTCCTCTCTGGTTGATTTTTAAGGATCTTTCCACATGGTAGATAAACCAAAGTTGACCTTTAAACCAAGGCCAAAGAGAAAGCATGTTTTCTGAAATTTCCTAGTATTGTCCAGAGGATCAGGAATCTGGGCTCATGACAGTAATATAACATGGTCTTTTTCCAAGAATCATAACTTCAAGATCAGAACAATGGAGCAGCATTGCTGGTTTCAGAACCAGGGAAGCACATAAACCATCATAGTGACAGCACTGGTGAGGCCTCACGTAGTCATGCTTCCTGTGAAACTCCAAGTTCACTAGAAACAGCTTCTCACCAACTGTCTTCTCTGTGAACGTGTCATTTTGTTTCTGGATTCCTCTGTATCTTCATTAAAGGTCAGCACCTTTGTAAGGGCTTTTATCACTGTGAAAAATACAGCATGACCAAAAGCTGCTTGTGTGAGGGGAGGGGTTTACTCCAGTTTGTGACTCCCAGGTCACATGCTATCATTGAGGGAAATCAGGGCAGGAACTCAAGGCATGAACCTGGAGACAGAATCTGACGCAGAAGCCATGGAGGAATGCTGGTTCCTGTTTTGCTCCCCATGGCTTGTTCAACCTGCTTTGATCCTCCATCCAGGACCCTGCCTAGGGAGTGACACCACCATATTGGGCTGTGTCTTTCTACATCAATCATTAACAATAAAGAATGCACTACAGACTTTCCAAGGGCAGTCTGATGGAAGCATTTTTCTCAATTGAGGCTCCTCTATAACTCTAGCTTGTGCCAAGTTGACCCCCCCCCAAAGAAAAAAGTCAAGGAAAGATGGTCTGACAACCACAATTATCTCCAGTGCAATTTAAGACCTGGGCTTAAATGTAGTAGCATTAATGACAGGAATGTATTTCACTCTTGCAGAGGTCTTGGAGTCTGGGGACTCAGAAGGCCAGAATCTCCTAATAAGCTCACCAATCTTACAACCACATCTGTGTATTGCCTGGCAACATTTATTTCAGCCTTGCATATTGCATCATGAAAGGATTTTTTTTTGTGCACTAAAAAATTTCATATGCAAATATCTAGGTAAATAGGTATTTAAATTTAAACTTCAGTTGTACACATAGAATTTTATCTGTAAAAACTGGTCTATCTGAAGTGTGAGTTCTTGAGTTACAGCAAAGGGCATGCTAGAATAAAAAAGAGAGGCTAAGAAGTGAACAAGACAGTATGTAGAAGAAAATGATAAATAAATGCAGGCAACAGCTGCGTTGATTCAGATAAAGCTTGAAGACAAGAGACTTGGTAGCAGTCCAGTGGCCAGAGCCGGATAGCTGAGGCCCTGCTGGGATGACAGAGTGAATCAAGGGGAGAAGGGGGTTTGGGTGCAGGTGATGGACAGACTGAAACTGATATAGGAAGAAGGATTGATTGGGAGAGAAGGAGAGAGTGGGAGAGAGGAGGAAGAAGCTATAATAAACTCAAAAGTATAATGCAAAAGTATAACTATTACTTATGGCAGAATAGTGACCTGCAATCTCCTTTGCCTTTTTGACAAAAGGTAAACATTATTTATATAAACAAAGTTCCCTCTATTAAAGGTTACTACCCAGTACTTCCTGCAGCCACCTGGCCTTCCTCCTGGTCATATTCTGGCTTCCAGGAACTAAGCAGTCTCCTGTACAGCACCTTCCCTGCCATGGTATGTCATGCTGTCACAGGCTCAAAAGCAATGGCACAGGTAAACCTTAGAGTGAAACCTCCAAAGTCAGACCAAATAAACGATGTCACATTATAAGTCCATTCGTGGGGTGTTCTGTTGTAGTCCTGGAGAGCTAACACTATGAAGTTAAGAGACTAAGCCTGCTTCAGAATTTACAGGTAGCAGCTTATTGATAAAACCAGGGCTAGAACCCATGGATTGGTAGAGAACCACCTACATTCACCAGTATGGCATAACTTCTACTGTCTTCTAGTTCTTTCTGCCTGGTGGAGCTAGTATTATTATTGAGGAAAAAACTAAATCAAACCTCCATCTTCACACATTCTAAGGGACTTAAACCTCACTCAGTTTGGAGGTCACTAGCTAGACAATATGCTACTACTCTTCCAATAGCTTTTCTGTAGAGAACACTTCAGCCATGTGGGTTCCTGGGACCTGGTCACTGTTGTATTGAAACCACTGACTCTTCTTTGCCCATTCACACATCCACTGGGTGACTGGAGTGGACGCAAAGCCTTGGTCTTCACATTGTGTCTGAAACCTTTCCTGCCTTGACCTTTGAGTTAGATACTTCTGCTCAGCTCTGCATATAGACTGTCAATCATCTGAGGAATGTTTTCTTCTAAAACTGTGAATCAAGGTTAGTGACCTGGACTTGCCTGATCTCTCCATCCCACTTCAAAGCTAATGATACCACACAGCTGTCTGACAGGAAATGACAGGCCATGAACGGACTGAGCAAGTGTTCCCCAGAAGGTCTCTCTTATTACCAGAAAACAAAACTCAGTTGTTCCTCCCCTGTGTACACCTCCCTTCTTCCCTCTTTAATCTTTGATCTTTAGACCCAGGATTGTCTAATCCCTTCACTCGGTTGTAGGTACTTACAGCATTTCCGTGTTTTTGTTATTAATGAATAATGCTGCTGTGAACATTGTTCAAATGTGTTGGTGTGGATAAATATTTTCTGTTCTCTTTAAAGCATACCTAAAATGAGCTGTTGGTGTTATAAGTAGTGTTACTATTGCTGTGATGAAACACCATGACCAAAGCAACTCAGAAAGGAAAGGGTTTATTTTGCATATGCTTCCACATCACAGTTCATTATGGAAGTCAGGGCAGGAACCTGGGGTAGGAGCTGATGCAGAGGCCATGGAGGGATGCTCCTTACTGACTTGCTCCTCATGGCTTGCTGAGACTGCTTTCTTATAGAACACAAGACCACCAAGCCAGGAATGGCACTGCTCACAGTTGGCTGAGCCCTCCTTATCAATCACTGGTTGGGCATTTAACTCTGCCTAGCAAGCCCAAGGCCCTGGGTTCGGTCATCGGCTCTGGAAAAAAAAATACCTTACAGTCAGATATTATTGAGGTATTTTTTCAATTAACATCTTTTTCCTTTCAGATAATTCTAGACTGTGTCAAATTGACATAACACTAGCCAGCACAGCTGGGCACTAGGACAACTCCCTGTTTAACATCTTAAGGACCTCCTTACTGGTTTCTAAGGCCAATGTACCATTTCACACTCTCACAGAGACATCTTTCTTACACATATTATTATTTGTCTTCCTCCACTCCCACCCCATATTCTTTTTAAGTTAGCATCATACAGTGCATTATAGAGCATCATGGTGAATACAATGCTTTAGATATCATTATGTTCTTTTCAGCAAAGTTTGAACAGATTCACCTCCTCCCCATCTCCCCCTTCTCTCACCCGTTCTCCTCACAACGTTCCTCCAGTTTCCTTTATGCTTTCTCATTACAAGTGTCCTCGAGGCCCCACCTCCTTAGCACCTCTTTTTATCTGCTTCCTTTTCTCTTTTTGTTTTGTTTTTGTTTTCTGGATTTACCCACATTTAAACGTATTTATATGCATAAACATTTATATTTCAAGCCAGGATCAACATGAGAAGAACTATATTTCTTTTTTTCTGAGACTGGATTACCTTCCTTAATACAGTGGTTTTGAGATCTGCTTTTTTTGGGGAAATATTAATTTGCCTTTATAACAGAATAAGTTGAGCATCACCAGATATAACCTAATCTTTTCTTTAACTCCTATTCACTTTTCTTTAATTCCTTTTCACAAGTTGAAAGCTTAGCTAGGTGTGTCTTCCCTCCCTTTATTCTATTTTTTTAAATCTGTTTATCTCCTTGAACACAGTACTTAGTTCTATTCAGCTTCCAGGTGCCCCTTTTCTGCTCAAATTGTACATTTTGTATTTTTTTCTTTCTCAGCTTGCTTCTTTTTGTTTTATAGACTTGCATAAAAGTAAACAGTAATAGCCATATGATAGAGTTTATACTAAGCTTTTTTGAACTTTTTTTTTTGTTAATGCAATTAATGCAAAACTCTTCAATTTACTCCCTGGCAGACTTCTCAGACAAGGGCAAAAAAGCAGCCACATTCTTTAACAAAATATCATAAGACTGATCTCTAGGCAACATATTAAAATTCTTCTCCTCTGAAACATCTTGAGTCAGGCCTCCATAGCTTCAATCATACTCAGTACCACTGTCTTCCATGCTTCTACCTGTATGGCCCATTAAGCCCCACTTAAAGTGTTCAACTGCCTTTCTAACCAAAACTCCTGAAGTTCACATTCCTCCAAACAAAAGCGCATCACAACACTCTAGGCCCTGGTACTAACTCTGTCTTAGGTTTTCTATTGCTATAAAGAGACATCATGACCATGGCAGCTCTTATAAGGGAAAATATTTAATTGGGTCTAGCTTATAGTTTCAGAGATCTAGTCCATTACCATCATGGCGGGTGGCATGCAGGCAGTTATGGTGCTGGAGAAGGAGCTGATCCTTAGGCATCAGGGAGAAACTGTAAGCCACACTGGGTACAGCTTTTAGCATACAAGACGTCAAATCTCACCTCCACAGTGACATTCTTCCTCCAACAAGGACACACCTACTCCAACAAAGATATACCTCCCAATAGTTCCACTTCCTATGGGCCAAGCATTCAAACACATGAGATTATTATTTTCTGTGTTAGTCTGAGCGATAGTCTGAGCAAAAGGAACAAGGCAGCCTTAAGTGTCTATAAAGCATATCTTCCTCTCTCCTCTCTCCTCTCTCCCCCCGAGAGTTTTTCATCAATCAAGTTTGATATAGAAGAGCAGATAATTTTTAATAACTCAGTCTTGGCTCTGCCACCATTACTGTGTTTCTTTAAGCCTTACTCTGACTCTAGAACTAAGCCATGCTGAGAGTCTCTGTTGCTCACAAGACTTCTTTTATTCTACAATGAGTAGGGGATGAGCGGCACCTGTTTCTTGCAGGAGGTTGGTCTCATGCTACCGTTATCAAAGTCAGATTGTATCCAATTTTGCTTAGAAATAGGCCAGTTTGACTTGTGTTGTTGGGGCTCTCTGCTCCAACATGGGCAGGTCTGTGAGGACATTTTCCAGAAAGAGTAACTAATGGAGCCCAGCACTCTACACAAGATATGCAATCTTTACCACTGAGCCCCAGAGCTACACATTCACAATTACACCCTTCCACGCAATCTCTCCACCACACTGGCATGAACCTTTGGACACTGTTCCTTACTTGGTTTGTTTTAAAGGACATTTTCCTTGTGCGTTCTTTGTCAAACTCTTTTTGCCACTTTCCTTTGAAATATAAGGCATTGACAAGAACCAGCCTGGAATCAAGTGAGTCACCCAACAGCAACTCTGGAATTTTCCCTTTTGAGGAAGCTGAGACTTCATTCAGGTTCATGTTATACACATATGAGAAATAAGCTGATCTGACATCTGCGCAAATCCAAGCATCATATTTTCACATATGCTGAATGTGGATAAACATATTAAAAAACAAATCAAAACAGCACAACATCATCCATGTATGACTGGAGGTCATGTCCACTGGAGGAACATGGCCAAGATGAGGATGGTGAAAGATTTCCAAGTCTCTCCAGGAAAGCACGTTTGGGAAAAGCAGAAAAAGTGACTCCAGGATGGAGAACAAAATAAGCAGGAAATGTGGAAAGGAATAGAAGGGGCTCTTTACCCCCTTGGTGTGGTTAATGTTGGTTGCCTGCTTGGTTGGGTCTAGAATGAACTGAGAGACATGTCTCTGGGCAGGTCTGTGAGGACATTTTCCAGAAAGAGTAACTAATGGAGAGGGCAAACCCCTGAGTAGGCAATGCCTTCTTTGTGCTGCCCAGATATAAAGGACCAAGAGAGAAGCAGCATGGCTTGGTCTGCCTGCCTTCAGTCCTCACTGGTGAGTGCATCTGGTCTGTTCAAGTCACGGCACCTGCCATTTTCAGCTGACATTGGAACCCAGTGGATTTGGCCTTCATGTCAACTGAGACTAGGGTCCCTCTAGAATCCTCTTGGCCTTCAATGCCAGATTGAGACTGGTAAGGTCTCCAACCACATACTGAGCAGCTACCCCAATCTCAGTTTCTCCACATGCAGATGGCCACTATCGGGCTACTCAGCCTGTATTGTGTGTGCCATTCTACTAAATCCACTTAGTAATATATATTCATTCTGTTCTTCTAGAGTACTCTGACTGACACACCAATGTTAAATGCAGTGTCTCACTGAGCACTCCATGTCATGTCTAGTTCTTTGTGGAGGACATATTACTACTCTATACTTTGGAGTACTGTCCATCCCTGGAAGAGATAATGCAGGAAAAGGACAGACTCCCTTTTTCTTTAATAAGGAGTATCCTTTCAATGGTCCAGAGAATCCTTGCTAGTTTATGATATCAAGAGTGCATAAGAGGTAAAGACTCCAACGATTAATTCACAAATAAATGCTGAGTCTTTAAGAAGAGATTTTCAGTCTTACTCTCTCTCTGTTAGCAGAAATAGAAATGTACCTACTAGTATAGAAATATCTGAATGGCTTAAATATTAGACAATGATCTCAATGATCTCAAAGACCAATGCTGGAACATGTCATGTCTTAAATTAAAACAAAAAAGATTCAACCTCAAATGGGAGGCCCTTTTAGATCAATGTAACTGAGCAGCCCTGACAGAGGTCTTGACTCTAGTTCCATTAGTCTAGTTTCATGAAATGTAAGTGAGGGATCTAAAGCAGGAGGTGTGGAAGCAGAAACAGAAGGTCCCTTCGGTGGTAAAGGTAGTGGGGGCCACAGTAACACATTGTAGAAAGAAGCAGCCCCAGATCAAGATTATGGGGAAGGTCTACCAGTGAATCTCCATCTCAAAGATGGTGGAGTCGCCTGACCTGCAAATACTGCAGATCACCTGTGTCTTCTAACTCAAACAGTTAGATGGGAAATCAGGCCCAGGAGTTCTCAGGACATTTGTATCAGCTCTTCTGCCCTAGAGAAATATACAAACAACTCTGTGTTTTAAATCTAAGAGTCTGAGTAGAACCTCCATGAATTCACTGAGGTCATAATTACACCACATGGACTAGCTAGTCTGCATCACTTTGGCTCTCTGAAATAACAGTGAGATTAGTTCATGGGGAGAAAAGGGGAAGTTAAGAGAAAGAAGTGAGAGAGGTGGATGAAAAAGGACAAGAATGTGGGGAGTGAAGTAACTTGAAATTCTGACCTTTAGTCTGTTTGGAGACCCACGTGTTTATGTGTTTCTGGGACTCCTCTGGAGCTTTGACAAAGGATAGCTGCTCTATCTCTGAGTGATAGAACTGAAGACAGGATTTCTTAAAGGTCTGCAGAGAAAAATAATCAGGGGATAACATTGCAAAATATAGTGTCAGCAGGTGTTCCAACCTTCTGAATACTAGGGCATGAAAAGAAAAGCTAAAGTAAGTGTAGATATTACATTAAACAAGAAACATTTACATATACTAGATCTTTGCAAGTGAATAAACCAGACATGAATAAATAAAACATAACAGTAGTCAATTTTGAAATTATTTCAAGATATCATTGAAGAATAGCCTAGGCTGGCCAAGTATTAATGACCCTCCTGTCTCAGACGTCTAAATACAGATATTATAGATGTGTACCATCACAGTGACCAGAACTTGTTCCTTAATTCTCTCAAGTTCTCTAGGGTTCTTCTCCTGTGATCCATATCAACAAGTATTTGAATAGAATTGATGTCATTCTACTGATACCACTTACTGGGAGGAATTCACAAGTGCTCTCTGCAAAGAGCCTGTTGGCCGTTCTAAGCAAGTACTATTTGTTGGGCTTGTTCAGGATATGGAGAAGCCCCTGGAAGCCTTGATGGACATCTTTCTCTGTGTTTAAACCAAGTGCCTGTAAAGGAAAAGAATGAATCACTATGAGCTCAGTGATGAGACCTTGTGGTTGTAAATAAAACTTTCAAGCTGAGGAGATGGCTCAGCAGTGAAGTATGGGAGGCTCTGATGCGAGGTAGGTTGGTACTGAAACAATTAAAAATAGGAGTTAACCTTCCTCGCTGTGTTAGTTAGGTTTTCTAGTGCTGTGAGGAGACACGATGACCAAGGCAAACCTTGTAAAGGAAAATATTTAATTTGGGTGGCTCACTTACACTTCAGAGGTTCAGTCCATTATCATCATGATGGGACATGGCAGCATGCAGGCAGATAGGATGCTGGAGAAATAGCTGAGAGTCCCACATCTTGCAAACAACGGGAAATGGACTGCAATACTGAGTGAAACTTCAGCAAAAGAGATCTCAAGGCCTGCCCGTACAGTGACACACTTCCTTCAACGTGACCATACCTACCGATAGTGCCACTCCCTATGAGCTCATGGGGGCCAATTACATTCCAACTACCACGCTTGCCAATGAATAATTACAAAGTCTCTTCCTCTAAAAATAAAATAGATCTCAGCAACCTGTGTTTCAAATAATTTCAACAACTTTTTTTTTTCACATTGCACTATTTAGATTGAACCTAGGGTCTCAAGCATATGAGCCAAGAGCTCTATCACTGAGTTATAATCACAGCCCACTCCCTCCACTACTTTTTTTTTTCCATTTGAAACTAAGTTGTCCAGGCTAGCCTCGGACTTGGCATTCTCCTGTTTCAGTCTCCATAGTAGCTAGAATTAAAGGCCTGTGCCACCAGGCCTGGCATGAAATTTGGTTTGCTCCATTATGTAAGTGAAGTTTGGACAAAATTTTGAGAGTTTCCTCCAAGTTCTTACTCAAGAAAATGTATTACCTTAAAAGGAGTCTTACTGGGGAGGCAGGAGAGATAGCTCAGCAGTTGAAAATGCTGGTTGCTCTTCCAGAAGACAAAGGTTCATTCCACAGGGCAGCTCATAATTGTCTGTACCTCTTGTTCCACGGTATCTGACACCCTCATACAGACATACATGCAAGCAAAACACCAATGTATATAAATTATAAACAAATAAACAAATAAATAAGTCTTATTGGAGGAGACTCTGTCTTAGCTCCTCTTTAGCCCCTGCCCCATGAAACAGTGTGAGCACACTCCTACCCTCCCTTCTCAGCAGCCCTTAGGCAAGTGAAGCAGGTGTGGGGTGACAGACAGCTTACCTGAGACATCTGGACTGCAGTGTCTCCCTTTGCCCCAAGAGGAGAGCAGAGGAGATGCTCATGGGAGAATAACAGACATTTTTCGAAGGGTTGCTTTCACAGAGCATCTTTAAAAGGTGGATGGCAAAGTTGCCATTTGCTTCAGACAGAGTATTCATGATGCAGAGTCTGGAAACAAAGGAGAAATGGTACTCAACACAACACTGAAGGTTCATTGACCTGACTCAGGGGAATCTGGGACTCTACTCTTGGTTCTCATTCAAAGCTCAAAAGTATTTAAAATTGGACTTTAAAATTCATTCTTGGTCACAGTTCTTCCAATCTTAGGATTATTATCTATGTGTGGTCATGACAGCAGACCAAACTAGTGTCTGTGTCATCTGCATAGGTAGAAGGTCAGATCATCAGGACTGCACACACAGGACACAGCTGAGAGAGGGGGCCTCTAGTCTCCTTCCATACACACGAGCTCCTCTCTCTGAAGATGGTGGCCTGGAGGATAAATAGGAGGAGGAGAGAAAAGAGGAAGGAAAGAAGAAAACAGACATGAGCATCCAGGTCCTCTAGCCTGGCTTCAGCAAAACTGCATTCTGGGTCTGCCTGTGAAGACTCCTCTGAGATGTCCAGGTGTGCATTAGACAGAGTCCCTGCATTTGCAGCTGCTACAGGACAGACATGGAGATGCTGAATGAGACCCAAAGACAGGCTGGTGTCACCAGCTCTGCTGTGGAGCAGGGAGCATCCACCTGCAGTGGCTGCTCAGGAGGCCTTGATCAGGCAATGGCACCAGGCTGTTTCTCTGTGGAGCATACCTCACTCCCAGTTGAATGGACAGTTTGACCTAGACTAAGTGACTGCTCCTAACATCTTAACCCAAATCTGAGTCCCTGCACATCCCATGGCTGTGCTCTGACTCTCATATGACCTTTGAACACTGGAAGTGTGTTTCAGAGTGCTTCAAGCACTTTAAAGACACACAGAATATGGCATTTAAAATGTTTTAATAACTTAGGCTTTTCTTAATATGAGACACATCTGCTCCTGGCAGCACCAATTACTTCAAGAAGGATGATGGAGTTTGCTTTCTTTGTGGCAAAAGCTAGCCATTTGGGCAAAAAACTGACCTTGCCTTGACTGCTGACAGTATACTGTATAAACTGGACTAGCAGGACACAAAGAAAAGTGACTGCCAAACTTTGCCAAGACAGGGTAGGGTAAGACAGTCCTTCAATATTTCCTGCTTCACAAAAAGTCCATCAGATGTTCTAGTCCTGTGGGCTGAAGATGGATTCCCCAACATTACAGAGGAACATTGGGTGACTGTCCAGACAGCCAACTGTTACTGTCATTTTGCTTAATTTTGGAAGTCACTTGCAATGCTCTTTCTGTTCGCTCAGATAATATTATATCCTTCTCAGGCCCTTGATAGGGTGAAGACTAGACAGTTGTAGTTCCCCTGAGTCATGGTAAACAGGTATTTTACATACAAAACTTTGCACTCTTCAGGAGAGGAGACCTAACAGAATAATCTCTCTAAATTTGCCAAGTACCTATAGACTGAACATTGAAAATGTATTTCTTATTTGATAATTGTTCTTGTTGTATGTAGTTTCTTTTTTATTAAGATTATTAACTTTCCTTTCTATTTGGACAATATTTGATAATAATTCTTATTGTAACTTTAATCCCAGCACTCAGGAGACAGAGCCAGTCAGATCTCTGTGAGTTCGAGGCTAGCCTGGTGTACAGAGCGAGGTCCAGGACAGGCACTAAACTACACAGGGAAACCTTGTCTTGAAAAAAAAAACCAAAAAAAATTCTTATTGTATATAGTTTTACTATGTTAGAGTTAGAACCTTTCCCTTTTTATTAGCCAAAAAGGGGGAAATGTTGCTGGATTTCTGTTTATGTCTCTGGTCTGTTGTTCAACTGAAAAGGGGTGGAGTTTCCATTCAGCTGGCCCTGGAATGGATCAGCAAGTTTTGGAGGACCCAGGAGAGAGAGTGTGACCTGAAGAGAAGAGATGATGTGGGCCCTTTTTGGGAAGAAGGTGGCAGCAGGTGTTAGGGGTGGCTTGTGATTTACCTCAGGTTTTTCAAAACAATCTTGTATATGAAACTCTACATTGAAGAGGAAGCCAGCTAGTGTGGTTCAGCATCTTCTCAAGTTGTCATAAAAAGAGACAGGACAACTTTCTAACTCCTGTTCAGTATTCAGTGTGCAGCATGCTTTCTTAACTACTGTTAAGACACCTGGGTCCGTTTCTTTACTGCTTCAAATGTGTCTACAGACAACATCCAAGTCACTGTCCTTTCATGGACTTGTGGGTGACATCACTAAGATATGTGCTGGAGTGAACCTTAGAAAATCCTGCGCACACAGATGACTAAAGATATTACCAGAGTGTGTCCTGGTTGAGCATTATCAATTTGGTAATCCCATGGCCCCTGTTACACTACTCCCTGGCTTCCCTGATAAGATTTCTTCCTGACAGCAAATTGATGGTATTTTATGTGTATTTTCCTGATTATTAACTTATTGACTTATTTTATCTGATTTACATGGTTATTTATTTATTGAACTGTGTATTTGTGTGCGTGCCAACTGTGGTGCTCACAGAGAGGTCAGAGGACTACTTGATGGACTCAGTTCTCTTCTTCCACCAGGTGCATTCTGGGAATCAAACTGCAGTTGTCAGTCAAGGCAGGAAAAATCTCCACCCACTGAGCCATCTCTGAGATCCCTGACTTACAGAAATTTTTATCTGTCTTTTATCATTTAGCATTGATTTCTGATATTTCCTCAGTCTTACGATGTTGTTCAGTATATGTAAATGAGTTACTTCTACACTACCCCACTAGTTGAAACATTGCTTATCCTTTTCATTGGTCGTCAACACTATCTTCAATTCAAAAGCAATGAACACAGACTGGAAAAACTGGATGTTTATATATAAAAGAATCACATTGGGCTCCTACCTCATGCCATACATAAAATATAATTCAAACTTGATCAGTGAAATAATATTAAAGCCACAAGCCGTGAAAGCCTTGGAGGAAAACATAGGGGCAGTTCTTTTTGACCTTGAGCATGGCAGTGGGTTTCTTAGCTGCGGCAAGGATAGACTGAATGATAAACATAATATTAAACTTGTGGAACTTCATTGACAATACTCAGTTTGTATGAATGAAAGGGCATTACAAGAAAGCAGAGTGAAAATCTACAAAACATATACAGACTAGGTAAATCTTCAGAAACAGAGAAGATTGGTGGTTACAAAGTGGGGAAAGAATGGAGAATCAGTGCCTGATGGTTATGCAATGTGTCTGAAAGGGGATTAAAGATGAAGACGGCACGCCCCTGACAGGCACTGAAGTTCTTATCCATATATTGTTGATTTTTGTTACAGGAATAATTGCAATAAAAAGTCCTTAAAGGGCAATAATAGGTATTATCCAAGTGTTAAGAAAACTTAGAGTACTCTTCTTTAAAAATGTCTTTACTTTAAATTTATGTGTATGGGAGTGAGTCTGATTGGGGATATGTGCATCTTGTGTGTATAGGAGCCCATTGAAGGTGAAAGAGGGCATAAGCTTCCTTGAAACTGGGGTTGCAGGAAGTTGTTAGCAGTCATGTGGGTTCTGGAAAGTAAATCTGAGTCCTCTGCAAGAGCAGCAAGCTGACTTAACATCTGAGCCTTCTGTCCAGCCCCATTATGGCACTCTTACATGGTGAAATCACTTCTAACTGCCTGTAAGTAGCACAGCCTGGACTATATGGCATAGAAAGATATAACCCTGGCCCCTGGTGACCATGGATTCTAGTTGGGGGATTATCCAAGATGCAGAAGGTTAACAGATAAAGCAACTTCTCTATGTGGTCCAATTAAAGTTCAAAGAGCACACATGGTTGATCAGAAAAATAAATTTATTGTGAAATAATCTTTAAGGACTTCATAGAATTTAACTATTACAGTTGGTGGTGGACAAACACAATAGTCTACAGAAGTATGACTTCTACAAGGATAACATGTGATAGTCCAAGACAGCTGTCATGACAGCTAGATAACTTGAAAGAGTAGTAAAGGCCAGCTGTTAGAGGACCACATTGCCAGTACCTGTCCCCAAGCCTAACACAGTGGTGGGCACATTCCTGGTGAGTGGTGGACAACAAAGAAGATAAATTTAAAATGTGCATTAAGGACCAATCACTAGTAAACTGTAGTAGCTGTCATCATCCACAAAAGCATTTACTATGATGTAAGCAGGTTAAGGCAAGTGATGGGGAGAGTCAAGGAGCCAGGAAAGGACAGCGTGTAGAGCTGGCATGGCTTGTCTGTGCAGTGAGGGGGCATTTACTTAGGGTCACCTTAGAGAACTTTGTAGGCCTCTCTTGTGGGAATTGTTTGCCTCCTTTGTTGTTTACACAACAGGAAACCCAACCACTCTGTGATCCTGTGACCTGGCAAAGGGCACTGATGAATGTCGGGATAGGGGAGATGATTGTGGGCATCCTAAGATCAGGCTGCCAGGAGGAAAGGGCCCTCATCTTGGAACATGGAGTCCCCCATATGCCCATCCTCACAGAGCTGTAGGAGTAACTGTTTCCCACACAGTAAATGTGTCTTTACGGAGACGAGAGCCTGCCACAGAACAGGAGGGTGTTGGTTTTGTTGTGCCTGATGAAGAAAAGGAAGGGGTGGTCTGCACAGAATGTTGAGACTTCACTTAAGCAGAAAGGTACATCTATGCCAGCTGAGGCTGCTGCAGCCTCGGTACCTTCTTCATTGACCTCCACAACACTCTTGTGAACAAACTTGGACAGACACAGGTCTCTCTCCGGAGACATTCCTGATAAGTCAGCTTTGCCCCCTTGGAAGACATCTACCATCCCCAAGCGCTGAAACACAGACTTCATGTCATAATTCTCTTGCAGTTTAAATTTTGGAAGGAAAACCTCAACATCAGTGCTCCTCATAAAGTCTGGTTTGGTCCAGGACATTAACTTCTCAAAAGTGAGATTGTTTTCCACCTGGCAAAGCAGAATTAGAGACTTTCAGATTCAAAGGTGAGATCTTAGGGAGAGGCTCATGGGTACAACCTGCTCTCAGTTCCACCCATCATCCTGCAGGGGGCACTGTCTATTCACATGGCCAGACGGTGTGAGGGTCTCACTGTCCTGCTAGCTTGTATGAGGCTTCCCTGATAGGCATGGAAGACAAGCAGCCCAGGGCTGGGAAGACCTGGCTGTCCTCTGCATCATTTCTGAGACATCTTTAATTCTTACAGGTGTTCATGTCCAGGAGATTATGGAATAGGTTATGTTTGCTTTTGTTTTCTTAATCTAGACTTAGCTTTGAAGGTAGTACATCATTACTACTAAAAAATGTGAAAAATTGGAAACATAGAACTTATTGTGGGCCACAACAGAATGGATGTTTATCTAGGGATATTCTTTCTGTTTTCTGAGCTGTTGTGGCTTAAGTATAAAATTACACTGAAAGCCTCACTTCTGAAACCTTGTTTTGGAGGCAGCTAAGATTTTCGAAATGAGGGACTCCGGCTTAATAAAGGAAGTAATTACTGGAGGTGTACCTATGAAGGTCATCCTTGGTCCTTTGTCCTTTGTCCTTTCTCTGCTTCCTGTTTACTAAGAGGTCTGCAGTCTCTGCCACAAGCATCTATCACTATCAAACCCGTGGATGGGCAAGGTAACTTGAAATGAGCCCTCTGAATCTGTGATCCAACATAAATCCTTCCTCCCATAGACTGTTGATGTCAAGCATTTTGTCAATGATGAAAAACTAACACACTAGAAAAACAATGCCACAGTCAGGGAGCTGGATGGGATGAGCCAGGGGAGCTGCTGTGCTCACAAAGACGCCTTTGGTCATGCTTATTCCATTGCCCTCCATTCAGAGGATGGCTAACACACTTTGGGGTGTCCTGCTGCAAGGGAGCCCTAGATGTGCCATTATGATGTGCCTGACTCTGCCCTCCCCAACTGCATCCCTCCTCTTCTTCTTTCTTGGGTAAAAGTGCAATATTTTTTCTGTCATTTTAAGTTCTCAGAAATTAAACAAAATACTAACAAAGATCATGCTATGGGGCTGTGTTTATGGAGGGGACTATTTTCCAACCACTGTGCTAAGTTTCTTGTTGGGTTGTCCTCACTTCATCCTATCAGGTCTGTATCTCCCATTCTAGTGATGAAGTTGTGTCATATGGCAAGATCTCACAATCCACAGTGGCAGTCTTGGACACAGCTTTGATCCTCAAACACAGGGACTGCACAGAGCTGGAAGCTGAGCGTGTGAGAACTACACACTCATATGGCAGGTGCCAAGTTGAAAACATTGAGCTCTGCTCTAATGAGAAAGGACACCAGGGACACTGGATTCTTCTCATAGACATCTAGAGTGGTGACTGCTACAGACTTTCCCGCCTCACCTGGCTGAGGTCCACACCATCATCTGGGAGCAGGACCACCAAGCTCAGCTCCGTGCCCTCATAGGGCATCACCAGCACCTGTGCCTGAACTTCTTTCATGTAGGCGAGGTTAAAAGTGTCTTCCTGACACATCATCTGTACTGGTCTTTGCTCTCTCTGAACAGACAAATCAAGGACATAAAAGACATTATTGACAGAGTTAAGAAGGTTTCCAAATGAGCTGCAGTTAATACCAATTAATACAATGCAAACACTACTCATGTTTCAGTGACCACTTAGTCAATGTCTGCCAGCCTCTTCCTGCTTTCATTAAAAATATGTGTTGTATGCAGATATGGGACTGTTGTAGAAAGGGTTCTATAGTTGTCATGAAACACCATGACCAAAGGCAATATGGGGAGGATGGGTTTATTTCATCTTACAACTCTCAGGTCATATTCCATCACTGAGTGGAGTCAGAGCAAATTTTGATGTTTAATGCATCATTTTAATTAAAATATTCTCATGTGTTCGACTTCCATATTTTAAAAAATACCCCTGGGCTATCAGAACCAAAACAATTCATTAAATCAAAGAAAGATTCATGAGATTCTGTCCAGGTGGTCCCCCAACTTTTAAAGGGTTGATAAAAATTTTCTGTCATCAGACTATAATTTCATCACAAAGATACATGGAGATCTTTCCAGAGGGTCCCCAATTTGTAGCCACTTAACTGAAATTTTCCTTCTCCCTAATGGGCTATCAGGATGGAGCTCTGCTCTAAGCCAATGAGTACCTGTGCTCTGGAGCTCTCTGCTCATTGGTGGGTTAGAAGGTTGTGACCCATCGTGAACCTCTGAGCATGTGTGCTCCTGTTTCCAGGTTGTTTTCTGAGAGAATATAACTGTCTGTAGTCCCATTCACATGACTATGACAGTAATCCAGTCATTTGATGAAAATTTATTCTGTTACTTATATGCTGTTTCCTTAAACATAATTGTTGAGCATATTAAATGATAAAAATCCTGTTTCTGATGTGTTAGTCATTCCCTCTGGACAGATCTCCATGTATCTTTGTGATGTTTTACAGTCTCATGACCTAATACAAAGCAAAAAATTTTTGTTGACACTTTACAAGTGAGGGAGCCAATAAAAGAACTCATTCATTTACTAATTACAAATTGCCCATTAAAAGAACTCATTCATTTATAATATTTTTTAAAGTTTTGCTAGTTAAAAATAAAAGAATGGGGATTTTAACATTCATAAGACTCCAAAGTGAATTAAGTTATATTTTATATGCTTTGGGCAGGCTATCCTAATATCTACTTTAATTCAAATTATGCTCCAATTAAGACTGATATCTTAATCACTCTGTTTCAGTATTAGAAATGTATAAATAGTGCTTAATTATGACAAATTGTCCAATAATTTCAAATGCTTTTTAATTAAATGTTACACCACTAAATAAATGTTTGCATATGCCCTTCCACTCTGCCTCATGCTCTGTCCAGACAATATACTACTTTAGCAGCTCAATTTTGACATTCTGGAACTTATAGGAAAATTTTCTAAAATGATGTAGAAGCAATGGTCACATGAGAAATTATCAAAAGCAGTCATAGCCACCAACAGAATGCAAAATAATACAGGCAGTAAATACTCTATATTCCTATCATTTTTTTATGGAGTTTAACCATCATTCAAAATAAATGTTTCAAATGGTTTTCTGTGCTTTCCTGTTCTCTCTCTTTCTGGGCTGAGGATCAAGCCTAGCACCCACACAGGACATGGGATCTCTACCACTGAGCCCCAGAGCTACACATTCATGACTACACGTTTCCATGCAATCTCTTCATCACACTGGCATGAACTTTTGAATACTGGTCTTTACCTTGTTAATTTTAAAGGGCATTTCCTTTGTACTATCTTTGTCAAATGGTTGATGCCATTTTCCTTTGAAATATAAGGCATTGACAAGAACCAGCCTAGTCGCTTCATCAACTGAGTCATTCGACAGCAACTCTGGAATTTTCCCTTTTGACAAAGCAGAGACTTCATTCAGGTTCATGCTATACAAATGTAAGTAATTAACTGATATGACAGCTGGACAAATTGCTGAATGTGCATAAACATATGAACAAATAAATCAAAACAACATACCAACACCCATTTTGACTCAAGGTCATAGACACTGGAGGAACACGGCCAAGGTGAGGATGGTGAAAGACATTCTCTCTTGAGAAAAGTAGATTTCAGAAAAGCAGAAAAAAAGAACATGACTCCAGAATGAAAAACAAAGAAGCCGGAAATGTGGAAGGGGTCACAGGGCACCAGGGTTTCCCCCATGTGCTACTGATGGTTGCCATCTTGACAGGGTCTGGATCAAGCCAGAGAACTATCTCTGGGCAGGTCTGTGAGGACATTTCCCAGAAAGAGTAACTAATGGAGACGACGCTCTCCCAAGGGAGCAACAGCTTCCTGTGCTACCCTAATATAAAGACCTAGAGAGAAGCAGCACTGCTTTGGTCTGCCTGCTTTAGTCCCTGCTGGTGAGTGCATCTACACTGTTCACACCACTGTACCTTCCATTTTCAGCTGACACTGAAGTGCACGTTTGCTAAGACTTTCATGTGTGCTAAGACTAGTGGCTCTCTGGAATACTCTAGACCTTCCATGCCAGATTGAGACTGCTGAAGTCTCCAGCTTCATAGACTGGGCAGCTACCAGATTCTTAGCCTCTCCCCATGTAGATGGCCACTATTGGACTACTTAGCCTATATTGTGTGTGCCTATCTATTAAATCACCTCTGTAATATGCATTCATTGTGTTGTTCTAGGGAACACTGACTAATACATGACTGTTTAATACAGCATCTCATCTAGCATTCCACGTTCAGAAACTCAAAGCAGGAAGTAGCTTGTGGAGGAAATATTGTTATTACATACTTTGCAGTGCTATCCATCCCTGGAAGAGATAATGCAGGTGAAAGGACAGAATCCTTTCTTCTGTATTAATGAGTTTCCTCAATGGAGAAGAAAATCCTTGCTAACTTACAAGATCAAGAGTACACAAGAGGTGTAGACTCCAACAGGAATTGGCAAATGATTGATGAGTCTTTAAGAAGAGGCTCTCACTCTATACTATCTCCGTTAGGAAAAATAAAAATGTACCTAGTGGTAGAGAGGCATCTGAGGGGTTCAAATATTAGAAAATGATTTCAATGATCTCAAAGACCAATACTGGAACATGCCATCTCTGAAATAAAAATAACTAAAGTTCAACCCCAAATGGGAGGCTCCTTAGGTTAATGTAAGTGAATGTCCATGACAGAGTGTCTTCAGTGGAAATCATGTCTAGTTTCACCAAATACAAGTAAGGGATCCGAGGCAGGAACTGTGGAAGCAGAAACAGAAGTCCTCTTCAGAGGTAAAGGCGGTACAGGCTCAGGCAACACAGACTGTAGGAAGATCCAGCCCAGGGCAAGATTATGAGGAACTTCCAAACATGCATCTCCATCTTAGAGATGGTGGAGTCACCTGACCTGCCATCACTGCAGACCATCCATGTCTTCTAATGTAAACTGTTAGACTGGAAATCAGGACATTTGTATCAGCCCCTCTGTCCTAGAGAAATACACAAACAACTCTGTTTTTGTTTTTTGGTTTTTCGAGACAGGGTTTCTCTGTGTAGCTTTGCGCCTTTCCTGGAACTCACTTGGTAGTCCAGGCTGGCCTCGAACTCACAGAGATCCGCCTGGCTCTGCCTCCCGAGTGCTGGGATTAAAGGCGTGCGCCACCACCGCCCGGCACAACTCTGTTTTTAAAGTCTTAAGTGTCTCAGTAAAATCACCATGAATTCACTGAGGTCTAAATTACACCATGTGACCTAGCTGGTCTGCATCCCTTTGACTCTCTGAAATTGTGGTGGGATTAGTCAGTGGGGGGAGAAGGGAAGTTAAGAGAAAGGAGGGAGGGAAGAGCAGAGAGGGGTGGATGGAAAGGACAAGAATGTGGGGTGTGAAACATCTTGAAATCCTGACCTTCAGTCTGTTTGGAGACCCATGTGTTTATGTGTTTCCGGGACTCCTCTGCTGCTTTGACAAAGGACAGCTGCTCCAGCTCTGAGTGATAGAACTGAAGACAGGACTCCTTAAAGGTCTGGAGAGAAATGTGTTCAGTGAGGTAACATTGCAAAATATAGTGTCAGCAAGCTTCCCAAACTTCTGATACTGTGGCATTAAAAAACAAAACTAAGACAAATGTAAATGTCACTTTTAGCAACAAATATCTTCATGTACTAGGCCTTTATAAGGTGGAATGACCAGACTTGAATAAATAAAAATTACAAGTAGTCATATTTTAAATGTTTCAAGATATCATTATATAATTATGATCTTTGGGGAAGGTTATGGAATTGAGTCTCTCTCTATAGCCAACCCTGGACTAGAACTCATGACCTTCCTGTCTCAGCCTTCTAAATGTAGATATTATAGATATGTATCATCACACTGGCTAGAACTTGATCCTCAATTTTCTCACATTTTCTAGGGTCCTTCCTCTGTGATCTATAGCAACAAGTACTTGAATACAATTGATATCATTCTACTGATACCACTTACTGGGAGGAATTCACAAGTGTTCTCTGCAAAGAGCCTGTTGGCCGTTCTAAGTGCGTACTTTCTATTGGGCTTGTTCAGTATATGGAGAAGTCCCTGGAAGCCCTCTTGAATGTCTTTCTCTCTGTTTAAACCAAGTGCCTGTAAAGGAAAAGAATGAATCTTTATGAACTCAGTGATGAGATGTCTTGATTTTAAAACAATTTTCAAGCTAAAGAGATGGCTCAGGAAGTAAATTACATGAGAATCTGATGCAAGGCAGTTTGGGATCGAAACAAATAAAATGAGGAATTAATCTTCCTTGCCAATGAATACTTACAAAGTCTATTGCTCTAAAAAATGAGGCAGATCTCAGCAACCTATGTTTCCAATAATTTCAGTAACTCTTTTTCTCATTACAGTATTGGAACTGAAGCTAGGTCCTCAGTCATGCTAGACAAGAGCTCTAAGTTATAAGCCCAACACCCTTCCTCTATAATTAAAAAAGGAATAAAACAATAACACAAAGACCTTTACATGTGAAACTGACTTTCCCAGGCTAGCCTTGAACTTGAGATCCTCCTGTCTCAGTGCCCTTAGCAGCTGCTATTAAAGGTCCATTCCACCAAGCCTAGCATGAGATTATTTAGCACCATTTGCTAAGTGAAGTCTGGACAAAATTTTAAGGGTTCCCTCCAAATTTTACTCAGAAAATGGTTTGCCCCTATAAGAAGTCATACTTGAGGAGACTATGGTTCCCTTCCTCTTTAGCCCTTGCCCCATGAAACAGTGTGAGCACATTCCTACCCTCCCTTCTCAGCAGCCCTTAGGCAAGTGAAGCAGGTGAGGGGTGACAGACAGCTTACCTGAGACATCTGGACTGCAGTGTCTCCCTTTGCCCCCAAGAGGACCATAGCTAGAGCAGAGGAGATGCTCACGGGAGAATAACAGACATTTTCCGAAGGGTTGCTTTCACAGAGCATCTTTAAAAGGTGGATGGCAAAGGTGCCATTTGCTTCAGACAGAGTATTCATGATGCAGAGTCTGGAGACAAAGGAGAAATGGTACTCAACACAGCACTGAAGGTTCATTGACCTGACTCAGGGGAATCTGGGACTCTACTCTTGGTTCTCATTCAAAGCTCAAAAGTACTTAAAATTGGACTTTAAAATTCATTCTTGGTCACAGTCCTTTCAATCTTAGGATTATTATCTATGTGTGGTCATGGCAGCAGACCAAACTAGCGTCTGTATCATCTGCAAAGGTAGAGGTCAGATCATCAGGACTGCACACACAGGACACAGCTGAGAGAGGGGCCCGCTAGTCTCCTTCCATACACACCACCTCCTCTCTCTGAAGATGGTGGCCTGGAGGATAAATAGGAGGAGGAGAGAAAAGAGGAAGGGAAGACGAAAACAGACATGAGCATCCAGGTCCTCTAGCCTGGCTTCAGCAAAGCTGCATTCTGGGTCTGCCTGTGAAGACCCCTCTGAGATGTCCAGGTATGCATTAGACAGAGTCCCTGTATTTGCAGCTGCTACAGGACAGACATGGAGATGCTGAATGAGACCCAAAGACAGGCTGGTGTCACCAGCTCTGCTGTGGAGCAGGGAGCATCCACCTGCAGTGGCTGCTCAGAAGGCCTTGATCAAGCAATGGCACCAGGCTGTTTCTCTGTGGAGCATACCTCACTCCCAGATGAATGGACAGCTTGACCTAGACTAAGTGACTGCTCCTAACATCTTAACCCAAATCTGAGTCCCTACACATCCCATGGCTGTGCTCTGACTCTCATATGACCTTTGAACACTGGAAGTGTGTTCCCGGGTGCTTTCTACAGTGCTTTTTTAAATGCCGATCAAATAGCCTAGGGAGTCTCAGATCATCATAACCCATCCTTCTCTCTCCCCAGAGAGATGGGCACATAATCCTGGAAGTGTGTAACCCATACTTCTCTCTCCCCAGAGAGATGGGCACATAATCCTGGAAGTGTGCATAGATCCTGTGACTTCTCCTCTTATGCCACACGGGGTTCTTGAGGAAAGCTGGGGCAGCTTTATTTAAATGACTGACCTTCTGGTTGCTCTTCTCATCTGACCCAGCTCCCACACCTACCTTATAGTTCATCCTCATGTCCCTTTAAAATGGCTTCTGAATCCTTGAAGTGCTGTTTATTCCACCGAGAAGGTCATCTACCCCCTCTCTGTCACTGAGTCCAAACTACTCACCCTTCCCTCCTTCACTGGGACAGGACCACCTAAGGACCTCATCTCTTTACCACTTCTGAGTGTAATTCTTTCTCTTACAGTTCGTTGTCTTCACCACAGTTAGTGCTCTCTGAATGAAAGGGAGATGTCTGGCCCACCGATTCTAATCATCTGTAAGCATGCTCAGGATAAACAGTGGTTTGGGGCCATGTCCTGTCAATATGGAGTCATGCGTTTCTATGGCTGGAATGAAGAGTGCTCAGATTGGAGTGGAGCCATCTGATCTTTACAGGGCACAGAGGTAAGAGAGACATGAACTCACAGATACTGGAGGACATAGTCAAATGGACTAGATGGTAGGACCTGAGAGGAAGCAGGACAGAGGACAGTGGAGAAGGCCCCTGAGACCCCGCAGCACATATGCCTGACAGAGAAGGGTCAATATAACTTCAGGACCCCACCCCTAAGGCCAGCCTCACTGCCAATGGCCTTCTGGTTTTTAGAGAAGTCACCTCTGTGGATGCCCACCAGACACCACCTGCCTTCTGTCACTTTTACTAACACTCTGGCCCTGGGTTCCTTCCCCTGGACTTAGGCTGGACCTTCTAATCCTAGACCCTGCCAGTCCCACAGCCTTGGACTGAGCCAGTAGCCCTCACCTGCCAACTTGCAGCCTCCCAGTGCAGTGTTCAAGGCTTGATGCTCCTGGAGTGCAGGAAGGCCCTTTATTCACTGCAGGAGGCTGACATCATGCTCAGAGCCCCAGGCCAGAGGAAGAGGGACTGGCCTCACCTCTTCCTGCTCTGTCCTCAGCAGGGTGGGGATAGCCAAGGGTTAGTGAACACCTAGGCCCTAGAGAAAGGAAAACTAGTGGGATCTTGAGTCTTTGGTTGTCAGTCACCAAGGGAGACGGATTCCCAGGATGCCAAGAACACATGAGAGTTGTTCCTGATCTCAAGTCTCCATCCATAGAATGGATTCAGCTGTGAAGGGGTTGACTCCAGGAGTCCTGTTAGCTCCACACTAGTATAGACCCACATACAGAATCCTGGTGCTAAGTTCTAGAAGGGACTTTTCCAACTGCAGACTGCTCCATGTGAACACTTCTCCTTACAAAGTAACAGAAATAGACACTGAGGCAAATTAGTACAGGAAATCATGTCCTCCATTCCTGGACATGGATCACTGTATTTGCATGCCCTGAAGAGACTTCCTTAAATTTGGTGTCTTAAGTGTCTCAGCTTCTCTAATTTTTATAATTAAAATAATGTATTTTATGTGTGTGAGTGTTTTACCTGCATGCATGTCTGTGCATCAATTGCATGCCTGGTGCCCACAGAGGTCAGAAGACTGATCTCCTGGACTAGAGTGCTGCTTACATCCTTGGGATGTCTGCACCTGACCATGCTGATGTTAGCTTAGGAACTATGTCCCAAGACAGACACGTTTATATCAGAAACGTTTGGTCTCAAGGAACTGATTTGTCCTTTAAAGCATACATTCAGTGTCTTTTAGTTTACTTACAGAGGTATGTGACAGTCATCACCATCCAATTCTAGATCCTTTTGGTAACTGACAAAAAGAAATGAACTGCCGATTATCAGTGTCTATTTCCCACACCCACCCTTCTTTCCTGGAAAACACTAATCTTTTTTCTGCACGTTTTTCCCAGTTATGAGCATTTCTTATGAAGGAAATATGTGGTCTTGTGTGTGGTCTTCTTTTCTAACCTGGTGTTTTCTATACTCTTGCTTATTGGTTCAAGGTGTCAGCAACTTGGGAGTGAGCCGCAGACATGCTACATTGTACCACCTAGAGTGGGTTGAGTTCTTTTCAGAAACCTCGACTCAGGTGAAGGCACAATTTTTGACTCTGCCACAGAAAGGAATTTCAGGATGAGCCAGTATGAAGTAGAGTTGGATTTATTAAGAAGCAAACACATATGCATTTAAACACAATAATAATATACAGAGGGGGGGCCAGTAGGCAAAGAAAGGATGAGACACACCTAAGCATACAGGTGTCTCCAGGGAGAGCATGGCTTCAGTGTTTTGGCGGTACCTACAATGTGGCTTTGGTGACTCTCCAAAGTTAGATCATTAAAAGTTGCTAAGAAACCTTCCTTTCCCCTTTTTACTTAATAGAGGTCCAATATTTAATTGGTGTAGTATTTAAGGACAAGCTTTTAAAACATCAACAATTTAAGCTATATGAGACCAAGATACATAAACAGAACTTCAACATAGTAAGATGCCTTCTGGAACAGGACCATTAGAGACTTCACAGACACACAAAAAGCTCACACTGTCTACAGGATCACACATGTAGTTCTCCCCAAGGTCAAGGTTTCATTTGGCTGAGCCTGAGAGCTCACTCAATTTCACACTACCTGTGGCACACTCAATCTAAAAAGCTTTCTTCTCCATGTGCTCTACCTTCCTGGCTTATGGACGGCAGCTTTTCACCAATCTCTTCCTCTCAGAAGCTTCCTGGTGCCATTGCCTTCCCCAGGGTGCTCACTTTCTGCTGCTTGGCTCCATGTTTCCAAGGAGGCTGCTCACACCCCTTGTCTTCTGACCCTGACCCAGCAGGGAGTGACAGCAGCTGAAGGGACAGAGGCTTCTGGCTTTCTGTCTCATCTTGCTTGAGGGAAGGTTGGCTTGCTTACGTGCAGCATCTGTGTCCTCAGTCACCCTGTGTTCTCCACCCCGGAGGGGATTTCAACCGTCCCTTCCTTTAGCTTCTCTAGCTCCTCTACTTTGACCAACAACTTCTGACCATTTCCTGTCTTTTCTTATTTTTGGAGTGTGTGTGTGTGGGGGGGGTCTCCCCACAGTACTGTAGTGAATCCTGTTCTTCTTCTAAAGGACAGTCAAAAGTGACTACATACATCAAAAATCCACCAAGGAAGAAATAAATGCATCAAGTTCCTGTCTGAACTTTTCAACTCTCCATTAAGTGAGCAGCCATATCAGCAGAAGGTATGCATCAGGTTCATAGAAAGACTTCCTTTTCTTTCTCTACTTCTCTTTTTTCTCTTCTACTTTCTGTTGATTGTCTGTGGATCCTACACCACCCATCCACCTGTCATCCTGTATCTATCCTCTGGCCCTGCAACCTCTGCCCCCCAAAACAAAACAAAACAAAATCCAAAATGAAAGAAAGAAAAATCTTGTCATGGAAGCTGCAGTGTATCAGAGTAAGCCACACAGCTTAAACTTTAGTCCATATATCTTTACTTGCAAGTGTTCATTGTAATGAGTCTTTGGTCTGGTTCGAAGCCGCTGGTTCCTGCAACACTATCAGTACTGGACCCTCATGAGGACTCTTCTTGGATATTCTATTGTTGCCCTGTGTCATGGAGATCCTGCAGCTTTGGCTCTACAGGATCAGCCCCTTCATGGGCTCCAGCAGATCATAGATGGGTTGGATGTCCTAATTCTCGGACGGGGTGGTAGTTGGGTTGGTCAGTCCCCCTCGTTTCCCTCATCCTCACCACCAGAGTGGTCGCGTCCGCCTCGACCAGCAAGGAAGATGCAACCTCAGGCTCTTCTCCAAGCAGTTTATTCAGGAACCTTGAACAATCTTCTGACCCCGGGGAAAGCCATCTTCTCACTCTCACTCTCACTCTGATCTCCTTCCTCTCCTCCGATCTTTCTCCTGGGGAAAGCCAGCCCACACCCTTTATAGCCACTGGGCAATCAACCCCGTAGTGCCACGTGGACAATGCCGATAGGGTCAGACATATGCAAGCAAGCCAGATTAGGTCCAGGTGTGCAGAAGCAAGCCAGATCCTAGCCTTAGCCAAATAAGGAGCACCTGCCATCGGGAAGGCAGAAGCCGGACGCCAGCGCCATCTTTGAGGCACGGCCGTTCACGGCTCTCTACACAGAGTGAGCTCTCCAGAACTATCTCTAGTTAGCTCACCCTATGCAACAAGCAGCAAGGGGTGGGCCAGTTTTCCTGCTCTCAAGCCCTCAGGGAGGGCTCACCCACACCTATACCACCAGGACTAGCCAGCTCTACTGTGTTGTCCAGGAGAGGTACAGGTATAGTCAGATTTTTCCTTGGGTCACCAGCTCACAAATAACAACAGGGAAAACTTATTATTAATTATGAAAACTCAGACTTAGATTAGGCTTGTCCCACTAGCTCTTATAACTTAAATTAACCTGCTTCTATTAATCTACATTTTACCATGTGACTTTTTGCCTTTCTTTTATTCTGTATGTCTGACTCCTTCTATGTTTCATTGGCATTTAGCTGCCATAATTCAAGCACCTAGATTCCTCCTCCTCTCCCTTCCCCCAGAAACCCCACTTATCCTCCCTGTCCAGCTATTGACCATTCCGCTCTTTGTTACACCGGTTACAGCAATGCATCTTCACACAGTGTACAAATATCCCACGACATGCAGGGCCACTCTCCTGAGTGCTGCACCTGAGGAGGGAGGGGCAGGACCAGTGTTCCTGCTTTCATGATGTGAGGGGCAGCTCTCCCACCTGTCACGGGTAGCAAAGATGGGGTGGGGATACATCTCTCCCTCACCCATGCCACTGTATGGCAGATGAGGGGTGGGGCCAGATCTTGCCTGCTCACATTTGGGATGGGCTCACCCAGGCCCCTGCCAACAGGGTTGGCTCTACTGTGCTGTGCAGGTGAGGTCAGGGCCCACTCTCCAGAGTGCTGCAGCTGGTGAAGGGAAGGGTCAACTCTATTGCCTACCACATGTGGTGAGATGTGAGGAGGGTCTGGTATCTTTCCCTCCCCCTCACCATCATATGCCAGACAAGGGGGTGCAGCCCACTTTTCCACTCCTAACCCCTCATGACTGGCTCACTCACACCCCTGGCAAAGGGTCAGCTCAATTGTGCTGCCCTGGTGAAGTGCAAAGCCTGCTCTCCCGAGTGCTGCAGCAGGTGAGGGGCATGGACAGCTCTTTAGTTCTCAGGGCCTCAGGGCCAGTCCTCCCACCTGCCAAAGGTGGTGAGGGATAGGTGCTGGAGTCCAGCTCCGGATGAGGACAGGGTCTGAAGACGGGTGGATGCAAGGGCAGCGATGGGAGGAATCAGACACAGGATGCTTCTTAGTTTTGTTTTAAGAGAGATGGACAGAGAGGAGGCACATCTCAGTATGGCTTGTCCTGCTCTGATAGGAGCCATCCCCTGCAGGACAGGGTCCCCGCAGAGGACATAAGGAGTTGGTGGGGGAAGGAAGCGAGCCAGACCATGGTGCAGCCTGACTGACCAGCAGCCAGAGTTCTTCTTTATTGATACAGAATTTAGTAAGCAGGGATATGTTCATGATGTTCCAAAACATAGATCAGATCATTTTTGTTCTTGGACTACATACAGACATATTGATGAGCAAAGAATGGAGTGGAAAGATGATAAAAGAATGAGATGTCAGGACCTCCCTTCCTTAGAAAAGTTGGCACATGCAGAGCCACTGTGGTGTCATATGACCAAGGAACAACAGAATGCCAGGATTGAACATATAAACAAATTCTACAAAGACATAAAGTATAAACATTGCATTATGCCAGAATTTAAATAATAACTGTAGCAGCTTTGGCCTGAGGACTTTTCTTGGGTACTCTGACCATTAAGAGTTAATAATATACTGCTTGGGACATGGCAATATGCCTGGGCCAGCTTGGAGATTTTCTTTTGGTCTAGCATCCTTGAAGCAACCAGAGCTACCAGCCTGAGAACAGACTGTCATATGCCTCTATATTCTTTAAAATTGGGTTATGGGTTAATGAGTAAAAATGATAACTCTATCAACGGTGTCAGACTTGAAGAAAAATTATTGAAAAGATAGCTGTTCTGTCATAATTTACCAATGATAACTAAAAGATGAGCAAGAGGAAGTGAAACACATGTCCAAAAGCAAAAATGATATGATCTGTGTTTTGGAACATCATGAATGTATCCCTGCTTATTAAATTCTGTATAAATAAAGAGGCACTCTGACTGCTAGTCAGTCAGGCTGCAAGATTCTCCCAACCATCATGCCTGGCTCACCTCCTTCCTTGGCTGCTGACTCCTTACCTCCTCTCTGGGACCTCTCCACCATTGGGGATGGCTTCTGGCAGACTATAATCTGGTGAGATAAAAACATGGGTTTCATGTTCTCACAGGCCATTATAGATCTTTTGATAAGAATGCCTACTCAAATTCTTTTTCCTATTTTTATTTGGCGGTGACATCATCATCATAATCACCATTGAATTACATGACACCAAATTTGTAACTCTGTGTCTGTTCTAATGAACTTCTTCATCTCTATGGTAAATTCTATGTCCTCCCAAGATTAAAGATTCTTACACTCAGGCGACTCTGCTATCTCTGTGACACATGATTAATGGAACAATTCTCCTAGCCCTAGTCACAACCTTAGTCTGCCTCTTCCTAGAACTTGTGTGGCCTCTGTTAAGAAAACTTCCTTTCATGCCTTCATACCTCTGACTTTAAGCTCCTTTAATCAGACTTAAGCATTGAAGACTTGATTGTTCCACTGCAGAATCTTGCTTGGAGCTGACTGGTTCCAAAGACTGAAGTTGCTCTTACTTTGGAGCAGATTTTTTTCAAATTCTGTTTAGAGATTGCCATGTCCCAACTTAGTTTTCTTTCTTTCCTTTCATCTCAGAGGCAGGAGCCTGAGTCTTCGCCTTCTGCAGCCTGCTGTAGGTCCCCAACTCTACCTCTGTGTCCCCTGTGTGCTAGGCTGTGTATTCTTGAGTCTTCCTATATTCAGATTGTATGTGTCATTGTGTACCTGGGTGTCTGCTGGAGGTTGCCCACCCATAGTGAATAAATGTCTTATTTGTCCATGTCTCCTCATAATTTTTTTCAACCTCCCAGCCTCCTATGACCCTGCTCCTGTCCTGGAATCAGAATGTGGACTTCACAGTAGCAGGAAGCTGGCTCAGGCTGGGAAGTGCCCCACCTTTGGTGGCTAGAAACTGAGTAACTAAAATAAAGGTTATATGGAAAGCAATGCAGGAGAGTTTAATAAATGTTAAGAGAGTGTTGAACTGCTAAGACTTCATTTAACAGACTACAAAATATGAATCCCAGAGAAGAGTCATTATCAGACACTTTCTCTGAAGTGAGAAAATAAACCAGGCAAAGCTAAGTGCTATGGTGCACATGCGTAATGCTGGAATTGAGAGGCAGAGACATGCACATCTCTGTGAGTTCAAAGACAGTCTGATCTACACATCAAGTTCCAGAAAGCCTGAACAACGTAGTGACCCTCTATCACAAAGAAACAAACAAACAGCAATAACAATAATATCAATCAACAGCTACAGTCAGAGCCTGTGCTCCGGCAGCCCTAATAAGCCAGGCTTGGCCACCTCTCCTTTAAAGCAAACTAAAGAGACGAATCTAGAGTGAAAAGAAGACAAAGGAGGATTATTCAACTTGGCCACATTGGGGAGAGGGACCAAGTCATCCAGTGACCTTTTAGTACATCAGTGGAATTCCTGACATAAGATTAAGTTTTAAGTAGAAGATCTGAGTTAGATGGAGCTAAGCAGTCAAGGTGTGGTCCTACCTATCATTGTCTCATCCTTGTTTGACTCCATTCTGTCCTGCAAGGTGGCCAGACAAGTCAGAAATCTCTTTCTGTATTGGGGACTATGGGGGTCCAGGCCCTCGAAAGTCCTCTCCCAGGGTCCGGGAAGAATCTACAACCAGCTGATAATTAATCTTTGATGAGAAGAAATGAATCTATGTACATGAAACTCCTTAGTCCATATACTTTATTATTCTGTGTCAGTTACAAGCTTGTATTCTGCTCTCATATTTAGCTCCTTTCTAGCCTGATTTCTCTCTACACTTGTCTGTGGTCCCCTCTATGTTCTATCTTAATTCCTTCATCTAGTTCTGCCCCTTCTAGGTTCTCATCCATCTTGTTCCTTCCCATATCATCTCTTCTTCCATCTCCTTCTCTCTCCTGTTCCTCTCAAGTTCTTACCCATCTAGTTCTTCCATTCTCTTTTCTCTTCTCTGTCCTCCACGTGCCCTGGAAGTCCTGGTATATATACACTTACAAACAGTATTCCCTTAGCAGTGCAAAGCCAGGCTTCCAGGGTCAAACGGAGGGGTGATAAGAATCACATGGGGAGGTAATACCCGTTAATTATCCTTTGCAACCCCAAAGGGAAGTGACCAATGGGGAAATGAATTAACTAAAGGCTAAATTCAGGTAATATCTAAGAAGAGGGCTCTTTTGTGCTCAACTATAATCTTAAACGTGATTGATAGAAAATGTTAAGAATCTATAAGTTGCTAGGTCAATGGGAGAAAATAAAACTGTCTTCTTTTTTCCTGTGACTCATATCTGTCCAAGCTATCTGTCATTTTTCTGCAGGGTGGGGGAAAGTGTGCTCGGTCGCTAGGCAACCTGTACAGCTAGATGCTTCTGGTGACAGTTAAAGGGAGATCTGGAACTAGAGGTAAGTTTTGGAAAAGGAGAAAGTAAAGCTTAATTGGCACATCCGCCAGGCCTTCTCAAACAGGTAGCCTGGATGCTTAAGTCTGTTCTTAGAGAGTACAGAGGTATCTCTGATAAAGTACTTTCCTCCATCTGGGGATGGACCTGGCTGGATGTTGCCAATGATGATAATTACAGGGAGGCTTGAACTGGGGTTCTGGCTGAGCATAGCTGTCAGTGCAGGTTATCCAAATATTCCTAGAAGTGGTTAGATAAGGAGTTAGAAGTCTATAAAGTTAGTAAGGCTGTAAGAAAGGAGGGTCCAAGCGAAATTGTGTAAAGCTATTACTGAACATCCATCTGACCTAGGCAGTGTCTCCTTGTGTAATTTGTCTTAAATCAGGAGACTTGCATGTGGACTGTTATTACTGCTAGTCCTTGAAAGTGGCCAAGGGACATAGCTGATTCCAGAGAAAGTCTTTCCTGAGGCAGTTCTCCAAATACCTGGAATGTGTATGTCCAGAGAGTGATCAGTCCACATTATTAGCCCTTCTTAGGGAAAAGTCAATTGGGAAAATTATGAAGGCACACATGATTTTCATAACAGAATACAGCAGATATATAACAAGCCAAGTAACACCAAAAACTCCTTGGGATTTGGCTTCCTCTGGAGGAATTCCCTGATTCCTCCAGGTAGTGACTTTGCCATAACCAGCTGAGTTCTTATGATACATTCCTGTGGCCTGCGGCATTTCTGAAAGACAGTTTTCCTCTGGAAGGCTCTGGGATTTTTGCTTCTAGCTGCATGGTATTCCTGGGTAATGGAAATTCATAGGAGAAGAATGTTTAAATAGATGTTAGCCAAAAGGAAATACAATTGCTTCTTTAAAATAGTCTCATTCTTTCACAGGCAAGACTGTTATAGTTCTCCACCTTGGCCAAACACCCCAACCTGGGGGTATAATAGGCCTCTGTCTGAAACAAAAGTCATAAAAAGAGTAAAAGTGGAGACCAAAGCTAGAACACATCCAGTTAGTGTCAGGAAACCAGTGATCCAAACCATCAGTCTATAACTTCTTGGCTTTACTCACTTTGAGTAAGAGCTTGCCTGAGCAACGCCATCTTGTTGATTTGAGACATTGTGTCACCATGAAGCCTAGACTGGCTTCAGACTCATGATGCCCCTGCATCAGCTTCCCAACGGCTGGGATTCTACCATGGTCAGAGACCAAACACTGTAAGCTCTCTCACTACCCCTACATTTAATTATTTGCCTCTAAGTTCTTTAAAACACTTGTAAAGAGAAAAATGCTGTTTTCTTTTATCATAGTCTTAGAAACTGATCATTTTTATATAATTTGACAAGTTAGAAACACATGGTTTATTATTGTAATTGCAATTGAAATATCCAAAATTAAAAACACATGATAATGAGAACATAAGTCACACAATTTCAGCAATATTTTTGAAACAATTTAATAGGCCAAAGTCCCCAAAATATCATCCAGTATTAAGGAACAATGGTCAAAGTGGAGAGTATGGAGTACAGAGAAAGTCTTGGTAAACTGGGGTCTGTAGAAAGCATTTGCTTTTCTTTTCCTAAGATACTTCACACCATGAAGCTGTAACTGGACAGTACATCCCATGTGAAGTTACTAGGAAACATTTCCCTAAAAGGACTGTGGATAAAGGGAAGATGAGATCACAGGCATTTCCATGTCTTAAGGCTGCCCAGTACTTTGTTCAAAATGACCAATAAACTGTAAATTATTAAATTAAAATAAAGGACATCAGATTGTTGTGTGATATTTTGATTGCATTCTGACAATAGAGTTTGCTTTGAATCAGAGGGCAGAGCTAGCTACTAGCTGACCAAAATTAACCATAGAGGGTTTGAAAGACTGAGGACAGATAGAGAGACAGGAAGTGAAAAGGTGGGGTTTGGAGAGGATCTCAGGCCTTTTGGATGGGGGAACGGAAGAGACAGGAGGTCACTGGTTGCTTTTTCACTGTTTCTCTAATCATTAAGTTTCTTACCCCGATATCTGACTCCTGATTTTTTATTGATAAAGACTAATTAGATAAATGAAACATCTGGCATCCAACTCAGGGCATGAAATCAAGTCTGGACCTCTTTCACTGTGGATCTCTAGTCTTTTTTGACCATGTGAGCAAACCTTTAGGCTGCTAAACCATACTTGGATTCTCCGTGTGCAGCTTTCAGATGGCTCCACCTGTTTCTCAGGTCGTGAAAGCCAAGCGTGAAGCTCACAGCCTGTCGGAGGTTTGTCTGACCAGGAACTGCATTCAACCCTCCTAGAGCTGTAGAATGCCAATGCTTGTACTGCGGCAGGCATTTTCACTTAGTTTTTGTTCCTACTTTATGTACTAGCTGCTCAAGGGCTCAGTGACCAGCAGAAACTGTCCAGCAGAAACTCTTAAAAGAGCCATGTCTGGTTTTACTGTTGTTGTTGTTGTTTAAGCTTTCTCAGGCACTATGGAAATTCAAGCGCCACATTGGTACACCAATATGTTGTTGGTTTTTTCTCTCTTGGGGGACTCGCCACTCAGCTCCCAAATAATTCACACATAGAGGCTTATTCTTAATTATGAATGCCCAGCCTTAGCTTGGTTTAGTTTCTAGCCAGCTTTCCTTAATTTAACTTATCCCATCTACCTTTTCCCTTGGGCTTTTCCTGTTCTCTTACTTCTGTAAATCTTACTCTTACTCTGTGGCTTACTGTGTATCTGGGTGACTGGCCCCTGGAGTCCTCCTCCTTCTCTAGCTACTTCTTCCCTCTTCTCCCAGAGTTGTCCTTCTATTTATCCTCCCTGCCTGCCCAACCTGCCTATTTCTCTCCCCTGCCTCACTATTGGTCATTCAGCTCTTTATTAGACCATCAGGTGTTTTAGACAGGCACAGTAACACAGCTTCACAGAGTTAAACAAATGCAACATTAACAAAAGTAACACACCTTAAAATAATATTCTACTACAGATTATGTCACATGGTTATTAGTGGTCACTCTTATGCAAATCTCCAATGAAAAGGAACAAGCAGGGCAAAGAGAAATACAAAATTTACAGATTGCAGAGAAAAAGAGAACCAGAAAATTACATATTGGATTTCCAGTCTTGTGCTCCCAGAAATGCAAAGTTTAAAATGGAATAAAGGAAGTGGTGCCCACCCAGCTAAGCTTCCAACTTGTAAAAGGAATTAAAGGAAAGCTTAAGTAGCAAAGGAAGCCATGCACAAGGGGAAGTTTAGGCAAATATAACACAAGAGGATGGGGGAGGGTCCAAGTTAAAATCACAGCAGGAAGCAGAACGTGACAGCTTTGACCACATGGTTCTGGGTTTAAGCATACTGGAATACAATGGTTGTGCAAAGTTCCTCCTGGGCTACGTGAATCCACTGAGGGAAATGTATTGCATTCAACAAACCTGGAAGGGAAGAGCCATCTAATAAACCCTTGAACATCACACATGGAGTTACAGAATTTTGAGTTTGTCCCACTTGGTTTCATTATTTCTTTGGTTCTGTATTTCCTCATTATGCTCCCTTTATGTGTTTTGCAGCTCAGGAGGCCAGCTCCCAGAACTGTTCCAGGGTTACTCACAGAAATGCTTCTCAGAAGCAGGAACAAAAAGATTTCTATAATAACTTCACACACAGGCAAATGGTCTTTATTCTTTGTGCTCTTTATTCTTCTGTTCTCTTTTCTTCCCTCTATTACAAATTCCCAAGCATATATATCCACTCACTAGCAACTTGTGAGTAATAAAAAAGGCTACATGGCTATTTCTCAGGGTCACAAGCATTCTTTGTAGATATGAAAAGAGTCGCACATAGCAATATCTTGTCAGCTTAATTGGCAGCAGTTGCAGCTATAAAAGTTCTGACTTATTTCTTAAAGGGGCAGTTATAAGGGTTACAAAGGGAAGAAGCTAAACCATTGAGAGATCTAAGGAGAAGGCAAGGAGTGCATGTACTATTTAACATTTCTTAAGTGTAACTACTAATATTCAGATACAGTTAGTCAGTAAACAGACTTTTCTATTAGTCACATGAATCAGTCTACTGAGCCTAAAATCTTGCAACAAAAACTGGCATGAAAATATATACAAAATATTAATTTCTTTTTGAGTCAGAGCGGGTAGGTACTGTGGTTTCGATAAGGCAGGACCAGCAGAGGAAGCTTAGGGCAATATAGGTCGCTATTGATCACTGAAGGACTTTGATACAACTGTTATGCCCAGATTGCCCCCAAAGAAGCCACCAGGAGACTTAGGTACAGAATGCAAAAGCAAGGTTTATTCAAATGAAGTCAAAGTTTACAAGCCACGGCAGGGGGCTTGTTCCAAATCTCTCACGCACAGCAGGGAGGTTGGAAGGAGGGGGGGGCCCTTTCTTTGTGAGGCTAGTTCTTAAAGGCACAGACCACATAATTCATCTCTCACAGCTATTTTGGTTCATATCAGTAGCTTTTCATGTTATCTTTATTTCTTGTTTGTTAAACAACCATGTCTAGGAGTTTTACGAGCTGTCTCCGGGGTTCGAGAAGTTTGGGATGTTTTATGACCACTTAGCCTCTGCCAGGTGGTCGTATATCCTGACTCTGTGTTTTTTTAAGTTTCTGTAGCTGATAAAGCCACCTGGGAAAGAGGGGTCTAAGTTCTTATCTACACTTAGGAATCCTTTTTTAAGCTTTTCTTTGTCTGTAGGGGATAGAGGAGGGGCGGGGGTTATTGAGGTTTCACAGCAACCATGCCAGACACCTGCAATTCCACTCATTGAGTAAAATCTGTCAAAATACTGCTTGTGATCTATCCATAAAGAGACTACATCTAGCTAAATTGCCCTGTCAGTAGGACTAATGATAGAGAACAGGCTTCTAAATCTCTCACCATAATGTGGAACAAAGGCTGAACTATGAGAGCTTGTTTGATTTACCTAAGTAACACAATGTAAGGAGAAGTTATCCTCCTGACCATCCACAAAGATGTGTGCCCATAAGATTGAGATGTAATCATGAGATTACATCTACACATTACATGAAAATGCATGGTAATGGGGAGATACCACCGCTGTTTTTGCACAAGTGAAATTACAGACAGGAGCAACAGTTTTTTTTCAGTCTGTGGCCCTTGCAAGCCTTGCCTGACAGGGTTCCTCCATCAGAGAACCATTCGTCTAATGGGTTGACATCTGAATTATCAGTTGCTAACTGCTGTAACTGTGTCATGGCCCACAATAGCTCATTGCATCACTCCTGACATATGTGAGGGTTTAAATGGGAATGGCCCCCTAGGCTAAGATACCAATTTCAATATCCACTAATCTGTTGATGGCCATAGATACAGACCCCATTTCCTTGCTATTCGGAATAGAGCATTAACCTTTTAACATCCTACATGGTGTTGCAGAATTGGCATTTGTCCCACTTGGTTTCATTTTTGCTTTTGCCTAGTACTTCTTCATCATGCTCCCTTTTGGGCTGGTAATTTGTATTCTATGTCATTATATGCCTGAAGTATGTGATTTGCTTTTTGCTTTGCTTTACAAAGGGTTGTAGTTTACAGATTTCCTTGAATCTCAGAAGAGATATGTACTTTGGACTTTGAAACAGTATGGAGACTGTGAAAGACTGGGAAATTTTGAAGTTAGACCAAATGCATTTTGCATTATAATATGGCCATGAGCCTATGGGTGCCAGGAGTGGAATGTGGTAGTTTGAATGAAAATGGTAGTCATAGGGTCATCTGTTTGAATGCTTGGTCCCCAGTTAGTGTGGCGGGCCACAAGAATATATTATAGAGATTCAGCTGTGTATTAAAGCTATACTTTGACTAGCCAAGGGTCTGTCAAAAGGCAAGCCATTTATTATGAATATTTGGTGTTATTCGGCTTTTAGTATTTCAACTGTCTTCTGCTATGAAATTCTTGCATGCCCAAATATTCCCAGACCAATTGGCAAACAGTTCAGCTCCTCAGACCCGCTGAACTTCTAGGGATGAAGGAACAGGCAATTTTTATTGGACAGAACAGCATGACCAGGGAGAAAAGAAGAACACAGAGATAATGTAGATGGTAAGGCATGGATTTAACATCTGCTTCACATAGAGTGAATGCATACCATATGAAATGACTGTATCCATAAATCTCTTCAAATCTAACATTTCTACAGGATCCCAGGTAACTTCTGCATAGTCTTGGGGGTACCTGTCATCTGGTGGTCATTCTTGTATGGTAACTGGATAAATTAGGGTTGGTTTTCTAATACCATTGTGCTGCTCTTCTTCAGTTTCATCATGCAATAGTGAAGTAGGTGCTGATCTAAATTCCTCTGTGTGTGTGAATATTTTTCTTAGTTTCATTAGTAGGTCTTTCTAAGGCTTGTATCTTATCAGTCAATTTTTCATATTTGGCACACATATCAAACCACTTTTAAGGATAAAATATGAATTATCAAACTGATAATAAAACAACCTATATTTTATCAATCCCAGTTAAGTTGGTTATCCCTTCATCTAGTTTTTCTATTTTCAAGCCATCCATTGTAGAACTATACAGAGTCCTAACTCCCTTGCATTGTAATAATGTTCCCCATTCATAACATGGGAAAGTTTTTTTTTTTTTAATCAAACCTAAAATCCCTCCTGAAGACTTCCCAGGTGTCTCACCAGATCTGATGACTTTTCAGTCTGTCCACATCAGCGACCACAGTAACTGTGGAGCTGTGAAGGGAGGGAGGGTAGCCAGCTGCAGCAGCAGTGCTCTGCTAGGGGGAGCAGGGTGTCCCAGCTGCTCCGCAGGTGCTAGGGTTGCAGGGGGCTGCCGCTGCACTGCATGGGCTGCCCTAGGGGAACCTACAGCTGCTGGTGCACAGTAAGGGGGGATGAGGGCATGGGCAGTGGGTATGCAGTGGGCTGACGCAGCATCTCCTGTTCACGTATGGAGGATTAGCAGCAGGAGAAACCTGAGTGATCGTTATAGCACAAATGGGTTTCCTGTCCAGTGTTTGTGTAGGCCCAGAGAGCACAGAGATGGCAGAGGGAAAAACTGACAGTGGGAAAAACCCACAGTGGGAAAAGCTGGAGACTGGTGGTGCATAGAAGTAGCTGTAAGGATTATGTCCTTATTACATCACCAGCCTGCGATGGTGTCCCAGCCTAAAAAGCAGGCGTGCCCTCTCTGTGCTCCCTCTTTCCATACTCTCTCTTCTTCCGTATTCTCTCCCCTCCATGCGGTCTCTCTCTCTCTCTCTCTCTCTCTCTCTCTCTCTCTCTCTCTCCTAATAAAGCTCTAGAAAGGTAAACATGGCTCGTGATTCTTCTGCCACTGCAGCATCCAGGACTCTCTTCTGTTGGCATGGCTGCGGTGTAACCAACATCTGGTGCCATAACTGGGATAGATCACCAAGGACCTGCTGCTTGCTATTTTAATTTTTTATTTTTCTCTTGGCTACAGCCATGGGACAAAGGGGAGGATACATTTACCACTTACATTGTGGGATACCGGTAAATCTGGCCGCATCACAGCTTCGCAGAAACTTCTGCCAGCAAATGGGCAAAAGCCATGGGACAAAGGGGCGGGTACCGGTAAACCTGGCTGCATAACAGCTTCGAGGAAACTTCTGGCAGTGAGCGGGCAAATAAAAGAGTTACTTTATCCCTAAGCTTTCTGCTAAAGCTCTCAACCTTTCTCCCTCCCCATTTCTGCCTCTGCAACCTTTTCTGTCTGACTTCCACTGGCAGTGGGCGAGCTCAAATGGGGGGGCTTGAGTGGCTTCTACTGACTCTCCCCTAACTCACCTTAACTCCACCCACTCATTATCAAACTGCCTTGAGAAGCACAGACAGGTCTGGTAGCGGCTAAGATCCATGCAAATAAGTTTACAGTAATCAGGATGGCTCTTAAGCCAAAAATCAGCTTATAGCCTCAGACAAGTCTTCCAAAAGGATCAGTTTATAGTCTGCCTCCTGGCAGATCTTCCAGAAGCTGTCCTTAAGCCAACAATCATCAAAAAAAGAAAAAAAAATTCAGGACATGGAGTAAAATCCATCTCTTGTTCTCCAGACCTCCCCGACTAAAACTTAAGCATCTGGAGAGCAAGGCTCCTGATCCCACGGGCAAAAGAGTCATCTGTGACATTTAAGGTGTGCCAGGGAAGAGATAAAAGCCCAAAAACAAAATTGCCAAATGCTGGCACTCGCTGACTCCCAAAAGCTGTTGGGTCCCTGTTTTAAGTGAGGAAAAGGCCATGGGCTAGCAAGTGCCCTGCCAGGCCATCAACAACCTGGTTAAAAGTGCCACCTAGAAAAACAACCAGTCAACTGACTGCCCCCAGGTGCCAAGATGCATGGGTACATCAAACTAAGACCTCCAGCAGACCTAGGCTTGGCTACAGACATGGCAGGGAACCCAGAACACAGCAGGGAAGCGATCCATTTCGTTCTTTCTGGACACCAAAACCACTGACTCAGTCCTGGGAGTTTTGGGATGTCACTCCTTCTCTATTGTTGGGTACAGAGGACAGCCTTACCACCTCACCAGATTTAATTGTACTTTCAGAGTTACTTAATGGAAAAAGATTTCCAGCTAAGATAGGAGCTTTTATTTCATTGTCTCACCCCAGATCTACTGCCTGTGTTTCTCACGTGCACACAGACAAGGCCCTGATGCCTTGTCCCTAATTCAAAAAAGTAAATTCTCATGCACCACAAGCTTTTCTCTTCCCAGTTTCCTGTTCTAACTCACTGTTCAGCCAATGATACAGGACCACCACAGAACCGGAGTCCAGAGATCATCAAATAAGAAGCTATAACAGCTAAAAGGTATTTATCCCCCCCAGACTCAAAAGCATCTGGCACTACAAAAAAAGACTTTAATGTAAACATCTATTACTGTGAGATGCTTTTAATAATTGATCACCTGTCTCCTGGATGCCAAACTAGTAAAGGAAACAGGTGCTTTAAAATAATCTGTCTCTGATAAAGCTTAACATGTTTCAAAATCCATCTGGACAGGCTGGATCTACCTCAGATAAGTGCCAACATAAAATAATAATGATTTTTTTCTCTCTAAGCTTTTTTCTGTGTCACCAACATCTTGTCAGACAGAAGGTTCCCAGCCACAGCCAAGAGGGATACATGTCTCCAGAACAATGGATGGCAGACAGCATCCCACAACGCCTGTCTACCTCGGAAGACTCCCCTTCCTCATTCCCCCAAGAGCCAACCGACGTCCAACAGTCAGCTGGAAGCAGCTTTTGAGAGAAACAACACCCCTATTCCCATCTACCTCCTTTTTTATAATAAGAGAAAGTCTGGGATGTAAGGATTATGTCCTTATTACGTCACCAGCCTGCAACCCAGCCTAAAAAGCGGGCGTGCCCTCTCTGTGCTCCCTCTTTCTGTACTCTCTCTCTCCTTCTGTATTCTCTCCCCTCTGTGTGCTCTCTCTCTCTCTCTCTCTCTCTCTCTCTCTCTCTCTCTCTTTTTCTCTCTCTCTCCTAATAAAGCTCTAGAAAGGTAACCATGGCTCTTGATTCTTCTGCCACCGCAGCATCCAGCGCTCTCTTCAGTTGGCATGGCCTCCGCAGGTGGCGGCCAGCCACGAGCGTCACTGCATCACTGCGTAACCAACAGTAGCTGCAACTTTAAAAGCCACAGTGGCTTGTGCCACATGTTGGATGCCAGATGAAGTGTTTAATTATATTGTTCTATTATTAATAAAAACTTGGAGCTGGGCGGTGGTGGTGCACGCCTTTAATCCCAGCACTCGGGAGGCAGAGGCAGATGGATCTCTGTGAGTTCGAGGCCAGCCTGGTCTACAGAGTGAGTTCCAGGAAAGGACAAAGCTGCACAGAGAAACCCTGTCTTGAAAAACCAAAAAAAAAAAAAAAAAAAAAAAAAAAAAAAAAAAGAAAGAAAGAAAGAAAAAGAAAAAGAAAAAAGAAAACTTGGAGTCAGATATTGGGGTACAAACCTGACAGATCAGGTGACAGATCAGGAAAGCAGCAGAGAAATGACCAGCTGACCCTCTCTCTCCACTTTCCTGGATCAAACAGGCTGTGAATCTTTCCAAGCCTCTGTTACTAAGGACACTTCATCTTTCCAGTTGGGCTCCTTAATACCTCTTTTAACCACATGCTGTGACTCAGCAATTTTTAATATTATTAACTTTTCAGTCTTTTTAACCTATCTGTAGCCACTCTAACATACACAAATATGTCACATAGTGTAATGTGTGATCTGAATTAATATTAGTGATTAAAATTTAAAAAAAAAAGGACTGATAAAGGTCATGACCACATAATTTCAGTGTGATGGGTAGCTGTTCCAGCTTTGACCTTGAAGCACCACCCCAGTGAGGCAGCCAGTAACTACAATGCCTACCTATGACCTGCCCTTGGGGCGTGGCTGAGACAGGAACCCTTAAGACACGAGATTACTTGCCTTCCAGAGAACCCTGCTGAACTGTACCTCACTTCTCCCGGATCCTGTAATCAACCCCTTTACTGGCTGTGACTTACCCCTGCTGTGGGATGGTCTGTATGTCAAATTACTCTGATTGGTCAATAAATAAAACACTGATTGGCCAGTGGCTAAGCAGGAAGTATAGGCGGGACTAACAGAGAGGAGAAAAGAAAGAACAGGAAGTTGGAGGGAGACACTGCTAGCCACTGCAAGGACAAGCAGCATGTGAAGACTCCGGTAAGCCACGAGCCACGTGGCAGGGTATAGATTTGTGGAAATGGATTAATTTAAGCTGTAAGAATAGTTAGCAAGAAGCCTGCCACGGCCATACAGTTTGTAAGCAATATAAGTCTCTGTGTTTACTTGGTTGGGTCTGAGCGGCTGTAGGACTGGCAGGTGAGAGAGATTTGTCCTGACTGTGGGCCAGGCAGGAAAACTCTAGCTACAAAACCTCTGACTTAAAGCCACATACCCCAAAATAAACCTCCTTTTAACTACATGGAGTTGTCATATTAAATCCCAGCATTATTTCAGTGTTAAGTGAAATTGGTATTTGTCTTAGTCAGTGTTCTATTGATGTGAAAAGACACCATGACCATGGCAACTCTTACAAAGGAAAGCATTTAACTGGGGCTTGCTTATATTTTCGGGGGTTTAGTCCATTGTCATCATGGTGGGAAGCATGGTGGCAGGCAGGTAGACATGGTGTATGTGGGCCAGGAGCATAGCTACAGAGCCTGGAAAGCATGAGATTCAAGGTCAACAGAGTGCAGAAACAGGTTTCAAGGTCGAACAGGGAGGCTAGTAAGAAGGAATGTGAAAGATTTGGAGAGGGGGTTATTTGTTGCAGTGCTAGTGTTCAAACTCAGTGCCCTGCACAAGCCAGGTTAGTATTCAAACTCAGTGTCCTGCACAAGCCAGGCTAGTGATCTATCAGCCAAATATCCAACATTAAAGATGGTATTTTTTTTTAACTGAAAAGGTCAAAATATGAGAGGAAAGTCAGTGAGTCTCTGGAAAAGGAACCAATAACTCACTCATCTGTGACAGAAAAAACAAACTGAGTACTCATGTCACCAGCAGCGTGCGCGCGCGCGGGGCGTGCGCGCACGCACATACTCAGAGAGAGAGTGTGATGGGGCTCTAAAGGAAGAAAGCGTTCAGTCCTCTGAAACAAAGGAATCCCTTGCTGCTATAGGAATTTTTTTAGAGCTGAGTGTGGTGTGGTGGTAGGACATGCGGAAAGGTTCCATGCCATATAATTAGTAAGTAGCCCTTACGCCAATTAACTTATGTGCTAGGAGTCCGCCAAATGTGAGATAGGGGTGGTAGAAGTTAGAAAGGCACCAGATAGGAGTAGAGTTACAATTCAAGGCTGCCTCAGGCTTGGGCAGCAGGGGTCTGGGGCTGCCCTCCTTCCTCAGGGCCTGAGTGCTCAATCAGGTACATCAGGGGACTGTTGGGGACTATTAGAAGGCCTTGGGAAGTAGACCTCAGGCTTGTAGATCTCAAAGGCACTCCCTGCAGCAGAATTGCCTTGTAAACTAGTTGCTCTACCCAGAATCTCCTTGTCCCAAACGTTTTACAAAATACCAGGAACATTAGATATGGTGGCAAAGACCTGCAATCCTAGCTGCACACGTGGCTGAGGTAGAAAAGTCTCAAATTCAAGATGCCCCTGAGCTGCAGAAAGAGTTTAAGGCCAGCCTGGGCAACTCAATGAGACCCTTTCTCAAAGGAAGAAACATTTTTAAAAGGGGGTTTGTAGATATAGTTAAATGTAGAGCATATGCCTAGTATATGTAAGGCCATATGGTAAATCTCCAGTACTGTAAAAATCAATCAATCAATAACCAAAAATTAAAATACCAGGAGTGCTACAGAGAGGATGAGAGGTGCTGACTTGGATTTAGTTTGTCCTCTGAGGGTTCACAGGCTGAAGTGTGGTTTCCCATGTCACTTTGGTCATGAAGGTCACGGTCTAGGAAAGGATTAATGTAGGTATCAAGGGACTGGATCAGTCCTGTGAGAATGGCTTGTTAGTAACAAATCTGAACCTCACATACTGTTGTGCATTGCCATCCACCAGGGGACCTCACTAGGGCAGTGCAGAAGCCCCAACTATGTTCTACAGCTTCCAGAGCTGTCAACCAAGCACTTCTTTTTTATAAAGCGTCCAGACTCAGGTATTTCCTTCTCTTTTTGTTTCATTTGGTTTTTGTTTATGTCTTTGATAGTCTAGTGTAGCCCAGACTTGCTTTGAGTTCGCTATGTACCTAAGACTGCCCTTGCTTGAATTCTGATCTTTTCAACTTCATCAGCTAAGTGCTGGATTTACAGTTATGTGGCACCAAGCACAGACTTGTCACAACATTTATTAATCCACAGATAAATCACAGATCATGGGAGGGGGAATGGGCAAAGGCCGTGGCTGACCCAGCAGAATCCTTTCTCAGGGAGAGGAGAACCGGCCACAGAACACCAGCCCCTTGGTCTTGCAGTGCTGGATGAAGAAAAGGAAGGGGTGGTTGGCACAGAAGTAGGAGGACATACACCTAAAATATACATTGGCGGCGGTGGCAGCTGCAGCCTCGGTGCCCTCCTCGTTGACCTCCACAAAGGACTTGTGAAGGACCTTGGACAGAAACAAGCCTTCTTTAGATGCTATTCCAGAAAAGTCTGCCCTGTTGTCAAAGGCATCAGTCATGCCCAGCTTGCACAGGAATTCCTTCATGTCATAATTCTCCTCCAGTTTAAACCGTGGGAGGAAAACCTCCACCTCTTCTTCGTCCATCTTGTCCAGCCTTGTCCACTCTATGAATTTCTCGTAAGTTATTTCCTTTTCCACCTAGAAGAGAGTTGAAGACTTCAGGACAGTGTTGTCACAGGACACTTGAGATGATGGGGAGGCCCTACACTGTCCAGGGAAGTGTGGCTGTAAGTCAATAAGGTAGCTGGGAGGGGCGAGTACAGCTCAGTGGTGAGTGTTTGTAAAGCAGGCTCCAGGCTCTGGGTTCCACTCCAGCATCACAAATGAATAAAATATAAAAACATGATCATGGGAGCCTAGGAGAGCTGCCCCAGCAGAAACCCAAATGCCACTCAATTTTTCTCTCACAGCCCCATCAAGGCCCCATGCTCCTTACCGTTCTCAGTTCAACGTGCTCATCTGGAAGCATGATGATCATGTTCAGCTCATTGCCAGCATAGGGAAGCAACAGAATCGTGGTGGATATCTCCTCCACATAGGTCATGTTAAAGGTAGACTTCTGAAACATCATTTGCACAGGTTTCTCCTCATTCTGTGAGAGATGGATAAATATTAAGTCAAAACAAGACACAATGAATACTTTGGGCAACAGAGGCAGTCACTCTCTGCCTCTAGGAGCACTTTGATTAAACTTCCCAGAACATTCCATCAGCCCCTCAGCCTCTGGAGTAATTTAGAACTTACCTGTGCCTCAAAGACCCATTTTTTTTTTAAAGGCTTGGTCGTCAGAGTACAGTTTTGGGAGGGGGTAGAATCTTGAAGATGTAGGGCCTAGTAGGGGGTGTTTAGGTCATTGGGATGTGCCCTTGAAAGGGATTTCAGGACTTTGGCCTCTTTTTCCTTTCTTTCACTTTCTGGCCTTGAGGTGAACAGTTTTGCTCCTCGTCTGATCCCACCATCACCAGTAAGAACCGCCATAACAGGCCTAAATCATGGATTCATCTAATCGGAAACTGGAACCCCTAAAAATGAATCCAATGAACCTGTTCTCTTCTTAAGCTGATTATCTCCATAACTGTAAATACAGTGTCAGAAAGCTGTGTGCCAGACACCTCTGGCACACCTGGATCTCTTGGATTATTGGGTACTACAAATAGTACACAATAAAGATTAAAGGGTGTGATGTTTTCCTTCAGAAAAACATACAGATTAGATCAGGGACTTTTGTATGAGGAACTTGTTCATCCCCAAAACAACTTTGTGTAATCATCAATAAATACGCCTTTAAATGGCTGTTCGAGGTTCAGTCATCAGAGGCTGCTCCTACCTGCTGCCAAGTCCTAAAGTTCATCTTGGAGTGACCTTTCTTTGATTGTCTCATGAAACAAAGAACATCTGATATCATAATGTAAATATCTGATATGCAGAGATCATTCCTTTCTCATACCCTACATCTGTCTCATTACCTTTGCAGTCACAGTTCTCTGCACAGCACCCCATTCTCAATCAAGTGGGGGCAAAAGGAGGACATTTCTGTCGTCCTGGTCCGTCTTCACCACGGCATGTCTGCCTGAACTAGCCCCAAGCCAAGCAGCTTCCTGGCCTCGTCTCTTCAGGCATGTCCTTGGCCCATGACTAGGACACTTTAGCCGTGGCAGACCAGGATGTTTAGATTCTTGAGCCTGTGGCCCACACACTTTGTCACAACTGTTCTGCTGTTCTGCTGCTGGAGCGTCTGTCAATAACAAGCAGGAGTGTGTCCTCAAGAAATTCTGTCTGGGAAAACGGGCCTGGACTGACTTTTGGACATAATCCACAAGGTGTTGCTTTCTGCCTTGGGCAGTTTCTCCCAATATGTCTCTAGTACCCAAAGCATCCAATCATGTAATATAAAAAGGCCCAGTCTTAGTAATTTAATTATTTACTGATTCATGTCTATAATTCCTATCCATTTAGTAATATGGAATTTAAATAAAAGTCTGTATCAACACAAAAACCTTGTGGTTTTGGACCCCCAGCTACCGCAAGTACATTCTACTGGAAAGTGTCCTGTATTGTTTGAGTTTATTGAGAAGCTCTTTCTGGAAGAGAGGTTTCCTCTCCTCTCCACACATGTTTCCAAATCAAAGATGTTTATATCAAATATTCTCCTAGGCTCCTGGAGATCAGCTGTCCCCCTCCTCCCAACTCTGACAGGAAATTCAAAACAGTCTAAGAGTATAAATACTGTGTCTTTGAGAACAGTTAGAAGTTAATCATTTCCAACAGATGTTTCTAGTGTTTATTCCATGACATAAAAGTACCTACAGTGGGAAAGAAAATCTGGAAATTCTGCCATGGGAACCTCAGTCAGGGAGAGAAAGTTCAGCTGGGGTTCTGATGACTGCCTCAGCTTCCCAGTAGGTTTCTACTGGATGTTGTCAGCTTCAGTTTGATGGTGTTATCACCATCTGTTGTTCTTCAGTTTTACTTTAAAGTCTCACAGACAGCCTCTGTTCTGTCTGGGACTCTCAATGGGGAGCTCTAGTTGGCTATCTTATGGGGCTTCCTCAGTTGGTTTGCTGAGTGTTTGTTTGCCCAGGGTTGAATGATGTTACCTTTCTGTTTCTTGTTCTTTTATCTGGAGCCTCATCAGAGCAGACACTCTGCTCCACCTGGGGCTTTCTGTCTTGGGAGCGCCAGCTGATTGCTTTATTTAATGGGGCTTTCCCAATCAACTACTACAAGATGTTTTGAATTCCTGATTTGATGGTGGCCATCCACCCATGTATCCATTCATCCATCTACATCTATCACTTTTTTTTATTCTTTTACTTTAACTGGATGTACTTAATAAACTCACCCATTCAAAATAAGAAAAAATATGGTTACGATAGCTCATTCAACAGACCAGGGACATACATATATGGCTTGCAGTTGACCCTCAGCCACAGCCACATCTTTCTCTACTGCAGAGATAAGAAATGAAGAGAGAATACAATGTATGAGAAAGATTTCCCTCTGGATGAAAGGGAGGAGCTCAAATGAGATGCTTCCTGCTCTCCTTCCTCCCTCTGTCCTTTTCCACGTTCATATAGCATCAAGGTCCAAGCCATGGTGCGAGCATGAGAAAGACCCTCTTGGAACTGGAGAGATTGCTTAACACTTAAGAGCACTTGTTGCTCGTGCAGAGGACCTAGTTATAGTTCGCAAACCCACATGCTAGCTCACTACCATCCATTTTGGAGCCCCCAATGCCATCCTCTCAGACCACCATGGGCTTAAGACAAATGCACAAAGTGCATGCAGGCAAACACCCTTGCACATGAAATAAAAATGTTAACTATGTATATAAAAAAGCTAAGGTCCTATGCTGAGGGTAGCAGAACAACAGCAGAGATCCATCAGCAAGTGATATCCTCCAAGGTGGAGGTTGCTATACTCAGAGTCTATCCTGTATACACATGTCTTTGTTTTCTTGTCTGTAAGCAAAAATCTGTACCTGTCCCATCAAACTAATTTTTGCCCACTGATTTACTGTCTACTGAGCACTAATCATAAACTAGCCACTATAAAACAAGTGTTTCCCTCCGTTGCTTTTACAGCAAGGTGACAAAAGACTGCTGTGTTGTCTTGTAGAGACCAGTGAGGAGCGTGGTAACAGCTTGGAGAATGAGGGTATACAATGGATGGAGTTTTGTGGAGGACAGCACTGAAAAAAAAGGAAATCAGGAAAGATGGGCTAGATCCAGGGGCCCAAAGGGCCTTATATACCATATGTAGATTTTTGAACTTTATCTCAAAAGTTGAAAAACGCCGAAGATCCAAATAAAGTAAACAGAGAGCAGTGCCGGAGATTTGTCCCGTATGCAGACACTAGCAAGAGCATAACAGATCACAGAAGCAGGGTCCAGGCAAGAAATTGGGGAGCAAGCAGGTGTCTGTGTGGTACCATACAAGAAGAAAAGAAGAGAAAGCCCTGAAGGTTAGTGGGAAGTCCTTGCCAAGCTACCCAAAGCCACATGAAGCACAGACTGCATGAGACAGCCTTCTTGTGTGTTTTAGAGGCCAGTGTAAACAGGGGACCATTCAGCACTCACCATGGTGACTTTGAAAGGCATCTCTCGGGTGTCCTCTTTGTTAAACTGCTTCTCCCAGTTTCCTTTGAAGTAGATGGCATTCACAAGCACCAGCAGAGCGTCTGAATTCACTGCACCTGGACACAGCAACTCTGTAATTTTATCTGAAAGGAAGAATTAAAAAGCCAGTTAGCTAAGAGAGTTGGCTGATACATGCAGAGTGACCAACTGCTTGAATGGTCAAGTACACATTTAAGGGATTTCACTGTCCATTAAATATAAGTCAAATATTTGTCCTTAAAGCAACACAACCATCACTACAAAGAAAAGGGAATATTTTTCAAAAGTTCTGAGAAGAAAAAAATTAAACAAAAGAAATTGTTCATGAAACAAAAACATCATTGTTCCAATGAATACCTAAAATGTATGAGTCAATGCCAGTACATTCAGTGTGAATCCTTAACATGTGAGCTAGAAAAAGAAGCAGCTGGTATCTTAAACTTAATGAAGGAATTTAAAGAATTTTTTAAAAAATGGAGAAAGTGCTAGAAAGATGGCTCAGGGGTTAAGAGTGCTTACTGCTCTAGCAAAGGACCCTTCTTCCATGTCAAGTGGCTCCCAAATACCTGTGACTCAAACTACAGGAAGTCTGATGCCCTCTTCTGACCCCCACAGGTAAAAATACTCAAACATAGACAAACAGTCATATACACACACATAATTGAAAAATAAATCTTTAAAAAATGGTTTGGATATAAACTCAAATTTAAAAACTAGGGCTAAGGAGATAGTTCAGGCATTGTGTGCTTTGCAAGCCCAAAGACCTGAGTTCAACTCCCAGAACCCACATAAACAAACAAATCAAAACAAGTAGATGTGATCAAGCATGCTTGTAATCTCAGCACTTTGGAGGTAGACTCAGATGGATCGGTGGAACTTATTGAACATCCAGCATATTTTATTGGTGAGTTCCAGTCCAGTGAGAGACCTTGACTTAAAAAAAAAAAAAAAAAAAAAAAAACAGGAATGATGATGAGATAGACTGTTGTGTGATATTTTGATCAAATTCTGACAATAAAGTTTGCTTTGAGTCAGAGGGTGGAGCTAGCCACTAGCTGATCAAAATTAACCATAGAGGTTACAAAAGTAACCATAGGTACTTTTATGTCATGGAATAAACACTAGAAACATCTGTTGGAAATGATTTACCTTCTAATTGTTCTCAACAGAAAACTGAGAATAGATAGGAGACAGGAAGTAGTAAGTCAGGGCTGAGGGAGGATCTTGGTGCTTTTGGAGGGAGGAACAGAAGATGTAGGAGGTCACTGATGGCTTCTCTACAGCTTCTCTGATCATTCAGATTTTTACCCCAATATCTGACTTCCGATTTTTTATTGATAAAGAGTAATTAGATAAATACTCCAATGGATAGTGCTTGAGAAACAATAGCCAATGTCTTCTGGCCTCCACACACACAGAAACATATATGTATACATACCTACACATGAACACACAGATGGACCTGCACATGTACACACATATACACAATATTTGGATCAATAAGAATATTAACCCCCTATTTGAGGAAGATTATATGTCTTGAAAATAACACAGAGCCCCAAACATATGCATAATTTCCTGTGTCAGGATTTAAAAATTAAATTTAAAAGTAGAGGAGCAGCTATACAGTGCTCCTTACAAGTATAAGGCAGAGCTCACAACTGCAGGTGAAGGACAGCAGGGCGAACCCACCTGTAGGGATACACCAGAACTGTAGAATCTGAGCCACATCAGAGTAGGGAGCTCAACTCAGAGTGCAAACTGTTCTTCACTCAATTCATGAAGAGACTAAAAGAAAGGAAGGAAGGAAAGAAGGCAGGCAGACAGGTAGATAGGAAGGGAGGGAGGGAGGGAAATGTGCTCTGGAAAAGCTATCCAAGATACTGACAGACATCACAGATAGGTGGGTTAGAGCAGGCTAAAGCTAGAAAACATGTCAGACACTGTTAATTTACTAAAGACAGAACTGTAAAGGTTGAATTAATTTAGAACAAAGCCACTTCTTTCTTTTTCCCTCTTTGAGACCAATTCTCACCATGTTGCCCTGGTTAGCTAAGAACTCACTATATGTAGAACAAGTCTGTAGACCAAATTGACCTCTAACTCACCAAGATCCCTCTGTCTCTGTCTCTGCCTCCCAAATACTGGGAGTAAAAGCCTACACCACTACACCTGGCAGAAGAGGAAGGCTTCTTAAAATGGGAGTCATGTCCCACCATGTAACTGAATGAAGCAGCAGCAAAAATAGTGGGCAACCATAAAAGGTATTTGAATGCACAATGGCCAAAAATTACTTTGAAATCAAACATTTAATCAGCCTGAGGTGCTCCTGGCATTAATGGACTGCATTGCATCATATGAGTTCTCTGCAGCCATGGTTTTGAACACACATATGCACATTGCACTACACATCTTGTCATTCCTATAACACTAATCCATGCTACCTGAAACACTGTGGTTCAGATTCAAGTCTCTTGAATGTTGGGAACTGCAGTGTTTTCCCACACACATTTTCTGCTCTTATATAAACAGAATGGTTTAATCGTAAAAGACAAAGGCTTTTAATATTTTACTGTCATCGTTCTTCAGTGAGTAAATATTAAATTATTATATATATTTGGATCATGTTGGATTGGGCAAGCAATATAATTTCATTAGTATGCCAAAGTGCTTTAATCTTAATAAATGACTACATATATATATATATATATATATATATATATATATATATATATATACATATATGTTTGACACTTGATGTTTAGTCACATAAAGATAACTTAAGTGAAAGGGGGTCACAAATGGGAAAAGTTTAAGAGACTCCACTTTAGGGCTGGAGGCTATAGCTCAGTGGTACAATGTTTGCTGACATGCACAAAGCCCTGGAGCTGATTCCTAACATGGCAAAACCATAAAATAAAAAGGAAGTGTCACTGTGGTGGTTTAAAAGAAAATGGCCCCCAAGGAAGAGGCACAAATGGGAGGTGTGGCCTTGCTGGAGTAGGTGTGGCCTTGCAGGAGGAAGGTGTCACTGTGGTGGCAGGCTTTGAAGGCTCCTATGCTCGAGCTCCACCCAGTGAGACAGTTCACTTCCTGCTGTCATTCGACCAAGATGCAAACAATCTCAGCTCTAGCACCATGTCTGCCTGCATGTTGCCTTGCTTCCCACTGTGGTGATAATGGACTGAACCTCTGAACTATAAGTGAACCATCCCAGTTAAATGTTTTCCTTTATAAGAGTTGCTGTGGTCATGATGTCTCTTCACGGCAATAGAAACCCTAAGTGAGACAATCACCTTAAAAAGCAAAGAGATACTCCCCTTCACAGCCGATGTTCTTCTGAATAAGAGATCAATAAGACTATTAAAAATAGACTAACTGGCTAACAGTGACTAGGAAGTAACTCAATAATAGAGAACCTGCTGAGCATGTTCAAGGCCCTGGGTTCAATTCCCAGCTCCAAAACCAACCAAACAAACAGAACAGATGGACTCTGTGTTCACCTTCTGTCTTTTTGGCCACCCAGGTGTTGATGTGCTGTCGGGACTGCTCTGTATCTCCCTGAAAGTCCAGCTCTTCCATCTCTGCTTCGTAGAACTTGTGGCAGGAATCTTTAAAAGACTGAGACAGAGCAACATAACTACATAGCCATGGAAGTGATTAGCACTAACAGCCTCCTTCCTTGATGATCAAAAGCAGAGAAGCAAGAATTCAATGACGTACAAATGCACTTACTATTAAAAAGGAGGAGAAATAAAAAATAAACTTCTCTGTATTCAACTCTTGAATTTTAGTTTTTGAGCAAGGTAAGAGGGTGGTCTTAAAATGCCATGAACTGCAAATCCTCCAGACAGTAGCTGTGACTGACTGAGGTCACTGAGAAGATCCTCAGATGCAGTAACTCTAGGGTATGCAGAATGACAGCCTCACAAGACCTACAGCAGGGCTACACAGTGTCGCAGGGAACACAGGACATGGGAGGTCATTCCGCACTAGCCTTCCACACAACTTCCTGTGAGGACAGAAGCAGAAATTGGCACTCTTCAAGCATGGTGTTGCTTATGGCCACAGACTGCCTGAATACAACAGGTGAGGTGACAAAATTTATTTTATCTTCACTGATGGTTTGGATTGTGAATAGCTGCGTGTATTTGGTGGTTACCACACTGGGTGGCTCAGCTTCAGATGTGAGCAACTCACAAAAAAGCTGTCAGGGCTGGGGACATAGTCTAGTGAACAGTTTGGCGGTGAGAGGCTGGCCCAGCATGTACAAGGTCCTGGGTTTGATCTCCAGCAGCACAAAAAGATGTTCAAACCCTATTGCTGACACAGCCTATGAGGTAGCAGTAGTGTTAACGATTGCCCACAGTCTGCCATGCTAGAACAGAAAATGATGCTGCACAAATGGGCTGAAACACGCACTATGTTGACAGCATATGAGGAATGATTCCCTAGTCTTTCTTTCAAACAGCTCACGGACACATATTTCATTTGTTTTCCGGGAACTACTTTTATAATATAACTTCACAATTCTGCTTAGGTGTAAGGAGACAGCCATGGCTTTACCTCAGAGAGTCCCTGTAGGTCCAGTGGGAGAACAATTAACAATACATAGTACAATCTCAAAGCTTCACTTTCTTCTTTCTACCAATACACTCGGGAGCAAAAAAAAAAAAAAAAACAATGTGCAAAATCATATTCAATAATATATGGTTGGCAATGGCCCAGACAGGGTGTAAGTTAAAATCCCTCCATGGGAAAATGGTTTTCCATGCCATGAAACATGTATACTCAGGACTATTGGAGGATGGCTAATCATAGTGAGCAGGCCCCGGGATTTAGCTCAGTGTTTGAGTGTATGCTTGGCATGTGTGAGGCCATTATTCCAACCCCAACATCAATCATAACAATAAAGTAATAGTAGGATAATAATAAATAACAACGTGAAAAACTGTAGTACAACATAAAATACAAAGAATGAAAGAAACAAATTATGAAACAATATGTATATTCTGATGGCTGTATGCAGGGAAAATATTCACAAATAAATTTCTGTATATGCAGGAAGACAAGCATCAACTCTATAGACCCTCTTATTCTAGGTAACATGGAGATTGGGAAACAGGGTGAGGAGGGCTCATGCTTTGCTGACTTAATTTGTATTCTGTACAATTCAAAACAACACAAATGCACATGCACATACACGAGAGTTGCCCTGATGCCCACATAGTTGGGGAACTCCCAGCTCACACACTCCCTACTGTACCACATAATTCCTCTCTCACTTTGCTTCACAAAAACTGGAAAAACTTACTGCTAAAATATCAAAAGTCTTTTCACCGAAGAGCCTGTTGGCTGTTTTGAGCAAGTACTGTGTTCCGGTCTTATTCAGTTCTGTGAGAAGTGCCTGGAAGCCCTGGTGGACATCTCCACCTCCACTGCCGCTGCATTTATCCAAAGAGAGTGCCTGAAATCAAACAGATTCAAAACAGAATTCCAGTAAGTGCAGCTTTAGGAAATAGGTAAACACTAAGCTCCTGCTCAGAATTTTACAGATCCCTGCTGTCGCTCAAATAATTACCTAAAAAGACAAAGTTGTTTTGAAAGCTCCCTCTCTAAGGTCTTTTCTGAGACCCTGTCAGCCCTGGAGTGTGCAGAAATGGACCTCCAAAAACCTCAACTCTTCATGCTCACTACCTATTATCTTGCTAAAACCATGGCTGCCAACCCAACCTCCACTGGCTCAAAGCAGGCAGCTCCTAACCTTAGACTGCCACAGTCTCTCCTCCGCCCCTGAATAGGCAGGTGCTGCCACTGCCTGACTGTGCTAGATAGTTTTATGGCAACTTGACACAAGGTAAAGACATCAAAAAGGAGGGAACCTCAGTCAATAAATTGCCTCTAAACCAGGCAGTGGTGGCATACACCCACCTTTAATCCCAGTACCCGGGAGGCAGAGGAAGGTGGATCTCTATGAGTTTGAGACCAGACTGGTCTATAAAGTGAGTTCCAGGACTGCCAGGACAACATAGAGAAACCCTGTCTAGAAAACAAAAAGAAAAAATGGCTCCATAAAATGGGGCTGTAGGCAAGTTTGTAGGGCATTTTTTTAGTGATTGATGTGAAAGGGTATTGTAGGTCGTGCCCAGCCCATTGTGGGTGGTGCCACCCCTGGGCAGGAAGGAGGTACTAAGTTCTATAAGAAAGCAGGCTGAGCAAGTCATGATGAGCAAGCCAGAAAGCAACACTCCTCCATGGCCTCTGTATCAGCTCCTGCCTCCAGGATCCTGCCCTGTGTGAGTTCCTGCTTTTACTGCTTTTGATGATGAACTGCTATACGGAACTGTGAGCTGAAATAAACCCTTTCCTCCCCAAGTTGTTCTTTATTATGGTGTTTCATCACAGCAATGGTAACTCTAAGACACTGACCAACAGTATTAAGAAGTAATACTGTTCCAGGCCTGGGCCTTCGAAGACCCAGTGCCATGTTTGTGTCCAGCCAACCTCATGGAAGGAAGACCAAGCTATCCTGCTGTTGGCAACATGGAAACCTCTGGAGTCAACACTACCACACAAAGTGACTTGGAAGAAAACCAAAGCCCTAGCCAATAGCTGGCACCTCAGACATGAGATCAGCCTCACTGGATCTTCCAATGCTGCTAAAAGAGCCCATGGTGACCTCAGCTGATCTGGTTTCACAATGAGCAGAGGAACTCCTCCTCATTGGAACCCAGATTTTGAGAAACATTGTCAGTGTTGCTTCTACCCACTGCATATCAGGATGGCTTGTTCTAAAAAAAACTTGATGAGATCTAACTCATGGTGTTGGCTTTGGACTTAACAGCTGGCAAGGCAGGAGAGTGAAGGAGTGTTTACAGGGGTCTGGAGAACAGGGTCTGTGGTGTGGTGTCTGTGGGCAGAAGTACTTGTTTGTGGTGACAAGACACATGAGACATTGTCCCTGCGACCTTTGGTATCTGTCTAAATAATTGTGACCATATTAGGAAACAGGCCTGTAAGGGAATAGTAAAGTTGAAATGAGGTCATAAGGGTGAACTCTAATCCAGTCTGAGGAGTGCCATTATAAGAAAGGAGATCGGATCACAGCAAACAGGAAACACACAATGAGAACACAGCGGTAGCTGCTATCTATAAGACACGGAAAACCAAAATGTCAACCCCTTGGTTTTAGACTTCAGCTTGTAGAACAGTAAAAATAAAAGGGTGTATCATTTAAATCACCCAGCAGTTCTGTCTGTTACACGGATGTACCTGGCTAACACATGTCCCCTTCCCCATTTCTGCAATGGACTCATCCCTGGCTGTCTCCCCATGTTATTCTGGGCAGGTTGTCTTTGTAACTCACATGCCTCTGCACCTAAAACACTGTACCCAGGAGGAGCTGTGGTTGGTTCTGTCTCTGGACTCCCTGCCACACCTGACCTAATGTGGGAAGGAACTTCAGGGTCATGGGAAGGATCAGTATAGTGCCAATTCTAATAAAAACCTGGAGCCAGATATTGGGGTAAATGCTGAAAGTTCAGAGAAGTAAAGGAGCCAGCCACAGCCACCTCTTACCTTGCCAACTCCTTAGTCCAAAAAGGGACAAGCCCCTGTCTCCTCCCACCTTATATTCCTCTCTCTGCTCAGCCACATCACTTCCTGTCTCCACCTCCCCAGGGCTGGGATTAAAGGTGTGTGACTCCCAAGTACTGAGATCAAAAACATAAGATCCCAAATGCTGGGATCAAAAGTGTGCGCCAGCACTGCCTGGCATCATCTGTGGTTGACTAATGGCTAGCTCCACACTCTGATCTTCAGGCAAGCTTTATTTGGAAGAGCACAAATAAAATATCACCACAGATCAGCCCAGTGTACTTTGCTTCAAGGAAGGCTGAGGCCCATGAGGAGTGAAAAAACAGATAATGGGGTAAGGGTTGCAAACGTTTGGTGTTCCTGGCCCAAGTGATCTCCAACCTTCCCATTAACATAACCAGCATTCACCCCACCAGCACTAATGGATCAAGGTGCTCATGCCAGTGTCCCAGCAGGGGTAGCAGATACTTGCCATCATACACACTGACGCTCTAATGTCTCCAGCAGTTGTTCATCAAGAGCAGTCACTTTGAGATTTGGACCAGCTCAACTGACAGTCCATATGGTATTTATCTGGTGGGAAATGGTGCTGGTTACCTGAATCATCTGGCTTGCAGTGTTTCCCTTTGCCCCTATGCAGACCATGGCCAGGGCCGAGGAGATGCTCATGGGTGAGAAAAATACATTTTTTGAGCTGTCTTCACCCAGTATTTTCAAAAGGTTTAAGGCGAAGGTGCCATTGGCTTCCAGCAGAGGATCCATGATGATGAGCCTGGAATGGGGGATTAAAATCAACGTCATATAAACCCAGGCTGATGGGTTAGCTGCGTCTTCACTCGCGCTCACACAGTGATGCTGTGGCTCAGTGAATGCAGCCCCCACAGCATGAAAGGTGAAGGTCACATACATTAAATGATACAGCCCTGCTGGGAGCAGACAGGCTAACTCAGGCCCAGTACCTTGTCCTTCTACTGTACAAGAAGTCATTCCTTACATGAAGAGCCAGGGGTCATGTGAGAGGCCAAGAGGCAGCAGTAGAGTCACCAGCCTACGAATCTACAGATGCAGCAGAGGAGGCTGGAAGCAGGAGACTGCAGGAGCAGGGCCTGCCTGCTCTGACGTCACCCACAGACAGTTACCAAAGTCCCGTTTCTGCAGCCTGACAGCCTGGGCGTTCTCAGAGGCTTCCGATGACTCCCCTGAACAGGGTGTGAGAGCAGGTAGAACACGAAAAGGGGAAAGCAAGCGCCTACCGGCAGGGGAAGGGAACCTACCTCTAGGGCCTGTGAGGAGACACAGCATGCACTCTGCCTCTTAGAGCTGTTGTCAGAATGGAAAGCGTGCTGACGGTATAGACGGAGGTTTCAACCCTTGAACTTGCACACTCCAAGTATTTCAGCTAACTGGTGTTTTTGTTTTTGCTTTTATTCTTGATGCTCAGAAATGTCCCTTTTTGTCTAGTGAGGATCTCTTTAAACTGGTTACTTTGCCCTGAGCTTTTGGACTCACACATCCTGGCTCTCTGGCAACAAAGGGTCCTTATAGGCTGTGCTCAACATCTCTAGTCCAGGGACATATCGCTCACCTCCTGGCTTCTGTTGATAGAAGGGCTGTGAGTGCAGCTGGAGCGACAGACCTGAGTGAAAAACCCAGCTAATGCTATTGGGCACACCAGTAACAAACTGGGAGACACACTTCCCCTCACAACCCAAATGGATCGTGCAGTAAAGGCCATCTTGAAAGTTTCCATGCACTTGACCCTTCCGAGACACACTGGCACTTGGAGGCATTCACCTGGGCTCAGCACACTGTTCTTCTCTTGCATTTTGCAAATGTGTTACACCGTCTGGTGCTCATAGACCACGTTATCCACAATACTCCACTGTAGCTGCTTGTGCTCTAAGGGCTGCACAGCTTAACCCCCTTCACCAGTATCGTCTGTCCTGGGCCCCAAGAGCTTGCTGCGTCCTGTGTCACTCCCTCACTCTGCTGCCACGCACTGTCCAAACAGCTAATTCAATTCCCTGATTTTCTGGCATGGTCATTGTACTTCCATTCCACGGACACTTTAGCAAGGTCTATAATAGGCTGGATGTGGTTTTTACATTTGAATCTTGGAGCCTTTGCCTAACTGTTTACAGCCATCAGCTTTGCTATTGAGAAGTCTGATGACATTTGAGCATTTCCTCTCCTTCCCTCGTCCTGAATTCACCCCTGACTCTGAGGGACTTGTCCCTCCAAGACTGCATCTGTGGCCCTTTCTGGGCTCTTCTTCCCTCTACGGACACTGAGAACTTCCTCTAGCAACCTGCTCACTCCAAACATCGGCAGGCCTGTCCTGTCCAAGTCCTGTTCATCCCTCTCCTGTCCTGACCTTGTTCTGATGATTTAAAACCGTCTTCTCGACTGTTAGTTTAGCATGCTCTGAGAACAAGGAGATAAAATACACAGGACAAACTATTTCTGTGATCAGAATAACTAAATCCTTGAATGTCTAAAAATCCATATATTTTTATTTCCCCTTAGTCCCCACTTTTTTGGGTGAAATTTGTCAAAAACTTGAGTAAAATCCTCAATTGTCTATAGCCATAAGTTTGAAAATAACCTATTGCATAACAATGAAACAATTTTCACTTTCACTTTGCAGTATAAATACTATTCCTGGAGCTGGCAACACAGATTAGTAGTAAAGCATTTCCCTGGGACATTTCAGACTCTTGGGTAAAAGCTCGCATTGCACAGTAAAAACTACACTACTTTTTGAAAAATGAAAACAGTGTTAGTCAGGGACAGAAAACGTGTTACTAATGTGTTAGTACTGCACAGTTTTCTGTACTGTTGAAAGCAGCCTAATGAGTCGATTTCGGAATCATTTCCATGTGCAGCATCATCACCACCTTTGGGCACTGAGTTCAGTGCATAGGGCTTAGTAAGCTGCTAAGTCAGGAGTCTCCACTTAACTGTGTTTCTTGACCTCCTTAAGGATGCCTTCATTTTCTCACAAACTTTGACCATTCAAACGCTAGTTTAATGGACACTTAGGCCCTTGTGTGCTTTCTCCTTTCTTTTCCTTTGCAAGGGGAGGAAGGTGGACTAATAAACATAGGAGTTATACACTGTTGTCTTTTCTAACATCTTCTTGGCCTAGGTCTAGCAAGTTAGGAAACAGGGGGTGCAGTCTTCAGTGAGAGTGGGCAACATCCACTTGCATGCCCTATGGCTGCCATGAGGACTAGCCTCCAGTAGCAAGGGCTTGAGGGGGAGCCTACAGAGTCCATGGACCTGGACTTTTTTTTTTTTTTTTTTTAAGATTTATATATTTACTATGTATACAATGTTCTGTCTGCATGTACACCTGCACGCCAGAAGAGGGCACCAGATCTCATTACGGTTGGTTGTGAGCTGCCATGTGGTTGCTGGGAATTGAACTCAGGACCTCTGGAAGTGCAGCCAGTGCTCTTAACAGCTGAGCCATCTTTCCAGAAATTTTCTATCTGAGGGAGTAAAACTTAATTCTCTGAAGCCGGCTGATGTGTGTGTGTGTGGGGGGGGGGGGAAGGCTAAAATTAACTCTAGGGCCCGCAAGAGAGGGAAATTCTCTCTCTCTCTCTCTCTCTCTCTCTCTCTCTCTCTTTCTATCATCTTCTCAGTTCTTATTTTTTCTTTACAACTCATATATCTCAACAAAATCTTTCAGGTAATATAAAAATTACAATGTGGTTACATTCTATTTTTCAAGTGAATGATTATAATGAATACAGGTTTTAAAAAACATGTTTCCCATTTCCCTTACATGATTAAAACAAAGTCATCCCAAGAATCCACGTACATTCACATCTAAGTAATTTGTAATAGATTAACAGAGTGTGAGCAAGCAGGGTATTTTTCTCAGCCAGTTCTTTTACTGGCAGGCTGCATATTGCATTTACAAAGAAAGAATCAATCACTTTATTACTTATCTTGAAAGGTAATCTTATAAGAAATCTTAAAAGAAGCACAAACTTAAACTTTTATATATGAAAAACTGTCAGTTCTACTTTAAATCTTTCAGGTGCATACCCACTCATCAACAGTTTTTTATATGAGGCAGTTGGGGGTAGAAATGGGTACAAGGAATTAATCATCATCTTTGATCACCAACTAATCCTAGCAAGAAAGCCATGTCAGCTAATGATAATTGGGCTGCTTTGTTCTTGTTTCCTGGCCTTAACGAGTCCCTCACTCAGCTATGTGCCTTTCTCAAACTTTAAATTGTCTTCTTGGGTTTTTCACCTCAAAGCTATTTGACAAAGACTTCTTAGTCTAACCTTAAGTTATTTTCAAACTTTCAAAGCTTTGTTTCAGCTGTGATGCATTCCAAAACCTGTGAACACGTCTCCCAACATTAAGATTAAAAGAACTTAAGCTATCTGGTCTACTGGGACTCAATTGTTTTTCTTAATCATTAACCTAAGCCACAGTCTATATGGCTCCTCAATAGAAACTCATGTGTTCTGGCTGTGTGACACTTCCTTGTTTTATATTTTATCCTCTGCAGCCTTTGCTTTATCAGAGGCAGAGGCAACATTTTGTTCTCCATTTACCTATGTTAATTTTTCCACTAAAATAACCACTATCATATTCCCTTGCTATATTTATTAAAAACTCTCAATTATCAAAATCCTATTTAAACTGACACTATTATTGTATAAAATCATGGCTTCAGTTAAACCGTACATACAGCTTAGGAGAAAGTCATCTTCAGGTAAAAATGCCCAGTAGAACAGAATATTTCCAAGACTACATCAAGAACAGTGGGGATCTCCCCATGCCCAGTCGTATCATGCCAGATACCAGGGGAAATGGTAGCGGCAAACACGCAAAGACACAGCAGCAGCAAGAAACATCTGGGGCCCAGGCTCTTGGGCCTTGCCTAGCTGAGATTCACCCATCAGGGTTTTGTTTCCTGGTGAGCCTCCAATCACAATTGCCACCTGCTGCTCCTCTGACAACACCCTTATGTCAGATATTGGGAAAACTGTTGATTCCAAACCCTGCTCTGATTTCATCTGCTGTTCCTGCAATGAGCTAGCTGTGATTCACTGAACTGTAGTAAGACACAGTGCAGTGGACTAGGCCTGGTATAAATTTAAATAGTCATTCCTGGGTATCTGAAGACCATTAGTTAAAATCTGAAGATACAAAATCCTCAGGTGCTCAATCCCTTACAGTAACATCATAGGTGGGGCAGACTATTAGAGGGTAAAGTGCTTGCCTCACAAGCAGGAAGTCAGGAGTTTGGATCCCAAGAACCCACGTAAAACCAAGACAGATGCAGCATCCTCTGCCAACCCACTGGAGGAAGAGACAGTGAATCCCCCTGAGCAAGGCAGTCAGCCAGAATAGCCAAAATGTCCAGCCCTGTGTTCACTAAGAGACCCTGCCTGGAAGTATACAGTGGAGAAAGCATAATAAAGACGATGCCAGATATCAACCTTGAGACTCACATGCACATGTACACATAAAAAGCTGCCCCGCCACATGTCCCCATTCAAGAAACCACATGATATACAAAATATTTAAATTAAAAATAAAATAGCATAGTATTTGATATAACCGATATACATGTTTCCATATTCTTTAAATTGTCTGACCATAACCTATATTACCCAATACAGTGTAAATGCCATATAAATGATGCCTGTATACCATACTGTTTAGAGAAGAAGAAAAGGAAAAACAGTCTACCCATGTTTGAATTGGGTAGACCATAGCCCACCCCCACCCCCACCCCCCAGGCTGACCTCCATCTCCTATCTTCTTGTCTCCTTCCTCCTATCTTCCTGGATGCTTAGATTACCGGCACTAGGCCTGGCTTTTTCCTCAGTAGTTCCCATCTGCTGTTGATTTTTGTCTGCTGAATCACGTTGGCTAAGTGTGAAATCCATGTAAGTAGACATGGGGAGCCAAGGGAACTTGGTTTAAGGAGCCAAGTGTGAACCAAACACACTTTCTCTGTGTGATGACAGAAACCATGGTGGATGCCATTACTCGGGGTAGTACTCAAATATCAGCCATTCCTGTAACCACATGCATGTTACTGAGCCTCAGTGTTGCTCACAAGAACAAGTCAAATGTTACCTGGTAGTCAGACCCCACACCACACACTTAAAACCACAGGAGGAAGCGGGCAGCCTTGGGTACAACACTATCACAAGCAACTGCTCACAGGATCTCTGAAAACAGTGCAGAACCAGACCTCACCCAGCTTCCTGACACCACTCCTATGCCAGATTTCCATACTTTAAATGTCTCCAAACAGATCCAAGGAGGAAGGATGAACAGCAAGCCTGGGCTGGGCTGGGCTGGGCTGGGCTGGAGAGGCTGAGCAAGTGTCCGGTAGAAAAAACCTGGCGGACCATCAACAAAACAAAGAGGAAGGGAGGAAAAACGAACATAGATTCCAATCTCATCTGGAACAGAAACCTGGTCAAAACTTTGGCTATGTCCTTCTAGTCCCTCAGACATCGAATCTTGCAATATTTCCCCGACATGAGTTCAATTAAAAAAAAAATCTGGAATTGTCCTCAGGGTGTCAATCCTCTCAAACATATGAATTTATAAGCACTTACAAGTGCTGAGGGTCTGGGCTACCTGAAAACAGCCCAACCCTGTCTCTCAGACTAGGGCACAGCAGCCAGTAAGAGGCCACTGAGGTAGCAGATCCTGCTGCCCTGAGCAGATCCCTAGGTCCCCCTTGGTTCCCATCCCTCCGGGATTCTGATGCCTGTCAGCCACGGGGCTGCTCCCAGCACAGGGAACAGAAGCAGGGATCTCTGGGCTCACTCCTCTGTCCATGCCTACTCCTCCCATCCACTTCTGGTGCCCCCAGCGCCCTGCCCCACAGCCCGACCACAGTAGAGCTCACCCCGATCCTAGGTTCCAGCCCGCAGAGAGCAGAACCGAGAAGAGGAAGGGCAGGCGCCCTGGCCTCAAGTATCCGCAGGGCTGGGAGGTCTGAGCAGGAAGTCCCCCTGGGCGCGGGGGAGGGGGCGGAGGTGACAGAGGTGGCCACGGGCTGTCGAGGTGAGAAGGAACAGCAGGAAGGACAGAGGAGAGGTTGTCTCTGCTCTTTGACCATAATTTCCAGTCCAGGTCAGCGGCTAGCTTCAGGTCGGTGTAGTTAGACTAGGGGTCTAACTGCTCTGTTATACAGGCTCTACAAAACCAAGGAATTGATCTAAACCAGGAGGGAGCTTTTAGGACGATGTCCGCTAGGGGGAAATGTGCCAGCTCTTAATGGGAATAAATTAGACAGTACTGAACAGGAATTTTTAAAGCGAGGAAGAGGCTTTTAGGATTACGGCAAGAAGTCAAGTGCCTGCCTAGCATGCACAAAAAAACAATAGAAGCCACCATGGTCAATGCTGTGTCCTAGACTCCACTACTCTTCCAGCTCTCAGGTATTGACATTTTATGTAAATGTCAGTGAAAACTCCTACGTCTCACATCTCTCCCAGGGAGCAGCAAGATGACCTGGTGGGGCGAATGCTGGCCAGGTTTAAAAGACTGGTCAGTTCTGGAAACCTCAGATTCTTTTCTGCCTCCTTCACCCTCACACTAGGCCAAGGATTCCCAGCATTGACCTTACAAACACTTGAATTAGATGTGTCTTGGCTGTGGAGGCTGCCACGACTTAGAGAATGTTTAGCTGTGCCCTGGCCCCTCTGCATGTCAGTAGCAAACCAGGCCACCACACCAGCTGTGAGACTTCACTCTTGATGTTCGAAAACACAAAGGAATGCTCCCAGTATTCTACTCCCTTTAACCTTTTCAAGCTTTCCCCTGCAGCTTTATTGCTTCTGGCTTATCCTTCCAGCCCACCCTTTGCAAAACTACAGTGTGTATAGTCTGTGTACATGTGCATATTAGAGTTCTCTGTATAGCTCTGATTTCCTACTTACCGTCAAAAGGTAGCATTCTCTCTGTTGGCTACCACAGACCTACAAGCTGCTATTAAAAATATTTTGATGAACTCTCTAAAATACTGCACAGAACTCTCTTATTCCTTTTCCTGGCTTCCCCATATTCCTCTGTGTGCATTTTGATTGATGCTTACATTTTACATCATTTCAAATGTTATCATAATTAACACCTAGCCAAGCACCCATTAATGTTGATTCACACAGTTATCCACGAAGGTGTCGGTGTGTGCATTCCAATTAAGTGAGTTCTGAAAAGGAAAAATATCCTGGAATGAATCCAAATTCCTAAAAACAACTCGCATACAATGACAAATACAGAGATCTTTTGGTTAGTTATGGAATCCCCCTCCATAGACATAGTACCTGACGGAGGTTCGCTGCTGGTACTACCTCCAGCCAAACTCATCTATGTACATCCTGGTAGAAATCCATATTTTTGTTGTTGTTGTTTTAAATAAAGTCTCACTCTATAGACTAGAAGAGCCTCAAACTCTCACCTCCTGCCTCTACCTCCCCATTGTTGACACTTCAGTCATAAACTATCATGCCCACCTGTAAAATCAAACGTTTACAAGAATTTTTGTTAGCTAACCAGAACACACTTCAATACCTGATCAGTCTTGATATCTGATCAGCTACCATGCTTTCCCAGACATTGTCTGATCACCCTGGCCTGCCTTTGGCAGAAGCCAGGATGCCCATTGTCTCTGGTGTTCCCTTCCAGTAATTTTCACCTACCATCAGCCACCTACTCTTCTGCTGTAGATTACATAATGTACTGAGAACTGAGTCCCAATCTCTGTCTCCTGCCACTTTACCCCCATTGTTAAGTCTGATGATCCTTAGTAATGGTTTTCATGTTACAAATAATCCAGAATAATTAACAACAGAATACTGTATCTTCTCAAATAATTTACAGGAATTTTTTGGTTGGTTGGTTGCTTAGTTTTTCTTTTGGTTTTCAGATTTCTGTCTTTCACTGTTTCTCTCTCTCTCTCTCTCTCTCTCTCTCTCTCTCTCTCTCTCTCTGTCTGTCTTTGTCTCTCTGTTTCTGTATCTCTCTCTATCCCCCCTCCCCCTTCTTTCTGTGTATCTTTCTCTGTGTTGTGTCCTCCCTCCATCCCCCCCCCCCCCGTGTGTGTGTGTGTGTGTGTGTGTGTGTGTGTGTGTGTGTGTGTGTGTGTGTGTGTGTGTTTTACAGGGACTCACAAAGCCCAGGATAATCTCAAGTAGCCCTGGCTGAATTTAAATGTGCTTTGTAGCTGGGTCTGACCTTGAACCTCTGATTTACCTGCTGCTATCTCCCAAGTGCAGGGATTACAGGCCTCTAACATGATGGAACACAGAGCTGAGGGAAGGCCAGCATGAGATCTGGAAACAATGTGGTATCTACCAACACAGACAAGACAGAGTCATTCTGTCTCAGTTGTTGCAACTAACATGGATCCAACTGCTGCTTTCTGCAAGGTAGTAACCTAGGACAAGACACCACTTGAAAGTGCTGATCCATCATGGACAAGGTATGGTGGCACAGCTTGGTCAAACAATCCCATCTCCTACCTCTCCTACACTGTCTTTCCGGCAACTGCCGCTCTGTGACAGTGGTCTAGACTGTGGTCTGTGACAGTGATCTATGGATGGACCAGTTCAGCTTTTATCTTCCTGCCTGAGAGGCTGAGCAGTCTGCAACTTCCCATCTGGCCTCACCACGATAGCCATACTCAGAGGAAGCCACACAAGCTTCTTCCCCAGCTCAGTATCAAGTGGCTTTTGCTACACCATGTGAGCAGGCAGCTGGCTCCCTAGCAAATACTGGTGTGAGGTCCCCTCACTGAGAGCTTCCCATTTGATCCTGGGGCACCTCGACTTAACCGTCTGTAACACAAGTGCCCTTGGAATAGCTGTCTAAGGAGTGTGCATGGGAAGTGGGCTAGAGCCTGGGCTCTGCAGGGCCTCCCCATTCCCCAAGGGAAGGAGAAGCCTATACTTCAAAGCAGAGCTGGCTTTCTAGACTGACTTTCTTGTTCTTTCTGCAAGGGCAGATAAGTGATGGTCTCTAGCCTTGTTTGTGATGAACATGGAGTTATCTGTGGGAGGGACTGACCAAGAGATACCCCAAAATAAGACATAAAAACCAACAGGAGACAGTAGTCACTCGAGCTGAACCAAAAGGAAATTTCATTTCCCCAAATGTCAAAATGTAAAAGGGATAAATGACTATTTGTGGTACCTATTAGCATACCAAAGTGCATGCTGGCCTCCAGGCTCCCTCAGTATCACAAGTACCTGTTACACATTTCAAAGTCCATGCTGGCATTCAGCTCTTTTCCCCTCCTCCCTTACCCTAAATTCCCTCCAGCTCAGAAGCTTCCCTCACCCCAGCTACTCATTTCCCTTAATCCCTGGGTTTTCAGCTATACTCTCCCTTTGCACACATCCTCTCTATCTTCCTCTCTGTCTCTCTGTCTGTCTGTCTGTCTGTCTCTGTCTCTCTGTCTCTCTCTTCTCTCTCTGTTCTCCTGTATTCTCCCTCCCTTTGTCTCTCTCCTCTCATGGCTAGGCCCAGTCTGGTGTCTGTGTTCAGTCTACTGCTTTTTTGCTCCCTCTGGGCTCTCCTGGATACCTATGGCTGTTCTCTTTCTCATGTCTACAATAAAAGCCTTCCCGTTAATGATACTAAGGAGCACACATCCTATATACAGCAGAGACTCGAGGAACCTCAATGGTGCAATTGGTTAGCTTGAGGTACTTCTACCATAGAGAGTCAATGAAACGGAATACACGGAGTACTTCATGATGATAGTCTCCAGCTATGTCAACTGCAGGGACTTACTGTTAGCATTTAGAATGCCCTGCTCTAGAACTCCAAAAGGCCCCTGAAGACCTTTAGTCATTGTCTCAAATCTGCAGTTACCTTGGATTCCAGAAACAACAGGATGGCTAAACATCTTCCAGACAAGTGACTAAAGCCACCCCAACCAATCTTGAGCCTCAGAAGACAGAGCACTCAATCCCCCATGCCTGTGAGGCAGCGCCTGGAGCTAAGGCGCTGCCTAAAGCAATGAGGACTTCCTGGAGGCAGCTTCAGAAGCAGACTGGAGATAAAGATCAACCGGACACACCTAGACCGGAACTGATAAACTATGTGGACCTCTTGTTCTCTGCTTAAACACTTCCTTCCTCCTGCTTAACCAGGATTCATGGCAGTCCCCTGAAGAGGGACTGGAGGTCACTGGAGCCCCTTCTCCGTTCCTCCCACAGAGAGGCACTGTGATTAAATCTCCGTTTTCCTGTGTTTCCCATGACTGTGTCTTCCTTAGTTCACTTATTATAAGAACTCCCAAACCTGCGCTATGCGTCCTAACACTCCAGTAACGTTATCATGTGTAAGCCCAATCTATCAGTGTGAGCTGGGACTCAAAAGGCACACACTCTGTGTGTGTGTGTGTGTGTGTGTGTGTGTGTGTGTGTCTGTGTCCTGACACTCCAGTAATGTTATCATGTATAAGCCCAATCTATCAGTGTGAGCTGGGACTCAAAAGGCACACACTCTGTGTGTGTGTGTGTGTGTGTGTGTGTGTGTGTGTGTGTGTGTGTGTCTGTGTCCTGACACTCCAGTAATGTTATCATGTATAAGCCCAATCTATCAGTGTGAGCTGGGACTCAAAAGGCACACACTGTGTGTGTGTGTGTGTGTGTGTGTGTGTGTGTGTGTGTGTGTGTCTGTGTCTGTGTCTGTGTCCTAACACTCCAGTAACGTTATCATGTGTAAGCCCAATCTATCAATGTGAGCTGGGACTCAAAAGGCACACACTCTGTGTGTGTGTGTGTGTGTGTGTGTGTGTGTGTGTGTGTGTGTGTGTGTCTGTGTGTCTGTGTCCTAACACTCCAGTAACATTATCATGTGTAAGCCCAATCTATCAATGTGAGCTGGGACTCAAAAGGCACACACTCTGTGTGTGTGTGTCTGTGTCTGTGTCCGTCGGTCTGTCTGCCTGCCTGTCTGCTGATTCTGAGGGAGGGGCCTAACCCCAGTTTCCTCCAAACTTGCTACTATCTGGCCAGCTGAGGGACAGTTACAGGCAGTCTGTTTGCAATCCTGGAATCCACAGTGAAGGTACCAAAGTAAGAAGGAACAAAATGTCTAAAGAATTTCAAGAACATTAGAATCAACAGACTGTCAATGATGTGCTTTTGCACATACACACACATTCACACAAATGTGCACATTCACATACAACACACACATACATAACCATACAAACACATTCATACACATTTACGTGCAGCACACACATACAGATCCATATACACACATGTACACATTCACATACAGCACACACATACATACCCATACACACACAATCACACACATATACACATTCACATATAATATATAATACATATCCATACACACACATTCTCTCTCATGTATATATCAGCCCAGGTTTAAGCCTGACTCACCTGAATGGCAAAGCCCTCACTCTCAGAGTCAACACATTTAAGTTTTATTAGTGTGACTATGATCTCAATTATACTAAGTTCTCTTTACTTGGGTCTCTTTTATTTCTGCCATCGTCTTCTGTTGGGTCCAGTGGCTGCTGTTTAAATAGCCTTGCTTGGCCCCTAGCTTTTAATGTTTTTACCTTTCTCAAGTGTGAGGTGAGACTGGAGATTGAGCAAGGGCAGAGAGACCTGACTTTCAGCAGTTATGAAGTGATAGCGTTAATCCAGCTGATCAAGAATAAGACCACTACCACAATTTAAAGCCCAATTCTAAGCAAGCTTTACTTACACGTGGGCCAGGTGGATGGGTTCTGGCCAGGTCCATACCCAGATTCTGGGAAATGGCCCAGAATCAAGTATGGCAAGGACTTAAGAAGGAAAACCCATAATTCATTGCATTTCCCATCAGGCCAAATCAGGGGCAAGCACACATCCTGGTGCACCTCCAGCCTATATCCAATCAGGGGCAAGCACACATCCTGGTGCACCTCCAGCCTATATCCAATCAGGGGCAAGCACACATCCTGACATATTCTTGCCTGTGTACCTCCTGCCCACATGTGATCAAGCACATCAGTGCAGATAGGTCAAATAAACTTGTTTGTAGGACTGAAAAACATGTGGCTTGTTGTCTTCCATAAACAATAGCCTCCAGCATTTCAGAAACTATCTGTCCTTGAAAAAGAGGCCTGCAGATCAGACACATTTTTATTTCATGGATCACTATGGTTTGTAATTAAAACATAAAATGTAATTTTGGCTTTCACAATAGCAGATACATTTTAAACACTTTTGTTCCAGAATCAACTGTTTGTTATGTGTTATGGAGTCAAAAAACCACCAGGAAAAGACCACAGACAATCCAAATTATAATTGGGTGAGTTTATTAATACTCCTAGCAGGGTGAGAACCTTAAAACCACATGGGAGGGTTGCCACCCAGGAGGGACTGGGGAAGGGTTTTTAAATGTGGAGACCGCGACTGTCTCTTTTCTGTGGAACTAGCAGCTGCAGGAGAAACTACTTCCCTTCCCTCAGCTACATGAGGAGCTGCACCTCTCCTCTGCACAGAGTGATGAAGGGGCTGCCCTCCTCCTGCACACAGTGGTAAGGGAGCTGCCCTCTCCTCTGCACAGAGTGATGAAGGGGCTGCCCTCCTCCTGCACACAGTGGTAAGGGAGCTGCCCTCCTCCTGCACACAGCGGTAAGGGAGCTGCCCTCCTCCTGCACACAGCGGTAAGGGAGCTGCCCTCCTCCTGCACACAGCGGTAAGGGAGCTGCCCTCCTCCTGCACACAGCGGTAAGGGAGCTGCCCTCCTCCTGCACACAGTGGTAAGGGAGCTGCCCTCCTCCTGCACACAGTGGTAAGGGGCTGCCCTCCTCCTGCACACAGCGGTAAGGGAGCTGCCCTCCTCCTGCACACAGTGGTAAGGGGCTGCCCTCCTCCTGCACACAGTGGTAAGGGGCTGCCCTCCTCCTGCACACAGCGGTAAGGGAGCTGTCCTCCTCCTCCTGTGCACAGCGGTAAGGGAGCTGCCCTCCTCCTGCACACAGCGGTAAGGGAGCTGCCCTCCTCCTGCACACAGTGGTAAGGGGCTGCCCTCCTCCTGCACACAGTGGTAAGGGGCTGCCCTCCTCCTGCACAGCGGTAAGGGAGCTGTCCTCCTCCTCCTGTGCACAGCGGTAAGGGAGCTGCCCTCCTCCTGCACACAGCGGTAAGGGAGCTGCCCTCCTCCTGCACACAGTGGTAAGGGGCTGCCCTCCTCCTGCACACAGTGGTAAGGGGCTGCCCTCCTCCTGCACACAGCGGTAAGGGAGCTGTCCTCCTCCTCCTGTGCACAGCGGTAAGGGAGCTGCCCTCCTCCTGCACACAGCGGTAAGGGAGCTGCCCTCCTCCTGCACACAGTGGTAAGGGAGCTGCCCTCCTCCTCCTGCTCACAGCGGTAAGGGAGCTGCCCTCCTCCTGCACACAGTGGTAAGGGGCTGCCCTCCTCCTGCACACAGCGGTAAGGGAGCTGCCCTCCTCCTCCTGTGCACAGCGGTAAGGGAGCTGCCCTCCTCCTGCACACAGTGGTAAGGGAGCTGTCCTCCTCCTCCTGTGCACAGCGGTAAGGGAGCTGCCCTCCTCCTGCACACAGCGGTAAGGGGCTGCCCTCCTCCTGCACATAGTGGTAAGGGGCTGCCCTCCTCCTGCACACAGCGGTAAGGGAGCTGCCCTCCTCCTGCACACAGTGGTAAGGGAGCTGCCCTCCTCCTCCTGCACACAGTGGTAGGGGAGCTGCCCTCCTCCTGCACACAGTGGTAAGGGGCTGCCCTCCTCCTGTGCACAGCGATAAAGGAGCTAGAGGAGCTGTGTGACCTCCTCTAGCACAGCAACAAGCAAGATTACAAAAGCCAGAGAAAGAAGTTAATTATCTCACAACAGGTACTGAAAGGACCAAGCAGATGCCATAACAGGCTGATCTCAGAGATCAGGCCTCAATTTCAGTTTCCTGAGATTTGAGTAAGCAGTTTCTGGGAGGACTGTGAACAAAAGACATAGTCCTTGCAGTTGCTCCCTTTCTGCACGTACTCTGACAGCTCAAGGTTCAGTCAATTGTTTACTGTCTGGGACCCCTCAACAACCTAGAGCTACGTGCATGAGTCAAGGACAAAGCCTGGGCCACTGAGCAGCCCCCCAGTCAGTATGTGCTAGGTCAACCAGCCTCCATGGCAGCTCAAGGACAAAGCCTGGGATTTGTCCGGGCCTGCACAAAAACCGTAGCTGTAACTCCCAACTAACTCTAGCCAATTAAAAGTTACTAACATGATTGCCACTTGCATAAACCAATCCTGAGTGTGTTCCTATGTAGTCTGTAGACCCCAAGCTCCCTTCGCTTTAAAAACCCTACCCCATTGCTACTCAGGGTCTCTCCTGCTCTGCTGGAAATAAACAAAAGGACACTTTGACGGTACATGCATGTAGAACTTTGCTCCTGACTGTGCCAGCCTTGTCTAGCAGCTAGCAGTAAGCCCCTTATACTCACATCATAAGATCTTCCTCACAGTGTGCCCCTGAGGGATCTAAAACGCCTGCCAGGACATCATGAAGGCCAGCTTCAAAGAAATATGACAGGAAACTTTGTGGTTCACTGGTAAACAATCTGAAAGATAAAAAAAAAATCAGATGACGACTGATCTACTTATAAAAGGGAAAATGTATTCTGGGCATCATTTCTTAATTTCTAATTTTCCCAGTTTTTATATATTTATATTTTATATTATAAATATTTAATATAAAACAGGTCTCTGTATATATTGTGGCTCTGGAGAATCACACATAATGCATGCTACACAAACACTCTACCACAGAGGTACATCCCAACCTTCAGTTTATTTGAGACAGGATCTTACTATGTGCTCCAGGTTAGCCTTGGACTTACAATCCTTTTGCCTTTTTCTGCTTTATGGGATTACAGGTGTACAACAAGATAATGTTTTGGAACATATATATCTTATTTGGCTTAGATATTTTTGAGCAAATGTGTGTATGTGAGGGGAGGGAGGGAGGGAGGGAGGGACAGAGAGGGAAAAAAGACTGAGAATATATCATCATAGAGAAAAACAGTTTTTAGGGTTATGAGTAAAATTCTTCTATTTTCCAAAATATCCCCAACAGGAATTGCCCAGGGGTGGTATAGCTGCGTCATATGATAGATAGTTCTATTTTTAGGTTTTTTTTTTTAATAAACCTCTGAACTGATTTTCAAAATAGCTGTACTAGTTTGTACTTCCATCAGTGGTGAATAAAGGTTCTTCTTTTCTGAGTCAGCATTCATTGTTAGATTTTTTTTTGTTTTACTAATTTGTTTTATGTGTATATGTGCATGCTTAAGTGTAAATATGTACACCACATGTATGCTTAAGGCCAAGGTGGTCCAAAGAAGCCATTGAATTTCCTGGAATATAGTTAGAGGTGATATGTGCTACCATGTAGGTGCTGGAAACCAAACCTGGGTCCTCTGCAAGAGCAATAATGCCCTTCACTGCTGAGCCATCTCTCTAGTTCCTGTTTCTTTAAGATTGCCATTCACCACTGATGAGGTGGTGTCTTCAAGTAGTTCTAACGTATATATCCCCAATATTTTATTCCTAATAGGAGTGAAATGGGATCAGTCTCAATGGCCATCAACAGATGAATTAAATAATGATAATATTGTGTTTTAATTACTGTTTTATTGGTATGAGGAGACATCATGACCAAGGCAACTTTTAGGGGGAAAAACATTTGATTGGGGGTTTGCTTACAACTCCAGAGGATTAGCCCATGATTATCATGGCAGGAAGTGTGGCAGCAGGCTGGGAGGCATGGTGCTGGAGAGTAGCTGAGAACTCATACGTAGTTCACAAGTTGCAGGCAGAGGGAGCTGTGACTGGCATAGGGTTCTGAAACCTCAAAGCCAATCTCCAGTGCTGGGGGATGTCTTTCTGTATGCGATGAATATATGTTGTTGCCATTGGTAAATAAATAAGCTGCTTTGGCCTATGGCAAGGCAGCTTAGAGGCAGACAGGAAATCCAAGGAGAGATATAGGAAAGAGAAAGGCGGAGTCTGGGGAGACGCCAACCTGCTGCCTAAGAAGGAGCAACATGAAAACAGACCAGTAAAGCCACGGAACACATGGCAAAACATAGATTAATAGAAATGGGTTAATTTTAAGATATAAGAGCTAGCTAGCAAGAGGCCTGTCATAACCCATACAGTTTATAAATAGTATTTAACCTCTGCGTGATTATTTTATAAGTGGCTGCACGTTCATGGGGCTGGGTGGGACGGAAGAAAACTTTTGACTACACTCCAGTGACACACCACCTCCAACAAGCCTGCACCTACTCTAACAATACCCAAACAATACCACTAACTGGAGACCAAGCATTCAAACAGATGACCCTATGACTACCATTCTCATTCAAACCACCACATTCTGCTCCTAGTCAACCATAGGCTCATGGCCATATTATAATGCAAAATGCATTTAGTCTAACTTCAAAATTTTTCAAAGTCATTCACAGTCACCATATTGTTTCAAAGTCCAAAGTGCATGTCTCTTCGGAGACTCAAGGAAATCTATAAACTACAACACTTTGTAAAACAAAGCAAAAAGCAAATCACATACTTCATGCATATAATAACATAAATACAAATTACCAGCCCAAAAGGAAATATAATGAGGAAGTACTAGATGAAAGCAAAAATGAAACCAAGTGGGACAAATGCCAATTCTGCAACACCATGTAGGATGTTAAAAGGTTAATGTTCTATTCCTGATACCAAGGAAATGGGGTCAGTATCTATGGCCGTCAAAAGATTAGTGGATAATAAAAATATGGTGTTTTAGCCTGGGGGGCAGTTATTCCCATTCAAACCACTACATAAAATGGGCATAGTGAGGAAATACTGGACCAAAGCAATAATGAAACCTAGAGGGGCAATCTCCATTCCGCAACTCCACCTGTGATGTTCAAGAGTTCATCAGACGGCTCTCCTCTTCCAGATTTTCTGAATGCAATACACTTCCCTCAGTGGCTTTACTTTGCCCAGGGGGAAGTTTCCACAATGGCTTTACTCCAGTATGGTTAAATCTAGAACCTTGTGGTCAAAGCTGCCCAATTCTGATGACTGCTGCAGCTGGAACTTGCCCACCCAATGCCGTGTATTACATTTCTATAAGCTTTCCCTTGTCCATGTTTCCTTTGCTACTTAAGCTTTCCTTTACTTCTCTTTCACAATTTGGAAGCTTAGCGGGTTGGGTCATACCCTGAGAACACCATTTCCTTTATTCTATTTTGAGTCAGGCCTTTCTTTAAACTTTTCATTTCTGGAAGCACAAGACTGGGATACAACATGTAATTTTCTAGTTCTCCTTTTCTCTGCAATCTGTAAAATTTGTTATTTCTCTTTTCCCTCCTTGTAACTTTTCAGTGGAGATCAGCATAAGTGTGATGACTAATAACCACATGACACAATCAGCGTAGGCTGTCTTGAAATCTCCTCTGCCAATGACATTAGTCCAAACTAAATTCTTCAATTTAGCCTCTTGCAGATTCTTAGGACAAGGACAAAAACACCTTTTTTGTTGTTGTTTTTGGGGTTTTTTTGCGTAAATATCTCAAGAATGGTCTTCAGGCCACTTGCTAATCTCCATCCCCTCTGAAACCTCTTGAACTGAGCCTCCCGAGCTCAAATTTGCCCTCAGCACTACTGTCTTCCATTCTTCCATGTTCTTACTAAGATGACACATTAAATCCTACTTAAAGCATTCTACTGCTTTTCTAGTCCAAAGTCTCAAAGACTATATTTCTCCAACAAACTATGGGCAGACTTGTCACAGCACTATCCCAGTCTCTGGTACCAACTTCTGTCTTATTTACTATTCTGTTGTTGTAAAGAGACCCAAAACAAAGGTAATTTATAGAAAAAATCAAATATTGAATTGGGAGCTTGCTTACAGATTCAGAGGGTTAGTCCATGATCATCAGGGTAAGGATCGTGGCAGCAGACAGGCTAGCATCCTGCTGGGAAAGTAGCTGAGAGCTCACATCTTATTCACAGGTTGCAGGTAGGAAGAGTGTTTTAGTTGGGGTTTCTATTGCTGTGAAAAGACACCAGGACCACAGCAACTCTTATAAAGGAAAAAATTTAAATAGGGGCTGACTCAGAGTTCAACATTTAGTCCATTATTGTCATTGTGGAAAGCATTATGGCATGCAGGTAAACATGGTCCTAGGGAGGTAGCTGAGAGTTCTACATCTGGATTCACAGGTAGCAGGAAGAGAGAGTGACACTGGGCCTGGCTTGAGCATCTGAAACCTCAAAGTCCACCCACAGTGACACACTTCCTCCAACATGGCCACACCTCCTAAAAATGCTACCCCATATGGGCCTATGGTGGCCATTTACATTCAAACCACCAAGTAGAGAGAGACAGAGAAAGAGAGAGAGAGAGAGAGAGAGAGAGAGAGAGAGAGAGAGAGAGAGAGAGAGTGAGAGAGAGACCAGGCCTAGCATGGATTTTTGAAAATGCAAAGCTTAATCAAAGTGATACACTTCTTCCAACAAGGCTCAAAACCACTGTATTAAGCAAGGTGATCCAGTCTCAGAAAAACAGAAACATATTACTTCTCATATGTTGTTCCTAGCTTGAAATATAAATGCTTATGTATATAATTAGGTTTAAATGTGAGTAAATCCAAAAAACAAAAACAAAACAAAAAGAGAAAAGGAAGCAGATAAAAAGAGGTGCTAAGGAGGGCCTCAGGGACACTTCTAATGAGAAAGCATAAAGGAAACTGGAGAAATGTTGTAAGGAGAACGGGTGATGAAGGGGGAGATGGGGAGGAGGTGAATCTGTTCAAACTTTGCTGAAAAGAACATAATGATATCTAATGCATTGTATTCACCATGATGCTCTATAATGCACTGTATGATGCTAACTTAAAAAGAATATGGGGTGGGAGTGGAGGAAGACAAATAATAATATGTGTAAGAAAGATGTCTCTGTGAGAGTGAGAAATGGTACATTGGCCTTAGAAACCAGTAAAAAGATCTTTAAATTAAACAGAAAGTTGTCCTAGTGCCCAGCTGTGCAGGCTAGCACTATGTCAATTTGACACAGTCTAGAATTATCTGAAAGGAAAAAGTGTCAATTGAGAAAATGCCTCAATAAGATCTGACTGTAAGGCATTTTCTTAATTAGTGATTGATAAGGGGGGCTCAGCCCACCGTGAGTAGTGCCATTCTTGGCTTGGTGGTCCTGGGTTCTATGAGAAAGCAGACTCAGCAAGTCATGAGGAGCAAACTAGTAAGTAGCATCCCTCCATGGCCTCTGCATCAGCTCCTGCCCCAGGTTCCTGCTCTTTTGGAGTTCCTGTCCTGACTTCAATGATGAACTGTGATGTGGAAGCATAAACAAAATAAACCCTTTCCTTTCCAAGTTGCTTTGGTCATGGTGTTTCATCACAGCAATAGTAACGCTACTTATAACATCAACAATAAAATACAACACCAATCTTAGGTGTATTAAAGAGAATAGAAAATATTTATCCACACCAACACATTTGAAAAATGTTCATGGCAGCATTATTCATTAAAAACAAAAACATGGAAACACTGTAAGTACCTACAACCGAGTGAAGGAATTAGACAATTCTGGATCTAAAGATCAAAGATTAAGGAGGGAAGAAGGGAGGTGTACACAGGGGAGGAACAACTGGGTTTTGTTTTCTGGTAATAAGAGAGACCTTCTGGGGAACACTTGCTCAGTCCATTCATGGCCTGTCATTTCCTGTCAGACAGCTGTGTGGTATCATCAGCTTTGAAGTGGGATGGAGAGATCAGGCAAGTCCAGGTCACTAACCTTGATTCACAGTTTTAGAAGAAAACATTCCTCAGATGATTGACAGTCTACATGCAGAGTTGAGCAGAAGTATCTAACTCAAAGGTCAAGGCAGGAAAGGTTTCAGACACAATGTGAAGACCAAGGCTTTGGTTCCACTCCAGTTACCCAGTGGATGTGTGAATGGGCAAAGAAGAGTCAGTGGTTTCAATACAACAGTGACCAGGTCCCTGGAACCCACATGGCTGAAGTGTTCTCTACAGAAAAGCAATTGGAAGAGTAGTAGCATATTGTCTAGCTAGTGACCTCCAAACTGAGTGAGGTTTAAGTCCCTTAGAATGTGTGAAGATGGAGGTTTGATTTAGTTTTTTCCTCAATAATAATACTAGCTCCACCAGGCAGAAAGAACTAGAAGACAGTAGGAGTTATGCCATACTGGTGAATGTAGGTGGTTCTCTACCAATCCATGGGTTCTAGCCCTGGTTTTATCAATAAGCTGCTGCCTGTAAATTCTGAAGCAGGCTTAGTCTCTTAACTTCATAGTGTTAGCTCTCCAGGACTACAACAGAACACCCCACTAATGGACTTATAATGTGACATCGGTTATTTGGTCTGACTTTGGAGGTTTCACTCTAAGGTTTACCTGTGCCATTGCTTTTGAGCCTGTGACAGCATGACATACCATGGCAGGGAAGGTGCTGTACAGGAGACTGCTTAGTTCCTGGAAGCCAGAATATGACCAGGAGGAAGGCCAGGTGGCTTCAGGAAGTATTGGGTAGTAACCTTTAATAGAGGGAACTTTGTTTATATAAATAATGTTTACCTTTTGTCAAAAAGGCAAAGGAGATTGCAGGTCACTATTCTGCCATAAGTAATAGTTATATATTTGCATTATACTTTTGAGTTTATTATAGCTTCTTCCTCCTCTCCCCCTCTCTCTCCTTCTCTCCCAATCAATCCTTCTCCCTATATCAGTTTCAGTCTGTCCATCACCTGCACCCAAACCCCCTTCTCCCCTTGATTCACTCTGTCACCCCAGCAGGGCCTCAGCTATCCGGCTCTGGCCACTGGGCTGCTACCAAGTCTCTTGTCTTCAAGCATTATCTGAATCAACGCAGCTGTTGCCTGCATTTATTTATCATTTTCTTCTACATTACTGTTTTGTTGGCTTCTTAGACTCTCTTTTTGATTCTAGCATGTCCCTTTGCTGTGACTCAAGAACTCACACTTCAGATAGACGAGTTTTTACAGATATAATTCTATGTGTGCAACTGAAGTTTAAATTTAAATATCTATTTACCTAGATATTTGCATATGAAATTTTTTAGTGCACACAAAAAAAAAATCCTTTCATGATACAATATGCAAGGCTGAAATAAATGTTGCCAGGCAATACACAGATGTGGTTGTAAGATTGATGAGCTTATTAGGAAATTCTGGCCTTCTGAGTCCCCAGACTACAAGACCTCTACAAGAGTGAAATACATTCCTGTCATTAATGCTACTACATTTAAGCCCAGGTCTTAAATTGCATTGGAGATAATTGTGGTTGTCAGACCATCTTTCCTTGATTTTTTTCTTTGGGGGGGGGTCAACTTGGCACAAGCTAGAGTTATAGAGGAGCCTCAATTGAGAAAAATGCTTCCATCAGACTGCCCTTGGAAAGTCTGTAGTGCATTCTTTATTGTTAATGATTGATGTAGAAAGACACAGCCCAATATGGTGGTGTCACTCCCTAGGCAGGGTCCTGGATGGAGGATCAAAGCAGGTTGAGCAAGCCATGGGGAGCAAAACAGGAACCAGCATTCCTCCATGGCTTCTGCGTCAGATTCTGCCTCCAGGTTCATGCCTTGAGTTCCTGCCCTGATTTCCCTCAATGATAGAATGTGACCTGAGAGTCATAAGCAAGAGTAAACCCCTCCCCTCACACAAGCAGCTTTTGGTCATGCTGTATTTTTCACAGTGATAAAAGTCCTTACAAAGGTGCTGTCCTTTAATGAAGATACAGAGGAATCCAGAAACAAAATGACACGTTCACAGAGAAGACAGTTGGTGAGAAGCTGTGTTGTTAGTGAACTTGGAGTTTCACAGGAAGCATGACTACGTGAGGCCTCACCAGTGTTATCACTATGATGGTTTATGTGCTTCCTTGGTTCTGAAACCAGCAATGCTGCTCCATTGTTCTGATCTTGAAGTTATGATTCTTGGATAAAAACCATGTTGTATTACTATCATGAGCCCAGATTCCTGCTCCTCTGGACAATACTGGGAAATCTCAGAAAACATGCTTTCTCTTTGGCCTTGGTTTAAAGGTCAGCTTTGGTTTATCTACCATGTGGAAAGATCCTTAAAAATCAGCCAGATAGGAAAGCATTTTTATAGGTTCTGTGACATACTAAGAACAATACAGTCGGGGAAGATTTTGAATGGAATAATAATGGAATAATCTACAAATATTCTTAATTCTTAATTTATTTGTGAATAAGCTTTATGTCACTTGTGTATCATTTTTGTGAGGGGTGTAAGAGATAAGAGAAGCTAATTATTCTTGCATTAATAATTTATTCTATTTACCTTTGGCCAGATCTAGCTTCCAGCACTAGTCACATTATTTATAACAAAGGGAATTTTAACTAAGCTGTATAGCCAACATATTTATGTTATTGTCCTTTTCTATTTTGTGGATAGTTTGGACCTTGTGGGCTCCAGTGATCGATCCTCCTGTCTCCAGGTCCCCAGTAGCTGGAACTGTGTGTAACATCCCCACAACTGACTTCACACCATATTGTGACGATCAATATTTACCAAGATCCTTCTTCCTGTGTCAGCAACAATAGTAGCTAATTTTTTTATCTTAAAAATCATCATTATACAGTTCTGACAACAAAAACATAATGCTGGATATTAAACAAACTCTAAGGACTTCTTTATACTCCCTTTGAATGTAAAACAATGAAGGTTGTGAGTGGAGTGGTTTGGTACCAATTTATTAAGAGCACATATCTCAGCTATGTTAAAGTATGGCATAAGCTGGTCATGGAGGTGCACAACCATAGCACAAGGTAGTTGAGGGATTTGTTTGGGGATGAGGCCTCTTTGTTTCACGTAGGAGGCTTAAACATTGAACTCCTCATTTCAAGGGCTACTCTTACTGAGTCACTGGGACTATAGACACCTGCTGGTGCTCCACCCTCAGGTGAAGGATTCTTTAAGGCATAAAGCCTCATGAAGGAAGTGGGTCACTCTGTCAAAGGAAAAAATAGTAACAAAAGGCTTAGGTAAATGGTTCAGTAGGTAAGAGCTCTTACTCTGTAAGCATTAGTGTCTGAGTTCAAATCCCAAGCTCCCACGTAAGAAGCCAGAGTGTGACCACACGCATACATCCCTCACCCCTGCACAGTTTGAGAGTGAAGACAGGAGAATCACTGGGGCTTGCTGACTGCCAGCCTAGCTCCAGGTTCAGTGAGATAACCTGCCTTAAGAAAATAAGGTGGGCCGGGTGGTAGTGCCGCATGCCTTTAATCCCAGCACTTGGGAGGCAGAGGCAGATGGATCTCTGTGAGTTCGAGGTCAGCCTGGTCTACAGAGTGAGATCCAGGAAAGGCACAAAGCTACACAGAGAAACCCTGTCTCAAAACAAACAAACAAACAAACAAAACAAAAAAAGAAAAGAAAAGAAGGTAGAGAACAGGACATAGATGTTCTTTTCTGGCTTCAGTACATGCACATAGCACCTCGCCAAGCACATACCTCCCTACATAATTTAAAATAAAATAAAATATATTTGGTGCAAATTCTTAAAACTGCATGACTCTGTACACACCTACCTATGAATTCATACAATTAATGACATATCTAGGTGACTTGCCAGGAAAATGTATAATTCCTTTGCCAATGTTATCTTTTCAAATTGTAGCATTCACCACAAAGGAATGAGCTAATGCTCCTTTTAAATTGGTCCATGGGAGTGCTTCTCAATGATGCTGTTCAAAACAGGGTACAAGTCCAGAAGACAACTCCTAAAAGCAATACTAAATCTCCAGTAAGACTAACATTGAATTATTTACCAACCTATTCTCTTTCCCAGTAATGTTTGATCTGCTGGGGAAAACAGACAGGTGCAATCTAGGTGGTAGAACTGCCTCATGCAGGGAGAGAGCTGAGCATGGTCATCTCCCCAGGACAACATTCATTTATCTGTGATGAACCCCGAGCAAAGGGACAGAAAGTCTGTGCTTTCCAGCTGGCGCCATTTAAGAGCATATCAAGAGTTCCCAAACTTAGGGTGGTCACCAGGACAGACTGAGGATTTCTTAGCTGAAATTCTTGACACCAAAGGATTGTGTGTTGTTGTTTGTCTCTACTCTTTGCTCTTTTTAGGAGCCCACTGTCCAGTTCCCAAATAAATCACACACGGAAGTTTATTCTTTCTTATATATGTCTGGCCTTTGCTTGGCTTATTTCTTGCCACTTTTTTTTTTTTAAATTAAGGTAATCTCCCAAAACTTCAAAGACCTACAGATTATGGCATTTAAAATGTTTTAAGAACTTTGACTTTCTGGACAATGAGACACATTTGCTCCTGGCAGCACCAATTTACTACAAAGAGGATGATGGGCATTGAAGAAACTCATTATGGAGTTTGCTTTCTTTGTGGCAAAAGTTAGCCATGGGGCAAAAAAGGTTCCCTTGCCTTGACTGCTTGACAGGATGCTGTATAAACTGGACACACAGGACCCACAGGAAGGTGCTGTGGGATGGTCTGTATGTCAAATGTGTTGCTGATTGGTCAATGAATAAATCACTGATTGGCCCGTGGCCAGGCAGGAAGTGTAGGCGGGACAAGGAGGAGAATAGAGCTGGGAAGTGGAAGGCTGAGAAAGAGACACTGCCAGCCGCCATCAGGACAAGGAAGATGTAAAGTACCGGTAAGCCACAAGCCACGTGGCAAGGTATAGATTAATAGAAATGGATTAATTTAAGCTGTAAGAACAGTTAACAAGAAGCCTGCCACGGCCATACAGTTTGAAACCAATATAAGTCTCTGTGTTTACTTGATCGGGTTTGAGTGGCTTGGGACTGGCGGGTGAGAGAGATTTGTCCTGACTGTGGGCCAGGCAGGAAAACTCTAGCAACAGGAAGGTGACCACTGAACTTTGCAAGGTGAGATGGTCCCTCAGGTTCCTGCTTTGCAGAAGAACCTGCCAGACATTCTACAGGACATAGGGAAAAGTGACTGATGAACTTTGCAAGAATGGGCAGAACAGTCCTTAAAATTTCATGCTTCACTGAAAGCTATGCCAGAGACTTTAGGCCTATAGTCTGAAGATTGATGCCCCAATGATACAGAGGAATTTTGAATGACTGTCTAGGCAGCAAGATGTCTCTGTCATTTCTAGAATTATGGAATTTTCTTGCAATACACTTCCTGTTTACTTGGGTAATAGCATATCCTTCTGGGATCTTTGATGGAGTTAAAGAATAGATAGTTATAATTTTCCTTAGTCATGATAAAAGATAAATTAGATATGAGACTTTAGACTCATAAAAATGGAATAGATGATAGACTATTTTCTTTAATTTTGCCAAAATATAGACTAGATATTGTAACTGTAATTCTTTCTTAGTAACTATTTTGTTATATACAATTTTACTATGTTAAAATTAAACCCTTCCTTTTTGATTAGATAGAAAAGGGGAAGTACTGTGGAATGTCTTTCTGTATGCTGTGACTATGTGTGGCTCCCATTGGATAATAAATAAAGCTGCATTGGCCTATGGCAGGGCAGGATAACGTTAGGTGGTACATTCAAACTGAAGACAAGACAAAGAAGGGTGGATTCAGGGAGACGCCAGCCCGCTGCTGGAGCAACAAGATGCCAGTAGACTGGTAATGCCACAGCCAAGTGGCGACATATAGTTTAATAGAAATGGGTTAATTTAAGATGAAAGAGCTAGCAAGCAAGAAGCTGAAGCCATAGACCATACAGTTTGTAATTAATACAAGCCTCTGAGTGATTATTTTATAAGCGGCTGTGTGACTATGGGGCCGGGTGGGACTGAGAAACTTTTGGCTACATGTCTCCTAGAAAGAGATTTCATAGCTGTCTGACCCCGTTGCAGGACAGAGTGGAGCCAGACAACGATAGGCAGGACCACACCGTGACTGCTTAGCTCCATCTAACTCGGGTCTTCTCCTTTTAAACTCATGTGAGTAATCTGACTAATGGCCATGTGAGGTCACTGAAAGGCTTGGTTCCTCTCCCCAATGTGGCCACGTTGATTAATCCTCCCTTGTCTTCTCTTCACTATGAATTTGCATCTTTTAATTTGCTTTTTAAGGAGAGATGGCCAAGCCTGACTCATTAGGACTTTCAGAGCAAAGGCTCTGCTTCTAACTGTTGACTGATTGTTTGTTTGTGATAGAGCTCACTCTGTAGTCCAGGCTTTCTGGAACTTGATATATAGACCAGGCTGGCTTTGAACTCACAGAGAGATACTTGCCTCTGGCTCTCTATTCTGGTATTACAAATGCCTGATGTATTTATTCACTTCAATGAAAGTGTATGATAATAACTCTTATTTCGGATTCACAGTTGGTAGCCTGTTAAACTAATTCTTCACATCTCAACCATCACTTAAAATATATTAAATTAAATGTTCCTGTGCTGTTTCCCACATAACATTTACTTCTGATACTCAGTTTCCAGCCATCAAAGGTGAGGCACTTGCCAGCCTGAGCCAGCCTCCTGCCACTGTGAGGTCCACATTCTGATTCCAGGACAGGAGGAGGGTCAGAGGAGGCTGGGAGTTTGAAAAACTTGTGAGGAACTATGGACAAATAAGACATATTTATTCACTGTGGGTGAAGGTCACTGGGCAGGTAGCCTCCAGCGGGCACCCAGGCACACAATGACACATATAGTCTGAACCCAGGAAAGCACAAATCACACAATCCAGCACACAGTCCACACTAAAGTAGGGACAGAGACTCACAGGCTGGCTGTAGAAGACAAAGACTCAGATTCCTGCCTCTCACCTATAAAGACAGAAAGAAACTAAGTTGGGACATAGCATTCTCTGAGCATAATTTGAAAAAAATTCAGTTCCAAAGTGAGAGCATCTTCAGTGTTTGGAACTGGGCAACCCCGAGAGAGTCTGCAGGGGACCATTGAAGTTCTCAGATGATTAAGTCTCATTGAAGGAGCTTAAGTGAGAGGTATGAAGGCATGAAAGGAAGTATCTTGACAGAGGTCACAGGTTCTAGGGAGAGGCAGACCAAGATTGTGACTAGGGCTGGGGAGGATGTTTCCATTAATCAGGAGTCACAGAGATGGCAGAGTCACCTGGCATGTGCTATAGAGTATAAGGATCTTTAATCTTGGGAGGATATAGAATTTACCATAGAGATGAAGAAATTAACCAGAACAGACACAGAGTTACAAATTTGGTGCCATGTAATTCTATGGCAATGATGATGATGATGACCACCCAAATACAAACAGAAACAGGAATATGAGTAGATATTCTTGTAGAAAGATCTATAAATGTGAAGTGAGCACATGAGCTTATGATTGGCATTATTACTCATCACGGAAATAAAACTCAACACTATAATGAGTAACTACTTCACACCCATTGTCTAAAATAAGAAAAGACGAATCACACATACAGAAACTGAAAGTCACAACCTCCTGGTGGGGACATAAAGCTGCATAGGGGCTTCAAACTCATTGGGTATTTCTTCAAAATGTGAAATGTAGAGTTGCCATGTGACCCAGAAATTCCATTCCTTGGGCTCTTCCCAGGGTAATTCCAAGAAAGCATATGACTGTACATAAATGTATACATAAATGTTTGTTATAAACTTAATATAGATAAAGGGTAGAAACAATCTAATGCTGACCAACTGAATAAACAGTCATTATAGACATTATAGACAACATAATATCTTTAACCAGCATAAAAATGACTGACTGACAAATGCAGTATCGACGCAGCACAGAAAGACCAAGAAAGTTAAGGAGACTCAGGAGCAGAAAGAAGCCCTTCACCCCAGTCTGATGGAAGACCCTTGTCAGCTCAGGTGACACTTCCTGTGGAGGTTAGCAGCATACACGCAATACTCATTCTATGCAGAGATATTTCAAATGAGAGTGTTAGAACAGCACTCATGCCTACAGCCTAAGCATACACGGTCCAGATATAAACCTGCAGCTTCCTACGAATCCTACAAGAAACCCTACTTACAATACAAGGCATATCTAACAGCCTTGTAACCCATGCTTTTATTTTAGCATATTACATTTCATTTGTGGGGCATCCCTAACGTCACGCTCATGTATGAAAAGCAAGGACTAGATCTTTGGTATGGTCACCTCATGTATGGAAAAACAAGGACTAGATCTTTAGTATGGGGGAGGAGGGATGTTGCTGTAGTCCTGCCGGCTACAGCCCAAACAGAAACAATATGGTAGATTCTGACTTCAAAGGATTCTCCAGGTGGGAGAAGAATGAGAACCACGTGCCATCAAGCAGGAAGTTCACTGAAGATGCTGCCAATGACTTCCTTAAGAAAGAGGAAGCAGATGGCAAAGACCTGTGGGATCTGTGTCGTAAGAGTGAGCATTGCTTTAAAGGGCAAGCCCATCTTCTAAGAGACTACATGTAGAAAATGAAAGGGGAAAAAAGGCCAGAGCATTCCAGCCAGGAAGAGAAAATAACATGGCCTCTTGTTAGAAGTGTTGCACCCAAAGTCTGATGTCCCCAAAGACCACCAAGAGACCGACTGATCTGAATGCAAAAGCAAAGAGTCTTTAATTTGAGAGTTTAAACATGGACCCCTTGTCCATCCATCCAAGTGGTGGAGTGAGAGGGACCCCAGGAAGTAACAGGATAGGATTTTTATAGTGGTTAGGGTGGGGGCAGGGTCTAGGGGAATTCCAACTCTGTATAGTCACAAACTCAGGATTGGTGCTTACTTCAGGTTAGAGATGCTTGGTTTGAACTGATTGGAGATTTGCAGCGGCAAGCAAATCGCCATATCCTCTAGCAGTTTATGTCATCACATTTACATCATCAGACCCATTTCCTCCGATAGTTAGACATCCCATTTTTATCTGCAGCAAACTCATTCCCTCTGACAGCTACGGTATACAATCTATAACAGCAGAAAACATCCCACAGGACATATCTGGTGCCATGATTATTATGCCAATTATGTTATATCGTATCCTTTGGGTTAAGGCAGAAAATGTCTGGAACTCATTTTTGTGTAACTTCTAATTGTCTGGGTCTAGGGGCAGAGGGCAGCACATCCTCTGGTGGCCTTTTTTTTTAGAATAATTTGTCCAAGGGCCTGCTGCCCCTTGTCTTCCCCTTCTCTAAGATGGCTGTGACCCTGCCATCCTCTCAGAAGATGTAGAGGAGGATGACAGGGAAGACTCTGGAGGGAGCAGGGGTGAGAAACAGGGAGAAGCTGAACAGGAAGGAGAAACTGTGTCACAGGACACAGGACAAAGAGGGACAATAACTATGGGCCACCTGCGTCGGTGATGTGGGACCAAAGTGAAAAGTGTCCCCAAGAACACAAGTTAAGGCGGGAGATGGTCAGAAGTAGCTGTCAAAGCAGAGGAGCTAGAGAAGCTAAAGGAAGGGACGGTTGAAATCCCCTCCGGGGTGGAGAACACAGGGTGACTGAGGACGCAAATGCTGCACGTAAGCAAGCCAACCTTCCCTCAAGCAAGATGAGACAGAAAGCCAGAAGCCTCTGTCCCTTCAGCAGCTGTCACTCCCTGCTGAGTCAGGGTCAGAAGACAAGGGGTGTAAGCGGCCTCTGTGGAAACATGGAGCCAAGCAGCAGAAAGTGAGCACCCTGGGTAAGCCAATGGCACCAGGAAGCTTCTGGGAGGAAGAGATTGGTGAAAAGCTGGCCATCCATAAGCCAGGAAGGAGAGCACATGGAGAGGAGAGATTTCTAGACAGAGTGTGTCACAGGTAGTGTGAAATTGAGTGAGCTCTCGGGCTCAGCCATATGGAACCTTGACCTTGGGGAGAACTACATGTGTGATCCTGTAGACAGTGTGAGCTTTTTGTGTTTCTGTAGAGTCTCTAATGGTCCTGTTTCTGTTGTGTCCGGGGTTGCACAATAATGGGGGACAAACCACCAAAGTCTATTAAACCAGAAGCAGACTTTATTCTAAAAAAATTTGAAAGAATGGAAATGTCACCGTGAGACACCAAAGCTTTTCAGCTAGCTGAGACCACAGCCAAGTTTCAGGATTCTGAGGCTGTGGCAGCTGGAGGGGGGCTATAGCTTCTTTTTTATAGTAAGCGGTAAGCATGAGACATAGACAAAGGAATTTTTACAGTTTTGAAGTTAAACTTTTAGAGACAAATTGTTTTAGGCCTTTACAGTTTTCCATTGACAAGGTTTTAAGGGGTTTTAGCTAAACAATATTTGTATATCCCTGTAGCCCTTCTTGACTCAGTTAATTGATGTTTGTCCAAACCTGCAACTTCTCCCTAGCATAGCTGAGTTCCCATAATGGGGAGGAATATGAAACAATGCAAGGCAGGTTGTCTCGTAGAACTCAGTAAAAGTTAACTTTGATTTAGTTGGTGAGTGGTAGGGGACCCTACAGTTTCCCAGCAAGGCATCTTACTATGTTGGAGTTCTGTTTACGTGTCTTGGTCTAATATATCTTCAATTATTGTAGTTTTAAAAGCTTATCCTTAAGTAAATAAGCAAATAAATATTGGACCTCTATTAAATAAAAGGGGGGGTGGGTTCTTAGCAGCTTTGTAAGATGTAACTTTTGAGAGCCACCAAAGCCACATGCTTTCACCTGAGTTGAGGTCTCTGAAAAGAACTCAGAGTCTGCAGGTGGCATTGTGTAGCATGTCTGTGGCCCATGCCCCAATCTGATGCCTGAACCCCTATGCTGAGCCTTGGAAAAGTCAGGTTTGTCAATGAGAACCACACAGGAGCACACACTTCATTCACAAGAAATGCTCGTGACTGGGAAATACAGACAGAAAAGGATTAATGTTTGTCAAGAAAGGAGGGTGAGAGTGAGAAATGGACATTGAAAATAGGCAGCCCCCCAACACGGTGCTATTAAAACCCTGCAAACATTGTCTAGACAAAGGCTTTTAATACTTTCGCTTTCTTTCTCTATGACCTGTTTCTTTCTCCACCCCCTATCTCAGCAGAGGCTAGAAAGAGCAGCTGCTTGTTTCCCCGCCCCTAGCCCAGGGCTCTGAACAACATCCCAGCCCTGCTGTGAATAAAGGGCCAGCAGAGTCTAGCAGGCTGCTGGGCTAAGCTACCAGGACATCCAGGCTGCAAATTCCACCTTGAGAAGTGTCAAAGGTAAGTGAGGGCGCCTGTTATGGGCTGTGAGACCAACAGAAGTGAGGTTTACAATGTCGGGGCTGAATCCAGGAGGGAACCCCGGGACTGCAGAGTTAGAAAAAGAGAGAGTAGACAGATGGTGTCTGATGGGCATTTAAAAAGGCGATTCCTCTAGAAACTCCAGCTGGCAAATGGCAGCAAGCCTGGTTCCAGGGCTGGTGTCCTATTGCTGTCTTGGCTCCTCCTCAGCCAGACCTGGGTGCTGCAGGGAATCAGCAGCCTTCTCCTCTGCCTCTTACCTGCTTCCTTTCGGATCCTACCACCTAGACAATTTGTCTGCCTCTGCTCTCTCCTCGCGGATCTGTTTCTGTTTCTGAGCCCTTTAAAGACCAGCAATCTCAGCCAGGCGGTAGTGGCGCATGCCTTTAATCCCAGCACTCCGGAGGCAGAGCCGGGCGGATCTCTGTGAGTTCGAGGCCAGCATGGGCGCAAAGCTACCCAGAAAAGTCCTGTCTCGCAAAGCCAAAAAAAAAAAAAAAGCAATCTCTAGTACAAAATTGAGCACTCTTCATTTCCATTTTTAAAATAATTCACTCAATATTGACAGAAATCTCCCTATATCCAGAGCATGCTTCCAGATGCTTAAAGTCAGGGTGCCAGACAGCTCCCTTACCTTCAGAGAGCTCCAAGTGTGGTGGAGATACAGTCAGCAAGAGAAAAGACTGCACTTAGGAGTGATGACACTGGGGCAGCCTCACTAGGGTGGCAGAGCAGAGGCCCTGAGGTTGCCCTGCCCCAGTGAAGGAGGGAAGGGTGAGCAGTTTGAACTCAGTGTCGGAGAGGGAGTAGAATTCCCTATGGGTGGAATAAACAGCACTTCAAGGATTCAGAAGCAACTTTAAAGGGACATCAGGATGGGCAGGAGTGTAGGGGTCACACGGTGGGTCAGATGAGAAGACCAACCAGTAGACCAGTCATTTAAATAAAGCCGCCCCAACTTTCCTGAAGAGCCTTGGGGGAATTATGGGGAAGAGTAACAGGATCTGGGCACACTCTCAGGATGCTGTGTTCTTCTGTCAGGGGAGAGGGAAGAAGTATGGATTGTGATGTTCTGAGACTCCCTAGGCTATTTTATCGGCATTTAAGCACTGTAGAAAGTACTCGGGAACACACGTCCAGTGTTCAAAGATCATATGACAGTCAGAGTACAGCCATGGGATGTGCAGGGACTCAGATTTGAGGTAAGTTGTTAGGAGCAGTCACTTAGTCTGGGCCAAGCTGTCCATTCATCTGGGAGTGAGGTATGCTCCACAGAGAAACAGCCTGGTGCCATTGCCTGATCAAAGCCTCCTGAGCAGCCACTGCAGGTGGATGCTCCCTGCTCCTAGCAGAGCTGGTGACCCCAGCCTGTCTTTGGGTCTCATTCAGCATCTCCATGTCTGTCCTGTAGCAGCTGCAAATGCAGGGACTCTGTCTAATGCACACCTGGACATCTCAGAGGAGTCTTCACAGGCAGACCCAGAATGCAGCTTACTGAAGCCAGGCTAGAGGACCTGGATGCTCATGTCTGTTTTCTTCTTCCCGTCCTCATTTCCTCCTCCTCCTATTTATCCTCCACTCCATCATCTTCAGAGAGAGGAGCTGGTGTGTATGGAAGGAGACTAGAGGCCCCCTCTCTCAGCTGTGTCCTGTGTGTGCAGTCCTGATGATCTGACCTCTACCTATGCAGATGACACAGACGCTAGTTTGGTCTGCTGTCATGACCACACGTAGATAATAATCCTAAGATTGGAAGGACTGTGACCAAAGATGAATTTTAAAATCCAATTTTAAGTACTTATAAGCTTGGAAATGAGAACCAAGAGTAGAGTCCCAGATTTCTGTGAGTCAGATCAATGAACCTTCAGTGCTGTGTTGAGTACCATTTCTCTTTTGCCTCCAGACTCTGCATCATGAATACTCTGTCTGAAGCAAATGGCACCTTTGCCATCCACCTTTTAAAGATGCTCTGTGAAAGCAACCCTTCGAAAAATGTCTGTTATTCTCCCATGAGCATCTCCTCTGCTCTAGCTATGGTCCTCTTGGGGGCAAAGGGAGACACTGCAGTCCAGATGTCTCAGGTAAGCTGCCTGTCACCCCACACCTGCTTCACTTGCCTAAGGGCTGCTGAGAAGGGAGGGTAGGAATGTGCTCACACTGTTTCATGGGGCAGGGGCTAAAGGGGAAGGAATAATGAGTTTTCCTCAGTAATAACTTAGAGGGAACTTATTTAAGAGGCAACGAGTTTTCCACAGTAATAACTTGGAGGGATCTCTCAAAATTTTGTTCAGATTTCACTGAGAAAATGGTGCATAAATAATTTCATACCAATCTTGGTGGCACAGGCCTTTAATTCCAGCTACTAAGGAGACAGAGACAGGAGAATGCCTAGTTCAAGACCAGCCTGGGCAACTTTGTTTTGAATAAACAAGTTTTTAAAAAGATGGAGGGAGGTTCTTAGGGTTGTAACTGAGGCTCAACCCAAGTACAGCAAAGGGAAGCAAGGAGTTGAAATTATTTGAAACATAGGTTGCTAAGATCTATTTTATTTTTAGAGCAACAGACTTTGTAATTATTCATTGCCAAATAAGGTGAATTCCTGCTTTATTTTTATTTTTTATTTTTGTTTTTTCCAGACAGGGTTTCTCTGTGTAGTTTTGGTGCTTTTCCTGGATCTTGCTCTGTAGACCAGGCTGGCCTCGAACTCACAGAGATCTGCCTGGCTCTGCCTCCTGAGTGCTGGGATTAAAGGCATGTGCTCTAATTCCTGCTTTTAATTGTGTCCAACCTGCTTTGCATAGCTAAGCTAATGAAGGGGGGTAAAATGTGTATAGCTAGTCCACATCTGGACTGGATACTACTTTGGGTTACTTTATGAAGCATCCTGTGAGCATTGCAGGTGATTAAGAATGGGTTTCTGACCTCAGGGGTTTCAGGGCAGGCAGGAGGCATTTGCCTGAGAAAAAGCCCTGTGCATACACCGTCCCAGTAGGAAGTAGTCACTGTTGCTCTGTGGTTTGCCAGGACTTTTTTGTGAGGACCCTTTCAGGTATAACTGCTCATTTTTATCGTCTCCAAACTTAGTGAGTACATGAGGACATGAAGATGAAGATATAGAAGAGGCTTCTTCATAATCACTCTTTATGGTCTTTTATAGGTTTTAGGTTCACTAATAAACACAGAGAGCTTGTGTATGTGTATGGTTGTAGGGTGTGTGTGTCTGTGTGTGTGTGTCTGTGTGTGGTGTCTGTGTGTGTGTGTCTGTGTATCTGTGTGTCTGTGTATCTGTGTGTGTGTGTATCTCTGTGTGTGTCTGTGTGTGTCTGTGTGTCTGTGTGTGTGTGTCTGTGTGTGTGTGTGTCTGTGTATCTGTGTGTGTGTGTATCTCTGTGTGTGTCTGTGTGTGTGTGTGTGTGTTTACATGCCTATGTGTGCTTCTTTAGGCAGAGGACACGTGTGAATGCAGGTGTCTTCTTTCCGAGGTGCTGGGATTGCAGCCATACACTAGTGGACCTGTCTTTTCATGTGCAGAGTGAGGATCCAACTCAGAGCCTCATGTGCTTCACGACCTGTCTACTTCAGCTTGAAAAGTCCTTTCGCAATCAAAACGTCTCATCACCGAGCTCATAGTGATTCGTTCTTTTCCTTCACAGGCACTTGGTTTAAACACAGAGAAAGATGTCCATCAAGGCTTCCAGGGTCTTCTTCATATCCTGAATAAGCCCAACAGAAAGTACTCGCTTAGAACGGCCAACAGGCTCTTTGCAGAGAGCACTTGTGAATTCCTCCCAGTAAGTGGTATCAGTAGAATGACATCAATTCTATTCAAATACTTGTTGCTATAGATCACAGAGGAAGGACCCTAGAGAATGTGATGGAATTAAGGATCAAGTTCTAGCCAGTGTGATGGCTTACATGTATGTCTTAGAAGGCTGAGACAGGAGGGTCATGAGTTCTAGGCCAGCCTACGCCAAATAGTAAGACTCAACTCCAAAAACTTGCCCAAATTCTATAATGATACTTTGAAATATTTAAAATTTGACAACTTATAATTTTTATTTATTCAAGTTGGTCATTCCAACTTACAAAGACATAGTACATGAAGATGTTTATTGCTTAAAGTGACATCTACACTCATTTTAATTTTGTTTTTTAATGCCACAGTATCAGAAGTTTGGGAAGCTTGCTGACACTATATTTTGCAATGTTGCCTCACTGAACACGTTTCTCTCCAGACCTTTAAGGAGTCCTGTCTTCAGTTCTACCACTCAGAGCTGGAGCAGCTGTCCTTTGTCAAAGCAGCAGAGGAGTCCCGGAAACACATAAACACATGGGTCTCCAAACAGACTGAAGGTCAGGATTTCAAGTTATTTCACACCCCACATTCTTGTCCTTTCCATCCACCCCTCTCTTGTCTTCCCTCTCTCCTTTCTTTTAACTTCCCTTCTCCCCCCACTGACTAATCTCATTGTTATTTCAGAGAGTCAAAGGGATACAGACCAGCTAGGTCACATGGTGTAATTTAGACCTCAGTGAATTTATGGTGATTTTACTCAGACACTCAGACTTTAAAACAGAGTTGTTTGTGTATTTCTCTAGGAGGGAGGGGCTGATACAAATGTCCTGAGAACTCATGGGCCTGATTTCCAGTCTAACAGATTGCATTAGAAGACAGGGGTGGCCTGCATTGGCAGGCCAGGTGACTCCACCATCTCTGAGATGGAGATGCATGGGTAGACCTTGGCCATAATCTTGTCCTTGGACTGGATCTTCCTACAGTCTGTGTTGCCTCAGCCCCCAGCACCTTTACCTCTGAAGAGGACTCCTGTTTTCTGCTTCCATGTTTTCTGCCTCACATCCCTCACCTACATTTGATGAAACTAGATATGATTTCCTTTGTCAGGGCTGCTCAGTTACATTGGCCTAAAAGAGTCTCCCATTTGGGGTTGAACCTTATTTGTTTTTATTTCAGAGATGACATGTTCCAGCATTGGTCTTGGAGATCATTGAGATCATTGTCTGATATTTGAACCCTTCAGATGCCTCTGTACCACTAAGTACATTCCTATTTCTACTAACAGATAGAGTATAGAGTGAGTGTCTTTTTCTTAAAAACTCAGCAATCATTTGCTGATTCTTATTGGAGTCTTTACCTCTTGTGCACCTTTGATATCATAAGTTGGCAAGTATTCTCTTCTCCGTTGAAAGGATACCCCTTAATACAGAAGAAGGGGATATGTACTCTTAACTGCATTATCTCTTCCAGGGATGGACAGCATTTCAAAGTATATAATAACAAATAACTTTCTGCCTTTGAGCCTTTGACGTGTGGTGGTGTGTTAAAACTTGGCATGACCATGGAGGGCTAGATTAGACCCTATGCTTAACATTAGTGTATTGGTCAGGGTTCTCTCGAAGAACACAATGAATCCATATTACAGAGGCATTTAATAGATTGGCGCACACAATACAGGTTGAGTAGTCTGACAGTGACCATCTGCATGTGGAGAGGCTGAGAATCTGGCAGCTGCCCAGTCTATGAGGCCGAAAACCTTAGCAGTCTCAGTCTGGCATGGAAAGCCTAGAGGATTCCAGAGAGTTATTAGTCTTAGTCTTCATGAAGGCCAAAGCAATTAGGTTCCAGTGTCAGTTAAAAATCACAGTTGCAGAGATGTGAACAGTGTCGATGCACTCACCAGCAGGGACTGAGGCAGGCAGGGACTGAGGCAGGCAGACCAAAGCAGTGCTGCTTCTCTCTTGGTCCTTATATCAGGGCAGCACAGGAAGCTCTTGCTTCCTTGGGGAAGCGTCCTCTCCATTAGTTACTCTTTCTGGGAAATGTCCTCACAGACCTGCCCAGAGACATGTCTCTTGGTTGATTCCAGACCCAATCAACATGGCACCCAACATTAGCACGCGGGGAAATCTCTGGATTCCTGTGACCCCTTCCACATTTCCTGCTTCTTTGTTCTCCATCCTGAAGTCATTTTTTACCTTTCCCAAACCTGCTTTCCTTGAGAGACTTAGAAGTCTTTCACCATCCTCATCTTGGCCATGTTCCTCCTGTGTCCATGACCTTGAGGCAAACATTGGTATGGTGTGTTCATTTGTTTTTCAAAATGTTAATCCACATTCAGCATATGTGAAAACATGATGCTTGGATCTGCCCAGATGTCATATCAATTTATTTCTCACATGTGTATAACATGAACCTGAATGAAGTCTCTGCTTCCTCAAAAGGGAAAATTCCAGAGTTGCTGTCGGGTGACTCGGTTAATTCAGAGACCAGGCTGGTTCTTGTCAATGCCTTATATTTCAAAGGGAAGTGGCATCAACCATTTCACGAAGATTGCACAATAGAAATGCCCTTTAAAATAAACCAGGTAAGGAATAGTGTCCAAAGGTTTATGACAGTGTGATGAGACTGTGTGGAAGGGTGTAATTGTGAATGTGTAGCACTGGGGCTCAGTGGTAGAGATCACATATCCTATGTGGGTGCTGGTCCTCAGCCCAGAAAGAAAGAAAACAGGAAAGCACAGAAAACCATTTGAAACATTTATTTCTGAATAAAAGGTTATTCTCTAGAGAAAAATGATAGGAATAGAGTATTTAACACCTGTGTTACTTTACATTTTATTTGTGGCTCTTACATGTTCTGATAATTTCTCATAAAACCGTTGCTTCAACCTAATTCTAGAAACGAAACTTTCCTTTAAGTTCAAGAAAACAGAAACTTATGTGTTAAGGTAGTATAATACATGTATGGAGCATGAGGCAGAGTATAAAGAAATATAGAAACATTTATTTAATAGACTATTTTTAAATTAAAATAATCACTTTAAATTATTGGTTGATCTATTATTATGAAGCAGTATATATTGCTTTCTTATATTGAAATGGAGTGATTAAGATCTCAGTCTTAATTGCAGTATAATTTGAATTAAAGCAGATATTAGAATGCTTCTCCAAATCCCAATAAAATACAATTTAATGCAGTTTGGAGCCTTACCAATGTTAAACTCCCCCATTCCTTTTTTATTAGTAATAAGGAAAAAAACTTTGTAAAAGAATGAGTTCTTTTATTGGGAAATTTAATATGTGTTATGTATGGTCTATAGCAAATTTTTATGTTTAATGTACCACTGTAATTAAAATCTTCCCAGATGGCCTACTTCCATACTTTAAAAAATATCGTTTTGACTATTAGAACAGAACCACTGGGTTAAATCACAAGAAGATACATGAAGTTCTGTCCAGATGGCCCCTAACTTTTAAAGGGTTGATAAGAACTGTATGATTATGATGGGTCATCAGACTGTAATGCATCACAAAGATACATGGAGATCAGTCCAGAGGGTCCCCGACTTGAAGCCACTTAACTGGGATTTTCCTTCTCCCAAATGGTGTGTCAGGATGGAGCTCTGCCCTAAGCCTGTGAGTGTCTGTGCTCTGGAGCTCTCTGCTCTGTGATGAGTTAGAAGGTTGTGACCCATCCTGAACCTCTGAGCATGTGTGCTCCTGTTTCCAGGCTGTTTTTTGTTTTTTTTTTTTTTTTTTTTTTTTTTTTTTTTTTTTTTTTTTGGTTTTTCGAGACAGGGTTTCTCTGTGTAGCTTTGCGCCTTTCCTGGAACTCACTTGGTAGTCCAGGCTGGCCTCGAACTCACAGAGATCCGCCTGGCTCTGCCTCCCGAGTGCTGGGATTAAAGGCGTGCGCCACCACCGCCCGGCCCAGGCTGTTTTCTGAGAGGATCTATCTGTCTGTGGTCCCAGTCACTTGACGATGACAGTAATCCAGTCTATTTAAAGAAAACTTTTCTGTTAACTATATGCTGTTTCCTTAGATATAATTGTTGACCATATTAAATGATCAAAATCCTGCATCTGATATGGTGGTCATCTTTCCATTAGTGTAGCAAACTATCTGAGATAATCAACTTAAAAGAGGAAATGTTTATTTTGGCTCATGGTTCCAGAAGTTTCAGTAGAGTCAGTTGGTCCGATCACTCTGGGATTTGGTGATGCAGGACAGCATGGTGGAAATGCATGGTGGGGGCTTGTTCTCCTCACAGCAGTCAGGAAGCAAAAGAGAGAAACAGGAAGGGGTTGTACTGCCAATATCCCCTTCAGGGGCACCTCTCCCCAATGCTCAACTTTCTCTCATTGGGCCTAAATCCTAATGGTTTGACTAGCTCTCATTAGTGCCAGTCTGTAGAGAGGAGCTTTGGAACATGAGCCTTTGTAGAACATTTTAGACCCAAATATTAATATTTGAATGCCACATTCCTTTTTCTGGATAATGCATAGTCTTTATGTAGTTAGTCCTTGTCCTGGCTGGGGTGTTTGTTTGTTTCTTTTGTTTTGTTTGGGGTCTGTGTGTGTGTATGAACTTGACATAAGCTAGAGCCATTTGAGAAGAAGGTCTCCGCATTGAGAAATTGCTTCCATAAGATTGGCCTAGGGCAAGTCTGTTGGGCATTTTCTTGATTAGTGATTGGTGTGGACCCAGCCCTCTGTGGCTAGTGCCAATTCTGGGCAGGAGGTCATGAGCTACACAAGAAAGCAGGCTGAGAAAGCAATGGAGAACAAGCCAATAAGTAGCATTCCTCCAAGGCTTCTCATGAATTCCTTCTCTGACTTCTCTCAGTGATGGAATGTGACCTGAGAGTTGTAAGATGAAATAAACCCATCCTCCCCATATTGCCTTTGGTCATGGTGTTTCATGACAACTATAGAACCCTATCTACAACAGTCCCATATCTGCTTACAACAAATATTTTTAATGAAAGCAGGAAGAGGCTGGCAGACATTGACTAAGTGGTCACTGAAACATGAGTAGTGTTGGCATTGTATTAATTGGTATTAACTGCAGCTCATTTGGAAACCTTCTGAACTCTCTCAATGATATCTTTTATGTTCTGGATTCTTCTGTTCAGAGGGAGGAAAGACCAGTACAGATGATGTGTCAGGAAGACACTTTTAACCTCGCCTACGTGAAAGAAGTTCAGGCGCAGGTGCTGGTGATGCCCTATGAGGGCACGGAGCTGAGCTTGGTGGTCCTGCTCCCAGATGATGGTGTGGACCTCAGCCAGGTGAGGCGGGAAAGTCTGTAGCAGTCACCACTCTAGATGTCTATGAGAAGAATCCAGGGTCCCCATTGTCCTTCTTCATTAGGACAGAACGCAATGTTTTTACCTTTCCAACTGCCATTTGAGCAGGTGGTACTCACAAACTGAGCCTGGAGCTGTGTGCGGTCCCTGTGTTTGGGGATCAAAGCTGTGTCTAGGACTCCCATTGTGGGTTGTGTGACCTTGGACATATGACATAACTTTATTTCTGGAATGGGACGTGGTTCCTGAAAGGATGAAATGAGGACAACTAAGGCAGTGAACTTAGCACAGTACTTAGAACATAGTCCCCCTCCGTAAAACTTAGCACAGTACTTAGAACATAGTCCCCCTCCGTAAAACTTAGCACAGTACTTAGAACATAGTCCCCCTCCGTAAATATAACCTAAATCATGATCTTTGCTAGTATTTTATTTTAATATCTGAGAACATAAAATAGGCAGAAAAAATACTGCACTTTAACCTCACAAAGTGGAAGAGGAAGAGTGCCAGCTGGTGAGGACAGAGTCAGGGACATCATAATGGCACATCTTGGTCTTCCTTGTGACAGGATACCCCACAGTGCATCAGCCATCCTCTGAATGGTGGGTAATGGAGTGTGCATGACCTAAGGGGTCTTTGTAAGCAGAGGAGCTCCTCTGGCTCTTCCCATCCAGCTCCCTCACTGTGGCATTGCTTCTCCAGGGTGTTAGTGTTTTGTCACTGGCAAAATGCCTGACATGAATAACCCAGGATACGAAGGATTTATGTTGACTCACAGATTTGAAGTTTCATGTAAAGTTACTTGACCCCGTCAATGGGTTCCATGGTGACAGGTACATGTGGCAGAGACTACAGACCTTTCAGTAAACAGGAAGCAGAGAAAGGAGAAGGGACAAAGGACCAAGGATGACCTTCATAGGTACACCTCCTGTAACTACTTCCTTCATTCTGCTAGGCCCCCTCATGTCTAAATCATAGATGCCTCACTAAATGTCACCACCAGCTGCAGAATAAGGGTTCTCTATGTGAGCTTTAAGGGAGAATTTCACATTCAAACCATTACCAGCCCACAAAACACATAGAATCCTAGCCTGGATAGACCTCCCTTCTAGTGTGGCTCACACCAAGAATCTTTTCCAATTTTTATTTTATTTTATTAGCATCTATGATTTATTGTCTTCAAAACTAAGTCTAGATCAAGAAAACAAAAGCAAACACAACCTAAACCATAATCACCTGGACATGGACACCTGTCAGATTAAAAGTTGCCTCAGAAATGATTTAGGAGAGGACAGCCAGGTCTTCCCAACCCTGGGCTGCTTGGCTTCCACGCCCATCAGGGAAGCCTCATACAAGCTAGGGGGATAGTGGGACCCTAACATGGTCTCACCATGTGACTAGACAGTGCCCCTGTAGGATGATGGTGGGTATTGTGAGAGTGTTAAGTGCCTATGAGACTCTGGATAACAGTCTGTGAATCTGAAAGTCTCTATCTAATTCTTCTTTGTCAGGTGGAAAACAATCTCACTTTTGAGAAGTTAACATCCTGGACCAAACCAGACTTTATGAGGAGCACTGATGTTGAGGTTTTCCTTCCAAAATTTAAACTGCAAGAGGATTATAACATGGAGTCTGTGTTTCAGTGCTTGGGGATGGTAGATGTCTTCCAAGGGGGCAAGGCTGACTTATCAGGAATGTCTCCAGAGAGAGACCTGTGTCTCTCCAAGTTTGTTCACAAGAGTGTTGTGGAGGTCAATGAAAAAGGCACCGAGGCTGCAGCAGCAACTTCGGCCATCATTGACTATTGCTGTGCCTGTGAAGTCTCAACATTCTGTGCAGACCACCCCTTCCTTTTCTTCATCAGGCACAACAAAACCAACACCCTCCTGTTCTGTGGCAGGCTCTCGTCTCCGTAAAGACACGTTTACTATGTGGGAAACAGTTACTCCTACAGCTCTGTGAGGATGGGCATATGGGGGACGCCATGTTCCAAGATGAGAGCACTTTCCTCCTGGCAGCCTGATCTTAGGATGCCCACATTCATCTCTCCTATCCTGACATTCATCAGTGCCCTTTGCCAGGTCACAGGATCACAGAGTGGTTGGGTCTCCTGTTGTGTAAACAACAAAGGAGGCAAACAATTCCCACAAGAGAGGCCTACAAAGTTCTCTAAGGTGACCCAAAATAAATGCTCCTTCACTGCACAGACAAGCCATGCCAGCTCTATACTCTGTCCTGTCCTGGCTCCTTGACTCTCGCCATCACTTGCCTTAACCTGCTTACATCATAGTAAATGCTTCTGTGGATAATGACAGCTACTGCAGTTTACTAGTGATTGGTCCTTAATGCACATTTTAACTTTATCTTCTTTGCTGTCCACCACTCACTTGGTATGTGCCATCACTGTGTTAGGCTTGGGACAGTGGAGTCAGTGTGGTCCTCTAACGCTGGCCTTTACTATCTGCTTTCAACTTATCTAGCTTGCTAGATGTTCCCTTGCAGAAGTCATGCTTCTGTAGACCATTTTGTTTCTCTGTCACTGTCTATTATAGTTAAATTCTATGAAGTCCTTACAGGTTATTTCAAAATCAATTTATTTTTCTCACCAACCATGTGTGCACTTTGAACATTAATTTGGCCACTTAGAATGGTTGCTTTATCTGTTAACCTTCTCCATCTTGGATAATCTCCCAACTAGACTCCATGGTTACCAAGGGATGGGGTTATATCTCACTATGCTATACAGCCTATCCTGTGCCACCTACAGGCAGTTATAAGTGATTTCACTGTGTAAGACTGACATAATGGGGCTGGAGAGATGGCTCAGATGTTTTGACTTCTACTGGCTCCTGTATGCATATGGTGTATGTATCCTCACTCAGACTCACATACATAAAAGTACATTTAAAAATAAAGACATTTTAAAGAAGAGTGCCATATGTTTATTTGATGGCTGGATAATATCTACTCTTCAGCCCCCAGAAAATTCCTAGAGCTTATACAAACTTTCAAAAAAGTGGCAGATTAAGAAATTAACACAGAAAAATCAGCTTCATTCTTATCTGCCAATAACAAACATGCGGAGGGAAAAACCAGTCAAACAATCCCATTCATAACTGACTACAGAAATGGCTTGGAATAAACCTAACTGAAGAAGTGAATGACCTCTCTAATGAAAACTTTAGAACACTCAAGAGAGAAATTGAAGCAGACACTAGATGATCAATTAAACTCTCCTTCCAGGCTCCTGGCTTGGAAGAGTCAACAGTGTGAAATGGCTGTCTTACTGAATGAATCATACAGATTCACTGCAATCTCCATCAAAATGCCAAACCATTCGTCATGGAAATAGAAAAAAATTCTGAATAATTTGGAAGCACAAAAGACCTCAGCCAATATAATCCTGAGCAATACCAGTAATGCTGGAAGTATCGCTGTACCTAAGTTCAAGTTATACCACAAAGGGCAGGGTGGTATTGCCCTCAGACAGGTAGACCCACAAATAAAGTGCCCAGACATAAGCCCATGTAGCTACAGCCACCTGATTTTTGACAAAGATACCCAAAGCATACATTAGAGATGAGTAGTCCTGTGGACACCTGACATCTTCATGTAGAAAGGAGACACTGGATCCTTTTCTTTGACCTCACACAAAAATCAACTCCAAATGGAGCAAAGACCTTAGTGTAAGACCCAAGTCTCTGAAACTGCTGGAGAAGAAAGGGAAGATTGCCTTCAGAAGGGGAGGCAGAGCATCAATACCTAGAATATATAAAGAACGCAAAAGATAAACAGGGAAACAATTTTTTAAAAATGGACTAAGGAGCTGAACACGAGTTTTCAAGGAAGTGAGACAACAGCCAGTGAATACTTCTGAAGATTTTAAACATACTTAGTGACGAGGGAAATATAGCTAAAACTACTTTGAAATTCCAATTCTTATCATAGCTGCCATCAAGAAAACAAACGCCAACAAATGCTGGTGAGGATGTGGGGGCAGAGGAGTCCATGTGTACTCACTGCTGTGTATGTGTAGATTCGAGCAGCCACTATGGAAATCAGCGCAGAGTTTTCTCAAAGAGCTACAGGGAGCTATCATGCAACCCTGCCATACAACTCCCAGGGGTATACCTACGGGACTCTCTGTGTACTTACATTCTCATCCACGTTCACTGCAGCTATATTCACAATATCAAGGAAGTGGAATTGACCTAGATGTCCATCAATAGATACGCTGCCAGAACTGTGACACTCTCCGTTCCTTTTGTACCACTCTCTGTGGCAGTGATGTGTGCTCTAGGTTACACTACTACGGACATAGAGGTGAAGAGTCACAATCCTTCCCTTAGGGGTTTCAGTGCAAATAAACATCTAAACACCAGAGCCCGACTTCTCTTTGGTGGTATCATGTGAGTATTCTGAGTCAAGTTTATATGTTAGTGAGTTGAATTTTCTGTCTTCTCCGTCCTGTTTTCAGTGACATTTGCTTCCTTTTCAAAGAGCACTTCAACACAGAAGACTTGTCAAGGGGCTCAGATTTCGTGCCCCAACCCAGGAGACTTGCTTGGCACTGTGCCTGTGTAGCCCCATGGGAAATACAGCTTTCTCAGCCCTTGCTCATGAAGATTAGGAGTGGTTTGCTTTAAAACAGAAACAAGAAACCACATAGCACATTAAAATTTTAGGGAGCCTGTTTGAACATTCACAAACTGGAGCTAGGCCTCACTTGGAGAGCCTGATGGGAAATGTGGAAAGCATCCACAGAATCCAGATAAGAAAAATAGTTTCCACGGGTAAGAGTGGAAAGTTCTAGTTAGAGGTTTGTTAATAGTTTATAAAAGTTCAGGTTGTTGCTTTTGGAGGGGTCTAAGTTCTTGGTGTGGGCCCTAATTACTTTTACCCAAGTAGCCTAGGTCCTGGAACCCATATAGGGGAGATTCCAGGTCTAAATGTTAGCCAGCTAATTAGTTTTCTACTTTTCTGTCTCCCTATCTCTGGCTTATCAGAAAAATAACTTTGAAATGACTAATCTGCCTTTAGTTCTATGTTTCTGCATTCTTTAGCTTGTACTCTGTCCATAAACCCAGCCACCTCTGCTCAGCTTTCCAGAACTCAAATGACCCCTCTGCCAATGATGTAAGCACTCTTAGAAGTGAGGAATGCTGGGCAACATGGAGATAAGTAGAACATCGTGTCACTCTTCAAAGTGTGTGCTGCTTATTTCAAAAGAAAAACATGTCTTCTTAATACAAGCAAGGCAGTATGTACAGCATTTCTACAACTGAACATGCAGATCTTTGAGAACAGTAGTTTTAAGCCTAGATGTACTTCACCCAAGGACTCAGGTACTAGACAATCCAATCAACTGTCACCAAGTCAGCCTGGACAGTTGATTTGAGTGTGTTGTCTGCTGCTAGTGATGACTAAGAATGAACACACACACACACACACACACACACACACACACACACACACACACACACACACCGGCCAACACACTAGTACAAGTAACCAAAAGGAAAAACAAAGAGAAGCTCTCTGGAGTAGGAAGGCTTCCAAACTGGGGAAATGTTCCTTGTTTAGGGATTTTTTAAAGGACTTATGGCAGGAACCAGTCAAAGACTGGGGAAATTCCTATTGAGATTAGTTAGTTCTCTGATCATCTCATTGGTAGAGCTGATGGGGCCAACAGACTGCATATTCTCCTGGCCCAGGCAGGGAGGTGATTGAGTACTCTTTATACACTGCTCATTCCATGGTGGTCAGACATTGAAGCCCCACTCTGCCTGTCTCTAGATTGCTGGGTTAACTGCTGATCTTGGCTCTCTGTTGGCTGCTCTCCTTGGTCAACATTGCTAATCACTGCCTTGCAGGTCCCACTGGTCTTTGACCTTGCCTGGAGTCCTGCTGATTGTTAATTGAACTATGCTCTCTTTGTTCTCACATTTATGCACCCACTTATGTCCTTACTGTGGGCCTTTCATTTATTCCCTTGGGGACACTAATTTCTGCTTCAGTGGATACAAGAATGCATGTCTGCCTGTCACCACAAACTCCAATGCACAGAGACAGAGAGCAGGGAATATTTATTCTGCATTATAGATTGAAGTTTTGTCTGATTCTAGCTTAAAAATAAAGCAAGTCATGTTTTTAGAAGTAAATTTGCTGATGGTTTGCTTTTGATACTGACTTTGTTTGGTGAGGTTTCCAGTTCCCACTTGCTGTTGACGTTGGCCTTTGGTTTGTTCACATAGAGATGTAAAGTGTCACATCCACTGGACTCTGCTGGCCACTCAATTAGATTATTTTCAACAGTTTCAAGCTTCTTTATGACTTTCAATTCACAGTGTTTGACTTTCTGATCTAACTTAGCATACTATCTTCTGGTCCCATCTATGGTATTAAAAATGAAGGATTTCTTTCTCTTTAAGGCAGAACAGGGTTACATTGTTCCTATGCACATACATCATGCTCTCTATTTTCCTATTCATCTGTTGGTGGTCTCAGGTAGATCCCTATCTTGGCTGCTAAAATTAATGTTATAAAAAATACATGGTGTTACCATCTTTTGGACTACAGGTTTCATTTGGACACACAGATTTCATTTCCCTTAGTTATATACCCAAGAGTGGATTGCTGAACCATGTGTGTGGTGGTTTAAAAGAAAATGGCCCCCAAAGGAGTGGCACTCTTAGGAGGTATGGTCTTGTTGGAGGAAGTGTGTCACTGTGGGGCGGGCTTTGTGGTCTCTTTTCCTCAAGCTTCTTTCAGTGCGACTGTCAGTCAACTTCCTGTTGCCTACAAGATGTAGGAGTCTCAGCTGCTCCAGCACCATATCAGTCTGCATGCCACTGTGCTCCCTGTCATGATAATGGACTGAACCTCTGAAACCGTAAGCAAGCCATCTCAATTAAATGTTTTCTTTATAAGAGTTGCTGTGGTCATGGTGTCTCTTTGCAGCAATAAAAACCGTAACTAAGACAATACGGTAACACTACTTTCAATTTTTGGAGCATATTCCATATTGTTTTCTGTAACATTTGTACAGATTTATGTTTTTTCAAACAGTGTATAAGGGTTTCTTTTCTTCTCATCTTTGTGAAAACATGTTATCTCCATTGTTTGGGTTTACTTATTTACACATACATTTTAAATTTTCATTGTATATATTCATTGTTCATGGTACTGTGTTAGATAAGGACACTTTCACCCAGTATGCATTGTATACTTTGCACATCTTCCCTTCTCCTTGCTGTTTTAGAACAACTTGAAGCCACAGGCAAGGCAGGACTCATACCTTCTTTTTTTGTATACGAGGAACTGAGCTGGGAAAGGGAGTAACTTGTCTTAGATCAAACTAGACACTTGTCTAAAACCATATGGATTGTAAGCAAAAGTTGGGACGTAAGTTTAGGCATTTGACAGTGAAGATACAGGCAGGAGACAGAAGAAGAAAGTTAAACTCCAAACTCTTGGAAAGGCTGATGGTTGAACATCCAAAAAGATACACTAAGAAAAGCACCAACATTAAGTCCTGCTCCAGAGAGCAGCTGGCTGCACCCAGAGCCAGCAGGGAGACTCAAGGAGAGTCAGCAGGTGCCACACAGGCTATGCTAGCACTGGATTTCCTGTGTGTGATCAGGTCAGCACACAGCCTCATTGAAAACTGGAACATTTTCACTTCCCAATTCCAGGACCCAGCCTGTTTCCCGGAATGTCCATTGAAGTATTTAATTAATAAACAATTCACATGCTGACTCAGAGGATAAAAACAGTGGGAAGAGGCTGGTGGGCAACTGGTAAGCAGAGGTGAAGGTGTAGGAAAGCAAAACCGATAGAGAACGAGGTGCTCCACCTACTCAGCTGGATCTCAACAGCTTGACAGAGAAGGCCATGCAGTCAACTAGTGAAACGAGTGAGCTTTTGTAGGCCTTGAAGTAGAGCTGACTCTTTTTCTAGTTGTCTGATGAAGAAAGAAGGAAATAGAGAAAGCAGGAGGGACAGAGGAGCAACAAGGGAGGGGAGGGTGGATGGAAACTTAAGACCTATTTCCCTTTATTTTTACCTCCTTGGCCATGAAGACATACCAGAGCCTTCAGGAATGCCACACACACACACACACACACACACACACACACACACACACCCCACACACATTCCTCTTCAGTAGTAGTTGCTCCTGCACTGAGCTCTGATCTGTTTCTATTGCTCCTGCCTCAGGGAAAACAGGAAAATCCCTCACAAACCCTTGCTTTTGTCTGCTGTCTGGAATCTTGAATGTCCTTTCCTGAGGAAGGCCACCACACCCCTGGGTCAGGCTCTTGACCGTGTATCTCCTTAGCCCTGAGCTCCCCATTCACACAAATTACACTGTCTCTGATCTCTTTGCGATGTATGAATTTCCCCGAACTGAAAACATACTCCATGACAGCAGACCTAGGGCCCACTCCCCGCGGATGCTGCAGAAGCCGTCTTCTTGACATTCTGATTTCATTGACTTTGGCTGTGTACCTAAGAGTGGGATTGCTGGATCACATCATAGCACTATTTTTAGTTTTTGAAGGATCCTCTGTATTGTTTGCTGTAATGTCCTCATTGATTATATTAGCCCCTCAATACACAGGGGGTTCTTTATGTCATGTCTTTCCTCATTTTTTTTTTTTTTAGCCAAATCACGCAACATTTTAAAAACTGCATGCCATCACCTTTTTTCGTATGGAGAACAATGCTTTCCCATCCAGACACACCTTCCCAGGCAGCAGACCTCAAAGTTTCTTGTGGCAAGAGGCACAGAAAGCTGGCCCTTAGTGAGAAGGTGTGGTGGTATGAAAAAGAAATGTCCCAAAGCTCATATATTTGAACATTTGGCTCCCAGTTGGTGGAGCTGTTTGGGGATGGAATCTTTAGGAGGTGGGGCTTTGCTAGAGGAAATGCTTCATTGGGGGCAGACTTTGAAGGTTTATATCCTTAATTCTCTTCCTATTCTTTCTCTGCTTCCTGTGTTTGGGTCATGTGATCAGTCAGCTTCCTGTTGCTGCCACGATGCTGCAATCCATGCCCTCCCTATCATTATAGACACTGTACATCTCTCTAGAAGAGTGGGTTCTCAACCTGTAGCTCATGACCCCTTGGTGGTCAAATGACCCTTTCACAGGGATTGCCTAAGACCCCCAGAAAACACAGTCTTAGGAACTGAGACACCATTCCACTATCTGTCTCCAGGCAAGTCCACCCACATGCAGATATGCCCACATTCAAGAGTACCTGGTGACATCAGCCATCCCCATCATATACACCTGGAACAAATACAGGTATATGTGACAAGGTTGATGCCATAATGTACTTATGCAGACCAGTCACGCAAGTGTAGAGAGCAGCTACTGTGTTGAAGGCAGCAGTATTGGAGGTAAGATTCACACATCATGAATTACAATTACTGGGTAAATGTAAAATCATGTGCTGTAAAGTCATCAACTACTTCAAGAAACAAAAGGCTGATGGGTTTTTTTCTATGCTGCTGTGGTTGATCTGAATGTTGCCCCCTCGTGATAACAACAGAAATGCAAAAAACAAAAAACAAAAATAAAAAACAACAACAAAAAACCCCACAGAGGATGGTAAATGATAGGAAACTTTAATGAACTATATTGACTGAACTATGCCATGTATCATCTTTTATATTATTAAAACTATTGTTATATATTGGGGAAGTATTAAGGCAACTCCATGTAGTTAAAAGGGAGGTTTATTTTGTGGGGTAACTTACAAGTAGAGGGATAGGTTACAGGGTCTGGGAGAGGTGAGGTGCAGTCCAGCGGTGCTCTCTGGAGAACTCTACTTGGTCTACGTCCAGCATCCAGGATCCAGGAACCAAGAGAGCCAGCACATCCGGATCTTGGGTCTTAAGGGCTCCTGTCTCAGCCCCACCTTTTAGGAGTGACAGTTACCAGAAGCCTCAATGGGGGTAGTACTTCCAGGTCAATGCTGGAGCAGCTACCCACTACAGCTATATATTATTTTCATTAGAAAACCACCCCATGGCAATGGACTGCATAGAGAAAAATGTTAAGAAAAGAAAATATAGTGAGGATTTTTTTACAGTAGAGTTTTACTCTTGTAATTACAGCAGAAACTGAAAAACAGCAATATGTTATTTGTTGTGAAGTTTTATTAGCAAAATCTATGAAGCCAAACAAACTAAAACACCATTTGATAACAAGCATCTGAGCTTCACTGGCAAAGATACCAACTATTTTAGAAGCAAAGCTGAAAGACTGAAGGAAGCCAGACTTGACGCTGGTGGCAAATACCACAAACACAATGTGGCAGCTGGGGATTTATTGTTGCCAATAGTCAAAGACATTGTTCCAGTTATGATGGTAGACAATTTATTATGCAAACCTTATCTAATGGCATTGTCCAAAGAATAGACAGCATATCTGCTTATGTTCTTGATCAGATAATCCAGGAAATTAAATATTCTCCACTTCCAATATTTAATATCCATCTTAATGAAACTACAGATATTGCAAACTGTTCACAGTTACTGGTTTACTGCTACAAGCTGTAAGAATACATTATAGAGCTCCAGTTGTATATAATAAAGCTATGCCTGGAAAGGTCATGGAATCTTTCTAGAGGGAAGCCATTTACCAGGGAATATTTGGTGTTATTCAACTTTTCATTTATCACTGTCTTCTGCTATGAATTTCTTGTGTGCTCATATACTACTAGGCCACATGGCAAACAGTATAAGCTTCTCAGACCTACTGCTGATCTACTAGATAACACACCTACAGAGCCTAGGAGACAGGTGGACTGCAGATGCATAGCTTTGTTTCCTGTTAAAATGAAGCTCAGACTATCCCTTCAGGTCTAGTGGCATGCCAGAGCTATTGACTCAAAACAAAAGAGGTTTTTTTTTTGTTTTTGTTTTTTGTTGTTGTTTTTGTTTTTGCATAACCAGGAGCAGTAAAGACTAGAGCAGAATTTCTTGTCTGAGCAGAGTCACATGGCTGGAGAGGAGAGCACAAGGCAGAGTTTTTTTTAGATGGTAAGGCAAACTGGCTTGGGCCGAGGAGTAAGGAGCAAGGAAAAGTTTTGCAGACTGTAGGTGGATTTGAACCAGGTCAGGGGAAGAGAAGAAGGAAGAAACATGGAGGATGAAGGAATAGAGGATGAAGATGAGATCAAAAGCATAAGAGCTTAGTTAGGTCTATGAGAAGACAAGTGAAGAGGAGCAGAGAGGAGCTAAGCATGAGGGCAGAAAAGAAGCTGTGTAGAGAGAGAACTGACTCAGAAGAATAAAGTGTGTGGACTAAGAGTTTTGTGTACTTAGATTCATTTAATATTGTCAAAGATTAGATTATCAGCTGGTTGTAGATTCTTTCTGGACCCTGGGAGTGGGCTATTGAGGGGCTGGACCCCTCATAGTCCATGATAAGCTAGAGCAACAGTGGCACAAAGCTTATGGGAGTAACCAACCAATGTCCAAGTGGATTTAAGTCCCACTCCATTCGATGGAACCTATACCCAATACTGCTCAATGTCCCTACCCAATACTACTCATACAGGCCAGGAACCTGAGATTTGATAGGCCTGAGACCTAAGGAAAACCAAATGCTACTGTTCTGCTAAAGGAATTCTGCAGTAAAATGACTCAATGACATTCTGCTCTACTTGTAGACAAGTGTCTTGCTCAGCCATCATCATCAGAGAAGCTTCCTCCTTCAGCAGATGGGAACAAATACAGAGACCCATGTGTGGACAATGTGCAGGAAGTGAGAGACCTGAGTCCTAATTGGATGACTCCATCAAATCCTTCCCCCGAGGGTTTAGAGAACTCTACAGAGGAGGAGGTAGATTATAAGAACCTGAGAGGATGGAGGATGCTGAGGAACCAAAATCTTATAAACACAGCAAGACTGATGCACATATGATTTAACAGGGACTGTGGGAGCATGTGTAGGGCCTGAGTGGGTCTGGGCCAGATGGGGTCCCAATGCTAAGAGGAGAAGTGGACACAAGACCCATCCATGTGAAGTGCTTATCTAATTATTCTTTATTAATAAAAACTCAAGTGTCAGATATTGGGTAAGAACCTGAATGATCAGAGAAGCAACAGAGAAGTGGACAGTGACCTCCTCTCTCTTTTGTTCCTTGATCCAAAAAGGCTAAGACCCTCTCTAAGCCCTGCCCTACTGTAGTGGGTAGCCATTCCAGCTTTGATCTGGAAGTTCCAACCCCCACTGAGGCTTCGGTAACTATCACGCCTACAAGGCGGAGCTAAGGGAGGACCCTGAAGACCCAAGATCCAGTTGCACTGGCCCTCCTGGTTCCTGGACCCTGGACGCTGGAGGTAGACCGAGCAGAGTTCTCCAGAGAACACTGCCGGACTGCGCCACACCTTTTCCAGACGCTGTAAACTATCCCTTCACTTGTAAGTTACCCCACAAAATAAACCTCCCTTTTAACTATGTGGAGTGGCCTTAAATTTCACCAATACCCTACTACTTCCTGTGTCCATCTGTCCTCAGTCTTTCAAGCCCTCTATGGTTAATTTTGGTCAGCTAGTAGCTAGCTCGCTCCACCCTCTGATTCAAAACAAATTTTATTGGCAGTCTCAGGAGGGTCAGAATACAATCAAAATATCACACAACATCCATACACTAGGAACTCTCTTCAATGGATAACTACTAGAAAAGGAGAAGTTATTTTTCTTCAACAGAGTCTCACTGGGGATACAACTCCTCTTAAGGGCAGGACCCATGCCAAGCAGTAGACAGGGCAACACAAAACAAACGCATCAGCATTTGGGAGACCCTTTGTTCCATAATGCTTCATCTGGGCATTTTTAGTTTTAGTTTTTCAACCTCATTTTGTGTGTCTATATAATTGTTTCCAGGTTTGTGTTTTTATAGGATGCCTGTGTGTGAACGTGTGTGTCTCTGTGTCTATTGTGTGTTTCTTGAGCTTTTTCTTTGGTCTTTCTGTTTGTTTTGTCCTGTTACAGTTTGTTTGTTCTTGTTTTATCTTATTTTTTTTATCTTATTATTGCTTTTTAGGTACCTATTTTTTTTTTTTTTTTTTTTTTTGGTTTTTTGAGACAGGGTTTCTCTGTGTAGCTTTGCGCCTCTCCTGGAACTCACTTGGTAGCCAGGCTGGCCTCGAACTCACAGAGATCCGCCTGGCTCTGCCTCCCGAGTGCTGGGATTAAAGGCGTGCGCCACCACCGCCCGGCACCTATTTCTTTTTTAATGAGAGAAACAAAGGGTATGGGTTTAGATGAGATGTGGGGAAGATCTGGGAGGAGTTGGAGAAGGGGAAACCATAATGAGAATATATTTTATGAAAAAGAATTATTTTCAATAAAATAAAAATGAAAGCCAGGTTGTGGTGGTGTATGCTTGTAATCCCAGCACGTGGGAGGCAGAGGCAGGCAGAACTCCATGAGTTTGAGGCCAGCCTGGTCTACAGAGCGAGTTCCAAGGACAGCCATGGTGGGTACATACAGAAACCCTGTCTTGAGAAACTAAAAGAAAAAAAGAGGGGGGTGAAAAAAAAAGAAATTCCAATAGACAAAAAATTTTACAAAAAATATTTCAAAATCAATAAATAACTATTTAGGAATGCAAATAAAAACCATAAAGAGATATCAACTCTACAGAAAATAACCTTTGCTGTGCAATGCCTTCCTTTCAAAAAATTCATTTATTTTTTTACTTTGGTGTATATTGCTGACATGTGGTATGTGCCCCACATGTGTGCCCAGCCTGAGAAGGCCAGAAGAGTGCATTTGATTTCCTGGAACTGGAGTTACACATGGCTATGAGGCACAATGTAGGTACTGGGAATTGAACTTGGGTCCTCTGGAAGAACAGCCTGTTGTGGAATATTATTTTAGTTCAGCAAAGATGTGTTATATTTGTTTACGCTGCAGAGTATTACTTTAACTGTGTGGAGGTGTGTTACACTTGTTTGTGCTGCATTTATTTAATTATATAAAGATGTGTTGCATCTTTTTTGTTTCACCTTGCCTGCCTAAGGCACCTGATTGGTGTAATAAAAAGCTGAGTGGTCAATAGCTAGGCAGAAGAAGTGATAGGTGGGGCTGGTGGGCAGAGAGAATAAATAGGAGGAAAAATCTAGGGGAGAGAGAGAGAGAGAGAGGAAGAAGGAGGAGGAGGAGAATGAGGAATAAAGAGAGGGACACACCTGCAGCCATAAGCCAGGTTCCGGCAGCCGGACAGACACAAGAAGCAGGAAAGTTGGACATACTAAAGAAAGAAAGGTAAAAAGCCCTAAGACAGAACATAGATCAAGAGAAGCAGAATAAAATAAGAGCTAGACAAGGCTGAGCATTCATAACTAATAAGAAGTCTCTGTGTCTTGATTTGGGAGCTGGTTGGTGGCCCAAAAGAAAGCCTGATACAGCAGCCAGTGTCCTTATCCTCAGGGCCATCTCTCCAGCCCTGCAATTTCTCCTTATAAGAAACAGTCTGTTGCACTTTGTGAAGGTGTCCCGAAGGTCTAACCTCCTTTGTTCTTTATTCTTTGTCAAGTATGGGGAAACATCCTCTGCCTCTCAAGGGAACCAGAAGTCGCTACCGACTTAAGCAAACACTCCCCGCCTCCTCCCAGCCCTGCCTCAGAAGTGCACTACAGCATGCACACACTGTAGAGTAGTTTCTGTATCTCTCAGATCTCTAGCACTGTGACAAACTAACTGAGCCAAGAAACCACCAAAGAGGAAGGTTTATCATGGCTCGTGACATCAGAAGTCCCATCTGTGGTTACTCATTCATATTTTCTTGGGAGCTGTCATGAGACAGTACATCATGGCAGTGGTGTGGAACACTTCTCACTCTGTGGAGATCACAGGAAAGGATGCAGAATGGAAGGGTCGGAGTGGAAAACCTCTTTCACAGGCATACCTCATTCACCACTCCTCCCAGCGAGGCCCTGCCTCCTAAAGTTTCTGCTGTCTTCCAACATCGCTGTCAGCTGAAAGGCAAACTTCAGCATATAAATTTGGGGAAACATTTAAAATACAAAACAGTAATCTATCCCTGGTCCCTAAATGCAGATGTCCCCCATACAATGCAAAATGAGTTCAATCTGTCTCTATGAATCCCCCATACTCTTAACAGTTCCAACACTGTGCCAATGTCTAAGTTCATAGCCTCCTCTGAGACCTAAGGCATACTTAGTGTTGAAGCTATGGAAACCCACAAAGAACATTGCACATATGTCCAGTGTCCAATGTGACAAGTGCACATTCCCTTTCCAAAAAGAAGGTATGGAAAACAGTAGGAGGAATCAGACTAATTTGAGAACAAAACCCAGCATGGCAAAGTTAAATCCTCTGGCTTTGTCTGGCATCCAGAGTATGTGACAGATGATACCAGCTCTAAGAGGCCTAGGCACTCCCATTCCTGTGGTCTGGCTGACTGCAGTTCACCTGCTCTTGCCCTTTGAGGTTGAATCAAAGCTTTGTCTATTGCTTCCCTAGGCAGCGGAGGCACTAGGAGGTTGGGCGAGTGTGGACCATCAGCTTCACTCTTCCACGCTTGACCGGCTTCTGGAAGTGGCACTGATCCTTCCACACACTGGCCTCCAAAGCCTTCTTTTGAAATCTCAGTAGAAGCCTACCCAACCCCATCATCCTCTGACATGTACCATGCCAGCCAGCAGTCGTGGGAGTGAAGCCAACTTATACTGTGGCTGTGGTGTCCTCTGAGTGCTGGGATGGCTAAAACACGAGGAAATGAACCTTCAAGAAAAAATTCCCTAGGTAGCTCTGTGCAAGCAGTATATGTTAGAATTCACCCCTCAGAACAAAGTCATTCAAAAAAGTTTAACTCGCTTTGGTCTATGATGGTATCCAGCTATCTTTCCTACTGTCCCATACAAAGTACGTGTGTGTGTGTGTGTGTGTGTGTGTGTGTGTGTGTGTGTGTATGTGTCTATCTTATATGTGTACATGTGGAGGCCAGAAGTCAGCATTTGGTGTCTTCCTCTGTTACTCTCTGCTTGACTTTTGAGACAGGATCTCTCAACATTCACTGGCTAGCAAGTGAGTTCTGGGGATCCACTTGTCTTCCCACTACCCCAGTGCAGAGGTTATAGACACACTCTGTGCCTGGGTATTACCCAAACGCTGGGGATTTGACCTCAGGTCCTCAGGCTTGCAGAGTGAACACTCTACCCACTGAGCCATCTTCTCAGGCCCTTCTGGATTTCTTTTCAATGGTGCTACTTGACTTAACAACAACTACACCACCACCGCCACCACCATCACCACCACCACCACCACCCACCACCACCACCCACCACCACCACCCCCCGACGCCACTTTCTGATAAAGTAGCAAGTTAAAAAAAAATCCTTCCATTAAGCTTTCCCAGTTCTCACTCTAAATCTCATCCACAAGAGTCAGCAACACCCATGCCACTGTCCAGTAGCTGTCGTGCTTGAAAGGTCTCCCACAAAAACAAACAGTTCACCGCCTTTGAACTCAGCTTCACACAGAGTTTCAGGGTTTATACAATAGGTAGACAAGTCCTTTGCCAGGATAGCGTGTGAATGGCTTCTGATCCAGTCCATAACAGGATCTTCATTTTTTATCCAGAACAAAAGAACAGCCTTGATGTTCCACATTCCACATCAGTATTCCAATCTTCTGAGCTCCCATTACAATTTCCATTAAACTCTGGTTACAACATCCTAAACTTTCTCTCTGGTTTCTCCAAACACCTCTCAACTCTTGCTGCATGCCAATTCCAAGGGCTTCTGAACTACCTCATCCTGTCTAGTTGCATTAATGACTCCATTTCTCAGGACCAATTTTTGCGTGTGGGGTGTGTGTGTGTGTGTGTGTGTGTGTGTGTGTGTGTGAAACTTATTTCCGTTGTTCTGAAAACAACTTACAAGAAGGCTTGATCTTTGAGCTCCTGTTTCAGTTATGGTTTGCTCAGCCCTGTGGCCTTTGGGCCTGTGACAAAGTACACATCATAGCAGGAAGCACATGGCTGAGAAAACGGCTCACTTAATGAAATCCAGAAGGAGGAGGAGGAGCAGGAGGAGCAGGAGGAAAGGAAAGAGAGAAGAGGGGGGAGGAGTAGAGGCAGGTGTCAATATGGCTTTCAGGGGCACACCTCTAATGACCCCCTTCTTCCAGCTAGGCTCCACCTCTTAAATTTTCTACTACCCTCCAAGTCATAAGCTCAGGTTCTAGCTTTCAATACATGAGCTTTGGGACAATATTTAATATCTAAACTATAGAAGCCATAATACCAATTAAGAGCTTGTACCTTAGATGGATCCTAGAGAAGATGCACAGTCCATCCACATTAGCTCAATTTTCATGGGAAAGGACATTCTCCAAAAGTTTCAAAATAAACAGATGGCCCTATTTTCCCAGATCTCTCCACTCATTTTCTTTCTGTTGGCAATAAGGTTAAGACATATTTAGAGGGGCTGCACTTCTTAGTTGAAGATCTTTATCCAGAGGTCTAAGGAAAATCAGGAGAAAGCCTGTAGAGAACCTTCAAGACTTAACTCATCACACCTTTTCATATGGCTGAGCTATGCGCCATTAGCCTCCCATTACCTTTGCTGTAGACAGCACGTGTGCTCTACGGCTCATGAGGATAACACTTGCCTAGGATACTTTTCATGAACACAGGGCTACTTTTGTCAAATCCATTTGGGCTTATGTAGATTCTCAGAGGGCTGGAAATGCCAATCTCGGGTTGAACTAAATGCCGTCTTCTGAACTTGCATACCATGGAGAGCCAAAGAGATTGCTTACACATGAATAGACAATTGAGGCTGGGTGGTGGTGGTGCACACCTTTAATCTCAGCACTAGGGAGGCAGAGGCATGTAGATCTCTGAGTTCAAGGCCAGCCTGGTCTACAAAGTGAACCAGGACAGCCAGAGCTGCATAGAGAAGCCCTGTCTCAAAAAAAAAAAAAAAAAAAAAACAAAAAAACAAAAAACAAAAACCCAAAAAATCCAAAACCATGCTTGAGCACATGCCCTTCAGTGCTGTGACTTTGTCTCTTAGAACTGTCTTTATTGTGTCCTGTAGTTTGGATAGGTTGTTTTTTTTTATTCTCATTCAATTCTAAAAAGTTCTTAATTTCTTTCCTAACTTCTGTCTTAACTCATTTTTCATTCAGTAGTGAGTTATTTAGTTTCCATGAGTCTGTGAACTTTCTGTTATTTCGGTTGTTGTTGACATCCAGCTTTTATCCATGGTGGTCTGACAGGATGCTGGGTGGTATTTCAATTTTCTTGTTTCTGTTGAGACTTGCCTTGGGTCCAAGTATGTGGTCAATTTTGGAGAAAATTCTATGAGGTGCTAAGAAGAAAGTATATTCTTCTGTGTTTGGGTAAAATGTTTTGTAAATATCTGCTAGGTCTATTTGACTTAAAACATCACTTAGCTCTAGCGTTTCTCTGTTTAGTTGTTGTCTGGATGGCCTGTTCATTGGCAAGAGTAGGATACTGAAGTCGTCCACTATCATTGTGTGAGGGTCAATATGTGATTTTAACTGCAGTAGTGCTTCTTTCATGAATGTGGGTGTCTTTGTGTTTGGTGCATAAATGTTTAGAATAGCAATATCCCCTTGGTGGATTTTTCCTTTGATGAGTATGTAGTGTCCTCTCTCTCTCTCTTTGGACTCTTTAGTTTTAAGTTTATTTTGCCTGATATTAAATGACTACACTTGCTTGTTCCTTGTGCTCATTTGCTTGGAATATCTTTTCCCATTCTTTTACTCTAAAATGATAATTCTCCTTGATGTTAAAATATGTTTCTTAGATGCAGCAAAAGGATAAATCCTGTTTTCATGTCCATTCTATGAGTCTGTGTCTTTTTATTGAGGAATTGAGACCACTGATATTGAGAGTTATCAAAAGCAGTATATTGATTCCTGTTATTTGTTGTTTGTTGTTGTGATGGTGGTGGTGGTGGTAGTGGTATGGGTTTCTCCTCTCTTAATTTTCTGATCTGGAATTATTTATTCCTTGTGCTTTCTTGAGTATGGTTGACTTCTTCAGGCTGAATTTTTTTTAGAGCTTACTGTAGGACTGGATTTATAGATAGATACTGTTTAAATTTGGTTTTATCATGAAATGTTTTTCTTTCTGCACCTATTGTGATTGAAAGTTTTGCTGAGTATAGTTGTCTAGGCTGGCATCTGTGGTCTTTTAGAGTTTTTAGAGCATTCATCCAGTCCCTGTTGACTTTTGGAGTCTCCACTGAGAAGTCAGGTGTTATTCTAATAGGTCTGCCTTTATATATATATATTACTTGATCTTTTTCCCTTGAAGCTTTTAATATTCTTTCTTTGTTCTGTACATTTAGTATTTTGATTATTATGTGCTAACAGGACTTCCTTTTCTGGCCCAGTCTATTTGATGTTCTGTGTGCTTCTTGTACCTTGATAGGTACTTTCTTCTTTAGATTAAGGAAATTTTCTTATATGATTATTTTTATAATATTTTCTGTGGCCTTTGACCTGGGTTTCTTCTCCTTCCTCTATTCCTATTATTCATAGATTTGGTCTTTTCATACTGTTCAAGATTTCCTGGATGTTTTGTGCCTGGAATTTTTTGAGATTTAACATTTTCTTTGAAGGAGGTATCTGTTTCTTCTGCCTTTTCTTCAATGTCTGAGATTCTTTTGTCCATGGCGAGTACTTTGTTGGTGAGGTGTACCTTCGAGGGTTTTGCTTGACTTCCTAAAATTTTCTTTTCTTTTTTTCCCCAGTTTTACCTCAGTTTGGATTTTCCTTAGTGATTCCATTTCCCCCTTCATGCCTTGAACTGGTTTCTTCATTTCATTCCGTTGTTTGTGTTTTTCATAGATTTCATTAATGAATTTATTCATGTCCTCTGCAAGGCCCTTGAACATATTCATAATGGCTATTTTGAAGTCTTTGTCTTGTGCTTCAACTATATTACATTGAGCTCTGGTTCTAGGTATTGAAATCTGTTCTTGTCTTTGTTGGATGGGCATTCTGTTCTTTGATTTCTGTTGCCTCTCTGATTCTTAGGAGAGTGTGGTGGCTGTGAGTTGCCTAGTAGGAAGTACTTCTAAGTCCCTGACAGTTGTGGCCACTGGGGGTCTGAGTAGAAAGTGTTTCTAGGTATTGGGGACTGACAGAAAGGAATGGGGATGGGTTGGAGGGTTGCGAGGGTCCACAGGAGAAAAGAAAGCTGGGCCTGCCATGAGGATCTTTAGAGTCTCCAGGAAATAGCGGGAAAGCGGGACAGTGTGAGAGAGGAAAGCTGGGTCTCACAAAGACTTGGGGAGTCTCCAGGAAATGGAGGCAAAGAGAAAAGAAGCCTGTCTGGAGTTTCTTGAGAAGTATCTGTTCATGTCCTTTGCCCATTTTGGATTGGGGAGAGAGGGTGTCAGACCATTTAGAGGTTTGGGCAAGAGCTGAAGGAATCCACACAATCTGATGTCCTCAACTAGGCAGTACTTGATAGTATCCCCATTGCTAAAGCTGGAATATTGTGTTGTTGTTGTTGTTACTGAGATTTTTAAGTTCCTTACATGTTCTGGATATTAATCCTGTGTCATCTCACCCTAGTTAGAATGACTATTATTTTTTAAATTCTACACAAATTACAGGAAAGGTTGGTGAGGATGTTGAATTAATCACTTTTACATGGCTGTGGCCAAGATACCTAAGAGGCCAACTTGAGAAGGAAAGATGTGTTTTTGCTCACATTGTCCAATGTCTGAGGTGGGTTGGCCCTGTGTACTTGGACAGAACATCCTGTTTGTAAGTAAGAACATATGAAAAGTCAATCTGGATGCAGACTGCTTCTCACTAGAGACAGAAGGGTCAGAATTAGAGGAAGGCTGGATAATGGCTACCAGAGGACAGAAGTAATAAGTTCTATTGTTCCTCTACACAGTGGGGAAACCAGAGTTCCCAGTAATCTGTTGTATATTTTATGCATAATTAGAAGATAGGACCCTGAAGTCTTCAAAAACAAAGCAATGACAAGAAAATGGAAACTTTACTCTGATCTGGTCAACACCTATTGCCCACACGCATTGAAATAGCACATTGCGTATCGGGAATACATACAAGTACTATATTTTAACCCAAAATCTTTTAATGTTTAAGGTAAAAATATTTCCTGCCAATATTTGACACTGTGCATGTGCACCAAATTGTCAAGACTCTACTCCACAAAATTGAACAACTAAAACAATAATTTAAAGTTTTCTGTGTAAGGTTGAGGCTTGTTTCTATAATGTAATAGGAAATTTTCTGAAATCTCTGGAAATGTTTAAAAAGTTAATGTTGGGACTTCATACATCATTTCTGAACCCACAGGCGTGACTGCTAAGGTGAGTAACGAGCAGTGTGCAGAGGCGGGGGTGAAACCAAGGGGCTTCTCTGGAGGAATCGTGGCATCTCTCATTTGGTGTCAGTGTCAAAGAGACCTGGGATCTTCTGCACGTCTGGAACCTTGTTGCGAAGTGATATTAGTAATTGAACAATAAAGTGCATGATGGGATGGTGGGAGCTATGTCTGTCACTGTGAGTGGGCAAGTAACAGTGAAGAAGCTGAAAAACATTTTCTCAGCCACAAGGCCATCATCAACAGCAATCAGTCACAGTGACGTGATGTGGTACAATGACAGTGGCACTTCGTCTTTGTGGTCTTCCCTCAAAACCCAAATTCTGGGCTGAACTATGAGAAAAATATCCACCAGTAGGGAGAGGCTACGGGGAGGAGGGCAGGATGTGGGGAGGACACACCTACAGGCAGCAACTCAGATCTCCGTTCCTGACTCTTTACCCTCTTGGTCACATAGCGGTTGTATTTTGTGTCTGTTGACCTGCCAACAGAGAAGCAAAAATCTAATGAAATTCCAGCCTCTCCGGTTCCTCTTTCCCTTCTGCATTCTCTGCTTGCACTTTCACCTTGGAATTCCCCATAGCCCCACATTCAGGAAACCTCAGCCCTCCTCCCCACTGGGGCCTCGCTTTGCCTGCTCACCTTGCTATCAGCTAAACAGGCAAGCTTCAGCTACAAGATCAACCTCTGCACAGTGAGCAGCAGCACCTTCCAGAGACTTCCTCTTTGAGGGTTTTGACTCAACCCACCTTCCACACCAAGCAACTCAAAAGGTGTCTTGCTTCCTCTGGGATTATGTGGAAGGCGAGTGGAGCTAAGTTACAAAGGCACTTGGGCACACACAATGGCCCCCTGGGCAAGCAACAGGCATAGGAAGCCCTGGGACCAACCGTGTGCAAGTGGGAGAGGTTATAAATGAAATGAGACTCACAAGCCATTCCTCTCTTAGTCCATTTCAGGCTTCAATAACAAAGTTACATGGAATGGATGACCCTAATGAACAGAACCCTGTTTGGCACACGCTTCTGAAGGCTGAGAAGTCCAGGGTCTAGAAGCTGTGTCAAGTCATAGCCTTCTGGAATCATTTCATGGTGGAAGATGGGAGGGCAAAAGGGGGCTACAGAAAGCAAGAGGTCAGCATTAATTCATTTGTGAGAGTAGAGTCACATGACCAAACAGCTCTCTTTAGGACCCAATACTGTTGAATTGGGGACCAACTTTCCAACCCAGGCCATCAGGGTGTCTATTCACGCCATAGCAGCTTCACTGTTGAAGACTGCACAATACTGTGTGAAGGGTTTGTGCTATGATGAGTATACAGGGCAGGGCTGTGGAACCATGACCCACCTGAGAAAGAGAGATGACATGCTGGCTTGCTATCCAGCTGAGCAAACCTAGCCCAGGGTGTCTGAAATGCTCTGTCCAAAGTATATCTGTCAGGCAAATTAGGTGACCTGGAGGATGAGTAGGAACTTTGATATCCCCAAATGTCTCATTTCAAATCTGTCTCCTGAGTGTTGGGAGCCGTGCAGCCTAGTCTCAGATCAGCATATGACTACCTGTCTGACAGGTTTCTTCAGGGCAAAGCACCTGTGGAAACAGACTTTTGCTTGGCAAGGACCAATAGTCCATGGGACAGTGTAGAAATCTGCAAAATCTGTGCAACTTGAAGGCTCTTTTCTCTCTCATTATATTGTTGATTCTTTGGGTGGTTTTTACTTTTATTTTGTCAGTCACACATGCAACAGCTGTAATTTTCCCTGGAAATTCTGTTCCTCTTCAAATATTTTCCCCTAAGATTCAGCTGGGGGTTAATGCTTCTTCCTGGGAACTTTTCTGACTCAATGGAGATAGTTAGGTACATATGAGAAAACAGCACTTGGAACATCAGCTATGTCTCACAGTCCTGGAGAGGAGAGCAGGGCATGCATACATAGAATGGGGTAGGGGTAGGGGGAAAGCCTCAGGAATACACTTAGTGCCAACTGTTGAGAGTAAATTCCTAGATACCAAGCATAGAATCATTGGTAGGATCTGGTATGCTCCAAGAGGAAAAAATACAATGCAAAATGTGGGAATGGATAGCTCCATCTTTACCGTACATAGGAGCTTATATTGGTAGACGAAGTATGGTACAGTGAGATGGGAAAAGAGTGTTTTATATCAAGGTCCACCTTTTACAGGGAGATTGAGATACGAGGCCCTCTTGTAGAAAAGGGAACTGTATAAAAATGCGTCTTGCAGACATGAAAGAATTGTCTGGGTTTGAATATTGCTATCCTCAAAGCATTGTGCCCATGTCTATTACTTCTTAACTTTGTAACCTCAAGTAGCTGCCAGCTGCCATAAGTGCTGGCTTTAGTTAAGCTTGCAAAAATGCTGAACCCTATGTCCAGAATAAGGTTACACAGCGGGTGGGAAAGTGCATTTGGGGAAGTGTAAAGGGGAACAGTCACAATGTATTCCTTAAATTGTGATGTATTTCTTAAAGTTGAAAATAGAAGCTGTTCATGGAACCCTGGTAAGAAAAACTGTTTAAATATAAATGAAGATGGCCTGGGCTATTCAGGGCCACTTGAGTGCAATCCATTTGGTGGTCAGAAGTTTTCCTTGCACTGATGTCCCTCGCCCATCCCAGGACCTGAACCTGAACTGAGGCTGACCCCTGGCCCCCGAGGGCTTCATTTCTCTGAGCAAGTGACTGACCAGTCTGTCCCTGCTGATGAGTGACTGGGAGTGTGGAGCCATGACTTATGAGTGTTCATACAAAACCTTTAAGTACTGCTGGAGTTTCCAACACAATGGGAGTTTCTCTGGTTATTCATAACTGGGGCCTCTGGCCATATCTGGGTGTTTGCTAATGGAGGTGAACATGGCAGGCTTACAGGAAGTTTCTAGGTGAGAGGATGACTGTCCCAAGTAGACTAAGTTCAAAACTTGAGAAAAATGATTGGGGAAACATCAGGTTCCTTTTAGTAAGGGTCAAAGCAAAAGAATTTTGTCTTATGCTGATTAAAAGAGGACTGCCTGAGACATTTGGTTGTGATCTTTCACTTTTTTTTTTTTTGAAAGTCAGAAAGCACCTTAGGTTCAGTCTGATAATGTGAATTTTAGCATGAAGGACTCCATTTTGATTTTTGCTCTGGTATGTTGGGGCCTAGTGCAGGAACTTAGTCCAAACCGATGGCCACTTGGAATGCATGCTTGACAGGAGCTTCTGGTTTGGTGAACACATCACTGTGGGTGGCATGCCCAGAGAGTCCACAGAAACTCAACATCTCCCTCCCAGATCCTTGCCTAGTGCGTCCCCACCCCTCACCCTAATAATAAAATCGATTCTAAGTATACAGCATTTCTAAGTTCTCTGGGTCAAACGAGAAATAATTTGGGCTGAAAGTAGAAACCCAGTGGCCAAAGAAGGAACACTCAACAGAGACCAAGGGGGAAAAGGAGTTAGTGGTGCAGGCAGAGGCAGGAGCAGGCAAAACAAAACAAAAAAGCCAATGCTCTAATTTGAGACAGTGAAAGAAAGTCTAGGGACAAGAGCAGAGGAAAATCTCAACTGACTTTTCCGTGCTTCTTTTCCAGTCGTGGAATTCTAGCTGCCCGAGATAGCAGAAACAGCTGGCTGGAAACTGAAAAGCCACGTGAACGTCAGGCATCTGGACATCCGGGGAATCAGCCCTGTTTGCTGTGTAGTGGTGAATGTCTGCCCCCTGGAGGGAGAAGCTGTGCTGTGCAGCTCAAGTAGTGATGTGTGTTCTGTTCTGCAGAAGAAACTGAAAGAACGGGAAGAAACCCTGAGAGAGAGGCTGGTTGTTCCTGTGACTTCCGGTCACTCAGGCTACCTGATTTATTCACAGACACTTTTCTAGGACTGCCTTGTTACCAACAACCACAGTCCAGGGGCCAAAATTTCTCAGTCTCACCCAGCATCCTCATATCATAAACTTGATCAGTTTGGTGATTTTGAGTTATTTTAATAAGTTAAAAATAAGTTATTAAAAACAGGTTTAAAGGGCGTGCATGGCCTGCAGCTCAGTGGCAGCTCATGTGTGAGACCCCAGATTCTATGTCCAGTACCACAAAACAAACAAGGAAAAAAGAAAAGGGCTCAATAATTATTTAGACAATTATTAAGTTGATTTTTATTTTTCTCTTTAATATATAAATTAAAGACTATGACATACAAAGTTCACTTTTTAAGTTTAAATGTTTCACATTACTTGAAGTGTTTATGAATTGTTGTAAGCTATGTTTAGATCTTGAGGTATTTTTGTCTAAAATAAAATATATTAGGGGCCAGTGAGATGGCTGAGTGGGTAAAGGTGCCTGTCACCAAGGCTGATGACCTGGGTTCAGTCCCCTGGACCCACATGATAGAAGGGAAGACGCTACTTCTGCAAGGTCTCTGACCTCCTCCTGTTCACTGCATACGGTGAGCACACGTGGGAGCACCCACATACTCACACACCCACACACGATTAGTTAAAATGTAGTAAAGTTAAAAACAATTATCCCAAGAGTAAAATCATGGACATCATTTGCCTTTACATCACTTTTCCTGTGGTATGTATGCACAACGCTGTTTACTTAGCAGCAAAGAAGAATGAAATTCTGTCTTTTGCAGGACAATGAACGGAACTGGAGATCATCTGTTAAGTGAAATACGCCAATCTCAGAAACACAAATACAGCACTTTCCTTCAGTGTGGAACATAGATTTTTTTTTCTAAAGACATAAAAGTAGAGTGATTATTGGGAAAGAGGACCCATGTTCCTACCTAGGGGGACAAAAGACAGTAAAGCAGGAATCAGTTTGAGCAAAGTATGGTGATATATATGTATGAATGAAGCCATGAATGATATATATGTATGAATGAAGCCATTATTTTGCATTATATAGACTAAGTTTAAAAGTGTAAAACAGAATCACATTTCACTATTTAGTAAAACACTATTGTGAGGCTCATAATTCCTCATCAATGTAAAGTGTCACAAGTCACCTCAAGACAGTTTCTAAACTGAATGGGAGGAGAACAAGCACATTCAAAATGCTTTCAAAGAGCGAAGGAAAGACTTTCAAGGTGTCTGCAAGAATCCAGGGTGATCAGCACATGTGAAGACCAAGACAAGGCTCAGAGTAAATCACGTCTGCTTTCAGGAGGTGGGCAGCAGCCATAGCTGAGCATGGGAGTCTCCCTTTTCATGACTTCATTCACCCATGGCAAACCATGCCCCAAAAATAAAAATGGGAAAGCCCAGAAATCCCATAGACAATACACTCTGTGCTACTTTGAGTATTGTGATGAAATTTTACACCGTCTCATTATCTTGCCCAGGACATGCATTATTTCCCGGTCCAGGGTTGCTATGCTGTGGACACTACCACATTTCAGTCACTTGGTCACCATCTTGGTTACCAGGTCCACTACCATGATAATGCTTGTCTGGGGTTTGGAGTTTGGGACATCCTCTGGGAGGGAGGGGAATCAGAACTTATCCCTCTGAGGTAAGAGGAAAGCTCTACAGTTGAAGGCAGGGGATAACAGGAGAAGCTCCCAGAGAACTGGTGTTTTTCTGCACTATTGTAGGACAGGATGGGCCAGGAAGACTGGCGGGGTGGGGTGCATGGCACTGCCCACACATTTCTCCCAGACGACAGGGCTATAGATGAAGTTGTCTTGTCATGAAGACCTCTTGCAGGCTCAATGTCAGGGAAGCTTCTCACAGCAGCTTTACAGTTTGAGAAAGGGCAGAATGGGATGGAAGCGGTGTTCCCACATAGCATAGGAGATGTACTTTGTTCAGAGGTCTTCCCCTCAAAATTCATATGCTGATATTCAGCCACCAGTGTGATATTACTAAGAGTTGGGGTTCTTAGGGGCTAGTGGAGTGGTGGAGGGAGTCCTCACGTAGGGGATCGGGCCCCTTTAGTGAGTGTTCCCTGGTTAGTGTTTTGTCAATGTGATACAAGCTAGAGTCATTTGGGAAGAGGGAACATCGTTTGAGAAAATACCCCCATCAGACTGGCCTGTGGGCAAGCCTGTGAGAGCATTTTCTTGATTAACGATAGATGTGGGTGGACCCATCCCCCAGGGGGCAGTGCCACCCAGGACAGGTGGTCCTGGGTTGTATAAGAAAAGCAAGCAGAGGCAATGGATGACACCAAGGAAACTGTCTTCCAGACCCAGCACATCTGAACTCACAGAGACTGTGGCAGAATGCACAGATCCTACACAGGTTCAAGCCATACCTGTTCCCTGCACTGAGAGGGCTCTCATCCCTCCAACTGACATCTTCTTGCAAAGGAGAAATTACTTTTCTCCAGGGGAATCTCACTTGGTATATTAACCATCCTTAATGGCACTTAATGGGAGGCCTGTGCCCAGCAGTAGATGACCAACACAAACTGCACTCAACGGTATTTTTGTAGATGTTTTGTCTCATATGTCTTTATTTGAGCTTGTTTTTTTCCTTAGCAGCCTTTCTTTTTTTTAATTAAATTTTTTTTCATTTATTTTACATTTTACATACCAACCCCTCCCTCCTCTCTTCCCGTTCCCTCCCCCAACCTCCTGCCTATTCCCCCGCCCACCCTGCCCATCCACTCCTTCTCCATTTAGAAAGGGGCAGGCATCCTATCCTGTGGGAGTCAACAAAGCATGGCATATCACAAGGCAGCTCCTCCAAGCTCCTCCCCCTGCATCAAGGCTGGGCAAGACATCCCTGCATGGGGAATAGGTTCCAAAAAGCCAGCTCATGCACCAGAGACGGGTCCTGATCTCACTGCTAGGGGCCCCACGAACAGACCAAGCTACACAACTGTCATCCACATACAGAGGGCCTAGGTCAGTCCCATGCAGGCTCCCTAGCTGTCGATCCAGAGTCCATGAGTTCCCATTAGCTCAGGTCAGCTGTCTCCATGGGTTTCCCCATCATGATCTTGACCCACCCTGCTTGCTTGTACAATCCCTCCTTCCTCTCACCAGCTGGACTCCTGGACTCCCGGAGCTCAGCCCATGCTTGAACCAGCCTTTTACTTGTATATTAGTAAAATTTTGTGATTTTATGAGTTGTGTGTGTGTCTCCCTGTGTGTTTGTTTTGTTTTTTAAATTTGGTTTATATGAACTGTTTTGTTTGTCTGTTTTCTAGAGAGAGAAAAGGGTGCAGTGGTGGATGGTTGAGGGAGGATCTAGGAGACTATGGAGAGGGGAAACCATGATCAGAATTTATTGCATGGAAAAATTATTTTCAATATATGCCATGGAAAGCAAGCCTCCTGAATGGCCTCTGCTTCAGTTCCTACCCTGAGCTTGACTTCCCTCAGTGATGGGCTGTGACCTGAGTGGAAGCTGAAATAAACCCTTTCCTCTCCAAGCTGCCTTTGATCATGGTGTTTTAGAGACCCTAACTAAGACAGAGGGTTTGGACTGGTTGCCATTTTCACCTCTTCTGTTTGTGAGAATAATGTCTCTCCTTCAGGAGCACTCAGCAAGGAGGCACCGTCTTGGAAGCAGAGAGAAGCCTTCACCAAACACAGAACCTCCCAGCACCTTGAATTCAAGCCTTCCGGCTCTGAAAGTGAGAGAAACAATCTTTAAAAACAAACTACTCCGTTTCACTATTTAGTCACAACACCACACACTAAGATATTAGTGTCATGTTTGTGCTGTGGCTACAGCACCCACCCCCACACATGACAACGGCCTTGGCTGGAAGTGCTGACAGAAGCTGGAGGAATTCGAGATGCACAGGAGAAGGCCTCTAGATTCCTGTTGATGGAACATCAAGGATGACAACGTTGACAGCTCAGAAGTGAGGAGCTGTAGGGAGGACCCACCCCTTCTGAGAGACTCTTTGATGGCTTAGATTTAAATGTTGACAGAGGCATGGAAAGTAACGGCAGTTCTGAGAGTATCTAAGATGGACCTGAGGAACAGGATGTGGGAAACCCAAGAAAAGACTGGCCTCTCACAGAGTGACAGTGGACTTGGCAGAATGATGCTCGTGCCCTGATGCTCTGTGGGTGAGAGAACGCAAAAGCAATGAGCTAGGATATTTGGTGGAAATGAAAACAACAACAAAAACCTCAGAGGAATTTGTTCCGAGTACTTGATTGATAGTTAAAAATAGAATTTACAATCAAAAGAGAAGCCAGGTGTGATGGCACTGTGTGTGTGTGTGTGTGTGTGTGTGTGTGTGTGAGAGAGAGAGAGAGAGAGAGAGAGAGAGAGAGAATGTGTGTGAGAGAGATGTGTGTGTAAGAGAGAGGTGTGTGTGTGTGAGAGAATGTGTGTATGAGAGAGATGTGTGTGTAAGAGAGAGGTGTGTGTGTGTAAGAGAGGTGTGTGTGTGTGACAGTGGAGGGTGGGTGGGCAGACCAGTGAGCACAAAACTTAAAGATTTAGGAAATTCTCCACCTTGTAAAGAAAGAAAGTGCACGCCCAGGAAAGAAAATAAAGGGTGTACCCCCAACTAACCTTTGATAAAGAGATTAATATGGCAAGACGCCAGGAGCTATTAATCACTACTACAAGGAAGTGAGTCAAAGTCTTCACAGGGATTATCCCAGTTGCCATGCCCATCACAGATCGAACGCCTCAAGCAGAAGAGTTTCAAGGGAGGAACCCAGTGCGTTATGGAACTTGGGATATCTCAGCTGCACCCACATTCCAATATGGCCCTCCTTGATTCTGCTGTCCTTCTGGAAAACTTCGATGCTGCGCCAAGGTGCCTCAGGCCAGCCGATTGTGAGGTGGAGCAGTGTGGTGCGTTCTTCTGGATTTCAAGAGGTGCCTTTAAGAGGCAGGTCCGAGGCAGAGAGTGGCGGCGGAGGTGGAGCCACCACAAAGCAAAGTCTATTAGAGCCAGAGGTTGTGACTCTGTGGAGTCCCTACAAGGAAGAGGTTTCGCAGGACTAAGGGCGGAGCCTCTTCCAAGATTCCAGACAGACTTAGAGCTGCAGCCCCAGAAAGCCACTGGGCTCAGCCGGTAAAAGCTGCTGCGTGAGCTCCACCTAGTGGTTAAGGGGATGGAGTCCTCCAAAGCCCTGGACACTCAACTCCCCTGCCCTGAGTGCCCAGGAGATGGAACCCGGGAGGTCTGATGCGGTTATTCTCAAGCCTCAAGTTGTCATAGTGCTTGCAACGCTGGCCTTTGGACGTTTGTGGAGACTACCATTTTTTCCCCCTCGCCTGTCACTGATTTTCCTAAGCTGGTCCCATCGTACTTTGAAAGAAATTAGCTTGTTTGATTTCACAGACTCACTAAGAATAATATCTTGAATCTCATATCTGATTTTGGTAATGCTAGAATTAAGTTGGGGGACATGGGATGAATGTATTTTGTACATGAAAAGGGCGGTGTCCATTTTATATTATCATAATAAAACATTTGAGGCTGGATAACTATGAGTTTTCAGGGTTCAAGACTCGGCATCTGACAGTAGCCTTCATCTGGGCAGAGTCCCAAGGAGATGTTTGGCATTGCAGGAAAAGAGTCCAAGATTCCAGAGCTGCGGAACTAAGAGCTATGGTGCCGTGGCAGCCTGGGAAAGTCACAAGCACCGGACTCAAATAACATGTAAGAGCCAAGGCGTGCGCGCCACCTAGTGGCCACGGGAGTGATATTCTAGTATTCAGTCAGAAGGCCCCACCCTGAGAACCTAATGCAATCTTACCCACTTCTCAAAGTCCCCACCTCCCAAACACCACACAGGAAGTTACTACCTTCTGAGACCTCACCAAGGGGGTTATGCTCAGGAGGAGACACACTCCAACCATACCCAAACTGTAACAGACGTGAGTTTGAGGGGACCAAGATTGGTGGATGGGACTGTGATTTGCATGTTTGTGTTGTTTCTAAATTTCATGTTGAAACCTAATCCTCTAAAAGTATTAAAAAGTCCCTTGTGAGTGGGATTGAGACCCTTAAAAGGGGTATTCTGTCCTTTTTATGATTCCACTTTCCATCTTTGAGGACACAGCAACAAGGTGAATTATTTTTTAAAATGTGTGTGTGTGTGTGTGTGTGTGTGTGTGTGTGTGTGTGTGTGTGTGTGTGTGTGCAGGGGCGTGGGTGTGCATGCTGCGGCACCCACATAGAAGCCATGGGACAACTTTCTGGGGTCAGTTCTTTTTCTACACTTTGGGTTCCAAGCTTCAAACTCGGGTCATCAAGTTAGTGGCAAGCACCTTGACTCACTGAACTGTCTCCCCATCTTCACGGGATACCGTGTTGAAGGCAGACACATCGAACCTGCTGGAAGCTTGACCTTGGACTGCCTAGCTTTCAGAGCCGTCAGACAAATTTTTGTTGTTTATAATCCTCCCAGTCTTGGATATTTTGATAGGCGGTACAATCAGGTTAAAACAGACAGGCACAACAGAATTCAGTTGCCGGATGGAAACGGTATATTAAAGATTGGACCCAGATGAGACACCAAGGGACCAGCGGGCATTACAGGCTGACCTATTAGCAGGGACCTAGTGACCTATAGTGGATGGTCTGGCTCCTGTGGTTCAAGGTCCAGGACTCAGAGGTGTGCCCACTGATGCTCTGTAAAACTGTAATCATGTGGGTGCCATCCGGTCACTCTGTGGCTATCTTCTGACCTAGATTGAACATAAACAATCTAACCAACAGGCCCTGAATAATCCAGGCCATGCTGGCCACCTTTGCCATCACATCCAGCTACATTTTTACTGACTCCTGTACCATTGCCAACAGCCTGGACAACTGGTCAGTATGGCAGCTGAATGAATGGACTGTCCAAGGAGCCCTGTGTGGGGACAAGGACCATGAAAATAACTTGCTGCTCAATGGGGACATACACAGGTCACTTGTGTGGAGACTGGGACTTCATGGCCACCCTGAAAAGAACTGTGTTGTGTGTAAGTTTAGATCTCCTAGGAGACTTCCTTCACTGGGACCAAGAATCATCCTTTGATGCCCAAGCAACATGGCAGTGCACTCACACCTAGGAAATGGAATAAATCTGCATACCCCGCCACTCTCGGATTAATGGAATTATTAAAGGGTGGACCATGGCTCCAACAGCAACTGAAGATGGGACATCAGGATAGCCCGCTAGCGGGCTGGTACCATCGGACTCGGGCACATAGACACCAAACCTGTGCTTCCAGCAGAAGGAAGTGGCCTGCAACACATGTTGAGGGCCACTGAGCTTGTATGTGGAGGTGGACGGGAGACCGGTCTGACCACTGTGCTTTGGTATATCAGCCATTCTTTGACCGCTGCCTCTTTAGAGTATACATCTTGGGGTTGCTTATAGCTCAGGTCCTCCAGTGCCCCAGATAGGAGCTCTGACTCTGCCCTGGTGATGCTGCTGACCCTGGTGCCTTCCTTCAATGGGATCCCATGGGTAGGAAATGGAAGCGAGGGATATCAAGGTGCTCAGACCCCTCAGTACCACCGGGGCCACCTGACCGTGATAACGGGTGACGTTATCACAGCTGTCCAGTGTGTACAGAATGTGACTTCCCTTACTGGCCTGGATGGATGAGGAAAGTGAATGAAATGAGTGCACAACTGTTCCATGTGGGCTGAACACGGCCAGCTGGGCCGTGGGGTCGGGGACAGAGAGGAGGAGAGGAGAGGAGAGGGGGCCAAGAGGAGGGGCCAAGAGGAGGGGCCAAGAGCCAAGAGAAGCAAGAGAGCACATGCCAAAAACAACAGGGTCATGTAGGAAAGGGAACCTGGGGAAGAGAAGGGAAGTCCCTGGGCTGGAGAGGTTTAGGGTAGGGGGCAGGGTGAGAAGAGCTGAGAGGAGCCACTGGTACTGAGTGAGCCTAGAGGCTGGCATTTGATTTGGTATGCTAATAGGCACCACAGTTAGCCGGTTGTCCAGAGTTTCTTTGGGACCTGGCATCAAAGTCATATTTTTTCTCCAATTTCATATTGGAGAAAATATTCATATTTTATATATGAAGTGGCTTTGATCCAAATGAGTTAGAGTTCAGGTGAGCACAAACAGAACGCATCAAGAAAACTTTTTTTTTTTTTTTTTCCTGAGCACTGTTTTCCCTTTCCTTGGCTTGGGCTGGGAATAGAACCAGCAAGTGCTTTCCCACTGAGCGGCACCTCCTGCCTCATGTCTTGAATTTTAGTCTTTGGGTTTTTATTTCAGTCCTTTTGACCTCCTGCCATGGAGGGGCTCTCCAGTTTTGTTGGAAATAGCCGTGAAGTCCAATCTGTTCAAATCATGGCAACCTAATTACGGCAGTTGTAAACTCTATTCTCTTGGCTTTTTTTTTTTTTTTTCAGACTGTGCCTCTCTTCTTTTCGGGGAGAATGGTATGTGTGTACACCTGTGTGTGTGTGCGTGTGTGTGTGTGTGTGTGTGTGTGTGTGTGTGTGTGCGCGTGTGCGTGCGCGTGTGCGCGAGCGTGCGCAGGGGCACAAATACATGTCCATGTGGAAGCCAGGGGTCAACATTGTGAGTCTCCCTCTTATTTGGGGGGACAAGGCTTCCCACTGATCCAGTAGTGCCCTGGTTCAGCAAAACTAGCTGAGCATTGAGATGTTCTTAGGGATCTGCTTGGCCCACCCCCACCCCCGGCACTAAGATTATAGCTGCTCTCAGAGATCCGAACTCAGGTTCTCACGTTTGGGTGGTAAACAAGTTACCAACGGAGCCATCTCCCCAGGCTCCCTTCTCTTTTTCATTAGATGTAAGTTCCCAGGTCCAACAAACATCAACCCACATGATGTGATCCTCACTAACAAACAGTAGGTCTTTCTTTGTCCTTCTAGAGAGAGCGGAGAAGCACTGACAAGTTCTGTGACATTACAGATCCAGACACTTCAAGGGAGACTAGAGCCCGTCAAGGTAATGGTGGCCTGCGCAAGTCAATTCCAATTTTAGTTTGATGGGGAGGGGATGTGTTCAAAGTTTCAGTCTAATAGTTGAGAAGGGTGGTTTGGGGGCTTCTGCAGCCTGGTGTGGCATTGAGCTAGCCTTGGGACCCCAAAGGCAGAGCAGTCAAGAATGTTCCTTGGAACTGGCACTCTGTACCTTATCCAAGGGGATCTTTTCCCCCAAGAGGCCACAAATGTGCTTCTCCATCCCCACCCCCATCCCCACCCCCACAAAAAGGACCCCTAGAGTTTTGCACTGTTTCAGTGGAACTCAAAGGACAATCGTTTGACTCGCACAAGAGGTGACATTTATCCTCTCAGCCATTCACAGCTCAGGAAGAAATAATTTATTAGGTCTTTGCTTAGAGAAATAGAGAAAGGCCTGGAACTGAGGAAAGTACCAGTCGCTGAGAGTTCGCCACAAGCTTCTGCTTTCGTTTTGCTACCCCTGCAGACTCACTTTTAAGCTGTCACCAGGGAAGGAGCCTCTCCACCCAGCTCGGGCCCTTAGGGACGACACTCCCCTTCCGCATACTATAAGGGCTGCAGCTGGCCCTGGGCGCTTCTTCCCAGATCTGCAGCAGCTGGAGCCGGACCTGCTACGTAGCAGGTAAGGCCCGCGGTGGCATCGCAGCGAGGTGGCAGGTGAGGCCCCCGGGTGGCATCGCAGGGAGGTGGCTGGCCGACCCGAGGAGGCCAGACTTCTCCGCACGGTCTCCTGAAACCCGCTTGCTCCATGAGCAGCGCCCTCACCGAAGCGGCGCCCCGGGAACGCTCTGTGGATCCCCAGCGCCACCCCACGCCTAGGTCAGAGGAAGAATGATTCCAGTCAGAATTTTCTTTCCCCTAGCTCCTTTTTTTGAACCTTGAGCTAAGAGACAGTGCCTTGCAGCCCCACGGGGTCAATTTTGCCTGCAGAAAGGCTAGGAGGGAGGCGGGTGAGAGCCTAGATCCTCAACAATGAGAACTGGACTTGACCCTGGTCGCTAAGCAGCCACGCACCCGTGATTGGCCTGTACTTGAACAAATTGAGGCTTTGAGTGTAGAGACCCAAATGGGTTAGCTGATGGTCCCCAAGCAGCACTTATGTACAGCAGGCACGGGTTGTTTGCAAAAGGAGAGGGTTCCTCTCCCCTGTCACCACAGGCTGACTCTGGGAGAGTGGTGTTCTCTAACTTGTGTATCCCACTCCAGCTGAGACTGCAGCTTTGATCTCAGGCATGGAGACCCGAATCCCTAAAATGATTACATTGTTATCTTTACCAGAATTCACTTTTATGCAGAGTAGGTCGATGTGGTTTTCTGGATTCATTGCCCGGATGAACAAGGACTTGACTAACCACAGGGAGAGAAAGAGAGCTCCAGACAGGCTGTGCAGTGTGGGGGTTGTGCCAAGGTCACTGGCCATGACCCTCTTTAGACACACCTGTCTGGAAGGTTAGAGTCCTAAGACACCCTGGTGTTGGTCCTGTGTCACTGCTGAAGTCTGGCTCCAGCTTTGTGTGCCTGGGGGAATATTCTTGTCCTCTTGGGAAAGATTGGACAGGTTGGGACTGGCTGGGATGGGGAGCCCGGGAGATTTCAAACTGCAGGGTCTATGGGGTGGTTGGCAAAATTGAGGTGAACGGTCTTGCTGGTACAGTAACTGGCAATGCTGATCTCCCGTGTGTTGCAGCCTTCACCATGGAGCAGCTGAGCACAGCCAACACCCTCTTTGCCTTGGAGCTGTTCCGCACCCTGAATGAAAACAACTCCACAGGAAACATCTTCATCTCTCCCTTCAGCATCTCATCTGCCTTGGCCATGGTCTTTCTGGGGACCAAAGGCAACACGGCGGCCCAGCTCTCGAAGGTTAGCAGAAGCAAAACTGGGCAGCTTTCACTCCCTGCAAACAGTTGTGCCAACGAGATCTTCTGGTGTGTTTTCTAAACCACATCAAACTGGGTTCAGCAGCTACTCATGGTGTAGCCAGATTTTCAGAAAAGCCCCCCAGGAGCAGTCAGCTGTTCATTTTCCACCAGCTCTAACTGAGCACAGGGCACTGTTTCTGTTCAGCTGGGGACATAGAGTGACCAAAGACAATACCTGCACGTTTGGTGCTCCTATTCCCAGCAGTGACTCTGCCAGCTTTCCTGTAAGCCCCCCTCAGCGCTGGCTGCTTCCTGTCTTCATATCTCATGGACCACCACTACTCATAAATCATGCCTGTAATAACGTCACCTTCAAGCATGAGAGAGATGGGAATGTGCTACAGTAAGCAGGTTGGTTGGTGGTGGGGCCTGTTTGTAGGGACAAGGGGAAAGACAGCCACCTGTCTGTGTTCCCAGGGTTAACCCTGGGACTCTCTCCAGCCTCATTTGACTGGCTGTGGCTCTGTAGGAGGAAGGATTGGAGAGTCCCTGTGGCCTGGTGAAAGGGACCATCACTCCACCAACACACACACCCCACTCCCAGGAGACAGCAGGTCACTTCTGCCTTCCTCCCCACAGCTTCCTACTCTTCCTTAATGGGTGTGGGGGAGACGGAGGGGGGGGACTTCTGCTTTGGTGCTAATTCTGAGAGGGGGATTCTGCCACCTTTGGAAGCCTAGACAGGAGTGGGGAAAGTATTTCCTAACTGACTTGCCTCGGTACTCTGCCCCTGTGGCTAGGTGCTTCTCACAGGTTAAGTCCCCTTCAATGTTGTGGGTTTTAAGGCGGCTCACAACTCCAGGGACAAGGCTTTTCCTCCCTGTGTCATTCTAGTAGGTACATCCAAGTAGCAAACACTGCATGTTTCAGCGAGTAGCATGAACTGTGGACCTTAGGTGCTTTGTGTCCTTTGTGCCATAGAGTGAGTAACCAGCCCAGGCTCATAAAACCATAAAGGGCCCATTGATTTGCACCTGACAGATGAGGAATTAAACTCTCACCAGAATAAACTTAAGGAAGTTATTTTTTAAGGGATGGAGTTGTGGACACTAGTAAGATAACCGAAGAAAACAGCCTCAGTCAGTCCTACCTTTTGGGTCTCTCTTATTTTTACTGCTTATTTCTGAGATTTTTTTTTTAGCAGAATTGTATATACCCCAGAATATAAACATGATCATACCATTTAATCTTTTTTGGAAAAAAAAAATCAGATTTAGTGTGTTAATCATTCACATTTGTGAAACTGTTAAAAATGATTTAGAAGCCATGTCTAATGTAATTATTATATCTCACTGAGTCATACATTTCCAGTTCCATTTTGTTTGTTCTCCCAATGACATATTAATAAAACACTAGGCTGAAGTTAATCAGTATTAGAGAAAAAAATTGGTGGAATCAGACACCAAGGAATCACTTTATAACTTCAAAATAAATGATTGTATAAAGAATGTTCTCTTTACTTTAGACCTTTCATTTCGATGCCGTTGAGGATATCCATTCAAGGTTTCAAAGCCTGAATGCTGAAGTGAGCAAACGTGGAGCTTCCCACATTCTGAAACTTGCTAACAGACTGTATGGAGAGAAAACCTACAATTTCCTTCCGGTAAGAACCTAGCACTTCACATTCTGAAACTTCCTAAATGATACAGACTCTTCCCAGTACAGCCATGTTGCAGCTCATTCATAAAAACAACGGAGAATGCAGGTGGACCTTTTATCTCACAGTGTTTCTAAAAGCTCCTTCCTGGATGTTTTATTAAAGCAAGAGTAGGACGGAGGTGACCGCTCAGTGGGTAAGAGAGCTTCCGGTGCAAGCATGAGACCCTGAGCTTGGATCCCGGTACCCATGAACCCATGAAAAATGCCAGGCATGGCCTCACACTCTCCTGTAACCCCAGAACTGTGGGAATGGAACTAGGAGGATCATGGGATTGTGGACCACCCTAGCCAGGTTCAGGAGAGACCTTGTTTAGAGGGAATAAGGCAGAGAGTGAGAACAGGACACCTGGCATCCTTCCCTGGCCTCCACAAATGCACAGGTATGCACACCCATTTATACACATGTACACACACATACACCCCCCACACATGCATACACATATGCACACACACAAAGCACAAGCGGATCTGAAAAGCCACTTGAAGTACAGTCAACATTTGCTGATTTATGAAATGTTGATGTAAGATTGAAAAAGAATTAGTAAGCTTTGTATTAACACCAGAAATGTTAAATAAAAGGCTGCACTCACCACTACCGCACTGTAACCTTAAAAAGTGGTTAGGACAGTACATTTAGCATTGTGTGCTTTTCAGCACAACGGAAAAGTATAAAGGTTGGGTTTTAATGAAACTTTTTAATTCTTATGACTTTTTTCTTTTCTTTTTGGGACTTTAGAAAACTTCTGTAGAGAATAGAAGTTATTCATGACACTTTCTTTTTTTAAAAATAGGAGTTCTTGGCTTCAACTCAGAAAATGTACGGAGCTGACTTGGCCTCCGTGGATTTTCAGAATGCCTCTGAGGATGCAAGGAAGGCCATAAACCAGTGGGTCAAAGGTCAAACTGAAGGTGAGAGGCTGAGCAGCTCTGTTAGTCACCTTTCTGTTGCTGTTGCTCATACCCGACATAATCAGCTTAAGGAGAGAAAAGGCTGATTTTGACTCACAGTTTCGGTGGTTTCAGTCTCTAACCAGTTGGCCCTTTTGGTTTGGTCCTATGGCCATACAGTGCCTTGTCATGAGACAACATGGTGGAGGAGGCCCATCCTGTCCACCTCACCAGAGAATAAAAAGAAAGAGGGAGATACCAGTGTCTTACCATCACTTTCAATAGCAGCATCCCTCCCTCAAAGTAGGTTTGATGATGAAGACCTACAATCCCAGTGCTTGGGAGACTGAGGCAGAAGGATTGCTTTGAGTACACATGGCAAGACCCTGTCTCAAAAAAAAAAAAAAGAAAGAAAGAAAGAAAAAAGAAAACGCATTCCCCAGTGACCTAAAGACTTCCAAGTAGGTTCCACTTCTTAAAGGTTCTGCTGCCTTTCAATGCTGTATGGACCAGAGACCAAACCTTTAAGACACGGGCATTTGGGGAACCCTCTGAACCTTAGCAGACCATTGTGCACAGATTCTTACTCCCCTCCACTCTCTCATTTGCATCTCCTTCTTTCTCCCTCCCTCAGCTTCCCAAATCCTGACTTATGTTCACTGACACTCAGATGCTGTTCCCTAGTATAAGGGACAACGTCAGATGTCAGAAACTTACCAATGGAGAAATACAGACGTGATTTAATGGAGGCATTTGAGAACTTGTGGATTCTCCTAAACTATAATGTAAAGTTAAAACCAACTTGAAATGAAGAATAAAATTAATAAAAATGCCTGCCCCAAAGTGTTTATAAAGTGCCTGTATTGAAAGAAACGGGTTGCAGTCAGATTATGTTTGGCCAGTATCTTGTCCAGTAACTCAGGATGGTGAGTAGGGAGTGACTCACCCTCTAGGCTCAATTCAGCTGTGTGATGGATCTCTCTTCAGTCTTATTACTGTGTGAGTCAGCACCCAGGGGATCCCTGTCAGTTCCCGCCCAGCAGTGTGCCAGGCTGTGGAGAGAGTAGCTTTTGTTTCAATAGACTTATCCAAGGATAAATCTTATCTCTTGGGTATTGGTTAAAAGTCCTTTTCATGAGAGGAGGCTTCTGCTTAGCAGATTTGAAGACATAATTTGCCAGTGACCAAAAACATTTCCACTAAGGAATTTCATTTGTTTTCTGTAAAAAACAACCATTCACAAAATAATGGTTATTGTCTCTACCCAGGAAAGGAGAATGTTCTCATTTTAAACCTTTGAAGACATTTGACTTATTTTAGTGATTTTTTTTTTTTTCTGGTTCAAGGTTTGGAACCTCAGAACATGCTAGGCACACAGGTCTCAGTAAAACTTGTGGGTCTTACAAATTGGTTTATTTTAAGTAGAAACAGGATAAGTGGGTCTTTCCTAACTTAAGACTGAGTTGAAATAAAGTATGAAGTCTATGTCTAAATCACATTTTAGAGCTAATAAATTATTGGTTCAAATTTGGAATTCCAATGTGGAGCTTTAAAAAAAATTGACTTTATCTTTTCAGGGAAAATTCCAGAACTGTTGGCTGAGGGTGTGGTTGACAACATGACCAAACTTGTGCTGGTGAATGCCATCTACTTCAAGGGACTGTGGAAGGAGAAATTCATGAAACAGGACACAACCGATGCGCCATTTCGACTGAATAAGGTCAGGTGACACTACCATCCTGGGCTGTTCTTGGTTGTGTGTGAGTGCCAGGGATATACCACAGGGCCTCCCCCATTAAGCCAGGCCATTACCACTGAGGACTCTACCCCAAGACCCAAAATTCCTCTCTTCTCTAAAAGACAAAAGGGAATAATGTGAGTGATTTTTTTTTTTTTTTGTAACCATTCAGAAAGACACAAAAACAGTGAAGATGATGTACCAAAAGAAAAAGTTTCCATTCGGTTACATTCAGGATCTGAAGTGCAAGGTGCTAGAGATGCCTTACCAGGGTGAAGAACTTAGCATGATCATTCTGCTGCCTGAAGACACTGAGGACCCGTCCACGGGTCTTAAGAAGGTACCTGGTTCTCAACATTGTGATTCGTGTTTCCTTTCACTGTACTGTACTTAAACTTCCTGTGTGTACACTGCACTGTATGCTCTTGCTGTTCATCCACAGACTTCATGCAAAATCCCTTGCTAGTATGCCACCGTTTGTGTTAATACAGTCCATCAGGGCTTACTCCTCTGAGGCCTCATGTTATACAGTTAATTAGTGTTATTATTATTACTTATTGTTTGAAGAGCCCAAGTATGTTGTGCTAAGTGTCCTGTCACTGAGCCTCACTCCCAGCCCAGAAGCCTACAGTTTAAATGTTCAGATTATCTGCTGCTCTCAGTGAGCCACTGTGGTAGAGGAACATCTAAGGATATAAAGGGGAATGCAAGTGATGAGTGGCCCTCACAGGAAGTCTCTCGAAGTCTCTTGAAAGGAAGTCTAGTAAGAAGTGATTTACATCTTTGGAGATTGGGTGTCTCCTGACAGGGCTAGAAGTAGACACAACTGTGAAGATTACAGTTTTCCCTCAGAAGTCCTAGGCCACCGTGTGGCTTAACTCTTGTTCCTTTCCAGCCTACACTTGCAATCAGGAAGGACCCTGTTGTTATTCGCATGTGCAGAGGTAGTTCTGACGTGAATGTGGTCCTTTTGTCAGCTGTATTTTCTTGCTGGTATTTTATTTTATTACAAAGTGAGGCTCTAATCTAAAGAAAGAAATTTTTGCTGTCCATAAGATAAATGGTTTTGTTCTAGTCTAGAGGAACAAAAATACTTGATATTTTTATGGTACTTACTATGTGTTAAACCCTTTAAATACATCAATGTATTCAATGGTCACAACAATGCTACAAAGTTGGTGCCATTAGTATCCCTATTCTATTCTATGTAACTATTCTATTCCACTCTACTCTACTCCACTGCATGGACAAGGTCTTGCTGTGCAGCCTAGGTTGGCCTTAAGCTCACAGCTTCCATCAGTGGCTCCCAAATGCTGGGATTGCAGGCTGTGTGCCCCATACCAGCTGCTTGTCCTTGTTTTAAATGAACTAAGTACCACGCATTTTGTTCCTTTTTTATTTTTACCCAGGAGTTATTAGAGATTACTTTGGCTATAGTGGAATTTACAGATCACTACAACTTTAGAAGCTTTCACAATAAATAGAAGAAACATCTAAAATTTCCCTTGTACCATTCAAGCAAGCATGATAATAAAAGCTGTGATGGCCTATCAAAGTGATTCAGTGAGATGGGGGTTTAGGAAATCCTGAGAGGATGGAGGAATGGATAAATGGGTGGACTAAAGGAGGAGGAGAAGGGAAGAATCCAATGAATGGAAGGAGTGAGTGGAGAAGAGAGAGATGGGTAGATGGGTGAATGATGGATGGAGAGAACTATGGATGGGCACATGTGTAGGAGGGTAGATGAATGGATGATAGTTCTGCTGTTAAATGTTTTTGTACTTGGACCCTCAAGGACCTAGAAAATAGTTCTGCAATATTCTACCAACTGACAGACAAAAATGAAATCTTTTAAGTAGAATCTGTTTGGACAGAAAGCATGAAGGAAACTCTGTGAGCCGTGGCAACTGCGAATCCCTTCATTTGAATGGTACCTTATTACAATAATAAATTAACTTCTTTATGCTCTACATTAATTCTAGATTGAGGAGCAATTAACTTTGGAAAAGCTTCATGAATGGACCAAACGTGAGAACTTGGAAACCATTGATGTCCATGTCAAATTGCCCAGATTCAAGCTGGAAGAGAGCTACACCCTCAACTCCAACCTTGGCCGCCTGGGAGTGCAGGATCTCTTTAGCAGTGGCAAGGCTGATCTGTCTGGCATGTCAGGATCCAGAGATCTCTTCATATCAAAAATTATCCACAAGTCCTTTGTGGAAGTGAATGAGGAGGGAACAGAGGCAGCCGCCGCCACTGGAGGCATCGCTACATTCTGCATGTTGTTGCCCGAGGAAGAATTCACAGTGGATCACCCATTCATTTTCTTCATTCGGCACAATCCCACAGCTAACGTGCTCTTCCTTGGCAGAGTTTGTTCCCCGTAGAAGAGACTTTGGAGGCACAAGGCAGAGCTTAGAGTTTTATTCCTGAGATTTTAATGATGATAATTTTCATTTGTCCTTGCCAATAAAACCTCTACCCAGAAACTGATCTTTAGTTTCCTTTGTATGTTTAACCCCATTGGCTTTTTACATCCATGGTTTTAGGCATGGGTGTCTATTTTATCTTTGAACATTGAAAATAATCCAGTGGTTGCTGTCAAGTGCAACAGGTCTATTTATTCTTTTGAATAAATCAGACATATAGATTCTTGACCATGAGGTCACCTATGGAATTGACATACTCTCCTGACAGGCATGAGAAGGTATGGCTTTTTCAGAGACAGTTGTTTCTCAGTCTAGAATTAAAGTAAGGTGAGAGAGGGAGAAAGAGAGAGAGAGAGAGAGAGAGAGAGAGAGAGAGAGAGAGAGAGAGAGAACTGTTAAGTAATAATGCATTAATTAAATGAATGAATCTCAAATAACAATTACTATCTAGCTTCCCTTATGCTTTGTGAAATGAAACCATGCTGTTTCTTTTATAGCTAGAATTTTGGGAGCCACAGTAGAAGGCACCCTTGGTTGTTGAAGGGAGGGTTAAAGACAGACACACCATAGGAACAAAGACCACTGAAAGACCCCTTTCATGAAGACACATTTGCCTTCCCCATGATTCCATGCCATGGGATTAATGACCTTATCAATCAGCTTCTCTCTGTTTTTCGATAAAGTCTCTTGATCTCTGGCACACAGGTTGCTATGGTAATAGGATGGCTTTGTGTAGTGGTGAAGGAAATTGAGTTGGGAACTCTTGCGTTGATTGGTATGACCCTTTGTCAGATGCACTCCTTTGGATGGGGCTTAAGATTCTACATTTGTTTTTCCATAAGACTGCTGATTCATTAGACTCTGCAAGCCCAATGAGGCCCATCCTCTTCTCTCTCGCTGGTCTCAGGCAAGCCACGGCTACATTCACAAGGACAATTGGTAGCAATGACTCCATAGGTTCAAAACAAAAGTATAGCAAATCACCAGGAATCTTTCTTCCTTTTCTCCCCACTCCCCGACCCAAATACTATCGCCTACCATATTCCAGGTTCTCCAAGATCTAGAAGAAAAGCAAAGCAATGGACACTGCCTCTAGCTCTTCCTTTTGAGCTGCTTCCTTTAGTTTGGATCTGGAATGTTCCCCTCAAAGGCCCATGTATTAATAGCTTTGTCCTCAATGTCATGTTACTGGGAGGTGGTGAAACTTTTTTTTTTTTTTGAGCTGAGGACCAAACCCAGGGCCTTGTGCTTGCTAGGCAAGCGCTCTACCACTGAGCTAAATCCCCAACCCGAGGTGGTGAAACTTTTAAGAGATGGAATCCTCAAGGAAAGTCTTCAGATGTCTCTGGGGGCGATGTCTCCTGGAGAGATTATGCCTCCAGTCTCCTCTTCTACTCAGTCTCCATGTGAGCAGTTGGGGCTTACTGCCTGCTCCATGACATTGCCACCGGGCTTTCCCATCAAGACCATGTGATCGTGGACAAGAGTTTGAGACCAAACCTTCCTTTGCTCTTTATAGATTGGTTATCTAAGGTGCTTATCTTGGTAATGGGGAGCTAACACAGTCCTCCAGCAAAATCCACTGTTTGCATTCTAAGTAGTGTTCATTATACAGAAATGAAATTTCGAGAGTCTAAGCAACTCTGCTCAAATCCTTTTTACCTATGAGGTAACTACAAGTAAGTTGTCAAAGATCAAACATATTTTTAAGTCGCAGATCAGAATAGACTCTAATTCACATTTTGTGTGTGTGTGAGACACATTTAATTCATGTCATGATAAAGCAGTTAATGCAGCCCTTAAGACAATTAAAACTCCAAGCAAATAATATCATCAGCAACGAGATGCTAACAGAATGGGAGGAATTGCTGCAGGAGCCAAGAGAGAACTGCAAAGCCAGGGGCAAATTTACCCCCCTGTGCCTCAGCAACACTTGTCAGTACAGAGGAGGTAACGAAAACCAAATGGCAGATTGTGTCACTGTTAAGGCAAAGGGAAACAGAGTTTGGTCTTCCAAGGGTGGGACCCCCATTTTTCTCCTATGATTTTGCACGGCCCCCAGAGTATGCATGGAAAGCTCACAGAGCAGCTGTGAGCTTGCCACCAAACAGCCCCAATTTCCAATCCTAGATCTGGATCTACTGCTGCCTGTGGGCACATGCAGACACACACTAAAGTAATCTCTGTTGGCGGCAGGAGAGTCATCCTTAAGCCTCAAATCATTATTACAATCTACTTTTCAAGTACAGTATCCAGAGTATAATCAAAAAAGACTGTTTGGGTGGGGAGCCATGGCAACATAGACCCAAAGCAGCACAAACAAAGAGATTGTAAACAGTGGAAGACTCCAAATGTTGCCACCTCCCATATAAACTAGACAACAACAGTTTTCAAAGATGAAGTCTATGAAAGCCAAGGTCCAACATTTCAGCAGGCAACTGACAACTGACAAAAGACACTGCGAGTCTGATTGAAAAGGGACCGGAAACCCCAGAGCTTAAAATACATAATAAATTATTTTCATAGAAAAACTTAGCTAACAAGAGAAAAAAAATGTGGATTTTAAAATCTGATGAAGCAATCCATTAAAATGATTAAGTAATTAACTGATTTTAGTTTCTTCTAGAAAGTCAAATATAGTCAATAAACCTCCAAAATCAAACGTGAGTATGGAAAAGACAAAAGGAATGATAGGTATCTCAAAAGAATTAGGATGATGATGCTAGGAGAGGAGGAGGAGGCACAGAGCAGAATAATATATAAAAGCAAACATTTGGGCCAGGGAGACAGCTCAGCTGGTGAAATGCCTCCTTGCAAGCATGAAAACCTGAGTTTGGATCCCCAGCACCCACATAAAAACCCTGTGTGGAGGAGTGCATCTATAACTTCATTGAGAGAAGAGAGACAAGTAGATCCCTGAAGACGATTGGCCAGTCACCCTAGCCAGTTAGTAAGGTCCAAGTGTAGTGAGAGACAATGTTCAAAACATGAGGTGGAGAGTGATGAGCTGTGGCCCCCAATGCATATGCATGCATGTGTATACACTGTAGATGAATTTTTCTTTGGACCATGACATGAGACTTCTTATTAATTACAAAAGCTCAGCCTTAACTTAGGCTTGTTTTTAACTAGCTCTTATAACTTAAATTAACCAATTTATATTAATCAACATTCTGTCACATACTGCCCATCCTGCTTCCTCCGTGTCTCTCATGTTCCTAGACTCCTCCCCCTATTTCCTCTCTGCCTGGAAGTCCCACCTCTACCTCCTGCCTAGCTATTGGCCATTCAGCTTTTTATTACCCCAATCACATCAATACACACATCAATACACACAGTGTACAAATACCCCACAACAATACACACCCACATGCAGGTATGCCCACATTTGTAGACATACCACACAGGCATACACCCACACCAACACATACATATGTCCCCCATATACATACACAAAAAGAACAAAAGCTAACATTCAAAATGCTTATTTCAAACAAGATAAAAGGCATCAGTGTGCACTCTAAACCGTAGCAGAGGAAACAAATCAATTCTGTAGCATATGCTAGAAAAACTGCAGAAGTCTTAAGACAAAGATCATAAAAACAACCAAATAAAAGGGACTAGAGACAGGGAGGCCACACTGACAACACACAGTCATAGAAACTGTGAAAGCCAGGCCAAAGAGAGTTCTTTCAATTTGCCAGGAAAAGCAAACTCCAAATCCCACCAGCTTTAACTTAGTCCATATTTGAGAAAAATATCCTTCAAGTTAAATTCAGATAAACAAAAACTGAGAGCATTGATAAAGCAGATATTGTCTTTAAAGCACTCTGAAGAATATTCTTTATGCACAAGGAATGTCAGTGTTGGAAGAAGAATATAAAGAACAAGGAAAATGTGCATATGTGATAAATTTAAACAAATATTGGCCATATAAAACAGTAGCAATAGTGTCTGAAGAGTTTCCAATGTATATAGAATTAAAGTAAATGATAATACAGGCTTGGAGGCTTATGACTATAGTTCTAGATACCTAGGATGCTGGTGCAAGAGGACTATTTGAACTCATGTACAACATCACAGCATATTTAGACGATGATTCTAAATAAATTAAAATAAGTGATAATGGAGAAGTCACAGGGTGGGGTTGGAGTTTAATGCTCTATGGTCCTGGGTAAGGGGTATAGGTCAGTCTCTAGCACCTCCTTCCCTTAGAGAAATGTTTCCAAAGTCCTTGCATTGTCTGGGAAGATAAGCCAGGATGGGTACTGAAATGCTAAAGTCTGGAAGAATAGTAAAATGGTTTGACAGCTTCTAAATTAAACTGAAGAGAAATAAAGAATGCATCATCAATCCAAAGAAGGCAAGAGAGAAGGAAGAGATCCACAGCAGACATGAGAAACAATAAGATGAGATGTGAAACTAGATATTTCAGTAAGTACCTGACATGTAAACTCACTAAATGTTTTAGTTAGGAGACAAAGGTGGTCACTCTGGCTTGAAAAAGTATAATATTTAAAGGAAACATAATTTGAAAGGAAAAATATTTTCTATAGTTTTGAGAGGGAAAGGTCCTTCGCAGGCTCATGCGCTAAAGATGTGGTCCTTAGCTGTTGGCTCTATTTGAGGAAGTTCTGGGAACTTTAGACGTGAGGCCGAGCTGGAGTAAACAGTTCACTGGGGTGTGGTTGTGGGGGCTGTTGTCTTATCTAGGCCCCCTCTGTCTCTCTCTGCTTCTCATCTGTCCAGAAGAAAAGTGAAGTCTTGGCTGGGTACCATCTACCCAGACAGCCATGATGTAGTGCCAGGCTCCTGGGCTGAGCTACCGGAGGGTGGAGGGGGGGAGCAGGGGGGGGACGGGGAGGGGGGGGAACGGGGTGGGGCGGACCACGACGGACCACTGAAGCCATCAGCTCACCCATTTCTCTGCCATTAAGTTGCCTCTTGGGAGTTTATTTGCGATAATGAGAAAACTGACCTCTGGCCAGAACTGTGCCGCCTTGTAAAGCTCTGCCACTTTGGCTGGCAGTTCCAGTAACTCTAGTCATTATGTTTCTAGAGTCACTTTTCTCTAGGTTCTTGTATTCCTGCCCCATGGGCCCCAAGTAATGATCACCCACAAAAGCATTTACCAATGGCGTGATACTCTCTCCTTATCCCCAAACAAGGCCAACCTCGGGTCAAAAAGAGAAAAACTTCAGTCTACCCCACCCCCTTTTTTTTTTTTAATTTATTTTTATTTTATATGCATTCATGTTTTGCCATGGGTGTTGGATCCCCTGAACCTGGAGTTACAGACAGTTGTGAGCTGCCATGTGGGTGCTGGGAATTGAACCCGGGTCCATCTAGGAAGAGGATTCAGTTCAGTGCTCTTAACCACTGAGCCATCTCTCCAGCCCCCTACCTTCTTCTTAAAATGTGTAAGGACCCTTACTTGTTTACACAGAGGAATCTATCGTCGGTGTCTATCCATGATGTTGTCTGTTTGTCCATCTATGATGTTAATAACTCTTCTGGTCTCAATGCAAAGAACAATCTGCCTCCAGGTCTCCCTTAAACTCCAAACTGGAAACGTTTCACTGATGAACAAGCGATGCAAACACTAACCATAGAGGCAGTTTAGCTATATTAGTACTAAGCAGAAATCAATTTCCCTATCCTAGAAATAGATATTTTATGAGAAAAAGATTCAGTACACTAGGAAAATATAAAGCTTTTAAATTTGGATGCACTCAATAACATTCCCTCAAAATGAAAGAACAAAAATAGAAAGAAATTAAAGGAGAAATGCAAAACCTATGCAGAACAAGAAAAGGATTATGCTCTTAGTAAATAATAATTAATAAAGATAATTAATAATTGATGAAATACTCTGGTAAGTCAATATAATCTAGCTGATACAGTAACTCAAATATACAGAATTATTTTAGAAAGGAAGGAGAAACTTTATAATGTTTTATATTATTTTGTTGGAAAATTTAAATTATTAGTATTGAAAGGAGTTCAGTAAGATAGCCCGTTCAATTTACAAAACTAATTTTTATGTCCATATGATCTTAACACTTAAATTTTTAAAAGCACCATTAAGAGTGAACTGGAACCTACTCTAGTGTCCAAGAATATATCCAATAAAAGATGTTCAGGACTCTACATAGAAAACTACAAACATCACTGAGAGACATATGAAGAAGATGTGAATAAATAGAGAGGTACTCTGTGGTCATGACTCGGTGATTTTAAATTTGTATTATTTTAGTGTGTGTGTGTGTGTGTGTGTGTGTGTGTGTGTGTGTGTGTGTGTGTGTGTTTGTGTGCATGTGGAGGTCAAAGGTGGATGTGAAATGTCTTCCTCTATTGCTCTACACCTTCTATTTGGGGAAAGGTGTCTCACAGCCTCTGGAGCTCCCTGTTTTGGTTAGTCTGGCTGTCCAGAGAGCCCTGTGGATCCATTTGTCTTCATCCCCCAGTGTTGGGGTTAGAGATGACCACCTGGATGCTGGGGACCCGAACTAAGGTCCTCCTGTGTGTAATGCAAGCACATTGCTCACTAAGCCATCTCCCCAGCTCATGCTCTGGTATTTCAAAAAACGTTTTCTGGGCCGGGCGGGTGGCGGCGCACGCCTTTAATCCCAGCACTCGGGAGGCAGAGACAGGCGGATCTCTGTGACTTCGAGGCCAGCCTGGGCTACCAAGTGAGTTCCAGGAAAGGCGCAAAGCTACACAGAGAAACCCTGTCTCGAAAAACCAAAAAACAAACAAACAAACAAAAAAAGTTATTTGATATCTGGAGCTGTACAACCTCAATTACATCCATATTAGCTCCCTGTTGCTTTATCTTATATGCTTTACCTTGAATGACAATGGCCCCTGTATTATTTATATATTTAAATGCTTGGTCTACAGTTAGTGGAGCTGTTTGGGAAGAATTAGCTATGGACTTTGTTGGAGGAGGTGTGTTACTAGGGGGACTTTGAGGTTTCAAAAGCTCAGGCCATTCCAATTAGTTCATACTCCTCTCTCTCTCTCTCTCTCTCTCTCTCTCTCTCTCTCTCTCTCTCTCTCTCTCTCTCTCTCTCTCTCTCTCTGCCTCATGATTATTGTCTCAACAAGTAAGCTCCTAGCTAATGTTCCAATACCATGCCTGCCTGCCTGCTGCCATGCTCTCTGCCATAACGGTCATGGAGTCACTCTATGGAACTGTAAGCAAGCCTCCAATTAAATGCTTCCTGTTATAAATTGCCTTGGTGATGGTATCTCTTCACAGCCACAGACGAGTAGCTAAGATACCTTCTTTCCTGTGAAATGTGGCAAGTGCCTCTAACAAATAGTTGTGTAATTTGAAAAGGTCAAGAGTTTCCAGGACTAATGGGAAGATGAATCAGTAAGAGACACAACTGAGCCAAAACCTAGGCTAATGCTGTGGAAATGATGTAGAAGAGTTTATGTGTAGGTATGTTCAGAAGTGGAATATAACAGAAAGCCTATAAGTCATTCCACACATTATGAGCCCTGTTTTCTGATGAGGAAGACCATTGCTCCATTTCCCATAGCAGCCTATCTATGCCTAATCCCAGTGCAACCCTAGTCACCCCAGATACTTTGGTTCCACATCACAGAGGCAATCAACTGTAGAAGAAAAATATCCTTAATCTGTGTTTGTAATGGGCACATACAGATATTTCGTTCTTCTTATAACTCCTCCAATCATCAACATAGTGATTTTTATAGTGTGCACATTGTATCAAGTTTAAAAGTGATTTAAAGATGACTCAAACTCATAAAGAGAGGATGTGTATAGTTATACAAACATACTTAGGGTCTTTTGCTTTATAGCCATGAGGACAGGAGGATAACCATAGTGGGTGGTCTTCAGGTACCTTGAGGCAACTATCCCCAATGCTGCCTTTTGCTCTCCACATTTAATTGATTTGTATTAAAAAAAATCACCAGTCACATATTTACTATACACAGCAGCTCTCCAAGGCTGATAGTGAAAGGAAGAAATTTTCCATAAGTTGTTTTGGAACATTTAGAGACCTATGTGAAAAAAAAGATGAAATTGATTTTTTTGCCTTATACACTATACAAAAATTAATAGAAGAACTGTAAACTTAACTACAAAAGCAAAACAATGAAGCATTCAGTGACGTTAGAACAAATACGAGTTTTTATCAACTTTTGGAAGTAATGATTTCTTAGCAGAACACACATACAACACACAAGTCTTTTGGCAGTCTTTTTAAAAATGTATTTACTTTATACTTTATGCACATTACTGCTTACCTGCATGTATGGTGTGCCTGTTGGCCATGGAGGGTGGCAAGAAGGCATCAGTTAGGAAACCAGAGTTAAGGAGTGTAAGCTGCCATGTGGGTGCTGAACCCAGGTCCTCGGCAAGAGCAGCAAGTATAAGGGCTAGAGAGATTGTTCCGCAGTTTAGAGCACTTGCTGCTCTTGTAGAGGACCTGGGTTTGAGTCCCAGCACCCGTGTGGTGGTTCACAACCATCTGTAACTCTAGTGTCAGCAGATCCAATGACCTCTTTTGGCTTCTAAGAGGACCAGACATGCTTGTGGTACACACACACACACACACACACACACACACACACACACACAACCAGTAAGTGCTCTTGTCTGCTACACCATCTCTCCAGCTCTAAGCAGTTGGACACTGCTTCCTGCCCCACTGGGCTCAAGCCATCCTCCCCGCTGAACTCCGGAGCAGCTAGGTCTACAGGTACACACCAACACATCCGGCTTCATTGGGACATTTTAATATTTAGATCAGATATATTTACATTTAAACAAATTAAAAGTAAAAACCTCAGTTCTGCAAAATGCACCATTGAATTAAATGTCAGATTTCCTGGTAATTCTCATGGGCCACAGTCCGAAGGAAACATAAAATCTAAGTAAGGTCTGAGAGAGTGTCCTCTGGTAACAGCCCAGTTCCAGAACTTTTCTCAATTTATCTCAAATGAAATATACAAAAAACCACAGCTGAAAGCAAGAGAGCTTTGTGATGTCATGGCAGTAGAAACCTGGCCTTCTAACATCTTCAGAGCTTTGCTAAGACTGAAACACTGTCTTTTAACACACAGGGAAAGGGGTGGCTGATTCTAAGAGCCAGGGCAGGACGGAGTCTGAGTAGTACAAAACTGAAGGTGTTTTCATTCCTTTACCTTTTTAGGGTGCTTTACAGATCACTAAAATTAAAGTAAATGTTTGACACATTTTGCGCTGGTCTGTATCTTTAAACATGATTATTGTGTCCATTCCAAATTCTTTTCTACTTAAAAGAAAATAATGACATTGTACCCTGGAAGTCTCCACTTCCCATTTAGATGTGAGAGAAATCACTAATACAGAACAAGAAATAACGTGGAGTGAGCCCAGGGTATGGGACTGGCATTTGTATGTCTATTGAGTATCAACCCCAACATCATAACTTAGGTGCTGTGGTCCTCATTCCTGGGAGGAGCTTAGAAGAGAATGGGGCCATGTGTCTCCAAGCTCTGAGGGCAGAAACCAACTTGACTCATCACAGCTGGGAAGGCCTGATCTTCCACACAGAACTGAGTCCATGAAGAGGAGTAGGTTTTGTGCTACCCTAGGAGGTTCTTACACTTCAACATCCATGCCATTTCATTTGCTGTCAATTAAAATGAAACACTGGCAATTTTACAACCTCCGATAAACTTGCACCTGACAAGGCAGCTGAGATTAATGGAAGACAGAAGGCAAATGGCATTCAGTAGAAGCTGCTGAGTCGCCATTTTTCCATGACACCAATTCAGCAGTCCACCTCCTTCCAATGTCTCTGACAAAGCCCCAAATCTCTACAAACAGGCAACAACAACAACAAAATACTGCTCATCTGGGATTAGGTATGTAGCTCAGTGGTTGAGCCTGAGCTTAACATGTCCAGACCTTGAATTTAATCTCCAGCACTGAGTGAGTGAGTGAGTGAGTGAGTGAGTGAGTGAGTGATTACACGAAATAAAAACAGTTAGGGACTCAAGAAGGAGCTGTTATATCTCAGCCTTAGAGAAGCTGATGGTTCAGAGATATTTAGAGATTGTAAAGTATAGAAGAATTTCTACACCTAAACTCTTGGGGTCCTAACGCTATGTTGAAGGAGACAGCACTATTAAAAGCCAGGAAAATGAACACAGAGGTGTTTGGAGAGAGAGAATGCAGTGTGGAGATGGCCCCAAGGGTAACCTTCAGTGTGCTATCTTTTTTGTTTTGTTTTGTTTTGTTGAGACAGGGTTTCTCTGTGTAGCTTTGCGCCTTTCCTGGAACTCACTCTGTAGCCCAGGCTGGCCTCGAACTCACAGAGATCCTCCTGCCTCTGCCTCCCGAGTGCTAGGATTAAAGGCGTGCGCCACCACCACCCGGCTCAGTGTGCTATCTTACATACTTCAGTAAACCGAATGCAGGAGAGGGTGCAGGAGAGCCATGCACTGCGAGAGCAATCGGATGTTACCGAACGAGGTTTTCAGTGCGCTTGCGCCAGGCCTTCCTTCATTTCCTAGACTTACGCCAGATCCTGTTGCAACTTCATTTCAACAGAAGAGATGGTTTACCTGTATTTTAAAAATGTAAATATTTTGACATTGCAATCTATTTTTGGTCAGTTTTAAAAGAATGAAGATGAACTACAAATTTCAGTTTTCTGTGTAAAATATCATGTTAGTTTAAAATATTTAAGAAATTGAGATTCCCCTCCCCCACTTTCAATAAACTTAAGTTTCTTCTTTTGTCTTTCTCTTGGTGTCTTGAGACAGTCTTGCTACATATCCCAGATTGACCTCAAACTTACAATTCTCCTACTTCGACCTTCCATGTGTTTGTATTTCATGCTTATGCCACTGGTTCAGCAACCTCCATGTTTTCTATTAAGACAATACAGTAAATATTAGTAATAGTTACCTGATTTCACCTGATGACATACCTATACAAAATGTTAGAATTTGTGCATTTTTTAATTAAGCGTGTGCATGCATGCATGAGTGTGTGTGTGTGTGTGTGTGTGTGTGTGTGTGTGTGTGTATGTGTGGTAGTAGAGGTTTCTATGTGTACATGGGCTCATGTGTGTTTGGGTGTGTATGTGTGTGAGTGTATGTGTGTGGTAGTAGAGGTTTCTATGTGTACATGGGCTCATGTGTGTTTGGGTGTGTATGTATACGGTGTACATGTGTGGGTGGAGGCCAGAGACAAACTTGGGTATCATTCTCCAGGAACTAGCCACCTTTTTACAGACACTGTCTCTCACTGGCCTGGAACTTGCCAAGGAAGTTAGGCTAACTGGACCAGCAAGCCCAGGAATCTGCCAGTCTCTGCCTCCCCAGAGATGGGATTACAAGTGCAAACTACCATGCCTGAGATTTTTTAAAATGGGTTCCGGGCATCAAACTCAGGTCCTTGTGGGGCAAGGAAAATATTTTACCAACTAAACTGTATTCCCAGGCACCACTAACAGCTTTTGTGTTTAGTTAATAAAACAGCTTTCTAGTAGTAACTGACTTGATTAGCCAATTGCTTTGGATCAATTCTAATGTGGGGGCTGGTACTTTTAAATCTTCAGTATTGACTGCCAACATTCTAGGAAGCTTAACACCCCCTATGTAATCTAGCAATCTTACATTCTAAATGTCTTTGTATATTTCCTTTTGCTGTCGCAAAGTACTTGAGCTAGGTATTGGCTCACTGTTCTGGAGGCTGGAAGCAAAAACCATACTATCAGCCTCTGTTCAACAAGTGAGGTCCTTTCCTGCTGCATCATCACATGTAGCAGAGACACCATTCTTTCCAGATTAAATCATAATTCTATTGTAACCTGCAATCAGAATTCCAGTTTACCAAACCAATTCTTGAATTCTCTGGAAAGGTAAACAAGTAATAGAGGAAAGGGGAGTGGTCCACCCTAGTCTTCAAATAGCCAGAAATGAGAAATTGACAAGTTGATGGAAGAGAACTGCATCCAGTGAGAAGCCCAGGAAAGAATGTGGGAGTTAGTTGTATAATTAAGGTGGTACCTAAAATCCAGGGAAGCAGGGGGCCTAGCAGATGTTAGGGCAACTCTCTGTTCTCTGGGGGATAAATCAGTCTCACTTCATACCCTGAAAATTTTTTCAACTGATTAAAGAGTTCAACATAAAAACCAAAATTCTTTTTTTTTTTTTTTTTTTTCTGTGTATCAATTCCTTGTTTTTATTGATACCTGTTATCATATATAAATATCACCATCAAAAGACATTTTGCATATCACATAATATGATAGGTTATTACGCACTATATGAAAATATTTTTCTCCCCAAGAAGCTCAAAATTTTACAAACTTTTCCAAATATTTGGTTATTACCTTCTTTTCTCTAGTACAGTAGGAAAAGTATTTGAAATTCAGTTTGCAGGTTGTATGTCTATCTAAAATTAAGACCTATTCTAGGTAGGGAAGCTTAATTAATTCTACAGACAGACAGCCAAGAATGGACAGCTGAATTAAAAAATCAACAACAATTTCCAGAATTTAAAATCCTGAATCATGACATGACACTAGTGGAATTCAGGTGTTTCTGGTACATGGACTGCTCTCACCCAATGTGAGGTTGAACTGTCGACCTTGTGTACATCCTACTTCACAAATGAGTCTGTCAGATATGCTAAGCCTATAGGCTGAAGATGATGCCCCAACACTGTGGAGAAACCTCAGGTGACTGTCCAGGCAGCTGGCTGTTTCTGTCAACTCACAAATTTTTTGGAAGTTGCTTGCATGCACTTTCTGTTTTTATTTTTGTTAGCTAATATTATTTCCTTCTTGGGTCTCTGAGGGAGTTGAAGATTAGTTAGTTATAGTTGAAGGTTAGTTAGTTATAGTTGAAGATTAATTAGGATAGAAAGTGAATTAGATACATTTTGGACTTAACAAAATAGGATAGATAATGAAATTATTTTCTCTGAATTTGTCAAATACAAATGGACTAGACATTGTTTAGACATTTATTACTTGTATATATTGTATATAGTCATTGTACTTTTGTATATAGTTTTTCTTTTGTTAGTTATAACCTTTTTCTTTTTTTTCCTTTTTATTAAAATAGAAAAGGGGGAAAAAAAAAAAAGAATGGAAAAGAAAGCAGTGTCTTAGAACAATGGCTTCAAGTATCAGTAATCAGCAGTTTATTGAAGAAGAAAAGCATGCAGAGGGAGGGTGGAAGTTAGGCCCAGCAACTCGCCACTCTTAACTGGATAGAACAGGTTTGGTTCTGTCTGTAAAAAACCAAAATTCTACATGCAAAAGTACTGGAATAAATAGTGATGTGCTGATCTTCATGAAGAGGGAAACTCAATTGAGAAAATGCCTTCATGAGATTGGCCTGTTGGCAAGTCTGTGGGGGCATTTTCTTGATTCATGATTGATGTGGGAGAGCCCTTCCCACTCTGGGCAGTGCCATCCTGAGCAGGTGGTCGTTGGTAGTATAAGAAAGCAGACTGAGCAAGCCATGAAGAACAAGACAGGAATCAGCATTTCTCTGTGGCTTCTGCTTCAGTTCTTGCTCAAGGTCCCTACCTTGACTTTCCTCAGTGAAGGATTGTGATCAGGACACATAAGCCAAGTTGCTATTGGTCATGGTCTTTATCACAGCAATAGGAAGTACCCGAGACAATTAGAGACTGTATTTAATATCTTTGAAGACTTTGAAATGGGACAAAAGACGAAGGAATCAAAGTTTAAGACATGGGTAGAAGTTTATTTGTCTGATTCTATAAAAATGTCTATCAACATAACAAAATACATACGCACAAGAGTAGTATCCCTAAGACATGTGACCAGGAGAGATGCTCACTGCAGCCATACATTAGGGATAAAAAGTTGATTGGATTGCCTCTCAGCCACAGCACTCTATGCTTCTGTGAGACCTAGGAGGCTCAAGATCCAAATGGAAAGTCCTCTGTCCATCTATCCATTCAACAGATTGGTGAGAACCTAATACATGTCCCTTCTTGTCATACATAGTTGCTGAAGATTAAACTATGAATTAGACACAGTGAATTCTTGGTAAGGTGGCTATTTGGGAAGACAGATCCTATCATCAGTTACTGTGGTAAGAACACAGTGCAGAACAGGGCCCCAAGAGATCAGTCAGTCTTGGAACTGAGCACCACGTGCTACTCTGCAGTTCTCTGATGTTTCTTTTAATCAGCCATTACAAGCAGCAGTTTTGCCAAATAAGGGTTGTCTTTGACTTACAAAGTGTATAAAACTCTTTTAAAACATTGTCAATTGTAGGAGCCATGGAAGTTTTTGTGTTCACAGGCATGCATTAGGGGAACCTGGAACATTAAGCACACAGAGTTGTTCCTTCAAGAGAAGACATGCAAAACCCATTTTCTTCCCAGAAGGCTGAAACGGATGTCCTTTCTAGCCTGGTGACTTTTGTGCAATCTGTGTGGCCAGACACTTTCCTAAACTGGATCCTCTGAGACCCTTCTCAGAAACTTGTTTTTCTCAGTCAATCTCTAGAAGCTATCTTTATGGAAGGCATCACATGTACTACAAAGAGTTTCAATGTAGTCACGTCGGGTCTCATTTGGTTTACTTTCCTCCTCAGAGAGATTTAGGTCTGCTTTGTTGTGTACATGAGATTGAGTTAATCATCACAAGAATAGTTCTCACCGGTGGTGCTGAGTTTAAATACTCCTAAAATAAATGACTCGTGTTCAGACCCCCCCCCCCAAGTTTGAACCAACTCCAGCTGTTTAGTTGTGTTGCCTCGAACTTCCTTCTTTCCTCTGGTAGCTTGTCTCTCTGCTACCTGTGAAGGTCACAGAGGCCCCCACAATTAATGATTTGATAAATGAGGTTGTCTGCAAGCTGACTGGTACTTTATGCTCAGCACATTTATCTAGGACAGCTCAAAGATGACTCACAGAAAGAACACACTTGTGTACTTGGTCACCAGTCAAGAATGTCATCTTTCAGCACTCCGGAGACTACAAGTCCCATCTAGAGACCATCAAGGCATTTTGTCCATGCACTGTCTTCATAAGCTGTGTCTTGTGTGTGTGCATGCACGAACAACATGATCAGTCCATTTTGAGTGACCACCTTCCCTTGGGTAGAAAGCAGCATCCTTTGGGACTAAGGCCGTGTATTTGCCTTTCAAGGGTATGCAAAGTCACAAAGAATTCTCGCCTTGAAACGAATGACATGAAATTCAAGGGACAAGAAGGGGAATAGTAGGGCGGGAATAGTGTGGGTGTTTGGAGACAAATATGGTCAAAACGCCTTACCTACATCTGTCATAATGAGACGCACTATTTTGTGCAATCAATAGACACTAACTTAAGAAAGAATTTGGATCTTACTTGTTTTTCAGGCCCTAGTCTTCCCTTTTCTCTTAGATGTTAAGAAACATTGCCCTGGATATAGGCAATCTTGTTTCCAGTTACACAGGAAACCATTGTCTTCCTGAGCGGTTCAACCAGTTCTGTTGTGATGACAAATCAAACCCTTGGAAGCCCTCTTTGTCAGCTACGGTTTTGGAAAAAAAATAAACTGAAGTCTGCATCGCCTGACAAGCCCCAATGAAACAAAAAAAAGTGATTGTTTAGTTTATACTGCTAAAAATCCCACCAATCCAGAAATCAACTTGTTTGTATAAGAAAGTATAAGGTACCCCTTCCCTAAGAAAGACACCTGTCTCCCACCCCCACCCTGACCCTTCCTGCCCTTGCACTTCACCTTCAGCTTTGAGAACAGAACTTCCTAGTCCTCTGGGGGAGATTTCACTTCATCTTCATTAAGAATATTGGCAAAGATTCTAAAAGGAAGGTATAGATCATATGGCATGGTACTTATGTACCAGAAATTATTTAAGCTTCATAGAAGCTTGTTTACTCCTCTCATCCAGCTAATGAGTTGGATATAACATGTCCTCACTGTATAGATGATGAAACCAATAAATAGATGTTACACAAGTTGTCAATGGTCCCACAAGGCAGCATTTATCCCAGAGAGTCTGCTCCTCCTTCTGTGTGCCGACACTGGCTGCAACCTCACCCAGCAAAGGGAGGAAGAGACCTTTCCAAATGTGTCAGGACAACTCTAGTTGACTAAGCTTTGCTACAGGTCTTGGAGGTCATTGCCCAGATCCATTTGTCAATGTTTCTGCATCTTGGAAACTGCTAGCAGCTGGAGACAGGGATGAGTAGAGCAGACTTTGCTGGCAGAAAGCATTTTAACAAGGAAAAGGCAGGCTGAGGACTCCAAGCATAAAAGCCAGGTTCTGTGAAACACAGATTCAAAGAACAAAGGAAATGGTCCATCACAGAGCACAATCCCACAGCCATGGAAATGAAGACTGTGGCCCAATATATTATAATGCTTCTTCAAATCCAACGTCTTACAGACTTCATGGGCCTGTGAATACATGAGACTCACTAGTCAAATGTTGGTGATCTAACCAGTACCAGGATGATAAAATAATTTGGCATGATTTGGTGTAGGGAACAGAGGAAGGCTTGAGTGAGTGAAGTCCTGAGTGAATGTGTATTTTGACACGGGCAATACATTGTAGGGGACACCCAAGGCCTCTCGGAAACATGGGAAATCAGAAAAGCTGTTACCCGTATGCTCCAGGCTCAAGAGAAACTGCAAGGCATTTCCTCAGGAGCTCTGGTTTGAGTGTTTAGGAAGACTGGTCAGTGTGTACAAAGACCAGCAACTGCAGCTTTCCGCTCCCCAGTGTTTACAGCCTGACACTGCTCACCCACAGAGACCTCCTACTCTGGGATTAGCTATCCCCTCCCCCTGTACGGACCTTATAAACAGGCTGTGGTTCCAAGTTGCCACAGCAGTGGTTAGAGAACCAGCAACACCCACCCCCATCCCAGTTTCGCTGTCCATGTGTCTGTGTATCTGTTTTCATTCCCTAGCCACTGCTAGCTGGGGTTCAGGGGGCCAAGCCAGTAAGGTGGCAGCAATCTGGGTTCATTGTGCTAAGGAAACATACTACAGTCACAGTGCAATTCTAAAAGGGCAAGAGACAAAGCATTCCGGCTAGTGAAGCAGATGTGCAGTTCTTAGAGAAACAGAGGTTGTGTTTACAAGATGGAATGGGTGAGCTGGATGCTTTGGTTCTTTGGAAAGTGTCCACCCTGATCCAGTCATGACACAGTCATTTCTAGCTCAAAGATTTATGGGCTAATATAGAAGATTGCCAAGGGGTTATTACTGAAGGCTATCTCTTTGACAACCTACCATGTTGCCTGGCAACAATTTCCTTGTTGATTTCATATCTCTTCTTATCATTGTTTCTGTAACTTCGGCAAATCTATCCCTATTCTGTTCCCTCCCACATGAAATAAAGTTCCTTTATATTCTGGGATTGCCAGGCAGCAGGAGAAAATGATGGATTCATCAGGCTTAATTGTGACATGAAAAGCCAGATACTTAGCTATTATTGTAGCCTCAACTTCAGTTTGAGTTTAAAGCAATGCTCACAGCTCCCATTGACTATTAAAGCGCCACCTGCAAAGCCTGTGACAGCAATCACAGTCAGGATGGAAGAAAGCAGGATGTGAAATTTCAGCGTTCAGATTCACGTGCTGGGAGGATTTGGCCAGAACTAGACTACCTACAAGGCAGGGGAGGTCTGATCTTTGAACAACATAAAGCAGGAAGACACGGGTCCTTTTTCTAGCAGTCAAAATGCTGGAAGAGTCTTAAGTAGATCAGGAGAAATTGGAGGACTGTATCTTGACAGAAGTCAGGTTCATTTAAGCCAAGAGGAATTTTGTTTTCATGTGTCTATGTTTGTGGTCTGAGTGCATGTATGTATGTGTGGGTACACATGTGGTGTGGGTGCAGGTACATGTGTGTGGAGGCCCAAGGTGTCTTCCTTGATTACTCTACCTTATATATCAAGGCAGAGTCTCTCACTAAGCCAGTAGTATGCCGTTTCAGCTGGTATAGGTAGCCAATTTGCTCCTGGAATCACCAGCTAGGTTTACCAATGGTTGCCATACCTACCCAGCTTTTACATGGGTTCTTGGGCTCTGGAACACCAGTCCTCACACTTGCCTGGCAAGGACTTTGCCCTCTGGGCTTTTTCCTATGCCTCCAAAAGAAAGTTGGACAATTAATTATTCCTTGTGGGTCTTGGAGCTTCTATGCTCTGAGGTCTCCGGCAAATGCCTAAAACTCTGTAGCCAAGTTGCATCCATTACCTTCAAATTTTATATACTTGTAGTTTGAAGATGAAATGTTTGGAATGTTTGTCCCCAGTGAATGGTGCCATTTTGGCAGGTTGTAGAGACTTTAGAAAGTAGGTCCTAATGGCAGAAGTCAGTCACTAGGGGTGGGCAAAAGAATGCCCAGCTCCTGGTTCCTGTGGAGCTGGTTGGTTCCTGTTTTGTGGTCTCCTGTGACATGACGAGCCTCCACCCCGTTTCCTTGCTATGCTATGGGCTGCTCCGCCATGCCTTCCCTGCCATGATGGCTCCACAAAGCTTTTCTCCCTGAAAATGATTTGGCCAAAGCAATGCAAAAGTAACCAATATAGGCCTCTTTACGATAAAAATGCTTGCCGTGAAAATAATCTTTACTTGCCATTTACATCTTAGTGACAATCAGTCCCTTCTATGTTTGTGGGGACGAAGAATACAAGTCCAATTTTTGACAAAAGAGGAATCCCAAGGGCTCTGGGCTCAGGAGAAAAGGACAAAACGATGCCTGGCAGACACCCTTGCTGTACTATGACTTTTATAACACTGAATCCACAGATAACAATTACAGACGTATCTTGGTTTCTCCTTCTTTCTCATCAGCATTACCATTTTCATCAGCCAAAGATCTGAAAGTAGACGTTGGCGAATCTACTATTATAATTAGAGATCATGGCACATGTGTCTGGGGAGACAGGACTTTTGAAATGGACTGGTTTTGTAAAGAGGATGCTTGAGTTGGGTGGAGAACTGCAGGGTAGTTCTTCAGGGGACCTTGGACCAATATAGTCCCTTACCTACTTCTTATTCTTAAAAACCTGCATTCCCAAGGATATTAGGAATACAAGAGCATGAGAATGAGGACTCTTTTCTAGAAATCAGCTGTCTTTCTGTGCTTTAGTTCAGTTTGTCAATTAGCCCTGGGAAAATAAAGCCCAGGATAGTAGCATACTTTCTGGTCTCTCTCCGTGGTGGTGCAAAGAAGGCTTTCATGGTAGAAAATCCACCCACTCACTCATTCCTTAGCCTTGGGGCTCAGTTCCAAGGGCACCCTGGGCTTCCTCCGTCTCGTGGTGCCTGTCTGTAACTCACTGCCTGTGGGTATGTTTATCTTACTAGACGCAGGTAAGTGGAAGCCAGTGCACAGTAAGATGGCTTCACAAAACCTTTCTAGACCTGTTTCCAGCAAAGATGTAGAAACTGAGGGAACTAGACTGAAGGTCATGGGAGTTGGATTAAGTATAGAGTGGAGGAGCCAACTTTGTTACTCGCACGCTTATCAAAGTGTCCTGACTCATCACAGTCTCTCTTCCACAATTCACTTTAAAAAATGTGCTGGTTTTGTGCTTGCAGACAGTATTAAGCAATTAATTCAGTGAGGGCTTGGTGTTCCTAAGACTGCATAATTGGAAGAAGTTATGATCAAATGTATCATCTGTCAAACTGTAATTCTGATCTTTTTATCTCCACCATGGTCAAGTTGCTGTCACATTGCAGGAATTAGATTAAGTGACTCAGATGTTCCTTTCCTGTCCTATGATAATACGTCCTGTGGCTGAATCAGAGATTGTCACCCAGCTCCACATATTTATGTTTTAAAACACAAGGAAAGCAAACCTCAGAAGGACATCACAGAATGAACGTTTAACACACCCTGGCTTTGCAGGTGTCAGAACAACTACTCCTGGACAGGTCCTAGCACAGCAAAGCAATAGCGGCCACTTCTATAAATATTCAAGACCATAGAGAAACACCTTTACTATGATCACCAAGCTTACTATACAGGGAACTTTGAGTTCTATGACAAATACTTTCTCTGTACCCTGGCATTTTGTCAGTCAGTTAGTGCATGTCACATACAGTCGTGGTGATGTAGATTCTGACAGAACTCCCACATTGCCATGGTCTAGCTCCATCATGCACCTCACCTCACTTGTGTTTGTGATGCAGCTACAGCTGAGAAACATACTGCACTGCCTGGGATACAAAATACACAGCTTGCTTAGTGACAGAACATGCTTGTTTTGAGACAGGGTCTCTCTCACAAAATGAAGGAGTTGATTCCCAGATAACAGCAAAGGGTATAGTATAATAATACCAGCATTGTGGTAGATTTTTAAAGTCATTATCAGAAGTAATACAGACAGCCATGATGATAATTTCACCTCTCAAAAGGCTGAGGCAAGATGCTCAGTGCTGCAAGGTGAGTCCCTGTAAATTTCAATCTTCAGTGATGAGTTTCCACTGCAGTTAAGTTCTGCAGATGAAGAAGGTGAAAAATAAAGATGATTACCTTGGCCATGAAATGGCCCAGCTAGGATTTGTATTCTAGTAGACTCACTCCTGGCCCGTGCTCCTCACTGTGCATGGATGGCTGGGCTGCCGACAGAACCCTGGGGATGGGGGCAGAGGGCAAGGCTGGGAGGGAGAATGTGTAAAGGTCTCCATTCATCCATTCTACAAAGTCCAGCTTGTAGGCTGTCCATCTTATCACAGCCTATGTCGGTGGCACAGCCGGAGGTGTGCAGAACATGAACTGTGTGCCCCCTGGTGGCTCTGATTGCAGCTGTCAAAAGTCACATGAAGACTGCTATAGGCTGTGGAAAATCATGAGAGGAAATAAGAAAAGTCAAGCCATGAAACAGGTGATGTAGGTTCCCAACTTTCACATGCACACATGCATTTGAAAAGTACCCAGAGGACATATACTGGACGATTCACGATAGTGACCGCTGAGGCAAACTGTCCCCTCCTCCCTTTCTTTTTTGCATCATTTTTGCAGTGATCAAATATTGCTTTTGTAATCAGAGAAATAGGCTCTATTTAAAGATGTCACTTTATTTATCGTGTTGATCACAAACACTGAAAACAACCTTGGCCTGCATTGGTCACTGGCAGGTGCACTGGGCTGAGGTGCAGCTTCGGGGAGAGTTTGCTCCAGCCTCGGCCTGACTCCCGAGGGAAAGCAGCCTTGAGGACTACATCTACATAGACCCTAGGCAAACGTTATCCATTCATTTTCTTATTTAGCAAGTATGTACTTTCACATCCTATATGCTATACTTGATGGAAATACAAAAAGAAATCAAAGGCAGGGCCCATTCAGGAACTACACAAGCTTCCTGTTTCCTCCTGTCCTCCTTAGTTACAAGTTCAGTTTGGCTGCTGTTGAGGGTGTGACGTCTCTCTTGGGTGTGTTTGTAGCTTGTAACAAATGGTCAAGAAGCGACCAACTTGCATGTGTGCTTTACATCTGGTATTTTACTATTTAGATATTTTTTCTAGTCACTGAGGTGTGCAGGAAGGCTTCTCTAAGACAGCAATTGTATTCTCCACATCTCCCTTCAGCCCCACCCCTACCGCCACCCCACGCGTGTGACGTACATGTGGTGGGGTGTACATACAAATGCGTGTAAGTGCACGTGGAGACCTGAAGTTGATGTCAGATATCATCCTTGGTTACTCTCTATGGGGCAGTTTCTCAACTGAACCCAGAAGTTGCCAATTCTGGTCAATCTAGCCAGCTTGTCCCTGGGGTCCCATCTCTGTCTCCTAAGTGTTTGGATTGTAGGTGGCCATCACACCTGCCCGGTGTGGCTCTTGCAATGAGGTCTGGGGATCTGAAGTTCAGCCATGTTTGTCAGAGAACAGCTTTGTGGAGTTGCTTCTCTCCTTCCTCCTTTACATGGTATGGGAATTTGAGTTAGAATGGCCCCCATAGGCTCGTGTATTTGAACACCTGTTTCCCAGTTGGTGGCACTGTTTGGGGCATATTTAGGAGGTATGGCCTTGTTAAAGAAGTATGTGACTGCAAGTGGGCTTTGAGTTTATTGAATTTTTTTCATTTATGTATATAAGTGATTTGCCTGCATGTATGTCTGTGCATTGTGTGCATACAAGACCCATGGAGGTCAGAAGAAGGCTTCAAATCTTTCTGGGATTGTGAACCACCAGGTAGGCGCCAGGAATCAAACTTGGGGCTTCTGCAAGAGCAGCCAGTATTTTTAACTGCTGGACTCACAGCATTTCCAGTTGCTTTCTCTACTCCTGCTTGTGGCTGAAAGATGTGAGCCTCCAGCTTCTTGTTCCAGAAGCCATGTTCTGCCCTTGCAATCAGGAACTCTCATTCCTCTGGAACTGTAAGCCAAAATAAACTCCTTTTTTCTTTACGTTGCCTTGGCCATGGTGTTATCATGACAGAAAAGTAACGTAGGTTCTGGGGATTGAACCCAGGTTTCCAGGCTTGTATGGAGCCGTTATCTGCTGAGCCACCACTCACTACTCGTACCCAGAACACTGTGCTTTCTAATGCAGTATTAATAAAAGCTGGGTTCTCATTTAGAACTGATAAAATGCCCTAGTTTGAAGATATGTATCTTGAAAAGATGAGTGATTATTTTTCTTACAGCAGCTGGAGAGGTTCTCTGCAAGTCATTTATATAACATCATTGAATCTTAGTATGCTATGCCAGGGTAAACAAAACCTAACAGACCTGGGATGTAAGGAATGAACTGTTGGGTGCTTCCCATTGCCATTTTAGAGTCTCAGCATGACCTTAACACATGGCAACACAGAGGAGCTGCCTCCAGTTGGCAAATGTCCTGACTCCCTTATACACTGAGTCTTACTGAATTTTCCTTGCTATGGGCTATACTATCACGTGTGCTGTGGTACATACTGTCTTGGACGGTGAAGATCTGCCTTTAAAAAACGGGCTTTCCTATTTTAAGATTCATTGAATTAACAAAAAGCACTTCCTGACTTCCACATGACTTTACAAATGAGGACTGGAACCACGTCTGTTTTACACACCATGATGTCTTCTGTTGAATGTCTAGTAAAATGATCTTAGACAGTTCTATGGTTTGAAAGCTTGAAGGACAGTGTTTAAGGATCTCAGTGGTACCTCAAGAAATATATCAAAGGGAATGGAAGACTCATTTTGAATGAACCTCTTCCAGGTTCCATGACAAATACACTTCTTAGCTCCAAGTGACTTCATTTCCATGTTTAGAAAATGCAAACCAATGAAGCACTGAGTAGTGAATCCTAGTGAAGTAACAGTAAAGCTAATGCATTAGTCCCACATGAATTTCAGATTTTCCTACGCTTCATCAAAATTATAAAAATCTTGCATACTTCCCTAGAAAAAAACGGGGTAAATGCCAGGCATGGTGGCGCACGCCTTTAATCCTAACACATGGGAGGCAGAGGCAGGTGAATCTCTGTGAGTTCAAGGCCAACCTGTTCTACAGAGTGAGTTCCAGGATAGCCAGAGCTACACAGGGAATCTTTGTCTGGAAAAACAAAAACAAACACAGACAAACAAACAAACAATAAACCAGGAAAAGAAAAATGCAGTAAACAGGGGAGTTAGTTGCCACATGATGTTATGGGTCAGAAAGATGATGGGAAAATCCAATGAAGAAAGCCAGGAACCTGCTTATTCTCCAAAGAAGTTGTCTCAAAGTCTTGGAGTCGTCATTCACAAGTTGAGTCAGGGGCAATCTCTTCCTACTCCAGACCACTGCGGGACATCTGAAATGGAAAACTCCAAACACAGCCAACAGTTTGAGTCCTGTTTAGTCACCAGAGGACACACCTGACTGATGCTGTCTCCCTGCTTGACACTTGGCATGCAGGGAGCTGAACCTTCACCCACAGGCAGATAACAAAGGGGGCCCCCACTATCTAAGTGGAAAGCCCCAAGGGCTGACTTCCAGAGTTCTCAACAGAGAGCCTGAACAGGAACAAAACCAACACACTGCCCTTCCATCCGTGTTCAGAGCTTCCAATTTCATGCTGGACATGAGGACAGGAAAGTGACACGAGACCAAAACAAAGGAAAAGAAAAAAATAGAAAAAATAAAAAAAAATTATATCTCAGGGAGTTAAACAATCATCAAACAAGTAATACAATAAATACAGGCTTCTGGGGTGTCGGGGGGAAGAGAGGGCAGAAGAAAAGAATGAAAAGAGGGAGGTGGAAAGGTGGAGAGGAAAGTACTTAAGAGAAAAACAGGCCCTGGGAAATTTAAGACAGGACGGCGGCAATGAAAGAATAAAAACTAGAGGTGAAGAATTTTCCCAGAAACTACAGTAAGAATGAAAAATGAACAGGGGTGGGATTAGAGCGGAAGACGGTAGAGTACATCCCTCCCCAGTGAACTCCCCACTGGTGCTCCGGCTAAATCTAATCACCTCCCCGCCCTGTCCATCTCCTTCCTGATTCACTTTTCTAGGTAACACAACACTAGCTTTTCACTCAACAAATGCACGACTGTCTCTTTCATTCACTGGTACTTCTAAGATCAACAAGATCACTTAGTGTAAAACAGGCAATATTTAATGAATTAGACAGAGAAAGGTCCCTAGAAGTGTAAGACAGGAATTTCCATCTAGAAAGGTCCTACCAAATGCACACAAAAACTATTGAAAACTTTCTACACACCAGAAACAGAAGATTCTGGAAGCTTTGTTTAAAAAACAAGGATACCAGATCAGAATGTCCTCAAACTTCTAAGTAACAACATGGGAAAGTAGAAGACAATGGACAAACTACTTCCTCACCTAGCATGTATTCCCAGGCAAACCATCGGACAAGCCTAAATGTAGACTTTAAACATCGCTTGCAGTCTTTAAGGGTCTACACTAGCTCTTCCCAGCACCCTTCAATGATAACGCTACTGGAGGAAGTATGCCACCTGAGCAAGAATGAAGTCTCTGCAGTATGCTGCCTTACTAGGTTGATAAAACTAGATATCCCAGCAGTAAGACATTGTGCAGAAAACAGGTATTCTCACCAGGAAGGCAGAGGCACTCTCAGGATGACAGGTGACATCAACTCTCAACTGCCTAAGGAATCTCTAGGAGACATTATACTAAAGGAGTAAGAAGAGACCCACTATCTCCTGTGGAAATGTACAAACTGGCCTTCAAAAAGTTTGAGAAGAATTAGCATCCAGTCCAAGTCTAGTGATAGTGACATAACTTCAGGAACACAAAAAATAAACTATTTACAAACAGAGCTACATATAAATAAGGACTACTAGACTTGGGGAAATACTTGTTGCAGAATTTAACTATGCAAAGATGTGTTGCATTTGTTTATGTTGCAGAATGTTTAAGATGTGCTGCATTTGTTTATGCTGTAGAATATTTATCTACATAAAGATGTGTTGTATTTGTTTAACTATGTAAAGATATGTTGCTGTTTTACCCTGCCTGCCTAAGGCACCTGATTGGTCTAATAAAAAGCTGAACAGTCACCTATAGCAAGGGAGGAGGTATGAGCAGGACTGCTGGACAGAGAGAGTCAGTAGGAAGAGGAATTTAGGATGAGGGGAGAAAGAAAAGGAGACGACAGGGAGACATCAGGGGCCAGATAGACTCAGGAAGCAGGAAAGTGGGACATACAATATGAAAGGAAGGTAAAAAGCCCCAAGGCAAAACATAGAAACAGGTTAAATTAAAAGAGCTAGTGGGACAAGCCTAAGCTAAGGCTGAGCATTCATAATTAATAATAAGCCTCAGTGTGTTTATTTGGGAGTTGGCTGGAGGCCCAAAGAAAAAGTCCAACTACAAGTACTGTAGTCTTTCAGAGGCCACTTAAAGCTACACAGGTACAGTCCTTTAGAACAAACACACACAAGCGCTGGGTGTAGTGGCACACACCTGTATAATCCTAGCACCAGAGGAGCTCAGTGAGGAGGACTACAAGTTGAAGGGCAGCCTGGGCTACACAGGGAGACCCTGAATGAAAAACAAAACAACAAAAAAAACAATTTTCAGAAAAATTCCCTGCCTTCTCAATCTCTGGTGTTTTCTCATTCACAGTATCCAGTTCTTGGAAATGAGATGGTGGCAGACGCTGGTGCCACCAACCCAAGGAGGAGAACATTGAAGAATTGAAGAGTACTTTGAAATAGTTTTATTGGCTCATAAGACCTTTGCATATAAAAAAAATACCCAAATCACTATGCAGTATTAAATCACAATTACATTTTCTTTTACCAATTGGAACTACCCAGAATATACATTTTTAAAAGAAAAAAGCCTACTGAACAGAATTTTGAAATGACATTATGACTTAAATACTATGACAAAATAGATAATTCCTTAAAACATTAATTAATTGCACAAAGCTGCCAGGTATTTTCATAAGCATAATCATTGCACAGAGTGCAAATGAACACAATTTCAATGGTACACATTTAGCTGAAGTAACCACCTCCACCTATGGAACTCTTAATATCTGGCATAAAATGTTGGTCTGTTTTAACTTTTCCCAGGCAACCATCTCCAAGATCCAGTGACTTCGGGCCTTCCTCAAGGGACAAGCATCCTATTCATGGCCTAAAAGTCAACACCGCCTCTGCTTGAAGAAGTCAATTCCTCTCAGTTCCTCAGGCAGGTAGTCCTGGTCCACAGGCTCGCTGTACATAGGGTTGTACTTGTAGCCTTTGCCATAGCCCAAATCCTTCATCAGCCTGGTGGGTGCATTCCTCAGGTGCAGGGGTACGGGAGGCAGGGGCCCCTGATGATTCCGCAGACAGGCTTTCACATTGTTGTAGGCACTGTACACCTCAATGGATTTGGGGGCTCTGGCAAAATAGACCACACACTGGGCCAGAAGCACCTAGGACACGGAAGGGCATGTCAACTTTATGAAACATACCATAAAGTTTATGTTTTGCAAAGTACTTTATGCTTTCACCTAGTTGATTCTTCAGAGATTCCCATGTTTGGTTGTTTGTTTTTAGATAATTTTTTATAGCCCCACCTCCTTTTACTTAGTCTGGACAATTAATAACAAATGGAGAAAAAGTCCTATGATGTGAGAGGGAAGCTAGACCAGTGGTTCTCATTTAACCTAAGAACTTCTCACTGAATCAAGTATTTCTTAAGCCCTGATTCATAGAACAGTTGACTGGGAAAGAGGTCCTGCATGGAGGTGAACCTGAAATTTCCTGTCCCCAGAAAGCCTGGAACACTTCTGAGCCTCAGGACTCCGGAGGATAGTTTGAAAACACTGTCTTGTTTCAGGTGATAGTTCTATAATCTCAGTCACTCAGGAGGCTGAGGCAGGAAGGTCTCAGGTTCAAGGCCTGTCTGGGCTAGGGAATGTGTTAAGGACTATTTTGAGCAACTTGTAAGACCTGTTTGAAAAAGTTAAAATAGAGTTGTGGATATAGCACAGTGCTAGAGTGTTTGACTAGCATGTATGCATTCTGGGTTCAAGCCCCAATGTTACAAAGCCAAAATCAAACCACAACCTCATTGATAGGAAGTTCTCATCTCTCTAGGAGGCTAAGAAAAGAAACAAACATAACCAAGTTTAAAAGCTAAGCAGCTTGCTCAGTGGGCCTAACACATCAGTGATGAAGGCAGAACTTACATTCAGATCCACAAAAGATAGGACATAGAACAAAACAGATTTGCAAAGAACTGAGCTGGTATCTTACCTCACACTCGGGCATGCCTATAAAGTGACAGCCTTGGTAGGCAGCAACTGCTTGTGCTAATGCTGATGGATCTGCTAGACCTGTCATGCATAAGGAGACAAAGTAAAGTGTAAGTCACAGCACACCATTGATCCGACCTGTCAGTGCAACAACTATTGCATGCAGACTTAGGAACAGGACACACAGCACAATTAACCAATTCATCTCTGATATCCAAGCACATTAAGCAAGAACTATTTATTGAGTTATTGTTAGTGTCAAAAATGGCCTCTTGTGGATAAATATATTCTAGTAGGAAAAACAAGAGACTACATATGACAAACAGAAGGTGCAAAGGCCATGAAGGCATTCACAACATTTTATGAAAATATAAAGTCTACAAGATTAAGAAAACAAAAACTTTTCTGATCTTTGAATGGTGTCCAGAATCTCCCATTTCTACCTCAAGAACTACCCAATGAAAACCTTAACATTTGGCTCCAAAGCAAACCAGAAAATATCTCTTGCATTTCGATATTCTGAATGATCTTGAAAGACCATTCCTGAAGAAGAAACAGAAATGGTGACTCTATGAACACCATCAAAGCATATGCACATGAAGAAACAGACCACTGAGCTCATGACAAATCTTTCTTTTCCTACCTATTCTGCATGATTACAGACTTTCTTGGTCTAAGAGTAACCACATATCTCCTCTCAAATCCCCCACCCCTAAAGACTCTCCTCCACTCACCAATGTCCTCGCTGGCAAACCTCACAAGCCTCCTGGCCACGTAGAGTGGGTCCTCCCCTCCCTCAAGCATCCGTGCCAGCCAGTACAGGGAGGCATTCTGGTCAGAGCCACGCATAGCCTTGTGTAGGGCGGAGATGCAGTTGTAGTGCTCTTCTCCTGTGCAGAGAGAGCACTGTCACGTGGCTGCCTTGTGTGCTTACCTGGCATACAAAGCACTACTAAAACAGGCCCCAGGTATGCTGGGGAAGGCAGGCATGACAGCTGCCCTCCAGCCATATTCAATGAGGTGAAACCTGGATTAATGAGCCCCAGAGGAGCTCACTCAGGGTCCCATGACTGTTTCCTAGCCAAGTCTTGTTCAGAGGAGAAACTCCTGATGACTGCACACATTGGGGACACACAGATACAGCTGGCAAAGGGAAGGGAGAAGACAGGCACTGTCAAGAGTGGTCTCTACCACAGAGGATTACCAGAGACCAGAGAGGTCGGAGAGAATCTCATGTCATGGTTCCATCTTCTGCCCTCATAGTCTATTTGAGTAAAACCAACTGGGCCTGCTCACAGGCATCAGAATGGAGGCAAAGTGGCAGGGACAGCTATTAAAGCCCATTTGTTCCTCAGTGTCACTGCCAGCTGACAGTCTGGTATCTAAAGCTCATGGTCATAAAACCACAGACTATGTGGGGACACTTGTGAGGCAGGATCTGAGGAGATTGGCAGATGAACTAATGGTTCTTATCCTGAAAGTATTGTAGCTCCATCTTAACCACTGGCCCCAGTCCATCCTTAATCCTCGATTCACAAGCAAATCAGCAAAATGTACTTTAGAAAAACCACTTAAGTACAAGGAAATTAAAGCTAACAGTTGACAAAATAAGCAGTGCTCTCTATACATGTTTCGTGTCTTTCTGACCATCCTCTCATGGAAGCTTAAGGACATGACACCTGAGAAGGCAAAGTATACTGGTCCTACAGATAAACACCTGCTTTGTGGTCAGCATGAGCTACAACAATGCGACTGTGTTCTAGTGGGCACAGCACTCTGGCTCCAGGAACAAATCCCAGCAGCTGCTAAGATGACATTTGGTCTTCAAATAGAATGACAAGAAACTGGCCTACCAAAGGGAGAATAGCTGCTAGGCTGATTGCAGGGCCCCCAAACTCCAATTCCTAAGGAAATCCAAGCCAGATCAATGGCAGGAGCCCAGTTACTAAACTTTCATGAATAAGCAGTGTCCCCCTCCTGGGGCTTCTTCAATCAAGTGAACCATGGACCCTATCTGGATTGAAGTGTCCTAGGTAATCTAGATGGTTTTGGCTCCTTTTCTGCCTCTCTGGTTTGCATGCTCCAAACCCTGAGCCCTCTGTAGGGCAGGGTCCAGGGTTGGGAAGGGATAGGAAAAACCTCTAGCCCGCTACCTTATCTGTCAATCTTATACTCTCTAACACAAGGTTACTCATCTTTACTGGGTTCACACGAGAGGTAATCCAACTGGTACAGTGAACCAAAGAACAGGCTCTGGACTGAGGTAGTTAGACTTGAACCTCAAACTCACTATCAATGCAGACTTTGGCAAGTTTTCTATGCTTCAGGGTTCTCACTGGGTAAAATGGGGTTATTTTAAACACAGACAGGCCTTGTACAGAGCAAGCACTACAGAAGAACTAACTAAACTTGCTAGTGTCAATTACTAGCTTACACTAGTAATAATTCCACTTTTGCTTTTATTGTATACTGCTTGATAGTTGGAGATTTCATATTATTAATCTAAAAGCACTAGGTCAATACAGGGCAGACCCTTTGTTATCACTCAGAGATTCTTTCACTCTGATATAGAGACATTTGAACTACTTGCTGGGTCATACTAGTGGGCAACTGTGTTGTGACATAAAAAGAAATAATAATGAAAAAGCCCTCTAATGGTAGGATTTTGTTGTTGTTGTTTTTGTTTGTTTGTTTTGTCATCAGTCATAAAAAAGCTCTGGGAGTCTAAGCGAACACATTTCTAGGGCAATGGTTCTACAGTTCTTATTAATGGAGCAACTTGTAAAAGCACATTTCTTGAGAATGTAAATTATATTTATGTGTGTCCGATAATCTCATGTAGAGCAGACATTCTGGCATTGATGGGCAATGTGAGCACACTAGTATTAGAAGGGCATGATGTATGGGGTCCTCAAGGCTGTGCTACCACATAGCTTCCACTGCCTTCAGGTCCTCCTGGGACAGCGAAGAGCTAGAAAGAAGATGATCCCTCATACACAGCTCCCTAGGGCTGAACACCTCCAAGAGTGACTTCTCTCAGTAACATGGTCTAGGTAGAGAGACCTTAGTGACTCCACCATGAGGCTGGCATGGAGGCATATGCAGGCAGTAAGGAAGCACATCTTAGGAAGTACATAAAATTGGATTTGAGGATCAGTTTTTAGCACATGCTTTGTGAACTGAAAAGTTTTATGTGAAGTAGGGATAATATTAATAAGCTACCTTCTAAGGTTGTTTTGGAAATCTAAAAAAGAAAAAACTGTAAAGCACTCAAAGATCATTCATAAACGTTCTATGGACTTTAACCAGTGGCCTGATAAATGTAAGATGGTTCAGTCAAAGGAAAGGCTCTTCTGGGACACTCACAAGAGGATAAAGGCCATTGCTACTGAACCTCCTAAAAAGGCTAAAAGCAAAGTGTGGAGCTATGCCTAGATGTTTTACTTCTCTGCTTTTCAAGGGCTGACAAGACATTCAAGGGAGAGCATGTGAAAAGGCCCCTGGCTGAGGCCACACCCAGCACAGCACAGGTGGGACAGTTCAATGTGTTCTTAGCACCATTTTCACCACACAGTACTATCAGCTGGGGTACTTTGGTCACTCAGGATGTGCAGCAAGCCAGCTCACTCATGAGAAGCAGTGGCCAGGACCAGAATCATTCTCCAGCCCCTCCCCAATTCTCTAGCCAATAAAGAGAATTCTCATCATCAAGAAATACCAGAATGGAGGCAAAGTCAATGTGAGACCTGGAAGGTTCAATTATCAACATCTTTTTCTGGCAGGACTTTTAAAGACATGGACATAGTTATGCAACACAATACTATTCAGAGTCACACAAATGTTCTAGAATAGGGTTCTGCCTAATCTACAGTAATCCATCTTCATTCTACCTTTCATAAAAAGTTGCAAATATGCTGTGCTTATATTTAATATTGCCAGCTCACAGACTTAATAAGAGCTGGGATATCTGCCATCTATAAGCATGTTTCTACACAAATACCTAGTGCACACTGCAAAATTAAAAATGGTGAGGCTACTAAAAAACAGAACTATCAAAATCCTTGTAAACTTATCTTTTAGACTAAAAATGGAGGCTTTTAACTCTCAAATAAACCAGTAAGTCTTTACTCACTTACTGTCTTTGTAAATGATCACAAGAACCACTGTCAACTGAATTCACATGCTTTCAAACTGCTATATTCTATCAAGTGCTACCAGACAGCAAGGGAAATCTATATCTAACAGCCTTACAAGATTAAGCCTCCAATTCCAACTACTTTTTTTTTTGTTCTTTTTTTTCAAGACAGGGTTTCTCTGTGTAGTTTTGGTGCCTGTCCTGGATCTTGCTTTGTAGACCAGGTTGGCCTCAAACTCAGAGATCTGCCTGGCTCTGCCTCCCAAGTGCTGGGATTAAAGGCGTGCACCACCACCACCCAGCAAGCCTCCAACTTCAAAACCCAAGCTCTTCTTATTCTTATCAAAGCAGCTTGTTTTATGCCTGTTTTCAGAAAGGTCAGCCCTGTGTGTGAGGCTTGCTTCTATTACAATATGCAGATCAAATTAGGAATCTAGGGTATGCTTTGGAGCTGGCTGAAGGTTAGAGGCTGGAAATGAACCATGGGCACACACTTGTCCCCACAGTTCTACATTTCCCCTATCTCAATTTCTCACCTGCACGGTCATATAAAATGTGGGACCGCTGTAGGCCTTCTTTCACATCATTCTCAGTGATCAGAACTCGGCTAGGAGAATAGGTTTGACCACTCTTCTTACAGAACATCTTCCTAGAGCTCAACCTAGCCAGCACTGCCAGTTGGAGTCCATTCAAGCCAGTCCGTGCATCTCCATCACTGAGGTAAGCCAGAGTGTCCACTGCTTTATCTTCTATGAAGACAGAGGGCCTGCAATAGAAACCAATGTTCATTAGCAACACATTCAAGTCGCACCTCATTTTGCAGTACATCTTAATTAAACTTTAACTTCAGTAAGCGTTCCAGTTCAAATGTTTTACTACTTGTGCTGAATTCATATTGTTAACCTAGATAACTAAGCATTTTTAGACTAAGGGCTGACCAGATTTTCTAAGTCCTGAGGGTATGTCAGTACACTTTACCAGTCATGAGCTACAGGGTATCTCACTCTATCTCACAAGCTGAGGCTTGATATTGATATCACATTCTATCTTGTGAGCCACAGAAGACCTCACTGTTCCTTTATACAATTGTACAAGGTAGGACAAAAATGCTATGCAAAGTCACTGGTGACAAGTGGGTTGTCTGTTTTTAGCCTATAGAACAGTGAAAACTACTAGATATGTTAGTACCTCATTATAGTGTATGGAAAGCCTATTTCAAGGGTAAACCACATCCAATGACACAGGAACACACAGATCACCTTCCAGACAGGGTAAAGACAGCATCATAGTAGATTACTCTCTAATTAGAAAGCCCAAATCCCTCATTTTACAAACAAACAAGGATCTCAATTGCTCTGGCACAGCAGACCAAGGAACAGGTCTTTGGAATTTGGGCTGTGGCATTCCTGGATGGATGCATGTCACTTTCTGTGGGTACCAATCATATAAAATCTGCCCAGTGTAGTGAAGAGCAGCAAGTATTTCACTCTCCTGGGAACTGCTTAGAAGACTCTCCCAGAATTTGAGTAAGCCACCTAACCTGTTAAGACTGAAATTCACACTAACACTTATTAATTTACACATTTTTTTCTAGGTTTTCTGAGTCAGGATCTCTCTATGCAGACCAGTGTAGCCTTAACTTATAGCAACTGCCTACCTGACTCCCAGTGCTGGGATTACAAGCTTCTGTCATACAGTCTGGACACAATCACACTTCTAAGTTCAGACATGCATAAGGAAAGTCAAACAATGATTATTTTTCAAGCCTGATTTAGTAAACTTTCTCTTCCCAACCTAGCTAGCCATCTAACACATTTCATTATTTAGGATATTTCTGATGAGTGGATAGCTGTATTTTTTGAAGGAAAAATATGCTTTTTAAAATTTACAGTACATCCTTGTCATTTCTTTGGTTGAAATTATTTATAGTAACAAGTCCCGACCACAGGTGACCAAACTAGTTACCTGGAAAACAGTGCACAGTGAATGGGCTGGGCTGAGAAAGGGTCTTGAATGGGAAGAGGGAATTCTGCTTGCCTGCTGTGGTCAACTTAGAGTTTGTTACTACCTACTCACCCACAAAAGTGACCTGCCAATCTCCATTTCATTCATGGAAAGATTTGTTTTCGAAACAGCCTCATTGGAGGGAGATAAGAAAACTAGAATCAACAAAAAAACTCACCAAAATTTACTTGTAAAAAGCCATAATGAAACTTAATCCTTTGTACAGTATTAAAAATAATTTTTAAAATAGGACATTCTTCTCTTTACCAAAGGTGTCACAGATTTCATTACGGGTCTTAGGGTTTCTACTGCTGGGATTAAACACCATTAAACACCAAATGCAACTAGAGGAAGAAAGGGTTTGTTTCATCTTATACTTCTAAGTAACAGTCCATCACTAAGGGAAGGAAGGATGGAATCTCAAGGCAGGAACTGAAATAGAGGTCATGAAAGAATACCGTTTACTGGCGTGCTCTCCATGGTTTCCTCAGCCTGCTGTCTTATACAACTGAGAACCACTAGCCCAAGGGTGGCATTGCACTCCATGGGCTGTGCCCTCCCACATCTATCATTAATCAAGAAAATCTATAGACTTGCCTAGAGGCACGCACTTTCTCCATCCCTCCTCCCAAATGACTCTAGTGTGTCATGTAGACAAAAAAAGTAAGGGCACTAGTTCTCATATGTAGCTTGCTAATACTACTTTCTTCTCATACTCTTCAGGACCACCTAAGCCCCATAGCCCTAGTGACTGGCCGCCTTCCTTTCTAAAGGCAGTTCCAGCCAGCAGACACTTCACCAGAAGATCCAACACACATCTAGCCTACACCCACTAGCATTCTGTAGAGCCTAGGAAACATTTCTCAGCTGGAGAAGGGATTTTCTGGAAGATGAATTAAAAGAAAATCAGTAGACACACACTAAAGAGGACGTGTAAAGTAAGGACCAGAATCAGAGGGGTGTAGCCCATTATGCCTGAGTGGGAAGGGCATGCTAAAGAAGAAAGGGCTGGGAGGAACAAAGTCACCTAACTACCTCCTTTCTGCCTTGGAACTAATAAAAGCAATGCCTTCCATCTCCCAGGAAATCTTCCTAGCAATCTTCTGTGTGCAGTGTTTCAGAATGGCATTTCTTGAAATTATTTTTATTATCCTGCAAAGATATCATACAGAGCAGCAGAGGTGGGGGTCTGTCCTTCTGTTGCAGTCCCAATGCCTGGTAGATATCAGGCATTCAGTGTTGTGTAATGAGTGGACTAATTTAGCTTTCTAACCATCTCATGGTGAGACACTCATTTCTTAAAAAAAAAAAAAAAAAAAAAAGAAAGCATTAGAAAATAAGATTCCTATTTCCATAAACTAGAGATAACAACTACATTGTCATTTGTTAATTTTCCTTTATGATTCAACTGGCCATTAACAGTATAGCTAATTTTAAAACAAAATTGGGATCATACTGTATAGTTTTACATTTTTTAGATAAATAGCTGCTCAGACCTCACTTCTAAAGCAAAAACATATTATATTAAACCTCCAAAAAGCCAAAGGGATAGAAAGCACACATTGCCAGACTATTTTAAAATCAGCACTGTGGTATATGTCCCTCTCATGAGTGTGTCCTGTATTGTTTCAGATTTATCAACAGCATACTGTAGGGCTTCAAGAGTGGACATGGGGTTTATTCTCTTGGGAAAATTAGGACCCTTCCTTAGACATCTGAACTCTTAACCAAAGTGTATGTGTGTGGACACATGTGTTGGTGCATGTGGAAGCCTGAGGTTGATACCCATTATATTCCTCAATTGCTATCCCACCTTATATACTGAATCCAGAGTTTGTCTATGGGGCCAATCTAGCTAGCTGTCATTACAGCCAAGAGCACCACACCAGGTTCTAAACTATAGGTCATTCTGCTATTACAGTTTGGAGTCACAAGAGTCATCACTCCTTCAACCATTTAGATATGATTCATATTCACAATGTCCCCAGTCTGTCCAGAGTATTTTAAAAACAGAATAAATCTGTCAGCAACTCTGTCCAAATAATAAAAAGGGGGCTGTGCTGATGGCACTCACTGGTCATAAGCAAATCACAAAATGAAAATCTCCTCTCAAGAATACTGTGCAGGAAGTTCTAAGGTTCTACCCACAACTCAGCTATGCCCTGAACTCCTGCTTTTATAAGCTTTGAAGAGTAATAATAACATAATAAGACCAGCCTGGCCTACACAGCAAGTTCTACGACAGCCAGGGTAATATAGTGAGACCTTGTCTTCTTTTTTAAACAAACAAACAACAAAACATAGTAAAAGCTTCTGTAATAAGAAAAAATTGGCTAAAACAAATGCATTGGAAAATACATTCTTGGTTAACAAGACACAGAAGTAAAACAGAATTAGAACCAAGCTTCTCCAACTGGAGAACAAGCTTTCAGTGAAAACACTGAAAACTCCCTCCTCTTTTCTAGAGGCCTGAACTCTTTTCGCACATTAGTTTTTGTTTGGGAGTTTGTTTGTTTGTTTGTTTCCAACAGATGATACTGGAAAGTGAAATTCCTTGTGACTTCATGGGAGAACCAAAGACAGCCTGGTTCATGTAACAGAAAGAGGCCAGAGCTGACATACCTGTAAAAGCGCAGTAAGTGGCACTCCTACGGTGGTGTAAGCAACAGTGAGCTCTGAGGCTGAACTTAGGCCCACTCAACAGGAGAGAAATCATGCCTGGTACTAGAAACCTAGCCACCTTCCTGGGACTAGTGAAACCACAGATCTTAGAAGATAATCTACTACTGCCACTTTGCAAAACCAGCATATCTTACTACATTTAAATCTTACCCTTATACCTACAAACAAGTGCAGCTATCATGCCTCATCCAAGAAGCTTCTCTTTACAGCAAAGGGAGACCATCATAGAAAACCACAACTGAACACAAATGCAGAGATCAACAAACAGATCACGGGGACCCAACCCCAGTGGATACATCTACGTCACAGCTCTTGCATCTAGACTCAGGGAACATCACATTGGACAGGGAGGTTTATTGCAAGGGCCAAAACACCAGTAAATCTGCTGTGAAATATTATTTCCTAGAAACTGCTGCATAAACAAGACCTGGACAATGGTAGTATCAACAGGCATGCTAACCTAGAAGGAAGAAAATTTCACAGGGTCCCACCTCTAGACCAAAAACTGAATGACTGCTGGAGAGGGAGAATTAGCCTCTGGGAGGAAGGGGCTACAGGGAGGAAAGGAAGAGAGAAAGCAATGCAATTCTATTAAAAAAAATGTATTAAAAAGAGAAAATACAATGTATCCTATACTCATAATTTACTCTAGTTGGTATCTTCCACTGCAGTGTTTGACTACCCTTCTTTTGCTATTTGGTGGTAGAAAACATGTCAGAGGCAAACAAAATAATTAAAAAAATAAAAAAGTAAAACTTGCTAAGAGCGGTAACTCAGTGGTAGAGCATGAGGTCCTGTTAGTAGGCGTGGGAGTGTGAGAAGGGGAGTAAACAGCATTTATATAGCTCTCTTGCTTGGGGGCCATGAGGCTACCTTGTTTGGAATTCCTGGATTATAGAGAAGAACCACAACTCAGGCACAGCAGTCTACACAAGGATAGACACCTTATTCACCTTCCACCCTGCTCTTAAAACCCTGCCTAGCTAGACAATCAGGCAGCCATTCTGGTTTATCATCCCATCCTCTTCATCTCCACAGGGATGCACTCTATCTGGTTCACAAACAACTGCTTCTTCAGAGGTGTTCTGCATATACACAAGTCCTGTCATCTGTACAGTCTTTACCAGCAGCAAGCAGAGTAGAGTAACAACAGTAGTTTATACTCATTCTCAAGTCCAAGATCACCAACCACAAACTACACTCAGCCCTCGCCCTCCTCCAAAATTAACCCAGTACACAGGTAACACACTTTATTTTGTGTGTCATATAATCAGAATGTGTTTGCTATCCAACACATTGTATCCAGAATGTGTTTGTAATCCTAGCATCTGGGAAGTAGAAGTAGAAAGCTCTACAGATCCAAGTTCAAGGCTAACCTGGTTACATGAGACTCTGTCTCAAAAAAAAAAAAAAAAAAAAAAAAAAAAACCCAAAATTTAGATAGATAGATAGATGACAGACAGACAGAATGAACCTCCTTCCCTTTTTGAGATAGAGTCAAATGTAACACAAGCTAGCCTTGAATTAGCCTAGGATGACTCTGAACCTCACATCAATCTTGTCTCCACCTCCTAAGTGCTGGATTATAGATGTATGTCATCATGCCATTTTGCAGTGCTGGAGACCAAACCTAGGACCTCATGCATGCTAGGAAAGCATTCTACCAATTAAGCTATATTCCCAGTCCCAAGAGAATAATGACTTAATATTTTTCTATTGTTGTTACTCAGCATGTAAGTTTCAATTGTTGTATCCTTTGTTTGTACTGTTTTAGACAAACAAGTACATTGATCTCATTATTAGCAAAGGAGCTTTAATTTTTACTGAAAAAATTACATGTACACTAAACAACTGTTTTATAATAATTTTAGCTGGGTGCAGTGGTACATGCCTTTAATCCCAGTACTACAAAGGTAGGTGAAACTCTGTATTTGAGGTTAGCCTGGTCTACAGAGTGAGTTCCAGGACAACCAGGGTTACAAAGAGAAACCCTGTCAAGAAAAAAAAAAAAGAAAAAAAAAAAAAACAATAAAAAAATTGTGAATTAGCACCAATCAAAGTTTGATTTGCATACCTGTCTTATATACTTGGGGTCATATCAGTTATTGGATGACAAGCATCTCTAGTGTACAAAGTTTAAGGAACTCTCTTGTACACATGACCATAGCAGAGTAACAGGAGCCCTTTGCTCTTCTGGCTTTTATCACACTACATGCCCTCTACAGGCACAGGAATGTACTTTTCAGCACTCAGCCAATATCTAGCATATGCAGGACTTTCAATGCCTCAGGAATGCTGGGATTAAAGGCTTAAGGAATTTTTTTTACAGAGCATGCAGGCTGGGGTGGAGATGGGTGGAGCTTAGTGGCTAAGCTTATGAAAAGACCTGGGTGTGAACCCCAGCACCAAAACAAGCAAGAAACTGAATACTTCAGTCCTACTGTAATGGGGATATACATGTATACAGTGTGTGAGAGAAACAACACTCACGAGTAGTCCTAAACGCTGTATTCGTCATCTCACACACAGCCTTCAACAGTCTAGAATTTCTCTAGTTTCTATCTCGAGCACCAAACTACAACACATCAACACAATGCACACTCACTCTTCCCAGAGAGGAATCAATGACTGGGTTCAGAGTCTTCTCCTCTTGCTAGATCAGTGTAACCAAATCTGACTAGTGTGCGTAAGAATGAACACACAGTTGACACCAGTTAATAGAGGTGTGAAAGGAAAATTTTGTCCTCAATAACGAAAGACAACATATATTTCATTCTCGTGGTCCCAGTACTGGAGTCACTAAGCTGTCTTGGTCAGCTTTCTTACCTATATTACTACAAAAAAAAAAAAAAAAAAAAAAGACTACCTTATCATTGGACAAATTGGACATCTGCTGCATAAACTTTGACCTCTCATGGCTTTATTTAGTGAGTAAGCTGATGGGTGGGGGCATCCTCCCAGCTCCATTTTTGTGTAATTGACAGCTGATCTCTTACCACCATGGCCATTGCTAATTGAACATTCTCATTCATTCATAAAATTCATTCATAAAAATGGTTAGGGGCCAGAGAGATGGCTCAGTAGGGAGAGGTGCTTGCAGTGTGCCTGATGGCCTGAGTTTGATCCCTAGATCTGACAGTAAAAGGAAAGAATGGGAAAGTTGTCTTCGAACCCTACACAAATGCAATGGGATACATTTGTTCAGTCTCCCTTCCCCACCTCCCCACCACATGCACATACACAAAACCCACATATTTAAAATTACACAAACAAACATGCAATTAACTAAGTGCTGTAAAGTGACCTAAAAGGTTCTGGGAAATAGAGAATCAGGTACAGAGGACTATTTACTACATAGGGGCTTGGGTGGCTTCTCTAGGCTGCCAGTAGGCAGGTCACTTTCAATGCAGCCTACAAAGTGGTACATACCTTGTAGAGAACCTAACAGTAATAACAAAACCATTTAAGCTCTGTCTGCTCTTTTATTATGACTATGTGCTGACTGCTGTAAACAATGCCAGCAATAAAATACTCTCTGATAAAATGAAAAAAAAAATTATTCTTGGCAATTGAGGTGGCAGCTACTTCTTTCAGGAAGTCATCTAAAATATGTTTCTTTTTCTGTGACCTATGACATCTCCTAACTTCTTGTTAAAAATGATAGCAAGTCAGCCAATGAATGAAGTTAAGGCTAATACTTATTTTACTGTGCTTGCAGCAGATAAAAGGGGATATTTTCATTAAAGCAAAAGGTTCTCATACCTGGACAACCATCTCCCATGAAGGACAACACCAAAGAGTAACCATATCTCTCATATTAAAAGCTAGGATTTATTCACACCCTAACCAATCACCAAGTATGCAAAATATGCTTGACAGGGTGCTGGGGCTATAAACAAGACAATCTCCTGTTTTCTTAGCATTCCTAGGAAGGTGGAGGACAAGCAAGAATGAAAATAAGCCATAACTGGGATCAACCCTAAATGAATGACAGAGGAAAAGATAAGAAAAACGTGTTGGGCCGGGCAGTGGTGGCGCACGCCTTTAATCCCAGCACTCGGGAGGCAGAGCCAAGCGGATCTCTGTGAGTTCGAGGCCAGCCTGGGCTACCAAGTGAGTTCCAGGAAAAGGTGCAAAGCTACACAGAGAAACCCTGTCTCGGGAAAAAAAAAAAAAAAAAGAAAAAGAAAAGAAAAACGTGTTGGATACGGGAGGTTTGCACTGACTATGATACAATTTTAGCAGGTTGAGTGGCTGACTTATTCTGTATCTGACTCCTAAGTTTAGTAACTATATGAAATTTGAATTATTCTGCTGGATCTTCTCACACTTCATGTGCCTGCAGATCACCTAGAAATCTCTTAAAGCACAGACACCCTCCTCATGAGGATGAGCTCCACAGTTCTACTGACCTCATTTCAATCATGGCAAAGCAATGAATGGAAAACCTTGAAGAACTTGGATAATTCAGTTCCATGAAATGGCACGAAATAAAAATGACCCCAAATAAGCAGGACATAAAACTGCATACACATTACAACAACCAGCACACAGGATAATAATAGTTTCCTACAGCTTAGGCAATTTTCTTTTCTTCCCCTTTTCCTTTTCAATTTGTCTTTACCACATGCTGACATGAGTCTACAGTTGCCCCACACATTCTCTGCATTCTCAAATTCAATCAGTCTTTGACTGAAAAAGAGTTTTTTTTTAAATGCATTTTTACAAACATGTGCAGATCTTTTCCCCTTTGTCATAACAGCTATTCAAATAGCATTTACATTGTATTAGGCGTTATAATCTAGGGAGGGTAGAAGCATAGCTCAGTTGTATAACATTTGTATGTCATGAGCAGGTATTGAGTTGACTACAAAAAAATTAAAAACTAAAAACAATCTAATCAGAATTTAAAGTACATGAGAATGGGAGAAAATGTTGTGTGTAGATTTAATGCAAACACTGCATCTTTTTATATAAAGTATGCAAGTACGTGATATTAATTTGTGAAGGGTCCTGGGACCAATCCCCTCTCAGGGACTGAGGAGACTATACTGGATACAATGACCTGAGAACTACAAAAGCCCAGCCCACAAGGACTCCTGATAGAGCACAATGGGCACATAAGAGCAGGCCCCACACTTTTTTTTCTGGCCACAGTCCTAATGGCCATTCCACCACAACTATACTCTGTAATATGTAATAAAGCAACCTCGTTCTGCCCAGGGATCCTCGGCCTTCAAGGTTTTCATGAGGCATGGTGGTGGCATTCTTCCTACATGTAAGACAAGAGCAAATGGAGAATCCAGACACAGAGAGAACTGCTGAAACCCAAAACCTGAGTACTTTAATCCTCACTGAAAAGTGGCCCCAGAACTTGGCCTTGGAGCAAGCACAAGCAGCTGTTTGGTCCATGGCATGAGGAGGTGGGCAACAACCTCTCCTCAGACCACATTATGTTCCACTGCATTATTTCAGCCAGCACATAACCAATGACTTCTGAAGAACATTTCTAACAATAAAGAAAACCTCTGACCCCCAAAATCAAATGGATTAACCATGACCAACGCTACAGGGTGGTCATGACGCAGAGCTAAGGAACAAAAGGGACGAGACAGCCTCTTATTTGTCACTTTCAATTAACTTCCTTACTTTCATGGAAATGAGTTTTGGAGTATGCAAAATGCTGTAAGTCATTGTGTGATTAGATCTACATTAACTTCCCCCAATACTTTGAGAAACACACTGTGGGGCAAAAAGAAATCAGAATCTAATACAAATCTCCAAAGATTTGTAAATTAATTCTAGAAGTATGTATCTATTGCCTCTATTTAATAAGTGGCTTGGAGCCTTTAAAATAAGGTTTCCTATAGTCTTTCTACAACATTAAAGCTCAAAGAAATGTAGACACACCTATCAGTAGCCATAAGATGCACCTAAGAAGGGAAGCCTGAGGGAAGTCTTGAGGGCAGGAGTAAACACTTTCCTCCTTTATTTTCCTTACCGGCAGGACAGTTCTTCTCTGCCACCACCGCTCCACTGGCTGAGGCCCAGCCCTCTTTGGCCCTCTGCCAAGAGATTCTCAGGGAGGTGTGGGCGTCCAGGAGCTGCACACAATCTACTTACTCAGAGCTGCAGTTGCTGCTGTGGCTCAGAGGGTCAGTAGGACGGCTAGAGTCGAGGACATGGATTCCCAGTGAGTTGATAGCTCTCATTAAAATAGTCACCATTGCCTCTACTGGAAGTTTCTCAAGAACAATCACCCGACAACGGCTCAGAAGAGCGGCATTGACCTGGAAGGAAGGGTTCTCTGTGGTTGCACCAATCAGTGTGATCGTCCCACATTCCACGTGAGGAAGGAAAGTGTCCTAATCATGGGAGGAAAAGAGAAGACAGTGATTCTACCTAACAGCCATGTGCAGAATCCTAGGTAAGCTATCTATTTACTCTTTCATTTTCCTAATTTTACCTTTCCAGTATTCTCCTCAGATATAGTAGATCAATTTCAAGAATATTCCTCTTGATTAGTATGTGTAAAGCTCAAGTTTTGGGTATAGTGTCTAAGTCTGGTCTTTGTGGAAGAGTATGATAGAATACCTACCTTTAAGTACAGTTCTAACTATTTCAACATAAACTACTTCTTTGCTTAGAAAAGCACCTTCTACCCAATGATGAACTAGTACACAGTGTATACACTTGTACATCAGCTGTTTACAGAAGACCAGTGTTAATATTTCTAAAATGTTCTTCCCCTACAAGTATTCAACCATCCTGTTACTGTTCTTAACAAACTAGTGAATAGACAACCACCAGACACTGTCTAAATGGGAAATGTCAAGTCAATGGTCCCATATGAAACCTTGAAGCCAACACCAGGCAGAACGCAAAAGTGCTGTTTTACTCAAAAAGATTCAAATCAGGAGAAAGAAGTTTTACTAGTTTTGTGGAATATTTCTCACTGCAGTTAAAAAGCTGCAACAATGCAAATCAAAGAAAAAAGTATGCCTGAAAAACAATTTTTTTCTATTTAGGTAATTCAAAACAAAGCTTTACATAAAAACAAACTGTATCATTTTATTTCTAAAGGCCTTAAAATAAACATTTAGAACATTATTGTATAATATTTATCTTGACAAGAGCTAGAAGCCTCAGAAAACAGAAAATAATTTTGAACATAAAAATACTGGGGAGAAATAAAACCATGAATGGGGGTGGGGTAGGAAGAGCCAGAATCCAGGGTTTTCATAAGCTTGATAAATGCTTTATACACTAGATTGTTCAACTGGTCACAATGTCTTTTTAGATTTAAAGCCTCTAAAAGTTGGAAACTTGATCAAAAGATCCTTTTCTTACATGGACAGTTCAGAGATAAAGCAATCATTTCATTTATCAGAGGGAGAAAGCATTCTCTTGTCATCTAAAAATACTAAAAAAAAAAAAAAAAAATTCAAAAAAAAAATTGGAGACATAGGCTTGAAGATGGGTGGCAAGCCTCTGCGTCCTGAAGACAGCTAACATCTGTTGCATTTGTATACTGCTTTATACTTTCCAGAGTGATCTTACATTCTATGTATCCAAGTTTATGCACATAATATCTGAAAAATAGTAAAAAATTAACATACCTGCTGAGATTTATTGAAACGATGAATCTCATCAATAAAAAGGATGGTTTTCCTTTTGAAAAAGCTCTTTTCATTCTGAGCCTGCTTTATGACATCTCGCACGTCATTTGTCTTGGCATTTGTTGCAGACAAGGTCACAAACCTTATGCTGTGTTTCTTGCTGTTGTTGGCTATGATGTGAGCCAAGGTGGTCTAGAAAAGGATGACATACAGAGTTAGAAAAACTTGCCAGACAGACTGAGCAGCATGCTTAGGTACCACAAGCAGCATCCTAAGTACTTAACCAGCTACACTGAACATGGAGGAAGGCTGAAGTACATGGACTACAGAATTTACAATAAAAATAGGACGATAGTTAATTCTGACCATCCCCCTCCCCCACAACTCCTTTTGATTCTTTTTCGGTAGACTCTTTGAGATCTTATGAATCCCAATAAAGAATAGCAGTCTTGATTTAGCAAAGCCAGGGTGACAGCTGTGACCTCTCACCAAAGAGAAAATTCTTTCTCCTTTGGCCAAGAGTATAATGTTGAAGGCCCCAGGATAAGAGTTGATCCCAGAACCAAGCTCAACTGGGAAGGCAGCAGATTAGCTGAGAAAAGCAAAATGAATGGTTTCTGAGGGCAAGGAGAAGCCCTGGCAAGTGAGACGGCTACATGCCATTCTGAGTGTCCACTCCAGGAGGAAATGAAAGGCAGCAATTTGATCTTATTAATAGTTACCAGAAAACAAAGGAAAGACTGAAGAGAATCTCTTCATTCAGTTGACCTGGCACTTAATGGGTGCTCAATAAATATGTATTTGCCATTATTACTAATACCACTGTCAGCAATTCAGTATTAAAAATGGGAATTTTTAGGTTGCTTACTGAATGACAAACTGTTCCTGAACAGAAAGGTGGCGCTTTATTTTCTGAAAGTTGTACAGTTGAGTGTCATTAGACACTGGCTGCTTGGTTACAAATCCCAGCTTACCTGTGCCTTTTGGAATTCGGCTCCCATGTCATACAGCTTGTGACTATCACCAACGGCCTCACTGGGCAGACTTGGCCCAGTACATCTCTTGCATTCAATACTGCATGACTCACCTCTCATCTCCCTGCAGACTTTCCCAAAGCCTACAAGCATCAATAGCTGAATAGTCACTCTCATGTTGTCACACAGATGTCAGAAGGACCACTAATGCCACTGACCAAGTCCCTAAACAGAGTAACCAAATCTGGGACGGGTAGGCAAGATGCCAACAACTAAAAAATTAGCATGTTATGTTGGAGGCTAGAAGTGTAGCTCAATGATGGAGTAGAGTGCAAGGGCCAGAGCTTAAAAAAAAAAAAAATGTTATCTGAGGTACATCTAATTTATGCTTGACCAACGCAAACGAGTACAAAAAGGGACAAAAGAAATGTATTCCAGAAAATAAAGAGGTGTGGTTGAGAGATGAACTGCAAAGAAAAACAGGATAAATATCACGAATGTGCTTGTGTATGAAGCAGCCTAACACTCCAATCAAGAAGAGTTCTTTCCATTCCAATCCTGGGCTCATTCTTTACTGTCCTATGGACGGGACACCCTATGAACAGGATTGACAATTCATCACATTTTCTTCAGTATTCTTCCAGTGACCTGTTCTTTAAACCCATGACATCCTAGTCAATTTCCTCTGGCTGTGGTAAGATGACACACACAACAGGTCACTAAAGCATCAATGCTTTTCTAAAGTGGAAAGCAGTATGAGAAAGTTATGGAAATGCCTGTTGAAACACAGCACAGAAGGGAGATTTCTATTAGTTCCAAAAACCAGTTAGAATAAACCAACTAGTGAGAAGAAAAGGAAGTATAACAGAAAAAAAAATTAATTACTTTTCCACAACAAATGGAGTGTACAAAATGTTTCTTCCTCAATTTTTGCGGCATGCCCTTTGCTTGGAATCAGGTCACTGAAAACCAGGGGTGTGGGGGTACGTAGGAACACAGATAGCCCGAATCTCAGTCCTCATCTTCGCATCTTGGTTAAGAAATTCACGCATTTTCCTTTGAAAACGCCCAACAAGGAGGTCTTGGGAAACTGGGTGAATGACATATTTGCTTCCTCATTACAAACTCGGATCACGCACCGGGACCGCGCCCCCAGGCCTCCCTTTCCAGAGGAGGGGTCGGGAATTCTGAGGACCGCACCCGGCTCCGAACACCTCGGCGGCCCTCGGCAAGAGTGGCACTCACCTTGCCGCAGCCTGGCGGGCCCCACAGGATGAGCGAGGGGATCTCGTTGGTCTCCAGCAGCGAGCGGAGCAGAGTCTCCTGCCCCACGGCCCGACTCTGCCCGATGTAGTCCTGCAGCGTGTCGGGACGCATCTTGTCTGCCAGCGGCTTGCCCTCCAGCATCTGTCGGATCTCCTCGGCTGCCAGCGCCCGGGGATGCGAGCGGCCCGCGCTGACTCCGAACGATGCATCGGCGGCGTCCGCGTCCCAGTGCCCGGGGTCCTCCTCGCCGTCCACGTCCGCGTCGCCATCGCCGTCCACCCCCGCCTCCTCCTCCTCCTGAGCCTCCGCCTCGTCCCAGCTGCGCGGAGATGCACTGCCCGCCGCGGCGGCGGCCGCTGGCCTCTTCCCCAAGCCCTTCCGAGTGGGGCTGCTGGAGCGGGCCACGGGGAAGTCGGGGATGAGGCGCGCGCCGCTGGGCGTGGGCGGTGCGTCGTAGCTCTCCCGGCTCTCGGTCTCGCCGCCGTCATCGCCCTCCTCGCCCTCGCCCTCGCTGCTCTCGGCCGCCGTCGGGGTGGCGGGCTGCTTCAGCGCCGAGCTCTCCGACAGCCGACGCCGCTTGGCGCCGGGCGGCGAGGGCCCCTTAGCCCGTTCCCCGGCACGGTGCGGCCCGGCCGCGGGCTCCGCGTGCCCCGCGGGGTGCAGCAGCAGGCAGCGGTCCAGGTGCGAGTTGATATGCGCGGCGGGCATCATCTGCTGGCACACGGGGCACTGCACCTGGTGCAGCTGCGACAGGAAGGGGTCGTCTTCCGGCCCGCTCACCTCCATGGTGGCCGCTGCCCTCCCCGGCGCCCGCACGGCTGCACCTGCCCCGGAGAATGCCGACGCCCGCCGCTAGGCCCCGTGCCGCGCGACCCTCGCACGGGGAGGTAGCAGGACGCGCACGGGCCGAGGGAGGGCGCCGCTCATGCCTCACGTCCCGAGCTCCCGCGTCAACCCGCCCTCGGCCGGCAGCTGGCAACGCCTCGCGCGTCCTGTCGGGAAGTGTAGTCCAAAGCGGGCAGAATTACCCCCCCCCCCCCCGCAACCGGTGGCCCCTATCGCCGCCGGCAATTTCCCGCATTGCACTCTGGGAAATGTAGTTCACTGGCGCTTAAACAGGTCTCTCGTCTTCTTCCCTCCCTGGGAACGGCCTTTCTGAGGCGTTGCTTGGACAGGCGTGATACGCGTGCGCACGCCTGCTCAGTGCCGGAAACAGCGGTCTTCCGCCCTTCGAGTAGTGCAAAAAGCGGAGAGGAACTTGGGAACTTGGCTTTCCAGGATTTTGGCCTTCTGGGTGCGAAAACAGAGATGCTGTAGTCAGGAAGAATTATTTGTAATAAAACAGAAACGAAGTAGAAATATCTCAAACGTGTCTAGAAAACTGGAGAAAGGACCTCGACTGGAAAAAACACAAGCAGCTACAGATTGCACAAAAAAGTTCAACTCAGAAGGCGCCTCAAAGAAATTGCAAATAAAAAGGTTTCTCTCCCTTATCCCCTTTATTTTTTTACCTAAGAACCTGTCACCCAAAGTACTTGCTTAAGAGTTACCTCATTGCTGATACAATAGCTGTAAACTGACGAGCATTTTGTTCTCATAAAATGATGGTAGGCATCCCTTAAAGGTGAGTACCAGCAGACAGAAACGGAAAAGGAGTACCATAGACATTTATAAAATGCTCGCTGGGTGTGGTGGTGCATACCTTTAATACCAGTACAAAGGAGACACAGACAGGTGGATCTCTGAGTTCGAGGCTAGCCTAGTCTACATATTGAGTTCCAAGCCAGTCAGGGCTACATAATGAGACCCTGTCTCAAAATTTTATTTGTACTTTTGTTTAAAAAAAATAAAAAGCAACATTGATGTGTTAGTCTACATCTATGTATTACTGCTTATGATTTTATGTTTTTCTGTAAACCCCTTTAAAAGATGCAAAATGGGCTGGAAGAGGTGGCTTAGTAGTTAAAAGCCCTTGCTGTTCTTGCAGAGGTCCCTCATAAAGTTTGCAGCACATACTTGGTGGCTTACAGCTATTAACCCCAGTCCCAGAGGATCTGACTCCTTGTGGCCTCTAGGGGCACTGCACCTACGTGGTGCACAGCCATACAGGCAGGCAAAACACCCTTACATATAAAAATATTAAGTCTTTAAAAGCTATAAATGCAGATTGTGAGGAGAGAGTCTTGTTAAGTCGCTAAGGCTGGAGTTCTCAATCTCTCCAATACCTGGGGTTACCGGAAGTATCAAATTTTCATTATTGTATTGTTGATAATCAGAAGTTAAATGTATTAAAGGAAAATGAAGACTTTTATGAACTTTGACAAAAATTGAATTTTTATTTCATCTATTACCTAACAGTATACCATTGAGAGTTCTATAGGAACTCTTTTTACTTACCGTTTTCCCACTGAAGGTTTAATTATCTTAGTCTATGAAGTAAACTGGCAATAGCTAATGTGAAATGAAATTACAAATTCTGTTACATACCAAAGATTTAATAACATTAAACTCAAAGAGGAACAAAATGGCTGGCTCCTACTGGAAGAAGTGGGGTTTCTGGGGTGAAGGAAGGTGGTCCAATCTCTGGAAGGCACCCCTTTTTAAAATTTCATTGTTGTTGTTTTGTGATAGAGATTAAAGCCAGGGCCTTGTGCATATTAACCATGTGTTCTACCCTATCTTCAGCCTATTCCTTTTGCACATGTCATTTGTTCACATATAGAAATGAGGTCATTCTCCATGTTCTACCTCTATCATCTCTCTATCTATGTACCTACCTATTATCTATCTATCTATCTATCTATCTATCTATCTATCTATCTATCTATCTATCTATCTATGTACCTACTTATCTATCTAACTTACGCCTGAAGACGAGAATAGAGTTGAGCCATTTGAATGTACTATGAGGTAAAAATGTACTAGATTTAATTTCAAGTTATCTGGAATCGAGTGAATCATATTGTGGCCCTGGGCAAAGCTACTTAACTTCTGGTCCTGTTTCCAAATTGAGGAAGAGAAAGGACCTCACCATCCATCATGAGAACTCAATGAAAGTAAAATTAGTATAATGCCCCTGCATTTCTTCCCAAACCTTATCTCTTTGAAGTTCAAGGTTTTCTCCACTAGATGGCAATGGTACAAAAATTAACCATACCAGCAAGCACTTAAAAAAAAAAAGTCACTCTTAATTTTGTATTGCTTAGCCAAACTCAGTTTGTTTTTAAATCAGCATAAATTCAAATACACGTAAACTCTGTTGTAAAATTACAGAAAATGAAATCTACTCAAACCAAAACCCTAGAATTGGATTTTCTCCTCTAGGACTTCACTGGTGGTTTTCTACTGCCCTTGAGTGCTTACTCTGTGCTGTGTAAACCATCTTCCCTCTCCTGCCTCAGATTCAGAGTGGGAACCACGGGGTCCTCAGAAGTTGGAAGAAGACCTTCTAATCCAGATGTTCAATGAACACAATCATAGTGATACCCTGACCACAGTGCTTAAACATAGGTATACTGCGAGCCTCCTCAGGAACATAGGTGTACTGGGAGCCTCCTCAGGCTGCTGAACCTCCTCTGAACCTTGTTTCACACCCTCATGTCCATATTCAAGTCTAGTTAATTCCATGAGGCAAGCATCTTAGCCGTCTTCAGTCACCTTCGTCAAAGCTAGCCCTGTGGTTATTTGCTGTTATTGCTCCATGATTCCCCTACCCTACTCAAAGTTCATCTTTCTCTTTTCTGCATTCTCTTGATTCTATGCCACATTGCTTATTCTTGGTACTACAAAGAGGACTTCTAAATTCTCTTTCCTTACCTTTATTGATATAAAAAATGTATGGATTTTTAAAAGTTAATTTCTTCCATACCTGCGACCTCCTGGTAGTTTTAAGTGCTTTTAGGTTGACATGAGTAATACTAGCCCACTGTCTCACGCACATATAAGCCAAGGTTGTGGCGTCAGAGTTTTGTGAAACAGAAGGAGCTTCTGTTGAAGACTGACACTGACCCAGGAAGCATGTTCAGATTTATCATGCATTGGTTGACATCGATCCGGTTCACAGGGAGAAACCGCTTACTAACAGGATGGTAAGAAGTGGACTGTTTAAGTGTCTTGTGCTCAGGCATAGACAGACAGTCATGCCTTGTCCCAGGTCGCATGTTTTGCATACTCCTTTCAGTGAGAAGTATCTGGTTTTGTGTGAATGGTAAGCTTGGAACAGCAGAGGGCATCAGCTGAATGAGCAGTTTCCTTCTACACACGCTCAACTAGAGGATAGCTAGCTCATGTTTTTGCTGGTTTCTGGCAGGTTCTAGAGGTAGTCCCTGCAAAACAACTTCAAAGACCTTTGTTTACTTTATACCTAGTCTCTAGCCAATTTCATTTGTAGCATAGAAAAAAAAATGTATCTGATCTTTTTCCAGCTGGCACAGATCTTCCAAAACTGGGGTTTTCCTGAGTGATAGATAGATAAGGTGCCTGTGTTGTGCAAACAGGGCAATGTCCAGTGCTCCTTAGGGATGAATTTGGGCAGTGATTTAACCAAGTTTGCCTATAGGATGAACCTTCAAAAAAAAAATCACTGGATTCCTGGTGGTGAACACACTGAAGTGAGGGAGTGTGCCACGCCTTTGCAAGCAGAAAAGAGGGCATGGAGCACTGTGCCTGGCCCCCAGGCCATACTGCTGGAGTTTGGAACTGGGGTATCCCCCAAAGCCTCGTGGGCTAAAGCCTTATTTGCCAACCTGTGGCACTATTGGGAGATGGTATAACCTTTCTGAGATGAGTCCTAGAGGAAGTTAGGTCACTGGAGAGGTGTCTTTGAAGAGGACATTGGAATCCTAGTCCCTTCCTGTTGCCTTCCTTGCTTCCTGGCTGCTACGAGGCAGGTCTCTCCTCTTTATTTTTCTACCCTGGTGTTCTATTGCCTCACCACAGGCCCAAAGACAACAGGGTCAACTGATTCTGGTAGACCCTCCAAAACTTGAGTCCCGATAGCCCTTCCTTCTTTAAAGTCGCCTCAATCATTTAGTTACAGCAATAGAAAGCTGACCAGGACACCCTGAGTAGCTCCAGGGATGGAATGAAGAATGGACAGACACACGGACAGTGTAGCTGGGATAAGGTCAGAGTTTCTTTTAACTCTATGCCCTAAAACCTGAAATCTCAGCATGTTTATTATGTACATTCCAGAATGGGGTGGCGGTGCCAGGAGGTGTTAGCCTGGGTGGGAGGTCTCTGGAGGCCAGCCATCTCAAGCCATAAACCCCAGAGAAGAGAAAGCTGAAGTTGCTAGTCTTTGCACACACCGACCAATTGTTCTTAAATACTCAAACTTGAACTCCCGAGGAGAGCTTGGCTGCCCATGTTGAGCCTGGCCCACATGAGGAACCACCTTTGCCAAAACTCTGACATCCTTGTCAGGGTCGTGCCCATTGTCAATAATACACAGGACTTTAACACTCAGGGCTTTCCCCTCTCCCTATACACACTCTCTGTTTCAGTCTCCTTTATAATGAAACTTTAATCATTTAACTATAGCTTTTCTTTTCAGTGAGTTCTGCTAAGTTTTCTCCTTAACTATACCACATTTGAACCTTACCAGTCAGAAGTGAAGGTAGTTTTTAGGATGTCAGTTTAGTGGGAGCCATTATGTGGAGCACATTGCTTTTAACCAGTAAAGGATGTACTAACTGAGCAGTTTAGTGTCAGAACTGAATTGCAGAATACGCAGGTGGTATCGGGATAATTCTTTTTGGGTTTTCCATTCTAATACTAAATATTGTCAAATCATTGGAGACGGCATGTCTCTTTATCTTATGAACATTTGACAACATTCTGCATTAATCCCTACTTATAAGCAACAAAACTCTATTAAAGCCACCTTCTTAACTATGATTTTTTTTTTTTTTTACTTCAACCAGCAGCTGTTGTGATGTTCAATGATCAGAACCACTCAGGGTTCCACTAGGTTTGGAAGCCCGGTTACCTCTCTGCATAGAGGTACTATTGTTGGCATCTTCCTGGCCCCAGGCCGTTTTGTTGCTCTTTGCCATAGGCTTATTTGACCCTGACTGTCCCTCATAGCAGTTACCTGGCAGTATCCCAACTGCCAGTTTCTATGTCTGTTTCCACTCCTCCTGCCAACCTCCACCAGAGGGTAAAGTTCTTCCCCTTGCCAGCTCAGTGCCAAGTACTGGGCCTCATATGCTGTGGGCTGTGCTGGAACAGAATCAGCGGGTGAAAGCATCTGGGCAGGCCTAATGTGTAGGCTTAACTCGTTTTGCCCAAGGCTAATGTTTGGAACATTCTGTTTCTTCTGGGAAAACCACCTGACTGAGGTTTTTAAATAAGTAAAAGTCAGATGAAGACTTACTGCTGATTTAGATATGTAGAGAACCCTTACAAAGAAAAAAGAAAAAAAAACATTTTCAGAGGGGAGAGTAAAATAGTCATCTAGGAAGAATGAAGAGATAAACTTAGAAAGAAAAAAACAGGTTATTTTTGAGAGCAGTGGGATTGATAAAAGAGTTGCGGTGGATATGCCATACATTCGTTTTTTTCTCCTCCTTGACTGAATTGGATTGGAAGTCCAAGGGCAAGAAGGCTGAAGGTCAGAGATGAGCAAAACTTTGATGAAAACAGGTTTTTTCCAAGATCTGGAAGGACCAAAGCACCCATGTTCCCAGCTTCGGCTCAGGGAACACCTGCTCAAAGCACCTACAACATAGACTTTGGGGATGTGTGTGGGCAACCTCAGCAGAGCTAATAGTAAGGTCCTTATCAGTGGCTTCACTGATGGACTGATTGTAGACACAGTTGAGCCTTTGAGGAACTTCTGGAAACATGTAGAGGATACACCGGGCTCTGCTGAGTGCCTGCTGGGCTGAATGATAAAGAAAAGGGGAGAATTTAAGAGACATTCCCTTAAAAGTATTTGGAATTTATTTGGAGATCAGTAACTGGTGCTGCCAATATTTAATCATCCATAAGAAAGGGAAAAAAGAAATGAACGTTGGCTTGTACCTGATCCCACATGAAAAACAAAGAATTCAAAATTGGTTTCACTGTAATGGTGAATTCTGTAAAGCGTCTACATGTCTTCATGTCTTTGTGTAGATGGTCTCTTAGAGTGGATATAAGCAGTGTTGATGATAAAATAAGTTAAATTTGACTCTATTAAAATGTAATATATGTAACTATAGTTGTTGAAAAGACATTTTTGGATGCTGGGCAGAATGACTCACATCTGTAATCCCTGCAATTGAAAGGCAGAGACCAGACAGTCTCTACAAATGTAAGGCCAGCTTAGGGTACAAATTTTTTTAATTAAAAAAAAAAACAACTTTAGGAAAATGAAACTACAATACATGTAAGAAAATGAGAAAGTAGATTTGTGTTCTTAATATGAAAAGAGATCTCACTACAATAGCAAAACAAAATAATTCCATTGTAGATGAGTAAAAGTTCCAAGACAAGATATTTGAATAATCAAGCAGAGATATAAAATTAAACACAAATTAAAACCAAACAGATGTCACCCCATCCCAATCAGAATGGCAGAAACAAAAACTACTGACAATATTACATTTCAGCTAAGAAAATAAATACTAAATGTCAGACTATTTCTACTCGATGTTTTACTATAAGCACTATGATGTAAGAAAAAGAGAAAGCAATAAAAGGGTTGGGGACTATACCAGAAAAGTGGCACATCTTTATTTGTAGGTTATATACACCAAAAGTTATGTATAGAAAATTATTCTGAGTGATATCAGTTTAACAAGTTATCTGCTTAAAATATTAAATATTGTAAATAGGCATAGGTAGAAAGAAGCCTAAAATCAAAGCATGAAGTAGCATCACAAATATGAATTACCTAAGAATAAATCTAATGAAAGATATGAAGAGGTGGTTTTCTTCCTCCAGAAGAAGGAAACTGTATAATAGACCTGAAGGAAAGTGTAAAGGAGTGTGATAAATGAAGCAATATTCCATATTTGCAGCTCCTAACACCCTTTAGTGTAAGATGTAAATCATTGCCAGACTCATTTATAGATTCAATTCCATCCCAGTCTATAGGCTGTAGGTGAACTTTTCTTTCCCAGCTGCAAGTCCCAAGTAACCACAGAGACTTATATTAATTACAAATGATTGGCCAATTAGCTCAGGCTTGTTACTAGATAACTGTTACATTTAAATTAACCCATATTTCTTACCTATGCTTTGCCATGTGGCTTGGTACCTTTTCTATGTACAGTATGTCCATCTTGCTTCTCTCTGCATCTGCTGGCAACTCCTCTACTCTGCCATTCTTCTTCCCATAACTCTCAGTTTGGCTCTCCCACCTAACTTTATCCTGTTCAGCTATTGGCCAGTCAGCTTCTTTATTAAACCAATCACAGTGACATATATTCACACAGTGTAAAGGAATATTCCACACTAGGCCACAGGGGTGTGTGTGTGTGTGTGTGTGTGTGTGTGTGTGTGTGTGTGTGTGTGTGTGTGTTTGTGTGTGTATAAACTAACAAGCTGATTCTACAAATATTTTATTTATTTTTTATTTATTTATTTATTTATTTTTTGGTTTTTCAAGACAGGGTTTCTCTGTGTAGCTTTGCGCCTCTCCTGGAACTCACTTGGTAGCCCAGGCTGGCCTCGAACTCACAGAGATCCACCTGGCTCTGCCTCCCGAGTGCTGGGATTAAAGGCGTGCGCCACCACCGCCCGGCTGATTCTACAAATATTTTAAACATGCTAACAATAACTAAGACATACTCTGTGGGTGGAGGAGCTTGCCAAAAGACAACCCCCAAAATTTACAGCTATTACCACAGGAAGGAGACTGTCTTAAAAATTAGTGAAAAAAGGATAGACTTTTCCATAAGAGATACTGAAAGAATATATGGAAATAGTGGACCTACTATAACAAATTCCTATATGGGAAGTTCAAATTATGAAGCATTTAGAAAATAAAATACTGTGGTGATATTTTGTTGTACTCTAATAAACTTTGCCTCAAGATCAGAGGTCAGAGCCAGTCACTAGATTAAACATAGAGGTCAGGCAGTGGTGGCACACATCTTTAGTCCTAGCACTTGGGAGGCAGAGATCGATCTGAATCTCTGTGAGTTCAAGGCCACGCTGGGCTACATGAGATTTATCTAGTCTAGGAGAGAAACAGAGAAGCCAGTGAAAGGAAAAAATATTTTACAGGTGCACTGTGGAATAATAAATTAAAATATTCAAAAACATTTTGCCTTCTAGAATCTAGATGAAATTTTTAGCTGATACCTTTTGTTTGGGGGGATATAGTAGCATTAATAGCAATGATAGTACCAATAATAATCCTAAAGGTTGCCATCTGTCAAGTCCCTGTGATGCATTAATCACTTTTACCTCATTTCTCATCCCTCATCTCTGTGAGGTAAATGTTATTATTCTCATTTAATGGTGAGAAGAACCAAAGTTTAGGACAACCACGCAGCCACTCTGAATTTACACAGTGAATGAACCTCAACTTCAAACCTCAGCTCACTCTCTGTAACGCCAATGGTTTCCACTAGGCTGATCTTTTTATTGTGGTATTTATCATTCATTTAAGTGGAATTTCATTCATGTTAAAAAGAAAATAAATGCTTACAGAGCGATGAGTAACTTTAGAAAAGCATAGATCGTATCTGTTGCAACAATCTTGTCTGACTTTTTTCTGTTACTTTTCTCTATATAGTATCACTTACTTAGTATTTATTGGCAGTGTATCTTTTTATCCGTAAAAATTAGGAGTGTTGCCGGGCGGTGGTGGCGCACGCCTTTAATCCCAGCACTTGGGAGGCAGAGCCAGGCGGATCTCTGTGAGTTCGAGGCCAGCCTGGACTACCAAGTGAGTTCCAGGAAAGGCGCAAAGCTACACAGAGAAACCCTGTCTCAAAAAACCAAAAAAAAAAAAAAAAATTAGGAGTGTCACTGGGCATAGTTGTGATATCTTTAATCCCAGCACTTTGGAGGCAGAGGCAGGTGGATCTCTATGAGTTTGAGACCAGCCTGGTTTACATAGTGAGTTCCAGGACAGCCAAAACTACATAGTGAGACTTGTCTCCAACAAAATAAAACAACCAAAAATTTGGACCCTGCTGCAAATACTGTTCTAGAATATTTCATTTTTCTCCCAACTTGACCACTACATTTATTTTTATATGGCTAAATATGACTAATGAAATGATGTTTCTTTTTCTCATGGAGATACTATCCTATTTAAATAACTCTTATATTCACATTTGATTGTAATGCTTTATTGCAATGTATTATTATCATCATTATTATTGGCAATGCTGGAGATTGAATACCAGAGACAGATACTCTTACCACTGAGCTACATCTTTACCCCTTAATTAATGTTTTAAATATTAAAAAAAGTCACTATGATAACTTCAAGGATAATATCTTGGTACAATCTACTCCTTTGAAATAAAACTCTTAAAAATACATTGATGTGTTCCAAGGGTGTGCTCAAAGTGTGTTTCATAATGGTTAGCTGAGCTTTCATTTCCAACCAAGTGTGTGAGAGTAGGAGCATCCACCCCACCTTGTCCAGCTTCCTTCACAGTGAACATTCGTTCTGGGTGAGAACTGGGTTGGCAGTGCCTTTCAGTCTCATATTGGCTACAAAGTGTCTTTTCAGACCACTGAAGAATTTACATCCAAATTCTTCAATACTTTTGAACACAGAACAAAAACTAGCAATTTACTCTGAACTATTCTGTAGTTGCCCAGTTTTCTTTTACCTTTCACAGTAAATAAGCATCCCAGTTGTAGGTGAGGTTTTCACAGGTCTCCCCATCAGCCATTACTACGCCCCCAACTGCAGGGTTTTTTCTTGTGGAAAATTTCTCCTCTGAGCCTTGCCCTCTGGGAGAAGTTTGCCAGCTTTGGTGAGAGCATGACTTGAGGTTTGCACTTCTGTAATTTCATGCCTCGTTGCTATCATAAGCTGCTTCTAGCTCCTGAAATCCTCTTCCAATTTAGAAGGTAGAAAAGCATGTCAATATAAATACGCTGTTCTCCCAATTCCTAAAACTAGAAAACAATGATTCATGCCATGGGATGGGAGTTTCATGAGTGGGCAGCAGCCTCCTAGATGCCCTCCGCTTGTTTAGAATGGATAGTCTCAGCAGTGGTGTGAATTTTACCTTGTAGCAAGCATCTTGCTTTCTTCTTTCCTACTTTGGCTTAAAGAACCAACAGGAGGGAAATACACATGGGGGATGTGGAAAGAGGCAGGAAGACTCCCGCAGTGTTGGGGTGGAATTATAAATATAAACAGTAATTATTTTCACTGTTATGGCCAGAAGCACTGACACCACAGTAGCAAGGTGCATCCCCGTTCCCAGTTCTTGATTTCTAAAGAGCATCTTCATGACTTGGTTTTGACTTTGAAATGTCTTTCTTCTTTAAAAAGAACCAGCGTTCCTCGAAGGAATGGAAAATTCCAGAAATAGAGTGAAAATGTGGAGGAAGTAAAGAGTAATCAAAAATAATATTGGTGTATCAAAAGTACAGAACAGCTAACTCAGATGCTCTCATTGACCAAATATGCAACAATCTGAGCATCGAAATGAAGAGTGTAAGGTGTTTTTCTTTTCTTTCCTTCTTTCCTTCTTTCCTTCTTTCCTTCTTTCCTTCCTTCCTTCCTTCCTTCCTTCCTTCCTTCCTTCTTTCTTTCTTTCTTTCTTTCTTTCTTTCGTGTGTGTGTGTGTGTGTGTGTGTGTGTGTGTGTGTGTGTGTGTGTGTGTAGTTTGGTTTTGTTTGGCTTGACTTTGTACTGACACTTAAAATGGACAGATGCAGGTTCAGAAAGGAAGCATTGTGATTTAAAAGAATGCCAGTTAATGAGTAGGGAAGAAATGGTCGTCTCAGGAAATCACTATTACATAATTACCACTGTAATCCACTCGTCAAGAATAGATACTAAAGACCTAGGCATTGCTGGAACACAGGATACTCACAGAGTTTCATAATTTACATATCATTTAGAAAGAGAAAAATATAACTTTTATGTTAGAGAAATCTGGTGGATACCACCACAATCAGATCATCAAAGTTACCTTTGCTAACTAATGATGGCACAGGTTGATGTTGTGTGCCACCTGTTAGGATATCCTGAGAAAAATACAATATTTCTTTGGCTTTCTTGCCACAAATCTAACTTGGTTCCATGAAGACACAATTAGGCAATTGAAACTGTGATAATTTATGAAGCTATATTTGTCTGGAGTTTTCAAAAATAACAATTTCATGTAGAATAAAAGGAAAAAAGAATGGGGTGACTGCTTCCTAAATAGAGAAAGGAGGACTTTAAAAAAGACTTTACAGACCGGGCGGTGGTGGCGCACGCCTTTAATCCCAGCACTCAGGAGGCAGAGTCAGGCGGATCTCTGTGAGTTCAAGGCCAGCCTGGGCTACCAAGTGAGTCCCAGGAAAGGCGCAAAGCTACAGAGAGAAACCCTGTCTCGAAAAACCAAAAAAAAAAAAAAAAAAAAAAAAAAAAAAAAAAAAAGACTTTACAGAGAATGCACTATGGGATATTTGATGGACCCTGTTATATGAGAAAGGTCTACCTTCTGAGGACACATGCTCGTGCATGTAGGGATGAAGTGCTGTAGAAACTGCAGCCTCTAGAAAGGAGACAGAAACAGCAGATATGGAAAGTATTGACGCTCAGTGACAATAAGAAAATCGTATATAGTTATTTGCTGTGCTCTTCTTGTAATGCCTCTGCAGGTTTGAACTTTAAAATGTTTAAAATTTATCCATTTTTACTGTGCTGGGGAATTGAACCCAGGACCTCATGCATCCTAGCCAAGCACTTTCCTATTGAGCTACATCCTCCTACTGAGCTACATCCTTAGCTTCCAGGTTTTGCTTTCTGTTTTTTTTTTAAGGTTAGGAAGCAAAGGCATACAAGAAAATGGTATAAAAGTCATATAAAGCTTTGGAAACTTTCGCCAGTTTATTTATGAACAGTATTGCATGATGCACTTTGTTTCTAATGAAATATCATGTGCTGTTTCCTAAACATCATCTCAGTGATGGGCATTTGAATCCCACAATAAATAAAACGGCACCTAATTAAAAGAACAACTAACCCTAGCACTGGAGGAATAAACAGTTTTTAGTCTGTTTTTAAAAATTAATTTTAAATGATTCCATTTATATTTTTATGTAGTTTTGTAACACCTCTTTTGTTTTCATGTTTTAAACAGTAAAAGGGCCACATATATGCTAGCAAGAACTCTACCACAGAACTCTGCCCACGGCCTGCCTGGGAGTTTTAGACTCCTTGGTTTTTGTTACAAAATATTTAGCTACTTACTCACTGTCACTTGGAAAATTGAAAGGTCCAATATCAAATGGACCGTAAACAAGTCTGGACATTTGGTCACATCATTACCCTCTTGGCTGGAAGTATCCAAGGAGATAATAAGTGGTAGGAGCTAACTTCATATAAGCACGCATTCTTTATTAATTACAAAATCTCATGTTAACGTGGTATTTGTACTAGAGGAAAAGCAGGAGACTCTAACTCTCTCTCACTCATGCGTTTCCTTTCTTCAGCCCCAGGTGACCCAGTACTGTGGGTTTAATTTATGCCTCCCTGGATCCCAGCCTTGGTCACTTGGAACAACCAGCTCCAACTGCCCAGGAGCTCTCCCCCTCCCACTTCTTTTCACAAGATTACCTTTAATGAATCATATTAAAACCGAATTTTCTTTTTTCTTAATGACATTAGTAAAGTATACTTTGCAGATCGTAAGATTCACTGAAGTATGCAACTCAACAGTTTTTTGTTTGTTTGTTTGTTTATTTGTTTTTCGAGACAGGGTTTCTCTGTGTAGTTTTGGTGCCTGTCCTGGATCTCACTCTGTAGACCAGGCTGGCCTCGAACTCACAGAGATCCACCTGGCTCTGCCTCCCGAGTGCTGGGATTAAAGGCATGCGCCACCACTGTCCGACTAACAATTCAACAGTATTTTAAGACATTTGGTAAGTTGTCTAACCATTACCACCATGCACCATCCAGTGAGATCTCATGTACAGCTAATTCCTATAGACTTTTTTTTGTTTTTGTTTTTGTTTTTAATAGGATCCCATAGTATGTGGCCTTTGTCTCTGGCTTTTTTCATTTAGCACCATGTTTTAGTCCATTCGTGTCAATAGCAAGCATCCATGTTTTGTTTCTGACTGGTATTCCATTTGCATGGACATACCACTTTGTAGTCTCCCTTCACCAAACTAACTAATGGACATTGGGTTGTTTCTAATTGTGCCCATTGTGTGTACTGCACCTTCCAACATGTGTGTGCAAGGGCTGCATGTTCTTGTGTTTTCATTTCTCTTCCCTGTGTACCCAGAAGTACTAGACTTACAGAAAACAACTTAAACTGATACTCCACTTTCAAAAGTGTCTGTGCCATTTTCCGTGCCTAACCCCAGTCTGACGAGAGTGCCCCTTTCTTCCCATCCTTGCCCTGTTCACTTCCTCTACCTCTTCAACACTTTCCCAGTGGACGCAAATGTTATTTTTTTGTGATTTGAATTTTCATCTTCTTGGTGACTGATTCTTAGTGTTTCTATATTTATTTTCTGCTTGTCTACTCAAATCCTTTGTCCACTATTAAAACTGGGATGTATGTCATCCAGTTAGTGAGTTGTAACAATCTTCTGTGTGTTCTGGATACAAGCCCTTTATCAAATCTGTGCTATCAAAACATCTCCTCCAGGCCATAGCCGGTCTTTTAATTTTTCTAATGCTGTGTTTTGAAGAGCAAACACTGAATTTTGACGGAGTGCAATTTATCAACTTCTGTATTTAGGTTCATATTCTCTGGTGCTTTATGAAGGTGTAAAATGTAATTGTTAGGCAGCTGGAATGAGGTAGTCTTTCGTCTGCATTTTGATATCTATGACAATTGCTCCATGTTTGTGTGTAGAAGCCTTGTTTTTCTGGAAACATTCAGAAAGCTGTGTATAAACAGAAACAATCAACATTTCCTGGCTTGCTTTGAATGCCAAGCAGAAGGTGAGCTGTCAATGATGCCAGTTCATGTGGCTCTTCAGATTTCAATCTCTTCCTTGGGTAGTGCAAATGTTGCCTAAAAAAATCAAGGAATTCTGTTCTTTATTCTTGAGAATTTCATACATGTATACCATGAAGTATATCCATCCCCATTTCCCTCCTTCAACTCTTCCACATTCTTCCATGTCTCCCTCTCAACTTCATTTCCTCCTAAAAAGAATAATTTTCCCTCCCCTAGCAGCTATCAACTGCTAATAAGGGGTGAGGCATAGAGAACACCCTCTTGGCTGGTTTGATCTTGTGCAGTGAATTCATAAGTGTAAGCCACGTGATGTCTAGAAGACAGCACATTACAGCACTCCTCTGTGTCCTCCAGCTCTTACAATGCCCTTTCTTTACTGATGATCCCTGACAATTGGTAGTGACATAGTGGGGGAAGTGGTGGTGTGGATAAATATATCCTATTCAGTGATGAGCACTCAGTTATCCAGTGAGCTTTGTACCAGTCATAGTAAGAGTTATCTGGTGAGCTTTGTACCAGTCGTAGTAAGAGTTACCCAGTGAGCTTTGGATAACTCTTACTACAACTGGTACATTCTCGTAACAAGTAACTGTGCCCAAATCCAATAGAACACTTAAATTTCCTAAAGGAAATTAAATTGTTTGATGTGCTCGATTTTGATTCTTGCTCTCAGACCAAGGGAGTGGTCAAAGCTTACAGAGAAAGCCGAGTAGCAAACCTCCACCTATCCGGTCAGTATGAAGAAAAAAACTAGCATGGAAGAGAGATTTCTGCTCAGAAACTTGATGAGCAGCCCAGCTGGATATTCTGCAATGCCCATCTACTGTCTTTCCTTTACACACTGTGTCTAATTCATCACAAATCCTGATGTGTGATATGTGGAAGCATACATGGGATTCTAGAACCAAAAAAAAAGTTTTAGAGGAAAAATGAAGAAAATTAACTATTGGATTTTGTTAATAGTGGTGTATCTGCTGGCCCTGGCTTTCTAATGCTTATGGCTAAGAGCCAAGGAGATAGGAATTCTGACTTCATTTTCATGGTTTGACTGGAGGCTGTGACTACGTACATCTTCCTTATTCTGAGAAGGATTTGCCTTTGTCAGCATTTGTACACAGCTTTATCACACCTGCAAAAGTTGGTAACCTGAAATCAGTTCAGCCTTTTGAGAATACTTTATTGAATAATGTATCTTCTTCCTGAAGAACTATGTTTTGGAATCCTAGAAAAATAGCAACAGTTCTGCTTTTCAAATAAGATTCTGCTAGAATCCTTCAAATGCTACTTAAAATGGAAAACACTCAGTTTTGTCTTGACTGGAAAACATTGATCTACATTTTTAAAAAAAGAAGACGAAGAAAGAAAGAAAAAGCAAGGGTGCCCGAGGCTGTGGTGGCAATGGGTCCCAGAGGGATTAGTAAAGGCTGAACAAAGGGTGATAGTTGTCTGGGTCACGAGCAATTAGAGAGCCGTCTATAATGTCAGTTTTAGTTTGTCAGCAATGTAAACTTTATATCAAGAAAATATATCTAGGAACAGTAGACCTAGGAAGGTGGTTGCTTTCCTGATGTATCAGGAAAAGTCATGGTGTCACTCATAAGGACAGTTGGTGAGAATTCCACCTCTATTCTTTGTACCTACCTGGATATGTGTGCCTTTGACCTTCCCCCTAAACTAGGGGGAGTTGGAGACCTTTTAAATACAATTAAGTATTGAATAAATTAAACAATGCTTGCTAAATGCATTCAGAAGGCACCATATTACATTTGGATCTCTCCATAATCATCAAAACAAATGTGTATGTAACTGTGGGCTCCCATACCTTGCATCCTGGTTGCTGCAATCAGGTCTGAGAGGAGTATGCGACCACCAAACACAAATCCAGCCCTGTAATTACAAGGGAACTGAGAGAGGATGGTAAAGGTGATATTTCATCCAGCGTTCTCAATTCATCCTCTCCCTACCTGACCTTTGAAATGGAGCCATCAGCTTTGAAAGGCCTAGCATCTAAAATTAATATTCTTCCCCATCTGACTAAGGAAGCAACAGCTGAGCAACATGAGATCAAGGAGCATATTAGTTTAAACAGGGGCTCAGGGTGGCATTTGAGAGAAGCCACTTCCTGGGGTGGAGACACTTGTCTCTCCAGATGACTTCTTCCCACTGAGAGTGAAGTCTCTTACCGGAGAGTTCTACAGTTGATTGGAATCTGCAGATTCCTGTTCTCTGCTGGGAAGAATCTTCCTCTTGTGAAGTGGTTAAGACTCCAGGATGTCCTCCTACAGACGGTATCACTCTGGCTTATTGTCATTGCCCCTCCAATCTCCCTTTTCTCTCTATGTTGCTCTAAACAACAAGGGGCTTGAAACTTCAGACAGAGTCAATGCTTAGTATTTCATTATGGAATGATTATATGTTAAACCCAAACTTTTGTTTTAATATGTTAATTTTATGACTTTCAGTATGGCCTGCAATTCAACATTATATCTATCAACAGTTCACCATTAAATAGACATGCATCTGTTCTTATTTTTATAATGTTTTTCAGAGAAGTTTACAAAATAATAATAATGATCTATAATATATCTGTAGAGTTCTGGTTGATGTTATTTGCATTTTAATTTTTTTGAACCTAAGTACTTTAGGCAATATATAGGATTTTGTAGAGTATTATATTTGAAATACTTTATAACTCTAGTAGATTATTTTAATCTATGAATTGTAAAAATGAAAGGTGAAGTTTCACTGGCAGAATTAGAAATGATTGTAAAGTAAAGAAAATGAATCAAATTTCAGAGAATTTCCAGCAGGGGGCCTCGGGGACTAGCCACAGGAAAGTGCAAATTCAAATCTTCCTTAATCTTTCTCTCCCTGGATAGCCAAGTACTGTGTGAATATGTAGATGCATTTATGTGCCTAGGATTAAGTGTTATTTTGCACTGTGTGCGTTACCTAATTTGAACGGAGAGTATTTCAGAGAGAGCACGCAAAGCCAAGCTCGGGGCACAGCTGTTAGTAAAGGTTCAATGAAAGGTGTGGGGCTGCATTCTTCATATGAAGTGAGTTCCTTTTGAAAGACCCATACCAAATGTCTGAAGACATAGGCAGGAGGACTTGCAGTGTGATTCAAAGGTAGGGGTGCTTGCCTAACATGTGTGGGTTATTGAGTTCAACCCCCAGCACTGAATAACTTAGAGACTGAAGTGCAGGCAGATAATTGCTGTGGTGGAAACTCTACCCAAAATGAGGCACAATTTCAGAGGAAGAGGGAGGAGCCCCTCTTCTTGGACAAGCCTTTCCTGCAGGACTGTGAGGAGCAAGCCTTCCAATCCCAGTCAAAAACCCCAGTCCTCCAATTGTGTTTTAACCTATCACTTGATATGGTGGAGGGGTTTGAAATTTGCTCCTTATCTCCCACAGCTTGGCTAATCTTAGTCTGTGAAGAAAAAAACCTGATAATGACTAGACACCTAGAAAAAACACATGCTCACAGCACGGGAGTATGAAACTCAAAGCAGGGTGCATAGTGGTCTTTTATTGAGAGCCTGAAGGGACAGAGTTTGGACTCCTGGGGTGAAAGGAAGTGGGAAGTCTCTGGGAGGTCTAAGGAGGGGTGAACAGACATCAAGAATGTGAATGAAATCTTTCAGGTGGCAGTCACCTGTGGTCATCTCTGCAGGGCAGGTGTCAGACCCTCCGTCTCATCTTCCTGTAGACAACTCAATCTTTCTTGGGTTCTAGAAAAGTGTGTGTGGGGGGGTATATTAGATAGAAATACCTCTATTTCATTTATTATCTTTTAATGTAGAAGGATATAAACTTCCTTTTACAAAAGGATTTTCCCAGTCATTCCTGTGTGTACAAAGGTCTGTGGTTTCTTTGAATAATCAACTTGAAATACGCCGCATAAACATAACTGGGGTTGAATGTCTTACTTTCTCTCCATGTATGTCTTGTTTAATGCAGTGAAGGATGTACATAGTCACCTGGGAGGGTGCTTCTTAATATTTAACTTTGTGGGAAAATGTAAAAATAAAAGTTTCTCAATGGACAAAGTTTCAGTGTGAATATCAGCGTTGCTCCTGATTTTGGAAGTTGATAGTGAGTAAATGACCCCAACTTTTCTTGTTTCCGTCTTTTATAGTCAAGAGAAAGGAGTGCTGAGAAGTCAGGACTGTGTCCTGCTTTACAAGTCGGAGACCGAGGGAGATGAGAACTCCACTCCTGACAGCAGCCTGCTCAGACTCACCACCAGCATGCTGAAGGTTAAGAGGCTAGAAGAGATCAGCTCCTGCCACAGCAGCAACCCCCTGGAGAAAGTGGCCTTCTTCCAGTGCATGGAAGAGGTGGAGAAGGTGAAATGCTTTCTGGAGGAGAATTCTAGTGAGCTGGATCTGCAAGCTGGAGACCATGAGGTAATCACGTTTGCCCTCATCTCATGGCTAGTGCTCTTTACGGGACCCCCTTCAAGTTCAGTGTTGTCACGTACGTGTAGAACCAAGGAAGCCTGAGAATAGACACATTTCCATTCCCCTTCTCTGAGGATGATGTGTAAACTCTACACTTGAGCTGGGTTGATAGATCAGAAGCCTTTGAATGTGCATTTTACCTGTAGTGGCTGAGAAACTTTGAAGTGAGTTTCTGGGGACTGGGAGTGTAGCTCAGTGGTAGAGGGTTTGCAGAGCATACCAGAGACCCTCGGTTCCATATCATCACCCCTCTCAACCAAATATACATGTACACTTACACACATACTTATGGAATACGCTTTGGAAACACACTTTAGAGAAGGATCATTTAAAATATGTGTTGGGGCTGAAAACTCAGAGAAGCACCCTGGGAGGACAACTGTGCAATTTCCAATTTCCCAAAGACCCTGAGCTCTGTGAGAGGTAGAGTTATTGACAGCAAAGTCCAGAGAAGGGGCAGCATTCCTTGCTGACAGCATGATGGTAGAACCCTGTGCTCACTCTGCTGAACAAGAGCTCTGAGCTCACACACAGAGTTGCCTAATCTGATCAAGGAGATGATAGGTATTATGAGAGTAAGTTGGTTAATATATCCAAAGCACGGTAAGCATTTATCCTGTATGTGTATGGGGGGGGGGGGCAGGGCGGTGATGTCAACAGTGGAAGGGAGAGTGGTCTGGCACTGCCACCACAATACTGAGAAGACCCCCTCACTCTCACCCACCCCCCACGCCTTGCCAGGGACCTCCACTCAAGTAAAGGCATATCCTTGACTATATTGTAGAAAAGAATTTCAAGATGATTAGGGAGAAACAAAGTTGGCAACTTTATTAAATAAGTGAAAAGAGCTAGTATGTGTGTGGGCATCGGTGTGTGTGTGTGTGTGTGTGTGTGTGTGTGTGAGAGAGAGAGGGGGGAGGGAGACAGTACATTTCAAGACATGGGTGTCCATGCACAATGTCCTCCTATATGAGTCTGTGGATTTCTAAGTTACATTGTTCAAAAGGCGTGGGCTACACAGAGGGCTGAGTGTGTAAAGGTGCTGACGATGCAAGCCTGGTGGCCTAAGTTAGAATCCAGGAACCCACAAGAAGGTGGACGGAGGAACTGAGTCCACAGAACTGTCTTCTAACCCCCACACACGTGTGGTCGCACATGAGCTGTACCCCATCTCTCTCACACACATAATAAATAGAAGAAACTTAAAGTATTAATTTACAACAGGTTTAAAGATTAAGCAAAATTTAAAAGTTAAGTAAAAATTATAGTGGCTAGAGAGACGGCTCCATGGCTAAGAGCACATACTGACTTTGAAAAGGTCATGAATTTGGTTCTCAGCCCCCATAAGAGATAGCTCACAACAGTCTGTGACTCCAGCTCCAGGGGACCAGACACCTCCGGCCTCCATAGACACAGCACTCCAGTGGACACACCCTCCACCTCAGACACATAATAAAAATTCTTAAAGAATTTCCTTTTGCAAATGAAATTTAAGGTTGTTTTACAATGTGTACTGTATAGATTTGGGGTGAGAGGAGTGCTAATGTGGTAAAACTCATGGTCCTAAACCCCTGGGCTCAAGCCATCCTCCTGCCACAGCCTCACAGATATCTGGAACTATCTAGGTGCATGCAACCATCCCACTACTTAGATCCAGAAGAAGAAATTGTCATAGGCAAAATATAAGTGAGATATGAAAGATACCTTTGCAAGGACCACTAACAGCATAAACAAATAAACAGAATTTATTTTCTCCTCATGAATTTCTGAAGGAAACAGAAAAACACTCATCTTTTATCACTTTGCACAACAGAAATCAGCTAATGGTTTATATGGATTTGATTGTCAAGTACACTTGTTCTCATAATTCTGTGATATAACTTTGTTGTTATTGTTGTTTGGAATTTTTTTTTTTGAGAGAGAGAGGGCCTTGTGTAGCCCAGGCAGTCTTTGAACTCCATGTGTAAGCTTAGGATGACCTTGAATTTCTGATCTTCCTGACTCTACCTTCTAAGTATTAAGATTACAGGTGTGTGCCACTGTGCCAAGGTTATGTGATAAAAATTTTAATTAACTGCCTTTAAAGTGTGAGGTAATGGTGAGTTGGACTATAAGCTTTCTTAGGAAGAATTACTTTTATGATTACCAACTGTTTTAGAAAGTTCCAAACCTAATTTGGAAGTTATATATTTTGGAGTTTGCGGGGGAAAGATTGAGTCTGCAGAGACCCTAAAGGAAGTAGGCAAACACTTTGTAGCAGGGCCTTTCTGGCTTCCATGCTACAGTTGACACCATCGAAGGTAGAAACCAGTGACAAGGAGTGCCGTATGTCCCATTCAGTTTTTTATTTATAAATAGAGAGGCCCAGGGATGTCATCAGTCAGGACCCGTGTCCATCTCTGGCCCTGTGGAGAATGGACAGGTACAGGTGTCAGTGGCTCAGAGCTCTTTCTATGGTGGTCAAAGCCCAACCTGTGGTGGCAGCACAGCCAGGAGGACCGGCAGCTGCCAGGTAGAGTGACCACCTCAGCAACTCGGGTGTGTGGACACAGCTGGGCTGCCATGGCTCTCTCCATCTTCTGCAGGGCTGCAGCAGACCTTTACTGCGTCACTCTTTTCTCTCCCGGGACCATTAAAAAGACCTGTCCACTTTCTCACTTGACTCTCGTCTCCCCCTTCCCATTCTCTTTCTGAGAAGATTAGGGCCGCTAATGGTAGAAACATTTGCTAGCTGCACTGAAAGGCAATTTTCACTGGATTTCAGACACTCTGGGGACACAGCTTTGTTCTAGAAGCTTGGAATACAGTTTCTAAAAGCAACTTTATCTGCTCTCAGTCCCAAGAGCAGAAAAACTGTATATAAATTTAACAGCCTGTATTTGTTAAAATAGTTCAGTGAAACTTGGATGCTTTTTTCTTTTCCGGCTCTTAAGCGGGATTTTTCTATTTCATTTGTTTTCCCTGCACTGAGTTTATTTTAAACTATCCTTTTCTTCCTCTAGTTTTTTTTAGGTGGATTGTTAAATACTTCATATTCTACTCCTCTGTGAAACATTTACTTTATTTTATAATTTTAGCTTTGTTCCTTTAATTTTTCTTCATTTTCCATTTGGTTGTTTTTCTAATGTCCTTCTCCCTTAAATAATACTGTGGATTTTAAAAGGTTTATGACTTAAAGGGGCAATTCATGGGCTTGCTTTTATGTTCTCTTCTTTTCCATGCCATATATCAAAATTAAAGCCTTTGAAGGGTGGCATAGGCCTCTCCCCAAGCAAGGAGCTGGCAATAGATAGGAAGTGACAGTCACCTGTCCTAAGAATAAGGCCATAGCTCAACTTCTCTTCCCCCTGCAGATGTTTTTCCTCTTCTTCCTTTACACCACACTTATAAGCTCTCCAATTCTTCAGCTCAGTCTCAACCTCCACTGGACCTTAAATCTGTGCCATCACCAACACCCTGTAGTCATCACTTCTGGGTCTTCTCCAACCTGAATCCCCACCAGCACGATTATCTTACCTGCAAGATTTCACACAGGTCAAGGACTCTCCTCTACTCTCTAAAATGCTCAGTACGAAGCCTAGATTTTTTTTTTTGTTGTTTTGTTTTTCGAGACAGGGTTTCTCTGTGTAGCTTTGCGCCGTTCCTGGATCTTGCTCTGTAGACCAGGCTGGCCTCGAACTCACAAAGATCCGCCTGCCTCTGCCTCCCGAGTGCTGGGATTAAAGGCGTGCGCCACCACCGCCCGGCCGAAGCCTAGATTTTATATTTGCCCCTAGGCCATGTCCTTGTCCCAACCCTCCCATGAGGACATCTGCGACACTCTTTCAAAAGATTATGCATATATAGAAATCAAATAAATGGATGAATAAAATATGTTTTCAGCAGATAGCCACATACCACAATAAGCTAGATCTAAACTTGTCCAACGTATGCATTGAAATCAAACAGAACTTAGCAAAGAGTTGATCTGAGTGAGGAGTCTAATAGCCACCATGTTCATACTATGATGTTATAAATGCTAAATAGTTCTCACAACTATAATTGTAATTACTTTGATATAATTAAATGCAGAGTTTTAATTAATTTTTTATAGTCATACTTTTGGTGCTATGGACACGACCCAAGATTTCAAGGATATGCTGTACCCCCAACCAATACAAGGATATGCTGTACCCCCAACCCATACAAGGATATGCTGTGTCCCTGGTGACATAGTTCTACATTTTATACCCAAGATGATTTATGCTCATCTCCCTTGGTTTTCCCCGCCTTCCTGTGTGATCCTATTTCCTGTCATTTCCCCTGAAGGCTTGGTCCCAAGTATAAAAACTAAGGGGGATTAGAGTATGGATGGTCCTTTTACAAAAATATGTCTTTGTGGACCACTCCTCCAGAATTGTGCTTATAGGGCTGAGTCGAGGTGGATTACTTCTGAATCTACACTTATCATGATTTGTATGGAAAAGTCTTCTTTAGTAAGGTTTCAGAGCTGGGAATGTACTACAGTTGATGGAATGCTTCTTTAACATGCAAGAAACCTGAGTTTGAGCAATAGCACCACATAAACTGGGCATGATGATCCACTCTGTGCCTGTAATGCTAGCATTTGGGAGGTAGAGGCAGGAGGATCAGAAGCTGAAGATCATTCTGAGCTACATAGAAAGTTTGAGGCCAGTCTGGGATGCCTGTGACATTATCTCAAACACAAAAGATAAAAAACACAACAAAACAAAAACAAAAACTCGAAATACAATACTACCACCAACAGAAACAGGTTCAATGCTTCCCTGGTACCATCTAGAGGAGAGATTAGGATGGCCCAAATAGACACAGGGTCTCACGGTCCCTGGGATGTTTCAACGCCTCTCACAGACATTCAAAGACTGAACCAAACTATTTCTTAGCCGGATGGGCAAAAGACAAGAGAGGGTTGGGTAAAGCATGGGTGTCTCTATATTGATTGAGTTGGCTGTTTTAATAGCAGATGACATTTCCTGACAGCTGATGTGAAATTTTACCACCAGCCGTGTTCATAATGACTATTCTTAGATCTCAAAATAGCATAGTCAAGGATGAAGGTTTTTAATTTTTGAAGTTACATTCTTCCACTCCTTTTTTTTTTTTTTTTCGCTCTTTGCCCTGCAATGGCAAGAGAAATCTTCCTAGCTGGCATTGGCCCAGCAGAGGCAGCTGATACCAGTTACGACGACGCAGCTACTAGTCCTTGACCAGGGGACAAACACATGTGTGTCAGTATAAATTATTGCCAGCGATCTCTCTCAGTCCCTGCACCTGTCTCGGATCTGTCACAAAGAGCCATCATCTGTTTCCTTTTAAAGAAGCAGAGTATTAGTTGGTCGTGTAACCAGAGACGCCCAGTGTAGGACTGCACAAAAAAATCCCATTGCAGTCCACAATGCCCACTCCTCAGAGCAGAGCGGGGAGCACAGGGAACTTGGAAAGTGGTTTGCTAGATCGGGGCAGGGAAGGTGCCCACAAAGCCAGGGACTTCGCAGCTGCTCCCAGGCAATGGACTCCATACTTCAAAGAAAAGGCTTCTGGATTGTAGGTAGCGTGTGCCTTCTGTCGTCTTCAGTCTTCTGGCGCCTGTTCCGGTCAGTGGTGACATGGGGAGGCCCCAAGCAGGCCCCTGCCCTTGAGGATGCACAGGTAGTGAAATCCTTTGGAACGAGGGCAGATTCATTTTGCAATTCTCTTTGAACATCTCCAGCCCAGAAGCGGTGCTCACCAAAGGCAGTTGATCCATGCCTTGCTGGATCTTTGCCCAGGACTACTGTCTTAGGAGGGGCTGGGATAATAATAGTGACATGTGGCACCTTTCATCATTTCTAGCAATTGGGCCAACTTTCGGGGAATCTTGAAGCAGCTGTATCAGGAATTAATTTCAGTTGGTGATCTGTTTGGGGTAGGAGAGTTAAAAATAATGTTGGCATCACTTCATTTTTTTTTTTGTTCTTTTTATGTGTCATGGTTATAAAAGAAAAACATAGATTTGTCCTGTTCATAGGAAATCTGTTGTAGGCTCAGCAATGAAGGGTGCTGAGTACTTGAATTGTCTCCTCTCATGCTTTGAGCTGCTGCTGATATGGTTTTTCATCAAACACAGAAGCTGTTTCTACAATGGAATTTTGTGGGCAAAACACAGTTCTAGAAGAGAAGTAGTTCTCAGTCTGAAGAGTATAGTACTTTCTGAGAGGTGTTCATTTCCAGGAAAACAGCTTTCTCTGTGTGCTTTATTACTTTATTCATTATCATCTGCAAAGTCACTTTCAAACACTTCCGACAGTCTAGCAAACACTCCAGAAGACCCTGAGGGTCAGCACTCCGATATATCGGAAGGCAGGCTCCCAGCAGTGTTTCTCAGCACCTTTATCCTCCTCCAACACTCCCTTCCCCCATTGACCTCTTCCATGAAATGTTATTTCTTTTCCTTCCTCCATTTTTTTCTGAATGGCTAGAAAGAGGGCTCAGTTGGGGAAGTACTTGCATTGCAAGCGAGAGGGCATGAGTTTGACCCCAGAACCCATGTCGGGCACAGTGACCCATCTTGTAACCTTGATGCTGGATCTCAGTGCTTACTGGCCAGCCAGTCCAGCCTAATAAGTGAAGTCCAGGTCAGTAAGAGACCTTGTTTCAGAAGGAGGTAGGTGGTGTTCCTGAGAACAACATCTAAGCCCCCAACCCCCCAACACACACACACACACACACACTTACATAAAATTGTTTGTGTGCATACAGTACTAGGCATCAGTCTCAAAGCCTTGAAGTTCCCAGGTAAGTGTTGCTGGGCCACATTCCAGCCCTTCCCATGAAATTTATTTCTACAGATACCCTGTTTGATGTATATATCCTTGATGCATTATATGTATGCACATCCTGTGCATATGTAAAGAGTAAGATTTTCTTCATCTCTTCTCCCCAGAGAGCCAAAGCCCCACTCAGGTGCTCTTGCTGTACTGGCAATACGTGATTTACAGTTTAAAAAATTTCCAGGAGAGGTGGTTTGATAACGGTACATACATGCATGACTTACATCTTATCCTGTGAGAACCACAAGTTCTGGCTCTTGGTGGTATTCAGATGATACAGCTCTATGCTTCCCCAATGCCTGAGCCTTTCCTGGAGTCCTTGCTACATGGACACTTCTGTGATTATCAAGTTCATGTTCAAATGAACAGCCGAATCTTGGAATAATTTATTAAATTACTTTATCTATCTTAGTGGAGAACAAGGTAAAATTAGTGGGAGAAAAACAGCAACAGAAAAAAACCAAACCAAACAAACCTGAAGCATATAAAAACCCATGTTTAGGCTAGTCCTGACATCATGGTTGTCTATCTATTCAGACCCAGTCACTGGTACTCAAGTATTAATCATGTCTGGCTGTTTAATATATTTTTTATGGGAACTATCAGAAGGACTACATTTCTTTCATGAGAAATGCTATGAGAGATTTCAGCTTCTGTGTGGAAAGGAATGGTATTCACTGAAGCTCTGGGATGAGCACCACTGGTGTTTCTACCTCTGGTTTCTGACAATGAAAAGGTTAACAAGCATTTAGAAGTACCACATACATTCTTTTAAAGGTTCTTATAGCGTTTTAACTATAAAGAAAAGCTCATTTATGTCAGATTTACAACATAACTCTCATCTTTTTTGTCACTAATGATCATTTATAATGTTGACAACTAATTATCTTTGAAATTTGTCCAAGCACAACAGTTTAGAGATTAGCTTTCTCAGAGATGCCAGAGAATCCATTTGTAATGTTAATATGTTGTCTGCAGTCAAGAGGTAAAGGCTTTCTGATGCACTGTGTACAGATGCCTGCTCATGTAAAGTTCTATATGCCCTTGAATATACAGATGAGTAACCTTACTGTGTATGTTGTTTTGGTGTTTCTGAATAATCAAAATCACGATAATTTTATATAATTTCTGTTAGTTGTTTTAATATGAAGAAAATATCTTTATTTTCTCTCTTTCTACCAAAGTTAAAACAACAAAATTCAATATATATAATTGTTGCTAGTTATGTCTATGTTTCTAGGTAAGAGAATGCTTAACACATGTCTTAATGAAATTCCTAAATATAATTTACTGAACTGTGTTCCTATCCATTTCCTCAAACCATTATGGTCGTAAAATGTACATTTATCTATCAGCATTACCCAGATCTCCATTTTTCAGACTATCTTCATGACTTTCACTGTACAATTGACCCTCTGTATCCATGAATTACACATCTGTGGATTCAGCTAGCCATGGAGAAAACATTATGTCTGTACTGAACATCTGCAGACATTTTTCCTTATAATTATTCCCTAAATAATAGAGAATAGCAGCTAACAACATTCACACTGTGTTAAGTATTATAAGTAAGCCAGAGATGATTTAAAGTGTAGGAGAAGAGGTGCATGGTCATATGTAAACCTCATGCCATTTTATATAAAAGGCTGAAAGACTTGGGAGGGGTTCCAGGAACAGATCTCCCAAGCATACATGCCAAAAGATGTTCTTTCACGTTACTTTTATTTTTATTAATATGCCAACCCATTTAAGACATTTTTAGCAAAAGCAAAAATTGCAACAGTGTGCTAAGTATAGATTTTTCAAATGCACAGCAACACACACACAACATAAATTTTAAAATGATTTGTTAGTGCATGACCTCAGAGAACCTAGAAAGCTCTCACAACTAAGGTGGTCCCTGGGGCACCTGCAACAGGAACTCTTTCCAGATCTTTGCCCAGGGGCATTTATTCCTCATTTTCTGTCTAACATGTGGTAACAAAGTCCAAGGGAACCGAGGCAAGCAGGTAACAGAGAGTCTTCTTTCTAGAGAAAAGGGGAATTGATAGTAAGAGGCCTTTAGTATAGAACATTGATATTGGGGAAGTTTGCTTAGGGTTTTTATGTGGCTGCATGTCTAGTGTCCCCAAATTGCCACTCCTGAATTCCCATCAGAAAGCAGAGCCTGTAATCAGGGCTTACGTTTGGATCCTTAATTTGAGGATTGACTCCGAGGAATAGGCATGGAACCTCTGTGTATGAAATAGTGAGAGGAGGAAGCTCCAGCATGATGCTGACCGCTGTATGCAGGGCTCATAGTTTTGCACCCCTGTTGTAGGACCGCTGTATTCAGGGCTGATAGGTGCACCCCTGTTGTAGGACTGAAGGCCAGCTGGCTCTGGCTCTTTTGCTACGTTTAACAGGACCTATGGCATCTTCAGTTGCCTCTGGGTAAACATGATTCACCTGGTGTTCTCTCAGTGAACTCTAGGGAAGTGGCAAGCTGCAGTAACTTGGAGGGGGACAGAAAGAGACCCCATTTAGTTGCCTCAACAACAGCTGGAGCAAAAGGCAGACCAGACTGTGTAAAGAACAGAGGGAGGAGCACATCCAAATACACTGAAGTTTCAGAGTTTAGCCTCTGAGGTGTTGCAATCAAGACAGCGTTCTTTTGCTCACTTGGGGATTGAATTTTGTTGTTGTTACCAGCTCATTTTTGTTTTACCAGTTCCCTTCTTGCAGTGTTATGAGCTCATTTTTGGTATTGTTGGCTTATCTGAGGGAAAATTGCTCAATTTGCGATGAAAGTCATGAGGATAAGGCTTCATTGGAGACTGTGGTTGAGCATAAGGGAGACAGTGCATGGCTTTGGGTTCCAGGATTGCTTCTTGAGACTTGGGGAACAAAACTTATATATATATATATATGCAACCTAGTGGTGCACGCCTTTAATTCCATTACACAGGAGGCAGAGGCAGGCAGACCCGTGAGTTGGAGGCCAGCCCGAGTTACATGGTTAGACCCTGTCTCAAAATAAAAAGTTCATACTTTAAGCCCTCACAGGGTGGGCTTACCAGGTACACTGTTCACTGTTGCACAAAATCCCAGGATATCGGCATACCTCATCGATTCTTTCTGTTCGCATATGGTTTTGCACTTGATGCACACACAATGTTCACGAACATTGGGTCTTCCTGCACCAGGCTCACAAACAGTGGTAGAGGTACTTACCATTGCTCCCCACACCTCTCTGGGGTACTTGTTATGAGGAGGGAGTCAGCTCTCTGAACCTAGTCATTGGTGGAAGCCACTTTCTGGAAGCAGCCAAGTTTCAGTGGGAATCTTCGGTGGGCATCAGGGCCTCCCCTGCTCTGTCTCAGGTGCACACTAGTATTTCTGCACATAGCTGGGGTCAGTTAATCTGCTGCACTGGTTGGTTTTACCTGCCAGGGTGCCACAACATAGACTCACCTGGGAAGAGAATCTTTTTTTTTTTTTTTTTTTGGTTTTTCGAGACAGGGTTTCTCTGTGTAGCTTTGCGCCTTTCCTGGGACTCACTTGGTAGCCCAGGCTGGCCTCGAACTCACAGAGATCCGCCTGGCTCTGCCTCCCGAGTGCTGGGATTAAAGGCGTGCGCCACCACCGCCCGGCTTGCGCCACCACCGCCCGGCTTGGGAAGAGAATCTTAAAGAGGGATCATCTAGATCAGATTGGCCTGTGGCCCTGTCTTTAGGGGGTTATCTTGACTGTTGATTGCATATGAGAGGGACCCTAGACTGTGTAAGAGTGAAGAGCACTAGCTGAGAATAAGCAGCAACCAAGCACACACTTATTTTCTATTCATTCTTGACTGCCAACGTGATGTGACTAGCTGCTCGGGTTCTTGCCTTGCCTTCCCCCACGACAGATGTAACCTGGGATTGTCAACAGGATAATCCCCTCCCTCCCCTGTGTTGCTTTTTGTTAGTGTATTTGTCTCATCAATGGAAATGAAGGATGGCTGACCACTGTCCACATGCAGTCAGAGGTGAACTCAGAGTGGCCTCTCAAAACCAGCGCCGAGGATTGCCTTGAGGACAGAGGCAGTTTCCAGTCCGAACCACTCCAGGGACATTCTTCATGTTCTTTGAATAGCAGTGTGTGCCTGTCCCTTTCTGTCATACCGGCATACTCTTTGGGTAAAATAAAGGAGCATGCACATGTGAAGATGCTTTGTGAAATGTGAAGGCTGTCACTGTTACTATTTCCAGTGCATTGCTTTCTTAACATCTGGGCCTCAGACCCTTATGTCTTTGTACTGGCTGGCTTTGTGTGCCAACTTGATACAAGCTAGAGTCATCAGAGAGGAAGGAGCTTCAGATGAGGAAATGCTTCCACAGGATCCAGCTGTAAGGCATTTTCTCAGCTAGTGATCAATGGGGGAGGGCCCAGCCCATTGTGGGTGGGGCCAACCCTGCACTGATGGTTTTGGGTTCTACAAGAAATCAGGCTGAGCAAGCCATGGGAAGCAAGCCAGTAAGTAGCACCCCTCCTTGGTCTCTGCATCAGCTCTTGTCTCCAGGATCCTGTCCTGTTTGAGTTCCTGTCCTGACTTCCTTCAGTGATAAGCTGTGATGTGGAAGTGTAAGCCAAAAAAAAATGCTTTCTTCCCCAGCTTGCTTTTTGGTCGTGGTGTTTTGTTGCAGCAAAAAAAAACCCTAAGACAGTCTTCTTAACACATGGAGCTGGCCTTAAGCATGGAGACAGCCTCTGTATGTATCTGTCTCCTAGTATTTATTTTAATAATTCTCTCAACCTTGTCTACTGTTTTTCAGAGAGAAAAGTCACTTGATTTATGAGTCCATTTTATGGAATTAAGATGATATATGCTTTTTAAAATACATTCATAAATCTTCAGTATTAGTCCCTGGCTTGTGGCTTCACCTAGTTGGAGGTTCTGCTGCTTGTGGATTATGGTGGCGTTTTTTGGTAATTTTTTTTTTTGGTATGTGTTGTTGCAGACACCCTAGAGCACTGTACTGTGGTTGTGACTCAAAGATTGGAACTTGGGATAGAGCTCTATGGTCAAACACGTGCCTAGGATGCACAAGGCTTTCGATTCGACTTTTGACAGACACACACACACACACACACACACACACACACACACACACACACACACACAGAGAGAGAGAGAGAGAGAGAGAGAGAGAGAGACACTTAAAGCATAGATTCTTGGAGGCCAGCTTGTCCAAATCTTTGAAAGGAGGGTTCAACAAATGGACTTGTCCATGATTCCTGACAACGAGGGAGGACTCTTCTGAATATCAGGGTTCTCTCCAGGCTGATCTTCTGTACTGCCACAGCCAGCATTTTTTTTTTTTTTCAGAATTCTTGTCTCTGTTAGGGTCCCCCCGCCACCGCTGCCTCTCTGGTTGCCTTCCACATTGGATCTACAGATCAACATCTTCCTCAGTTCCTGGAGGCCCTCCTCCAGCTGGTAAACCACCAGCCAGGCCCTGGCTCTAGCTCTTCACTGAGTGTCACTGGTGCTTAATTTCCAAGGGTCCCAGCACCACACCCATTCTCTGAATGCCTCAGCATGGGAGCTAGAAGCTTAAACAGCAGGGGGTGAGTCCAGAGACTCCTGCTATAACAGGTGTGGGGTTAATGATCTTGTCAGTGGCCCAGGCAGGCATCAGGAAATTCTAAAAAAGGAAATAACTAGGCTAGAAGCCAGTAGTTAGTGCACTCACATTCTGACTTGTCTGTTACCTTCTAGTATTTGTATTCCACACATGCACAAGCTAGGCCTATTCTTACCTTTCCTATGTAGCTTAATGCTCATATTAATGAAATTAGGATAAGGGGTAGGCATAAAAATGAAATATTAATGTAAACCTTTAATTCACAAATGTATCTAATCCACCCATACCAGAGTCTAAGTATTCATTTAAATCATTACGTATAGATTTTAAATTAATTAAAAAGCAAGTCTTACCAAGCTAAAATGGTACCGTGTCGGCTATGCTTAGATGCCAATAAAAGTTGTTAAACACATGAAAAATCCATGAAACTCACTGACCAAAGCAATTTCATTTGTTCATGGGCACTGATCATCTCAAAAAGAGACAGAAGCTGGCAAAACAAGACAGTTCCTTTAAGTGTTTAACAAGACTAGATTCCGTTTGTGCATTCTTTTCCTTTTAGTAGAGATGTTTGGTTAGGGGTCCCATTGAGATGACTTGACAGGCCTTAGTATTTAGAAACATAAGAACTGATGGCAGTAGGTCTCATTTGGTTCTGAGGTTTCTAGAACAAGCCGATTACACTAATACATTATCCCTCCTCAGGGCTGGGGATGCAACCAGCCCATGGTGGCTCACACTCTGTGCACAGGTGCTGCACCCCACTCCAATTTTATGTTGTTAGGGTTGTGTTTGCTGATTACCTACTTAGGATCAGTGCCTTTAACCTGGATGTAGTTCTTTATTTACCCAGGCATTTTATTGTAAACAGTCCTCTTCGCTGTGTGTCTGCTTGTTCTAAGGACTTTATAAATAGGGTGTAGCTCAGGGCCTTGCCTAGCACTGTAAAGCCTTGGGCTCAGTCTCTAGTAATGTAACAGCAAAACCTCTGTGACAACCTGAGGAGACATGTCCGTCCCTGACCTGTCACTAGCGTTGATGCTGCATGTTCCAGGCACTGTGCTAAAGACTTCCCACACAGTGTGCGGTACCTGTCACAGTAGCCCCATGAAGCTCTTTGTCTACAGGCAAATAAGTTAAGACTTACTGGGACTAGGAGCTTGACCAAAGTGATATAGCTGCATGCACACTATGGTCTTTCTTTCTGAACAGATTCATTTGCTCAACATTTAAAACCAGCACATAGGCTTAATTGCAGAAATTTTTACTAGCGTTTCTTTAAAAATGTAATTCGCTCCTTAGAGAAGTTTTGGGTCCTGAGCAAAACCAAGAGAAAGCTAGAGTTATGCATACATAATACATCTCCCATAGTTACAGAGCTATGCATACATAGTCCATCTCTCCCACAACACAGACCTATGAGCAACTCTTCTAGAGTAACAGTGCTTTTGTTCTAAAAAACAAACCTTCACCGATACTCTATACTTGATACTGAGGCTCATCTCTAGTGTTGTACAGTCTGTGGGTTTGAACAAATGTAAAATTTCAGGTATATACCATTATAGTAATTTTTTTTTTTTTTTTGGTTTTTCGAGACAGGGTTTCTCTGTTTAGCTTTGCGCCTTTCCTGGGACTCACTTGGTAGCCCAGGCTGGCCTCGAACTCACAGAGATCCGCCTGGCTCTGCCTCCCGAGTGCTGGGATTAAAGGCGTGCTCCACCACCGCCCAGCCCATTATAGTAATTTAATTAAAACAAAAAGACGTTAAGTATTTGTAGACAGACAGAATTTTCTAAATCCTCATATGAGCTGAAGTATTTTTCCAATTTAATGACTGTTTCAACTGTTTGCTTTTCAAATACAAATATAAGGAGCAGGTAGATTTTAAATGTCCACGTTGCCAACCAGCAAACCCAGGGTCTTGTTCACAAATGTAAGGTAACAGCGACCTCCAGTGGGCAAAAGTTGGAAAGGCTAGTGTGGGTATAAGAACCTTTCAGGCTTTTTGGGTTTTCCTGGCGCTGAGAATGGAACCCAGGGACTTCTGCATGCTTGGCAAGTGCTTTACCACTGTGCTGCACTCCAGGACAGGGTATCTCTGCAGTTGTTCAAACCAATGCTAGCACTTTCTCAACCCTGCTTGAGAAAACACGCAGAATCCTGGATCTGATTTGTTTAAGTATGCATAGTAAGGTTAAATTATAACCTAATACCACCAGCTCTTTAATACTCTATTGTTTTGTAAATAGCTCCTATGAATTCAGTACTTTGTCAACCCAACATAAGTCTTGACTGTCAGATGCAACTGACATTTCACCAGATCCAGCTTTAGGAAGGCAGGTCGTCCCAGAATATTCTACTTCTCTTTTTATAGCACGGCTTGATGTTTTCTCTTTGCAGCCTTGCCTGTTTGTATTTCACTTACCATAGTTGCAGGATGAGACATTTTCACTTTGCAATACAGACTGACAGATGTGTGACCACATATTTGAATTTCATTTGGCCTCTTGCTACCTCTGTGACACTAAGCATGTTCTGTAGACCCTTTCAGTGACCTTCAATGCCTGAGAGGAATACTACTGGCCTCACAGAGTCATTGCCTAGTGCAGTTTACACAGAGATTGGCACAGAGAACACAAGCAGCTCAGTAAAGGAAACAATGCACTTCCTTGTGTGTAGACTGGACATAGGACCCCACACAAGCCCTCCTCTCTACCACTTAGCTCTGCCCTGGGCCCAGCTTTCATTACCAGGAGCCACCAGGCCATTCCTCAACTGGGTGCGTCTTCTCTGGGTCCTGTTCTCTTTCCTGCTCAGAGCCCCACATTTACTTTCCGGGAAGACATTGCTCCTTTCATGTATTTTCACGTGTCACTGTTTTCTGTGGATGGAGGTTTCCGTGTTCCTGAGGCATCTAGACTATGATCTTTAGACATTTTGATTACTACACTTTCATGCTTGGCTTTTCTCATCCCCACCATCACACCCTATCAGACATCAGTACAGGATGTGATTTATTAAAATATGCCTTACATTTTTTTCATCCCTACTGGAGTGATGACAAAGTGAGTTATTTTGCCCCACCATCATGTAAGGATGTATACAGAAGAGTTGCCATCAGACACCATGAAGAGGGAAAAAGGAGTTCCAACAGGAATGAACAGGTCCGCAGTACCAAGATCATATACATGTGAATATGCAAATACTGTGTGATGGGATCCTGCTGTCTGATTGCATAAGAATCAAGCAACACGGGCTCCACAGACTTGAGGCGAGGCAGAGGCCATTGTTTTACTGGCTACACACTACTAAATATCCCTTCGGAGTCAGGAAGTGCACACCTAGGTCAAATCTGGAGCAGATTGTTTATAGAAATCGTCAGCTCTGAAATTTTGACAGTTAGTATTGTCAGCCTAACAAAAGGAACAGAAGAGATTCTTCTGGTGTCCAGAATCTTGTCTTTTCAAGTGATGCAGAGCTGTACCCAACGTGAACCTAGCTGGCAGATGCAGAAAACGCTCCATTCTCCACTCTCTGCTCTTTGTTCCCTGAGAACTGTCGTGAGTCTCCAGCTCAGGAGCCCAGTTACTGACAGGGCATTGTATTCTAATGAAATTTTCTGGGAATAAATTGAAGACTGGAAAGTCAACAGCCATAGCTCTTAATTTGGTCAAGCATGTCCAATGGATTATTAAATCTCAGCCTTGCCTCGTGTTCTGTGAAGTCTGCACTGTTCGATTCTTACATATCAAATGATAGGATCCCACCACACAGCATTCACTTCTTGCTTTTGGTTTTATAAAGACACATTCACATGAACGGAATTAGTTCTAGTTCAACATTTTATTCATGCTGACTGCTATTACAGTCCATAAAATAAAGATTTATAGATAAAACTCATTAAAGCTTATTTTCAATTATTCTACTTCAATATTGTTTCCCAACTCATAATTAAGAGCTTAGGGAGCTGTAAGATGGATGTGGGGGTTCATTTCTTGATTCTGGCATCCTTTGTACCCAAATTTATACCCCTGGGGTCTGTCTGCTCGATAGCTGTATGATATTACTCATTCAGTTTTTCTTTGTCTCAGTTCTTGTGACATCACATTGGTGAAATAATGTCAACTTTGTCAAATTATTTGGGGGAAGAATTCCATAAGCCAGTGGCTTGGTTCCTGGTACAGAGATGAAACCTCCACATTGACCCCTGTTCCCGCTGCCTGGTTATACTCCACACCTTTGGTCACTTTCTCCCCTTGAGACAGCTTCGGAAATCCTTGAAGACCAGATTCAAATCTCATCACAGTTCTAATCAACTTGAGTCATGTCACCTTTCATATACACTGCTTTAGTACCCCATGCCAGGTGTGTGGCTACTTTGGGTGTCCTTTATGGCCATTATTGTGTTGCAGGTAAACTCTTCCATGCCCAGAAAGCTAGAGCTCTCTCTCCCCATGGGGATTATTCCCTATTTGTTTATTTTTGTAGCATATCCTTCGATGATATAAGTTCATTTGCATTTGTGTACTGTTTATAGCATTTAGGTTTAATTTCCTTTTTCAAGTTTTAGAAGTGAAGGTGATTGATACCCTTACTCAAATATTTAGACAAAGTAATGAGTATGGTCAGTCAGGATATTTGAAAAACTTTGGGTTTGCCTATTTTTTCCTCCAAGATCTTCAAAGAGGATACACTGGAGTGAATTTTAACATGGTCAGTGTGACCTGACACACCCTAACTATCAATATCAGCAATAAGAAAGACATCTGTTGTTCCAGGTGTCTTCTGTCCCTGCTGAAAAAGAAGGCAATCTATTTCTCCTCAGTCAAAATGTGTTAACTTTTACTCTGCAGTGGTATGAACACATTGGAAATTGTTTCTAACAACAGCAGTAAGGCATTGCCCAGGTTCTGGTGTCCCTTTTAGACTCAATCTAGAAAGATTAAGCCAACTTAAATTGTTTTATAGGTTCTACTCTGGCAGTTATTATTTTATGGTGATGCAAAAATGGCCATTCACCACATACATTTCTCATTTCTCAACCCCCCATGCCTGCCAGCCAGTGTTGGTGTGACCAGGGGACTTGTTCCAGATAGAAGCTCTCAGGCCCACCCTATGTGCTCTTACCTAGGTGAATGTTAGTGTTCGAAAAGCACCAGAACTTTAATTACTTCCTGCAATTGAAAATGAGAGATTAAGTTTTTTCCCATGAAAAAATGAAATGTGATACTAGTAAAGTTGTGCATATATGCTTATTCTTATCTAGGTAATAGATGCATGTATATTCACATTTATATATCCACATACGTATATTAAGTATATGTATTTATAGTGGTGTGTGTGTGTGTGTGTGTGTGTGTGTGTGTGTGTGTGTGTGTGTGTGTAGTGTGCTCCCAAGCCTCTCTCAGGCTAGTCCTTGAGAACTAGGCAATATCCTTTCTTGAACATTTTAAGAGCATATTTTCCTTGATAAAATAAATATGTCTATTAATAGTTGTTTCCATTAGATTTCCCAGGCAGACAAAACACAGAACTTGTCCCTCAGCCAGTCAGATAAGCTGGGGTGAGGGGACATGTGAATGGCAGCACACTCTGCCTTCCCTGGAAGGGTCACATTCATCCCCAGGGAGGTGGTCTGGACATCAAGTCCTTTACCCATTTGAAAAGAGGCGATTGTGTGACAGGACACCAAGGGACTGTGCATCATGGAAATTCCTTGGTCTGCCCTTGTCAGCAAGGCAGCAGGTGGTTTAATTGAAAGCCATGTGTGTGCTGGGTGGAAGAACAGGCTGTGAGAGTCTCTGTTGTCATCGAGTCACTCCTGCCAGGTGCTCGCTGGCAGGCTTTGTGAACCTAAGTGCCTGTGTCAGGGAGCTGTGGGATCTCGCTGCATTCTGTCAAGGCTAAAGTTAGGTTCACAGTTCCTAGGGTCACATGGAAAGGTCAATAGGGTCTGGAGCTTAACGGCTCCATCTGGGCTTTGCTACTTTGTTAGATCAGCACCTTGACTTCTAGTGCATTATGAGACACCCTGATGTTTGTTACGTGTTAGGGAGAAGAGCCACTGGAAATAAGCATCCCTTGGGGACTCCTAGGCACCACAAGAATCCTTCAGCAGAAACTGCTAGAGTGGGACTTGGGAGTCCATATCTTTAATAACCCCAAGGTTCTAATGAAGAGCGTTGTTAGCACTCTTCTTGGTCAGTCATTGGCTCACTATCCAGATTCTGCTCTTTTTCCCTTTATGCTTGTGGCTGGCAACTAAAAAGATATTATGTGACTTCTGGGGATTTGTGAGGCTATAAAAACCATTAAATTTTAAAATATTGACCTCTTTCTGGTCTGACTACTCATTAACCCTGCCTCCTTTTATTGAGTTAGTCTTTTGGCTACTTAGGTGTCTTTGCAGAGTGAAGCTGAGAATGAACGTACCTTAGATGGCTTGAGGAAATGCTATAGGCCTATGAGCTGATTGGGTTCTTCTTCCTTCTGCTGCTTGCTTGGTTTCTGTGGTCTTTGTTTACAGGGGCTGTGACATGGGCACCTGCGGGGACTGGAGTTTTCACACATTAACATTTCCTTTTTCTGGTTTGGTGCTGGACATGGAATTCAGGACCTCACCAAGCCACATTGCAGCCCATGTCTCCCACCTGTGTGTGAGTTACATCAACACTGGAATAAGAGACATCCGTGGGATTAAGAGTTGGGTTAAGGCTGGTCCAGTCCCCTCCTCCCTTCACCCAGACTGAGCAAAGTGTCCCAGCATAGGCCCTAGGTTCCAAAAAGCCAGCTCATGCACTAAGGACAGGTCCTGGTCCCACTGCCTGGGGGACTCCCAAACAGTTCAAGCTAATCGACTGTCTCACTTATCCAGAGGACCTGATCCAGTTGGGGGCTCCTCAGTTATTGGTTCATAGTTCATGTGTTTCCACTAGTTTGGCTATTTGTCCCTGTGCTTTTTCCAATCATGGTCTCAACATCTCTCGCTCATACAATCCCTCCTCTCTCTCTTTCTGATTGGACTCCTGGAGCTCCACCTGGGCCCTGGCCATGGATCTCTGCATCCGCTTCCATCAGTCATTGGATGAGAGTTCTATCAAGACAGTGAGGGTGTTCGGCCATCCGATCATCAGAGTAGGTCAGTTAGGGCTTTCTCTCAACCATTGCCACTAGTCTATAGTGGAGGTATCTTTGTGGATTTCTGGGGATTTCTCTAGCACTTTGCTTCTTCCTATTCCCATGGGGTCTTCATTTATCATGGTATCTCTTTCCTTGTTCTCCCTCTCTGTTCTTGATCCAGCTGGGATCTCCCGTTCCCCTAAGCTCTCTTTGCCCTGACCCTTGCCCTTCATTACCCCCCACCCCACGTCCAGTTTGCTCATGTAGATCTCATCCATTTCTTTGTCATTGGGTGATCCCTGTGTCTTTCTTAGGGTCCTCTTTACTAGGTAGCCTCCCTGGAGTTGTGAGTAGCAGTCTAGTCATCCTTTGTTTTACATCTAGTATCGACCAGGCTGAGCTGAATCCCCAGGGGAGTCCTTGCCCTGGAGGAGGTGGGAATGGGGGGTGGATTAGGGGGAGGGGAGGGAGGGGGAGGAGGGAGCACAGGGGAATCCATGGCTGATATGTAAAGTTAAATTAATTTTAAAATTAAAAAAAAAAGAATTCGAAGAAGATATCAGAAAATGGAAAGACCTCTCATGCTCATGAATCAATAGGATTAATATAGTAAAAAAAAAATTTAAAAAAAGCAAAAAAAAAAAAGATTTGGGTTAACTCATTGCCTATTGAATGAGATAGCTTTCTTTAACAGAAGGCTAGCTTCTTCTGAGGTTTGGTATAAGGGAATTAACAGGTAGTTGAGGTAGCAAATGTGATAAGTGCAATAAGTTAAAAATAATTCTGAAGAAGAATATAGGCTATGGTAGACTTGAACAAAGACTAGAAAATCCCTTTGCTCTGGGTGAAAGCAGGTAGAAGGCATCTTCCTGAACAATTCTGAAGCAGTACATCTTTCTGACATCTACTGAGGACCGACTAAAATCCAACTCCCCAGCATTAGCTTAAATTGCATCTGAAAATAGACTCCTAGAGCAGACAGGGACAGAGGTCAAGGAAGGCTTCGTGTCTGGGAGGAAGAGCCAAGACTGGGTGGAGGGAAGCCCAAACTTTATGCAACATGGGTCACTCCCAGGAGAACTGAGGCACCAGCCCAGTCCCTTTGGCCTTTCTTGCAAGACACTCTAGACTTTCAGTTTTAGCGTTAGTAGAAGATTGCAGTCTCCTGAGATGTTGACCTGACACTTTCCTGGACCCATCAGCTTGGCAGGCCTCAAGTCTCGCTTAGCACACGCAGCGTAGCATTGCATTCCTAGTGTCGTTTGAGAACTGGCTGATGAATTCTGTGAAGATCAGGCTCTTCTTGGGCAGGCCCTGTGTTTGTATGTGGGGTCCAGGTTTCAGCTTCTGTAAGCTAAAACACGAAGATCTATTCCACTCTGCATAAGCTGATTCAGAAGGCTTCATTAAGTGCTTCCTGTATACCCAGATATTCACAATGATCTTAGAGGAGGCCAAAGTAACAGGATTTCCTGTGCCTACCATGACTAGCTATGGAACCAGCTTTCTGTGTAGATATAGAAGCACAAGTTAATGCTTTTGCTCTCATCTAGACTTCTGTGGAGGATAAACAGAAATTATGTGTAGAATGGTTAGCCCTGTGTCTCATATAAAGTCAGAACTCAGCAAATGCTAGCTAAAATAATTACTGATATTATTGTTAATGCTACTCTAGAAAGTTGTTATTTTGTTGAAGTTGAAAGGACTGATCATATAAATCAGGATGAAAACAAGACAGAAATTTGAGCATGTGTTTTGGATCCTGTACCCCTCTGGGTGTGTCCTGTAACCCTCCAAGTGTTCCTCCTGTACCCCTCTGGGTGTGTCCTGTAACCCTCTAAGTGTTCCTCCTGTACCCCTCTGGGTGTGTCCTGTAACCCTCCAAGTGTTCCTCCTGTACCCCTCTGGGTGTGTCCTGTAACCCTCCAAGTGTTCCTTCTGTACCCTTCTGGGTGTGTCCTGTAACCCTCCAAGTGTTTCTCCTGTACCCCTCTGGGTGTGTCCTGTAACCCTCCAAGTATTTCTCCTGTACCCCTCTGGGTGTGTCCTGTAACCCTCCAAGTGTTCCTCCTGTACCCTTCTGGGTGTGTCCTGTAACCCTCTAGGTATGTCCCACAGATGCAGTCAAACTGGCTGGGCCAGGCTGACTTCTGAGACTGCTAGGAGAATTTTTTGTGTTCACTTATGTATTTGTAAAGTGAAATGTCCTCACATCCTGTCAGCCTGAATGCCTGTTGACCTAACCACTATACTGTGGGACAACATTGTGACTGTCTGTTTTTTATTGATTACCTTCTTCTTGCTGCTACTTCATTTTCTTTACCAATAGTCTCAAAATGCCAACTTCAGAACCAACTCTACAGGTCCTTTGGAATAGAAGATAAATGGAGCATATGCTTTATTTAGAATGCCCCCCAACACTCTCTCTCACTCTCTCTCTCTCTCTCTCTCTCTCTCTCTCTCTCTCTCTCTCTCTCTCTCTCTCTCTCACACACACACACACACACACACACACACACACACACACACACACACACACTGATGTGTTGGCTGGGCATGGTGGTACAGGCCTTTAATCCCACACTCAGGAGGCAGAGGCAAGTGGATTGCTGTGATTTTGAGAACAGTCCGTCCTATATAGTGAGTTTCAAGGCAGTGAAGTTATGTAGAGGGATCCTGTTTCAACCCCTCACCTCTCCAAAAAACATATGTTAAAGGCTTATCACTGAGTTACTCCTGCTGGATGTTGAGTGGTGGTGGTGGTGGTGGTATGTGCAAGAGAGAGGAGGGAGGAGGGAAAGAGGGGAGATAGGGAGAGTAGGAGAGGGGGAAAGGGGAGAGAGAAAGAGAGCCTTATGGGAGGTAGTGGACCTTCAGGAGGTGGGCTTGGCACTATGGGAAGTGGTGGGTCTTTAGGAATGGGGCCCATTAGATAGCATTCAGGACATTAGAAACATATACTTCAAAGGTGTAGAGTAACCCTAGTTTCTTCCTATTTCTAGTTTTCACTTCTATGACCATTTTGCTCTGCCACACATTTTTACCATGGTATACTATGTCACCACAGACCCCAAAAGAACAGGACTGGTCTTGGAACCTTAAAAACTGTGATCTCACCTCAAACACTTCTCTTTATAAAAGTTGATTGTCTTGGGTATATATAGAAATGGAGAGCTAACACAGCATAGAAAGCTGGAGTCATAGGGAAGGACATAGATTTACTTCATGAGATTTTACTAGGAATGATGGATGGATAAATGAAGAGGTTGGATATACAGTGGTAAATAAAAGAACCAGCCTAACCAACCACACCCCACCCTGGTCAGGTGATAGAGAAGGTTGCCAAGGGTTAAGGTAAGAGCAGGAGCAGGAGAAGTCGACAGCAGGGGGATTTAACCTAACCTATAGGATTACAATGGCTTCCTGAGCAAGTGTAGTTTCAACTGGCTCTGAAGGATGGCCAGGTTAACCCAGTGTGGCCTAGAGGAGGTCCGCCATGAAGACTCAGTGGGGAGTTACAGAACATGGGGCAGAGAGTAGAGTGGTTGGGGACAGTCACAGCTAGGGCCAGAGGTTGTGGGCCTTTTCAGACCTGCCTTCCTGGAGTCTCCAGAGAGTGGGACACCAAGGTGACACAGTTTCCTTTCTTCAGGCATGGCCTGTAGCCTGTAATACTCTTCCCATATTTTGGTTACCGTTAAAAGTTAATTCTGGCAATCCCATAGCTCATTCCTGGGACCTCTTTGAAATAAAATTATACGTGGTGCCATTTCCCTTCCTTCTGAAATTCCTATTGCTATATTTTTAGTACATTTTGGGGGGAGTAAAAAGCATCACTTACTCCTAGTTTTCCATACAACTGCTCCTGATGACTACCTTCTTTTAAAGAGGTTTTCAAAGGTTCTGCAGCCTGAATTAACTTCTCTGTGAGAAAAGGTCTTTTGTGGTTTATAAATTTTAATGCAGGATACTAACTGCCAGGATATTCTTGGACCACAACCAGGGCTTTAAGCAGCCTCCTGTAGCAGCTGAAATGAGGCCAGCCTGACCTGCACCTGGACATAGGGTCCTTTCATCCTTCACGTTCAAAGTCAGGAGACCTCCTGGTCTCGACCTTCGGACATCAAGACTTTCCTTTTAAAATCCATTTCCTGGAAATAGGTCTTTGCTGTGCTGATGGATAATTTTTCACTTCATATTTTCTTAAGGTACATAAATTCTTCTTTTTCTTCTTGCAAATAAGTGAAAATAAGGTATGGGGATCCAGGGTCTTCTCCATATGAAACGGCATAAACCATTGCTAACCTGGATTTTTAAATTCTTCATTAGCAACAGGGGATTCCTACACTGCCCTATTCATTCCCTATTCCTCTTCAGACACTGAACTTATTATTTTGATTAAAAGTGCTGAGTAAGAGAATGTTGCTGAGAATTACCCTCTTAAGTGAATGCCTGAGCCTTTAACCACACAGGGACCTGTTCTGCTCCCATGGCTATTTAGAGGCCCTTAATCAATGTGGCAGTGAAGAAAAACAAGGTGTTTTGAGACTTAGTGCCTGCCTTGTGCTTTATGCATCCTCTTTCTTCCCCAATACCAGGAAATTCTCTTGGAATAGAGAGCCACTCCAAGCCAGCCAAGTGCATTTTTGCAAAATTTTAAAAGACGCTCCCTCCGGGGCTGTAGATTGACAAGGACATCCTTCTATGTGCACTGTAGACTCACATCTTGGCCAGCTGACATTCTCTTCTTTGGGCTTAGCCAAGGGAGCACAAGCTGGCTCATAGCAAATTTGACTCTCTGGAGAGCAGCTGTGTTCAGTGTGTGAACTGTGCACTACGGGTGGCCATCTCTCTGGACATATCCCCGGTGCTCGGCCTTAGCCCGCTGCTCATTGATTGCTGCTGAGCTGCTGATACTAGTCAGCAGGATGGATAGTGGGGTTTGGGTAAGACAGCTGCTTTCTGGGTGGAGGTGTGACGATCTCTTGAGCTCAGTGGTTCGGCTGGGGGGAAAAACAGCCTAAATGACCTTTTGTGGTTATATAAATGAAAAAAATCACAGAAGTCATTGCTTCTGAGATATATCCTAACAGTGTCCTCTGTGTTTGTCAAAAACTCCCCTCCCACTGATCTCGGTATGTAAATGCTAAAGAAAGCCCCTGAGAAGGAGCCTCCTAGAAAGAAATAAAATGTGACCATTACCTCCTCCAAAATGAGGGTAAGGCTTACATAAGCACATTTGAAGAACTGATTTCTATGTGAGCACAGATGGTAGACATTAACAGGAAGTGGGGACATCCTGGGGACCACTGCATTGCAAGTAGGAATAGCAGCCACCAGAGATTTCATTATTATCCTGGGCACTGGGGTTGCAAATACAAGGCAAAGGTACCCAAATGCCAATACTGATGGGTACAATTACTGTTCTTCAGCTTCTTTCTTTCAGCTTCTTGGTGTCAGACCTGAGTGGATTCAGTCCAAGTAAGACTGAGGTCTCAGGGAGTCGACTCGTTGGGAACAGAGCTAACAACTGCTTTGAAAAACAAGGGAAAGCACATGTGAAGCTGCGTGACTTCCATGTCAGGGAGAAAGAGGCCTACCAGGTGCCAAGGAATTTTTTTGGTTGCTATGGCAACCAGAACAGAAGTCCATTCTGTGGGCCCCCAACTGGTTCTTAGCCTGTGCCTCCCCTGGAGTACTCATGCCCAGGAAGCCAGCGGAGCAAGCAGGAAGAGAGAGGTCTCAGATAGGAAAGAATGCAGAGCTCCAGTGCAGCTGGCCTAAAACATGGGAGGGCAGATGGGCTTAGGCCACAGGGAACTGATTAAGGAACTTTCAACTTTCAAAGACCAGGCCTTACCAAAGTGTTTGATTTTGTTTCCAAGCTCTTTCTTTGGATAATAAATAAAGGATGAGTTAAATAAAAGATGTAAAGCTGACCCTCTGGAGGGGAACCAACCCCTTCCCATTCTGCAGAAAATAGCCAGGTTTCACTGCACTGCTATGACCACCATGAAAGGTACTCAAAAGCAAAGTGTACACTCAATACTCAAAAATACTCAAAAGCAAAGTGTACACTCAATACTCAAAAATACTCAAAAGCAAAGTGTACACTCAATACTCAAAAGCAAAGTATGCACTCAATACTCAAAAATACTCAAAAGCAAAGTGTACACCCAATACTCAAAAATACTCAAAAGCAAAGTATGCACTCAATACTCAAAAATACTCAAAAGCAAAGTGTACACTCAATACTCAAAAATACTCAAAAGCAGTGGGATTTGCTGCTTGAATGTTCACCCCCACCCAGCACTAGAGAAGGAACCCAGGGCCTTTAAGAGTTAGGCAAGTGCTTTACCATTGAACCACACTCCTCAGTTCTTGGAACGGTTGTTAAAAAAGATATAGCTCTCCTACTTAGCAGTGATATAGCTCTCCTACTTAGCACTGCCTGGCCTCAGCTACATTACTTAGCATTTCAAGTATATAATGTGGGGTGTGTGCTTGGCATGTATGAGGCAGAGGCAGACATTAAATAAGGACTGTTCGGATCAGAGCAAGCCGATCCTAATGATAGTTATTAATAGTGATCATAATGAGATAAGAACTAACCCTTTCAAAATACATCAAGCATTCCTGACCTAGGCAATAAAAGTCTATGATCTTCATGTTCAGATACAACTCTGGGTTCTTAAGTGTTCTGAAAGCTTAAATCACTGATATTGAAAAAAAGAATATTTATCCTTTCAGAATTTCATGCCATATTTTTAATCATATTCATTTTCCTTCCCCATTCTTCCCAGATTTTCTCCCACCTCCCTACCCACCAAACTTTAGATTCTCTTTCTCTCTCTAAAATATGGCATGCTTCATGAATTTGGGTGTCATCCCTGCATGTGGGCCACGCTAATCTTTTCTGTATGGTTTCAATTTTTCAATATGTGCTGCTGAAGGGAACAAAGGATCACTGGCTTTTCTTTTCTGGGAAAGAACACTGTGCCTGGAAGTTAGCTTCCATCTCTCTCATCTGGAGTATGGATGGGGCTCGGGACATGAGGGTCTCTAGTGTCTCTTGTTCTACAGTTGGCATCAGCCCTCCTGCCCACCATCTTCCTACTCTTCTCAACTTCCGAGAAGTTTGTGAAACTTTCCAGAGACTCCTGTGTTTCCGGAAGGCAGAATCTTAGAATGGTAGAGATTTCTCATGCTCAAAGCTGAGCAGTGGCTTGGTTTTGTTTTGGTAGGCAACAGTCTTTGAGTTTTACTTAATGGAGCCTGTTCTTTAAGACTCAGGAAGACAGACAACAGAAAGCAAGTCCCAGGTGCCCTTGGGTTCTGCCCTTGCTGCCAGCATCTCTGCTGTATGCACAGAGAGAGGCCTTTGCAAGGACCACCTTTTAGATCACATTCTAAGATGTCCACAATTTGAGTGCATTAGCTACCACAAAATGGGTCTTTCCTGCTGGGAGGTAATCATACCATGTGGAGGTATTTACTTGGTAATTTATTGAGCTAGAGTTGTTGGCTAAGTGTAGACAGAGCTGACAATCAGGGGGCTACTTTGGTTTGTGGTTCCTTTGAATCATTCCAACTTTTCTCTGTGCTTCCTCATCTTTGGTGAAAAACTAACAACTCTGGGCATGGCTTTTGTATTCTCTGCATTAGAGCAGTTTTCTCATGGGTGGAAAGGAGAGCACACCAGAGTTAAGCAAGATCTGGCTTTGTGCTAAATGCCGGCCTCCCTTCTAAAAACTCTTAAGACCATTTCTTGGAGAAATGGATATGGCTTTGTGTGCCCAGATCCCCTTCTCTCTTCTTACCCACTCCTCCTCCTCCTTCTCCTCTTCCTCCTCCTCCTTCTTCTTTTATTACATCTATCTAACCCAAATGAAATTGTGTCAACAAAGAGTCTCAATACTACTATTGGACTTTCATATGCAGGGCATTATTTCCTAAATATATCCAATGTGTGGACAAGGTTTTTTTTTTACAAGTATTCTGATGCTCCTGCCCATATGAGGCATTTGGTAGTATGTGCAGCTGAAAAAGCAATAAGTAAGCCAAGAGAAAGAGGTGGCACCCTGGGATAGCCTGCTTCTTGGGAGACGCCCTCAAATCAATGTTTTAAAGATAAGAGACCAGGAATGTTCACCTTGGTATATAAAAACAGACCTTCCAAATACTGAGATAATTATATCCCAGAGTAGGCTTCTGAAGTAAGAAGCCCATGGCTAGATAACCACCTGCTAGGCTTATCATAAAAGGTCAAATGCTCTATATACACATGGAGCTTCTGTACTATAGGATTATTGAAAACAGTAAATCCAAACAAAATTTGAATTCTAATGATATGCACTGCCAAACACATAAATTTATTTAAATATGCTCTGCCTATCAAGATTTAACTTAAAAGAGAAGTTCAACATCTTACTTACCTACAATGTACTTTCAGTAGAGTTTCAATATGCTTGAGTTTTGTGTTTCCTATGTTATTGGAATATGAGGCTCTCCCCATCTCATGTTCTTTATTACCAGTAAAACATTTGAAAATTTTCTCGTCATGTGGTGTGAGATTTGTATCCTGCTTAAAACACTAGACTTGGTAGGCTTCCACTATTAACTCCATCGTTACAGAATAGATTCCTCAAGATACCCAATAAATGATAAGCTTTGTAGTAGGTTCAAGTGTCTTGAGCTTTTGGGCAACAGATTGAAAAGAAAACAAGAAAGAAAGTCAAAGAATGGATTTCTTGGTGTGTAGCCAGATGTCACTATAGCTAATACTTGAGATAATCAACCTAGAGGAGGAAAAGGTTACCTGAGGGTCAGTTTTCGATGGCAGCCCATTGACTGAGCTGACTCAGTGCTTTTAGGCCCCTGGTAGAGTAGCAGCACATCATAGTAGAAGTGTATAGCAAACCAAATCATTCACCCTGTGGTCAATAAATAAAAGAGAGTGAGGAGGGATTGAGAGTCCCACACTCCCCTCTAGGACTTATCTCCCCATCCACCACCACCCATGTCTTCCCACTAGGTCCTCCCTCTTAAAGGCTCTACTGTTTCCCAGTGGTACCACCCTGGAAGCCAAGCCTTGAATATTTCATATCCCAACTCTAGTACATGTTCTTTTCTAAACAATTTCCCTCTGGCTTTAATTTACTCTTCATAGATCATATCCTAAGCATGGACTGACAAAAGACTTGTAACTACTTTTCTATATGAGCTAGGTCTTGATTTCTCCTTAGTGGGATCAAAATCAGAGGTGCCATTTTATAGCTCCTGTATCTTGGACCTTCTAGGGTTCCTGTCCCTGTCCAAATCAAGCCCCTATGGCTCCTTAGATTGGGGATGACTAAGCAGTTACAAGAATGTCCAGTATGTGGATAGTTCATCTGAGGTAGATACTGGGCAAAGAGAAATGTCACTTTTGGTTACAGGAAGAGGACAATGTTATGTTTAAAGTGCTCAGTCCACAAATCCAGTGTGAAGGGTGGCAGCAAATGATCACAGTAAGACTTCTATGAGTGTTAGAAGCCTAATGAAGGGCATCCCTCTAGCCAGAGATGACTGGAGACAAAATGATCCACAGCCTGGCCATCTCCCCCTAAGCTCTCAATGAATGTCAAAAGCCCAATTCTGAGTTTCTGAGGCTCTCCAACTAGATCATAAATGAAGAAGAAACATGGAACGACAAATACAGACCCAGTACTGCCATTAAGGACTGGAGAACCTTACGTGACCCAGGGCAAAGGATGTCACCTAGCTATTTTGAGAAACCTTTGCATCTTCCATATTTCTACACAGTTGATTGCTGGATTTCTTGAACAAATTTGTCTCAAATTACACCTGTAAAGCAAACTTTCTTCCATGTTTTGGGAGGATAGGAAACAGAAGGGATATGTTTCAAATCTTACTTAACCACTTTAGCAATTGTTAGCATTCACATAGCTTTTTAAAAATTAAGGAAAGGGCCTGGAGAGGTGACTCAGTGGTTAAGAGCATTTTTTTGTTCTTACAGAAGACCCAGGTTCAGTTCTCAGTACCCACACGGTAGCTCACAAACATTTGTTACTCTAGTTCCAAGAGGACCAATATTCTCTTCTGACCTCTGTGAGCCCCAGGCATGCATGTGGTATACATTCATATATGCAGACAAGACTTTTACATACATAAAATCTAAAATGAAATGAAAGAAGTGTAACTATAAGAAGCTTCTATTTTATTGAAGAAATGCTAATTATTGAGATTATATAGCAGTGAATGTCATACTAAACTTAGGAAAAGTCATTTATATAATATTCAGTGTTTAATATTGTTATGTATATCTATTTTTGATATAGTTATTATATAGTTATGTGATATGAAGATTCATATAATTCTAAATAGTTTTCATGAGAATAGCAATCCATATTCCTCTTCCCATTTCTTCTTCACCAAAGGTGAACATTTTCATTTAACTTACTCATTCTTTTGGTACTTGCCTTGTATATCCAAATAGTAAGTGTATGTTCTTTTTGATTTTCATACTTAAGTTTGTTTTTTTTTAAAAGACTTCTTTAAAAAAGGAAATAAGGATTATATCTCTCCCACCTTCCACCTACAACACACTCCTCATACACACAGCTTCTATCTCCACACACACACACACACACACACACACACACACACACACACACACACACACACTCTTACACTGTTCTTCTTAGTCCTGTTCTCCCAATAAAATTTTTTGTTAAATAGAGTTGCTCTGGAAAAATCCTACTCCTGACTGATAGCAAGGTGCAACATTATCATAACTTTACTCCTTTCTAAACTGTTTCCCCCACCCTGGAGTTATTGGTTGTCTTGATCTAAAACTTTTTTTGATTAGTAAAAAAGTATCATTATCTCAAAACTGAGCTATCCACTAATTATCTAAACCATTTCTACACACATTCAGTTGTATTAGATAGTCTACAAACATTATGTTCTTGGAGAAAATTCTCCAGATCAGTTCTGGTCAGTCTTGACTTTATTCCACTGTACCCAAAGCCCAGCTGGTATGGTAGGAGGCTGTCTGTCCTCCCCAATGGACAGACAGCCTCTGTTGTAATTTTTTTTTAACTTCTCATTTAAGTGGACTATAACTTCCACTTGTTTCCTGAGATATGATGGAGAGCTGTAAATTCTTTTGAGACCTGATGTTTCTGAGTGTCTTTTAACTTGGGTAATAGACTTATGAAGGTTCAATATAGAACTTAAGTTGCTTCTCAACCTTTTCTCTGTTCTGCTTAAGATTTAGCTTTCTTGGCAATGTTTAGTTCCAAAATTCCACTGGTGTTACCTCCTCTCTCGCCTCTTTTGACTACGTGTGTGTTTGCCATGCTCCAATCTCTTTACTGTGGTTTTACTGACATCTGAGGAAGCAGCAGAGCACAGTCTTCCCCCTCCCCCAACTCCACCTCCTCCTCCTCTCTTCTCTCCCTTCCTTCTTCCTCCTTGATATGCATTCCATGTACTAGCCTGTTTGTGTGAAGCTGGCTGGACTAGTTTCCCCTGTGTGGGTGGACATAACTCAAGAGTACTTGATAGAAAAGGTGAAGAGGTGAGTTTCATTGGGAGTCCTCCTGGTGTGGATGTACCATGTTATCAGCATTGAGACCTTACTATTCATTCCAAAGGGACCGAATACCTTTTAAACAACCCAAATCCCTAGTGTGAGGACTTCTGGCATCATTGTTAAATACCCAGGACAACTTCACATAGACATTGCTCCTTCACAGCTAGAGATAATGGACTCAGTTAAAGTTTATCTTTGTCTTATTTGACAAGAAGAAAATTTGGTTTTAAAAGAACCTTGTAGGTGTGGGTGTAGGTGTGGTTCAGTGATAGGACATGTTGTCTAATACAGGAAAGGCCTTGGACTCTATTCCCAGCATTGAAAACAAAACTAATGGACAAGTTTACAAACTGGCTACTAACACAGGTAAGAGAAAACCCTAGTGGTTATTACTGGAACCTATGTGGGTAGAAAAAACAACTAGTTCTTTCCATTACAAATGCTACCTGATGATGTGAACCTGATGTTTCACACACTGGACCCACAGTTTGGGAATTTTCAAATAGACTTCTCATCTATTTGAACTTGGAATTGTTTTGGCTTGTCCTTATGAAAATGGTGGCAAGACAAATTGTGACAGATCAGGTGTCAGTTATAACTAATAAACTACGAAGCACAGGCCGGATGATGCTGTGGATTCTCACAGCCAGTTAATACTGACTTATTAGCATGTCCATTCAGTATTTGGACAGAACGTTATTGTGTATTTGATTGCTTCAAACTGATTTTCCTGGGGCCTTGTCACTCCCTTCTGATTCCTTCAGGACTGTTAGGGAACATGGAGGCAAACTATGACTCTGCTTGCCAGGTCACAGTGTTGACGTTTGTTTTTCCCACATGCTGCCCATCGGTCTTCCTCCCTCCCTCCCTTTCCACTTCCTTCTCTTTCTCCTCTATCCTGGATAAAAATTCAGTGTGCTTTTTGTACGTGTGAAGCTGGCGGGAATGTTTTTCCCCATGTGTGGGTGGATGTAACTCAAGAATGTAGCCTGAGATTTAGCTGCACATCCTGCCCTTTGAAGAGACTTTCTGTGAAGAATGCTGGCGTTTCCTGGGAAGCCAAGAGACTTGCGCTCAGAGGCAGACCCTATTTTCGTACGGACTACTACAGCAGTCAGAGGGTGTCAGAAGGATGAAAGAACACCCTATTGTGATTCTAGAGACTGGCCTTGGAAAGTCGCTCAGAGATCAGAGAAGATTGGCTTTTCAGCTTATCAAAAGTTAAAATGACCAACCAGCGCTCCCCCCCGCCCCCCCTTCTTTATGTAAGAAGGAGAAACATTCACAGACTCCCCCTGCCCTTCTTGATGTAAGAAGGAGAAACATTCACAAACTCCCTCATAGTGGCATCTGTGCTTCTGTTATTTCTTGTTGAAGAAAGTAAAAACTTGGCAAATGGTTATTTTTATTCATTATTCTTTCAAGTAAATGTGATTCTTACTAACAACATAGGTGTAAGTGCCATGGAATGACCCAGTAATCAGACATTTAGTGTATCAGCTGTGGACTGTATGCATCTTCTAGCAGAGCCCTAACTATGGCAGATCACATATGTGAGATTTTGAGCCCTGTAACAAAGAATCCTGGTTAGAGAGTTTAGAGCCCAAATCTTTGACTCAATTCATATGGGTCCAGAGTAATTGCTGAGTTCCTGTTGCCGTACTGTTCTTCCTATAACTTGAAAACGATAAGTCAATACAAGAGCAGACAGTTCTCTGAGGGAGATTCACATTCAGTCATGCTTCTTTTATTAGCCTCCCTCTGTCTGCAGCAGAACCTGAAGGACATAGCTTCATAGATATCTGTGTGGACAGAAGATGGGAGGGAGAGAATTTGCACAGATTCCTAGCAGTCTTTGGCTTCTCTGATTGACAGACAATGCTGGCATGTGTCTAGGCTTGTGTGCATAGCAGAGTCTTAGTGTGTGAGACCACAGGACTCCTCACATCTACAACACTCCATGGCTCTGGGAGAAATCTTAGGGTATGGGGTTCAAGGTACTTCTCAAAGCAGGCAGTTGAAGATAGCAGTGAAGAACACTAAATGGGAAGTCAGATGTGGACCTGAGTCCCAGCTATTCATCAAGCAAGTTGCTGACTCCTCAGCAGCTATTTCCCCTAGGAGAAGAGAAATATACATTGAGTATTCCTTATCTGAAAAGCCAGGGATTGGACCTGTTTTATATTTTAAAATATTTGCATTTAATAATGCCATATCTTGGAGATGGGGCTGAAGTCTAATGAAATCCATGTATGTTATAGAGGCACCTTAAACACATACACTGACTGTCATCTTACACAGTGGTTTTAGTGTCATATGAGGCCGAGTGTGGTGTTTTTACTTGTAGTATTCTATAGCATTCCAGAAATTTCAAGTTTTGGATAACTTTGCAGGCTTATAGTAAAGTCTGTCTACTGTTTTTTGTTTTTTTTTTTTTTTTTTTAAATGCGAGTGTCTTAATTCAGAGTCTTAAACACATCCGTCCTAATCAATAAGACCTCCAAGTTGAGTAGTCCAAGACTGCAGTCTAACTTCCAATTTAGGAATGGGGACATACAACCTGCAAGATCCCCACCTCTCAATCTTACTGAGTAGCTACTTGGGGTGGCACAAGGTCTCAGGCCCTCTGTCAGCCACCAATACCCACAGCAGCTGTCAATTAGATTTCAGAGGTGTGAGGCAGCCTGTGCCCTGGAGGTCTGCTTGGGACTGGCCTTACAGTTCAGGGTTTTCACTTTTTATACTAGCTCATTTACAGATGTTTGATCAGGTGTGAATTTCTACCAAAAAGACTGTAAAAAAGAAATTTAACACGTGAGCCTGAAATGCCTTACGAAGGGTCAGACTTTACAGGAATTACCACTGGACTTTTAAAATCTGAACAAAGTTGTTTTCTTTTTCATTTCCTTGTGCTGCACTTGACAGGAAGGTTCAAAAGTTCACAGTGGCCACACTGGCTACTGTCACAGAGCCTCTTTGCTCCTCTTCCCTCCTTCTTCACCTTGCAGTTGCCCAGTGGTCTTGACCATCTATCTGACACTTCTTTCAGTTCCAAGCCTCGGGAATTAAGGACCGTGCAGAAGAGATTCCCTGCTCTTCCGCTGTGACACCTGTCTCTTACCATTGTAACATTAGAGGTCTGGAGAGCTTATCATGTGCTGACCCAGTTCTGAGTGCTTCCCATGTAGTCACCCATTAGGCAGTTATGAAAACCATAGCCTGCCTACGATTGTGTGCTAAGAAATAGTCAGGTCAGGATTTGAACCTAGGTTCTTAACCAACTACAGAGCACATATGGCAACCATTTTAATAAATGTGCCAGTTTCCCCCACAAAAGGTCCCATGCTGTAGCACAGGCTGGCATTGAACTCATGGTAATCCAGCCCCTCAAATGCTGGGATTACAGGTGTGCCCTACCACATCCACCAATTTTCAGCATCTTTCAGGACACAGTTCAGGCTATAGAGTTGCACTCACTGACCTCGGCTATCTCCAGACACCCACTGACCTCGGCTATCTCCAGACACCCACTGACCTCGGCTATCTCCAGACACCCACTGACCTCGGCTATCTCCAGACACCCACTGACCTCGGCTATCTCCAGACACCCACTAACCTCGGCTATCTCCAGACACCCACTGACACCAGCATCCCCGAACTCTTCTATCTTCACAGACTGAAAGTACATCCATTAAACACCTGTTACCTTCCTAGCCCTGGGAAAGTCTTACTATGTTCTCCATCCTGTGAATATATCTATTCCATGTTCTCCTGTAAGCACAATCATATACTCTTTATCCCTTTTTTGATTGATGGATTTGACTGAGAACAATGTTCTTCAGGTTTGTCTGTGTCGAAGCATGTTAGAATGTCCTTCCTTCCTTAATGCTGCTAAATATTGCATTGTAAGCACTTACCACATGCTGTTTACTCTTTCTTCTGTCCCTAGATGGTTGGGTTGGGTTCTACCTTTTGGCCGTTGTATGTGAGCAGTGTTGCTGTGGACACAGGTGTGCTCCTAGCCCCATGTGATGACCAGATTTATGTCAACTTTACTTGAGCTAGAGTCATTTTGGAAGAGGGGACCTTAAATGAGAAAATGTCTCTACCAGATCGGCCTCTGGGCAAGCCTGTGGTGCATATTTTGATTGATAATTGATGTGGGAGGGGCCAACTCATTGTGAGCAGTATCACTCCTGGGCTGGTTGCCCTGGGAGCTGTAAGAAGGCAAGCTGAGAAAGTCATAAGGAGAAAGCAAGCAAACAGCATTCTTCCATGACTTCTTCAGTTCATGCCTCCAGGTTCCTGCCCTGACTTCCTTTGGTGATGGACTGTGATGTGGAAGTATAAGAAAAATAAGCCTTTTTCTTCCCAGTTTGCATTTGGTCATGGTGTTTTATCACAGCAATAGAAATTCTAAGATACCCTGCTTTCCATTCTTGTATGTATAGACCCAGAAGTCCCTGAAGTGCAATTGCTGGGTTACATGGAGGTATTATGTTCTCTCTTTTGAGGGACTTCCACATGCTTGATCATAGCATGGTACCATTTTCCATTCCTGTCAACACTGCACAAAAGTTGCAGTTTTTCTACTTCCTGAGTAATATCCCGTTTTTGACAATAGCCATTGTTGTAGAATGCACCTCATCATGGTTGGGTATATATTATTTTTTACACAAGGAAAAAGTCTTTCTTTACCCTGACTTTGGATGGGAGTGCCCACAACCTATGCTTTGAAGAAAAATTTAAAAGCCAGCTCTGCCACTGAATGGCAACCCAGGACACATTTGACAGTCTATACTTAAGCTAAAGAGGGATGTAACCTTTAACAGGTACTGGCTGCACCACCAGCCCTTGCTGTTCCTTACTGATATCCCAGGAGAATCTGGGCTGTGAATCCTGTCCTGACTCCTTGGGTGGGGAATGTGCTGCCTAACACATTACTAGGGGCAGCTTTCTGTGGCTGTTATGTAAACAGGACAGTGTCTTTCCACGGGTAAGGGTCAAGCATGGACACTACTCCAATTTCAGCAGAGGTGACAAAGACCAACACTGAGATCCACACACGGAGAACCTTCTATTTTAGCAGTAGTCAGAGTATCAGTGCACTGCTATGTTTGTGTAGACCTTGAAAATGTTTGGTCAAGGAAAGACTAAATTGAGTGACCATTTCCTTATTTTTCCTTTTTCTACACTTTCACATGTACACTGTACATTATTCTCACAACGGACAGAGGCAGATGTTGTTTATGCCTTGCTCAAGGGCACATGGTTGGTGAGAAGACATGGGATCAGAGCCTATGTGTTATTCAGCTTTCTAACACTGTGAGAAAGTTCTGGAGATATTGGTGTATCAGGAGGGAAAGTTTCTTTTGGTTCATGATGTCAGAGGTTTCAGTCCATGGTTGTGTGGCTCCATTGCCTTTGGGCCTAAGGCAAGGCAGACCATCATGGTGGGAAGTAAGTGATAAAGAAACTTGTTCATCTAATGGTGACCAGAAAGTAAGAAGAGAAAGGCTGCTGAGGTCCCATTATCTCCTTCAAGGGCACAACTATAATAACCTAACTTCCTCCCACTAGGCTCTACTTCCTAATGGTTCCACTATTTCCCAGTGCCATCAGCTGCTGTCCAGATTTCTTACACATGGGTCTTTGGACAATGTTTATTCAGACCACAATGTCTGGCATCCAGCTCCAAGTCAGTCTTTGGTTTTGACAGAAATGATCCCATGGAGTGAACACTTGATGGATTCGAGTAGCTTGCCTTCTTCAGGACTTTTCTGGGCTTGAGACAAGTTACTCTGTTGTGTGGTACAGAGAGTGTTCACCTATGCCTTAGTGTTTTGAAGTTCAGTGTAGGAGTTCAGCTCGGTGAGGACAGGCATATCTCAAGGGATCCTCTTAGCCACCAAATCCCCCTGCAAACAATTATTGTTTAATTTGGTTGAGTCTCTTCTGTTTGTCTTAAATTTATTTATTTTGGTGTGTGTTTGTGTGTGTGTGTGTGTGTGTGTGTGTGTGTGTGTGTGTGTGTGTGTGAATTTGTATGTGCTCATGTGTATAAACATGCATGAAGATGCCAGACGTCAATCTTGAGTATTGTTCCTCAGGAGCCATCCATCTTGTTCTTTGAGACAGGGTCTCTCATTGGCCTGGAGCTCGCCAATTAGGCTAGACTGACTGGCCAGCAGTTCCTAAGGACCTACCTCTTTCTCTGCTTCTCCAACACTGGGATTTCAAGTGCACACCACTATACTCAACTTTCTAAAAGAATTTTCTTTATTTTAATTTTGGGGGCATTGTATGTCAACAGTGTATGCGTAGAGGGCAGAGGACAGCTTGTAGGAATTCGTCCTCTCTTTTTACCGTGTGGGTCTCAGACATCAAACTCAGGTTGTCAGGCCCTGCAGCAAACATTTTTACCTGCCGAGCAAGTTCGCCAGCAGCACTCCCACCCTGTCCTTCAATGGTGGGTGCTGACGTCACAGATATGTGCTACTGTGTCCAGCTTTGACATGGGTGCTGGAAATCTGAACTCAGGTCCTCGTGTTTGCATGGCAGGTGTTTTACTGACGGAGACATCTCTGCAGCCCTGACCTTGGAGTCTTAGGTGAAATTTCTTCACACATCAGGCTCTGTCTTGCTCAAAACGCCATAGTATCACAAATAAGCCACAAATGAAAGATGATTTACTTTAGTTCATAGTTTGGGGGGTTTTAATCTAGGGTCAGGCAGCACCACTGCTTCGGGGACCTTGGGGGGCAACATATGACAATGAGCCTGTAGTAGAATGAACTTTATCTTATGCAGTTTGGAAACAGAGAGAGAGGAAAGGGCTGACACCCCACAATCCCTTTGAGGATATAATTCTAGTGATCCAAGATGTCTCACTAAACCTCAGGTCTTAACAGTTCCACTACCTCCTAACTGTGCCAGTTCAAGACATGACCTGTAAAGAACATTGCAGATCTAAATTATAGCAACAAGCTAATTTAGAGCATGAGATGTTGATGTAAGATGATGTTTTCTTTTTCTGATACATAGAGTTCAAAATCCTTGGCTTTGGAAATATGACACAGTAGGTAAGAGCACTTTCTGGGCTAGTGTGAGCACTTGAGTTCAAATCCCCAGCACTCATGTAAAAAACTAAGTGTAGCCACACTTGAGCTTTTAATCCCAGCATCATACAAAGTGGAGAAAGGAACATTGCTGGGGCTGCTGGCTGCCAGCTTAGCTCCAAGTTCATTTAAAGACCCTGTCTCAAAGGAATAAGGTGGCCAGAACAGGACATCTGACATCCCCTGACCTCCGTGTACATACGGGTGTGCACACCCACACGTGCGTGCACACACACACACACACACACACACACACACACACACACACACACTATTCTTCTATTGTTTTAGAAGAATAAAGGTATGTCTTGAAATGATTGGGGTAGAGTTGAAGGCTGGATGACTTTACCGAGAGGAGTGAGAATAAATGTGCTCGATGTTCATAGATGCCAAGAAGACTAGTAGACAAGAGAACTGTCAGGGCGTCATGATGGCCAATGTAGAGATATGTCAAAAAGGACAGAGATGGGCATCCCGAGCAGGAGGCAGGCCACAGCAGCTGTGGCGAACAAGTCTAAGCATCTCCTAAGAGAATGGACACAACCTCAGCTTTAATAGCTGCATGATTTGTAAATGAACGCTAAACTTGCTAGATTTTGTCTTAAAAGATTCCATATCAGAGTTGCTCATTAAGAGACCCCATGAAAGCCGGGCGGTGGTGGCGCACGCCTTTAATCCCAGCACTCGGGAGGCAGAGCCAGGCGGATCTCTGTGAGTTCGAGGCCAGCCTGGTCTCCAAAGCGAGTTCCAGGAAAGGCGCAAAGCTACACAGAGAAACCCTGTCTCGAAAAACCAAAAAAAAAAAAAAAAAGAGAGACCCCATGATTTCAAGGTTTCAAGTCATGCAGGATAATGTATATATCCCAGAAGATGAACTCAGCTCTCCCTGTAATATAAGGACTCTACATTAAAGTACCCACTTCCTCTATGGGAGCCACAACTTGGGGTTATAAGGTGGAGTGCCAAGTAACAAGCTAAAAGATGACTTGGGTTAGGATCTAGAGTCTCAGCTAACCCAGAGCAGGAGCCCTTGTCAGTAGCTGTGAGGGTCCTCAAGCACTGGGTGATTATCATGACCTGTGTCAAGGTAAATACACCTTTTTTGGTGTTGTATAATCCCTTTTGTTAGGTGATTCATTTCATCCCCCTCACATATTCAGGATGACAAAGATGATTATACTGTGGGGCAAACATGCAAAGGTAAACTCTGACAAGCAAAGGTCAACTCTTGTATACTCTGGAAAATCACTCACAAAACCATTGCAGAAGAGGGAAACCACATGTAATGATCAAAGGCTAAGTTTTAAAAGTGGGGTTTTTATTAAGGAATATTACTCATAAGCACACATATAAATTTTCTTTATTACATGTGTATGAGAGAGTATGTATGTGTGTGTGTATAAATGTGTGTGTGTGTGTGTGTGTGTGTGTGTGTGTGTGTGTGTGTGTGTGTGTGTAGGACAGAGGACAACTCTCAGGAGTTCGTTCTCTCCTTTCATTGTGGGTTTGGGGGATCAGCCACGTTTTTAATATTTCTAAATACAAATATGTTTGTAGATGCACTGTCAGATTTCCCAGTTTTTTATTTTGAGCTAGTGTTTGATTATTTTCATGAATTTAACAGGGAATTTGTCTTTAACATTGCTTATTATTCAAGTGAAACATGGTTTAGAGAAAGTATGTCTCAATATAAAGTTGAGATTATTGCTATCAAAATTCCTATTTCTAAATGTTAATAAATTGGATCTTTTAGAAGGAAAAGGTTATGTGCACTCTATGAAAGTGAATTTGGTTGAACTGGTACTAATAGAAGCAATATTTTAATAAAAACATAATGCATTTAAATGGAGTGCAATTTCATTAAAAATAAATAAACCATCCTTGGTTATTTAAACATTTGAAAAAATACAGATTTTAGAATTTTGAGTTGAAGGTTGTTTTTTGTCTTTTTGTTTTGTTTTGGGTTTTTTTTTTTGGGCAGCTGGAATTCCTGTTTTTATAATGTTAATTTGACTTTGACGTTTATTGTCTTAATAATTTTAGTGGAGAAAAGTTTCAAGTGATATAAACTAAAAGTAGAATTCATAAAATGTTCTCAACATGTTTATAGCGTTTACCTGGAGCCTGAGCGTGCTCATTTTCACACTAGATTACTAGTCTATTAGACAGGAGAACTTCATGCCAATACCTTTAATTTTGTTGGAATGAATAAAAAATTAACAGCATAGTAATTATACAAAAAGCATTTTCAATGTTCAACTTTGATGGATATTGTTACAGTGAGTTACATATTGTGCACATCTGCTCCACCAATAATGAGATCAGTTTGAGAATTATATCAGTATAGAACTGAGTCAAATCAAAATGAAAATCTTTATTAGTGATTGTTAAATGGCAAATTGAACTGATCTCATTATATGTATAATGTAAGTATATTTGGACTGCCACTTAAATTTTAATATGAAAATAAGGATATATGATCAGAATAGCTGGGGAAAGTTACTTGTTTGTTTTAAGGAAGTTTCTCGTTTCACAATTTAGATTTCCTTTACGCAATTTGCTGAACTCTCTCAGGCTGTGATTGTGACGCGTAAAAGGGTTTAGTAATTGGAAGAGAGCACACGCCTACGGTCCTAGGCTTGTGCTGTTGTCTTATGCAGCATTTGCTCGTGATATGTGCTTCAGGTGGTTGCGTTTGTGCACTTCTGTAGGGCAGTGTTCACCAAGAAGAAAAAGTTGATTAAGCAGTCGGGAGCACACAGCTGCATGTAGTAAACACAGATGGAGCATGGCTTTCTATGGGACTTCTAACTGGAAACAGACTTTCGTTCTGTTCTTGGAATACCCGTAATTGAACTTTCCATCTGCGATTGTGGTGTGCTGCAGAGGCCAGCTGTCACCTCATCGTAAGCATTTATTTACTGGGGCTCTCAGTGTAGTGGAAGAAGAGCAAATCTGCATTCGTTTGCTTCCTAGGAGCACATGCCTTGCCCAACACATCTTTTCTTCTCCTCTGGAGAGATCCGTGTGGAGACTTCCACTGCCAAGGAGGGAAGGTAGCCCTCATAGTTTGCAAGCACTGCTCAGGCTGAGGCTGAGTTCAAGAATTTTCTTTAGATACCACAGGACTGCTAAATTAGATCATGTACACCCCTCCCCTCAGCCCATGTGCTAACGCTAGGATTTACAACAAATGGAATGTTGAGTTTGTTCACCCTGAGAGCCACAGGTGGAGACACTTGGGAAACTTGGTTGACTGAGTCCAGCAGAATTCTGGTTGATGTCCCGGATGCAGTGAGAGAGCCTGATCTTAAAGCCCAAGTAGAGCTTATGCCTTCTGAGAAGCAGACATGAACTACAAATGCAAAGAAAATAAGTATAGACTGCTTTTCCCCCCATGAGCTACAGAGACATTCTTAATGAGAAGCCCCGGCACTGGGAAGCCATCTTCACGATGGAGGGCACCTTCTAGAAGTGAAGGTACTTGGCAAAGCATCTGAGAAGTGGTTTCATGTGTCAGAAGCTCCAGGCTGGGCTCCTTGATGGTGTCAAGCTTCCCTCTAGTTTCTCTGTCATTCTGTGATTTTATAAAGCTGAAGGGACAGTAGATGGCTAATGTGATATATAGTTAGGCTACCTACTTAATTGACACTAAAAATATTGTAAAGACCTCACCCCCAGGGCAGGTCTTATTATGTTGTCTAGGCTAGGCCAGTCCTGAACTGCTGGGCAAAAGTGACCCTGCTTCAGCTTCATAGACAGCTAGGCCAATAGGTGTAGTGCTCCCATGCTTGGATGGGAAGGACTTTAACAGTAATATGTAAAGGCATTTATTCTGCACCTGAGTCAGTGTCAGGCATCGAAGTTTCATCAAATATTTCAAAGGAAATAGCTGCTGCTTGCTCTTGCCATCTGGAAAAATTAGATTCCAAAGTTAGAATACAGTGAACAGTGGCCGTGGCAACGACTAACTCCAACCTCTCCTTTCTCATCGAAAGTATCCATGAAGTGTCTCTGTGCTAATGTGTTAAAGAAGCTACATGTTGAAGAAGTTACAGCCAGTGCAGTAATGTGAATAACAGATCTTAACTATGCACATTAAACAAATGAACATTTGTAGTGCGTGTTCTGATTTTCATTAGGAATAAGACATTTGTTGAGAAGGTGGTTAAATGGTAAATGACTTTACAAAACCACACTAGGAATAGAGTTCTAGATGTGAGTGGTGACATTTGCAGTCCTCTAAAGGTCCAAGAAGACTATAGTTTTTCATAGAGGTACAGATTGGCAATTTTCCCTATATGAAAGTACTTTGGGGCACTAGAGGGCTCTGGGAGCTGGATATCAGGGTCTGCTGCTGAAGGAGAATAATAAAGCATATCCTATTGCAAGCTCTCAAGAAACATTTACCCAGGCATTCAATATGCTCAGTCATTGCCTGGAATTCATCTCTCCCAAGTTACTAATGAATGAAGCAGTCAATCAATGCTTGTCTGGCACATGCCAGATACCAAGTTAGATGTTAGAGATACTGAGATGCCTAGGCATGGTCACACATGCAAACCAATACTTCCAACATGGTCTGATGTTACACATGTATGAGGTTCATGGCCAACCAAGGCAGAGAATGAGGATGTGGGAGAAGCGTTTTTGAGAAAGAGTCTACAAAGGCACACTTTGCCAAGCTAGGTCTTGAATAATGCATGGGAACTCTACATGCTTTTTTCGTAGTGTGGTTTCTGCACCGCTTGCATCAGAACCACATGCAAGCTTGTGAGAGATGTCCTTAGACTCTAAGCCCGATTAAGAATATCAGAAGGGAGGAGATTTATAAATTTTAGAATCATATCCCCAAGAGCTAAGATTGAAAAATGTATTGAGAGTAACCCTCTATTTCACTTATTATCCATTACACTCTTGCTTTTCAAAGTGCCCTTTTCACTGTCCCATTGTCAGTTAACTTACAAAACTAGCAAAGGGATAGCAAGAATCACCTGCTTTTTATTGAAAAATCACATGGCCAGCAGCCTACTTTTATGACCAGGTTATTTCAAATTCTATTGCTCTTTCCTGGTCAGTATTGTTTGCTTATAGGGATTCACCAGAACTCAACTGTCAGAACACACTACATTAGAGTACAGTTCTGGAGGCCCCCAACACGCCTGACACTGACCCTCTGGTTATTGGTTATATGAAGGTCCTAGCAGGAAGAGAGAGGGGCTCCTGGAAGTCTGAAGACATCCCTAAGCAATCACTATTTATTAAGCAATCACTATAGAGGTTTTTCTATGCTGAGAACCAGGAAGGTACCAGGGCATCAGCTGAATAATTCTCTGATGTCCACAACAAAACAAAAAGCAATGAGACAAAAAGATGAAGCATGCAGTAAGGTATTTACGCTCATCATGAACTGAGGATTCAAACATACCAAGCACAGCTAGCCTGGCGGTGTGTGTTTGCAATCCCAGCACTTGGGAAGCAGAGTTAGGGACAATCCTGAGTTCAAGGTCAACCTGGGTTATGCAAGAAGATTTTGTCTCAAAACTGGAACAAATGTAACAACCAACAAATAAATAAAAAGCTTAAAAATAGCAATAGACAAGTATAGATTATTAAAAGGTATGTATTTTTGTGTAATTTGAAATTTTTATTGATTTTAATAAAGTCAATTGACATAATAATTACGTATTTTTATGGGACACAAATTGATGTTCAATCTATATATCTATACCATAGGAAGATTCCATTAAAGCTTATTAGCATATCCATTACTGTATCGACAACTTCCCTTTTTTTGTGTATGTGGAGGGGATGTTTAAAACCTGTTCTTTTCACAGTTTTGAAATATGCAGTACAAAGTTAGTTCTAGTCACCATCTGATAAAACAGTTCACCAACACATACTCTTCTGGCTGGCAGAATTGAAACATTAAACTTTTGATCATTGTCTCCCTATAGGAACTGGGTGAAAAAGAATTACTTTTTATCCCTTTATGTTAATAGTCACCTTTTAAATGAAAAAACAAGTTAAAACACTTGTCTTCATCATAACTGTATTCTTTGCACTGGGGGAGCCAAACAGGATACACAGACTTGCTTTCTACATACAGGGGTTCCTGCACTTATAGTTTCAACCAACTGAATATTTGGGGAAAAACTGTCAGTTTTGAGCATGTACAGACGTCATTATTTCCTAAGTGTGGAGTATAACAACCATTTGCACAGCATCATCCTGCACTGAACATCACTGGGAAGTTATTGATAATTGGAAGCATGTGGAATATGTGCCATTTCCATGCAAGAAACCTAAACATCTGTGGCTTTAGTGTCAACGGAGATCCTGGGGCCAGTCTCCTTCAGATACCCTGCCCGCTGTATCCCCTGTTCTTTGGAATTCACTCTTCCATGGTTGCACCAGTCTTAATGTTTCTTTTCTCTGAGGGCCAAGCCTGACCATTCTGTAGATCCCAGAAATTAGTAGGAAGTTCTAGGCATGGTATATGAACCATACATTGTCTTTTCCCAGCTCCTGCTGGGAGTCCCGGTCATTGTCAGGGTCTGGACACTCTTCAGTAAGAACCTTATTGAAGTCATTCCCAGTGGTGGGTTCTCAAAAGTGACCCCCCTTTGAGGCCAGCAAACAGACCAGGCCAATGTTGTCGGCCACTTTCTGATCCTCACTGTCTTTGCTCTGAGCTCATGAGGTAAGAGCTTAATTAGCTGGTGAGGCAGCTAATGGATGCAACATTAAATAGATTTATAAGGCAATCACAAATATTTGTGTAATTTTCACACCAGTTCATTGTATGGATTTTCTTGTTCCATATCCTCAAATTTTAATGTGCGTAGAAATTATCTGAGGACTGGTTGAAATGTAAATTCTAGGTAGTGAGGGAAGGACTGAGGCTCTGCCTGCCTGCCTTCATTCCTTCCTTCCCTTCTTCTTGAGCTGGTGACTGGACCCAGAGGCATGCATGCCAACCACCCACTGTCCCTCTGAGCTGCTCTCCCAGCCCTTGTGTGCATTTCTAGTAGGCTTTCAGGTACTGCTACTGCTACCAGTCCACAGACCCGTCTTGAATAGAAGGGGCCAGACAACTAAAGGTTTAGTGTACTTAGAGCCAATTAGGTTTTTAAAATATTTGTTTATTTACTTAATGCTATGTGCATGCTGTGGCATGTGTATGGTCAGAAGACATCGGGGAGTTAGCTCTTGCCTTCCACTATGTGGATTCCAGGGATTCCACTCAAATTGTTTGGGTTTACCAGCACAGCCATCTTACTACCCCCATCCCACCCCAACTAGTTTTTCTCTAGGGTTCATATTACATGTACCAAGTTTAGGGACATTTTGAAGAGCTTTGTAGCTTCTCATTGCTTTAAAATGGTAACTTTCTAAAAGCCATTCTGCTTCATAGTGTACTCTAGTGTTTCCTACTTGGGGGGAACATGCATAAAGCAAGTCACTAGGAGCTTAAGTATTCTGCCCAGTTAGTCTAAGTTTAGATCTCCGAGGTCCCTACCACCCAAGTGACCACACATCCCCTTACCCTAAGAGACACTGTTCTAGCCAGACATTGCCAGCACAGGACACCACAGAAAGCTGGTCTGGGGGATAGCGCTGACAGGACAAATGGTTGGGGCAGGAGACAGGAGATGAGGGGATAAAAGTGAGTCTAAAATAAAATGCATGCTGAGAACACCAAGTGAAATGAATGCTCTTAAAACTGTCTTCAGTAGAAGAAATCAAAAGGTTTATTGGGTGATGAAAAAACATTGTAAACTTCATGTACAAATCTTCTAAGATCTAGTCTTGTGTAGTATAAAAAGAATTTTACATGTAAGACTCAATTTAACCAGATGACTGTAAAGGAGCAATGATTCCATGTGAATTTGGTTTTTCATTCTCCGACTCATGTTCACAATTTCTTAGAAGTGGCACTCCTGTTTTTAACATGCTCAAGTGTTTTCCTGCCACAGAGTCCTGAGAAGGTCAAAGGCCATCATGGCTTATGGTTTCCAGATTTACTTTTATATAAAGATCATTAAGTAATTCTGTGCCCTGTCAGATGGTGTTTCTCCCTATCAGCTTGAGTCTTGACCTGGCTACTTAAAACATCATGACCACGAAGCAAGCAGAAGGTCTTCGGACAAAGGACCAGAAGTGTGGTTAGGGATACTGGCTTTTTTATTTTATAGTTCTCCTTGGGTACTCCATAGGTCACTTTTGCAAGGGGAGTTGGGATCCCCAGGGTCGTGCTTTAGACTTCTTGCCAGCTAATATTGTATACCTGGGTCAAGGGTGAGAACGAGGCAGTGGTTTGTAGATACTCTGCCATGGATGAAATCAAAGGTGCATGCAGGTTTTGTGGGACTGAGGAATCAGCACTTGACAAGCAAAAAGGGGTAACAAAGGATGGACTGACCCAAACCAACACAGGTGGTGACTGCAAAGGTTGTGGTATGCTACAATCACACAACTGTGAGTGGGGTTAGGAGGACCTCCAGGTCCAGGGCCCACCCCCTTTGCTACCACTTCTATTCAAATCTTCAGGAGCATTCAGAGAATAATTGGCATTCAAGAACACTTGGAGCAAAAGAAGGCAGATGGAGGTGGGGTGGCAGGCTGGGTCAACAGGTTCGGAAAAGTCATAGTCTTAGGAAAAGAGTGAAGTCAGCGTGCCATCTGGGGAAGGAGGGAAGTAGAAAGAAATGTAAGGTGCTGAGAAATGACTCAGTGGTTAACAGCATTGGCTGTTCTTGCAGAGGTCCTGGGTTCAATCCCCATCACCTACATGAGACTTACACTATAACCCCATTTCCAAAGGACCCAACACCCTCTTCTGACCTTCTCAGGTTCTAGGCACACATGTAGTACACGCACATACACACAAGCAAAACACTTACACAATTAAGTAAAGTAGGTAAAGTTTTAAAAAGGAATATGAATCTTTTATAAGGTATCTTAGCCTGGTTCAGCTCAGACATCTGGTATAAGATGAAGCAAAATAAGATATGCATGACAGAGTACCTGGTGGGACTGAACATTAGGGAAAACATACAATTTTCTTCTTTTAAACTGCTTTTTCTAAAATTGGCAGAAATAGGCTGGGTAACAGCATGGAAGGGAGCATTCACAGTTGTGACCCAAAGACTGTACCTTAATAATGTTGGGGTAGACACTGGGGGTCCACACTCTGTCAGCCTAGGTCACTGGTCTTCCAAAACTCCTTCAGACATACCATCTATGTGGGCCTTGGGTTTTGGGTTTGCTTAGCATGCATGAGGTCCTAGGTTCAACCCTCAATTAAAAAGAAAAGAGAGCCGGGCGGTGGTGGCGCACGCCTTTAATCCCAGCACTCGGGAGGCAGAGCCAGGCGGATCTCTGTGAGTTCGAGGCCAGCCTGGGCTACCAAGTGAGTTCCAGGAAAAGGCGCAAAGCTACACAGAGAAACCCTGTCTCGAAAAACCAAAAAAAAAAAAAAAAAAAAAAAAGAAAAGAGAAAAGGCCTTTGTCAGCCAGCAAGGACTGGCCCAAGAGGATGATTGGAAAAACATGGTACTGTACTGGCTTTTTCTGCTGGAGAAGGCTGAGGAACAGAGCAGTTTACTCTTCAAGACTAGAACAACAGGGACCCAGCAGTCCACCTTATATGTTCATGTATCTTCATTTGACAGATGGTCTAATTAGACTTCGCTGAACTGGCAGCTTTAGCATCAGACCCCCGAAGTCCAGTTTTCATGATTCTGAATGAAGTACTGTTCACAGATTTGTGGACACGTCCAGAGGCTTTCATTTTCTGGGCAGGGTTATTTACTCAGGTGACTGGTCCTGCTTGATGTCATCCACAGCTCAGGGAGGAGATGCTCGCTCAGTTCTGAGGTCAAGGCCAACACTTTCCTTCCTGGTTTCGGTCCGTGGGACCCCGTCCTAGCTAATCCCATGCCAATGCCCACAACACAGACTGTACTGTGTGAGAATTCTTCCTGTCTGACTAGCGACCCAGGGTGTTTTCTCTGTGTTTAGAGCACAGGGAATTGGAGAGCATCTGCAGATGAAGAGAAATAATAGGTCTATTTGCAATTGATCTCTAAGATTAATCTTTCATCAGGCTGTTGAGATGGTGCAGCAGATAAAGGTACTTGCTGCCACATCTGGTTCTCTGTACTCAGTTTCCAGCACTCACACGGTGGAAGGAGACAATCAACTCCAGCAAGCTGTCCTCTCACCACCACACTCTGCTGTGGCACACTCACTCTAAACAAATAATAAATAGACACAAGATGTTAAATTAATGCTTTATCTTCAAATAGGGAGATGTAAGTCACTATTTCTTCTAAAAACCTTTCTGTTTGTATTCTGTCAGGAATTATTTCTTCTCATTGCTCCCATTAAGAACCTAGTTAAAATTTAGCAAAGTCATTTTAAATTGTTATAATTTTGTTTTTATATTACTAGACATTAGGTTAAAATGACCAGAAAGTGTTCACCATGGCATTACCACAGCAATGAGACACAAAGCCACTATTCAGGGAGCAGGTTTGGTTCTGTTCCATGTGTGATGTTATGAATTTACTGTTCTGAAGCAGCTCTAATCCCCAAATGCAGGGATGTGATTATCACGTAACATTTTGTTCTGAAGCGAAGCAAGGGATATGAGCATCGGTGGCGGGATGCATGAGCGATAGTCCTCAGGGAAACCTTGCTTTCCTGTGAGGAGCCTAATGGCAGAACACGCCCACACTAGCAGAGCCATTTCTGCAGGCACATCCTCCCTTCAGCGCACACTGCTTTCCTGAGCAGTTCTTTAGAGCCCTAAATTCTCCTGTTCAAGTGCCAGGGGACCAAAAATAGAGCGAAAGCTCCATATACCAGTCGGAGGACAGATGTGTCCCTCAGTGGACAATGACACAAAAACTGACTGCAAGATTGTTGAAGTCTAGTGAAGTTTCACTTTCCCTGTCACTGGTCAGGTTAAATCCATTTTTTAATTGATTTTTAAAGGCTTGTTTTTATTGAAAGGGTAGGAAAGAGGGAACAGGCAAAGCTGGACTTGTGGGTTAATTTTCCACCCAGTCATCTCACCGCTTCCAGGAGAGTCGAGGCGTGGCCCTGAAGTGGGTTTGAAGTACAGGACAGAAAGGAACTCATGCCCTGGCAGTGGGTGCCACCACCGTGCATGGTTGGATCCTTTGGCAAGGCAAATTCTAGAGGTGACATGGGTATAAAGTGTGTGATGAGCAATGAAAGCAGACATCTGAGCTATGAATCTTGACTTCATATAGAGAGTATATTGTAGAAAAACACCTCGTAAGAAATTAACCGAGAGTTCTAATTCTGTGCTTGTTCTTGAACCAGCTAGTTAGAATGTTTCCCCCCTCCAAAAGAGACAATTAAGAAAAATCAGAATACGGCTGAAATAGTGTTGCCGAGTAGCCTACCTTGTTTTCTGTTACGTGTGGTAAATACCAAGACCTCACTTGGTAGTCCAGGCTGGCCTCAAAAAAAAAAAAAAAAAAAAAAAAAAAAAAAAAAAAAAAGAAAAAAGAAAAAAAAAAGACAAATACCAAGACCAAAATGTGCCTTGGGGAAGAAAGGGTTTATTTGGCTTACATTTCCTGGTTGCAGTGGGTCCTCGAGGGAAACTGGGACAGGAACTCAAGAGAAGCAGAGGCAGGAACCGTTTCCTGGCTTGCTCTCCTTGGCTTGCTCTCCACGGCTTGCTCAGCTTTCTTATACCACCCAAGACCATCTGGGTGGTATTGACCACAGTGGGCTGGGCACTCCCACATCAATCATTAATCCAGAAAATGTCCCACAGACATGCCCTCAGGCCAGTCTATTGGAGGCAGTTCCTCAACTGAGATCCCTTCTTCTGGGTGATTAGTTTGTGTCAAGCTGATAAAAACTAACCGCCTAAAAAATGAGTCTCTGAAATATTTGATTTTGCACAGTTATCAGTAAAAGGTTAGCCCACTCCAAAATATTCACCAATTATATACATTGATAATGTGTGTGCATACTTATTTTTAGAAAAAACATTATAGTAACACATAAATTATATTTGCCTAATTTTATTAATATATATCTTAAAATATGTAAAATATAAATAAAAAAGAATTGTTACAAAAGGAATTGGCAGGCACTGGCAAAGGTATCCATATGCAAATTCATACATATTTTTTATTTTATTTTATTTATTTATTTTGGTTTTTCCAGACAGGGTTTCTCCATGTAGTTTTGGTGCCTGTCCTGGATCTCACTCTGTAGACCAGGCTGACCTTGAACCCACAGCTCTGCCTCCTGAGTGTTGGGATTAAAGGGGTGCACCACCACTGCCCAGCCATACATAATTTTAAATGAATGAATAGACAAATCTGAATGAAATGAGCTCTTTTGTCCACCTCAGCCAGAACTGTGAATGCAGCAGAGAAGCACATCCCTTTGCAGGATGATGGGAATGGTTTTATGACTTTCTTCTTTAACAGCATTGATCCTGACTTCTATATTCATAGAAAACAAATGTCATTTTTGGATGACAGGTACAATGTGTCCATAGATCTGTGTCCTGTTGTACGAACTTCTATGGAGGAATTGGGGCGAAAAGGTTTCAGAATAAAGGTCCCCATGGTTGCTACATAGGGAGAGAAAAGGAAAAAATAGTAGTTCTGTTTATTAGAGACACTTCAGTTCCTCTAGATGTCAGTATTACACAGGGAAATAAAACTATAAATAGCCTGTGGCAATGAATGGAGGTCTTGCATTATTTAAATGGTAAAACACATGAGACTCATAATTACAAAAAGGAAGAGCAGCCCTGCTTGGTGACTGGCTCCTGTGTCTTCAGCACTGACAGTTTCCATGCATGGACAGGCCAGCCTCTGAATGAAGAATGTGGACACCTCACGCTCACCTTTGCCAGGATACTCGTGGCCGGGACTGGTTCCACAGAGTTCTGTGGCCAGACTCTCACTTTTACATCTTCTGATGGGCTGAAATAAATGAACACAGACCAGGTTTCATCACTACCCAGTTCACTTTGCTCTTACTGTCGTGTCTCTGACACACAGGATAAATCCCAAGGCATGGTGCCTGCCAATACACAGACATTTTCATTTCAGAAGGGAAATTACCAGGAGACAAATATGAAATGCCATCAACACAATTTGTTCAACTGCCTTACTTGACTAACTTGAATATAGACTTTTCAGAGTGAAAATGGAATGATCTCTTTCTCCCCTCTTGCATGCTAATTCTAATCTTTTAGCTAACGAACACATATGTCTTCCTTGCTTTGTTAATGCTTTTTTTTAATTCACTCCCTGCTCTTGCTTTTCTTATTCTATGGTGTCTATTCTTCAGTAGATCCCAATATTAACTATCCAGGTTGGCTAAAATCCCTTTCTATACCAGGAAAATAGTACAGAGCATGCTGCCACTTAGAGAAGAGACCAAACAGAGAAATGAATTAGAATCCTGACTTCATTATAAAAATGTGGTTGATGGTCAGGCTCTCTCAAAGAGTTCCTGTGAATCACCAGTGAGTTGACCATGCAGACTGCACTGAAGAATTTCTAGTAGACTTGTCTGTGCTCAGTACATGTAGCCATCATTGTCGTTCTCATTCTTATCTCCATCATCATGACCACACTATTATCATCATCGTCTCCCCTGTTATCACCATCATTACAGCACCATGACCACACCACCATCATCATCATCACTATGTGATGTCTCTAGTCTAAGTACCATGGCCATAATAAACCCAACACCTAGTAGGAAACAAACTGGCCAAAACAGTAAGTGTTACAGGGGGCACTGGTATTGGCCTAAGTGCCAAGTTCTGTGCCCACATACAGAAGTAGCAACTGCCTTCGCCTAAGGATATTGAACATTCTTTACTGCCATCTCTGTACTTGCACATAGAAGTGAGAGGCTTCCTATTGCTTTGATCTCCACCCTTGGCTTTCTATAGATGTAATACATGTGACTCTGTGTGGTGAGGTGCCCATCTGGGAAAAGGAAGCATTCTCATAAGGGTATTTGAAATTTGTCTTAGGCACAACAGTGTGCACTTATGTGATATTTCATATTTGCAAACCTCCTTGAGTTCTGCTCCAAAGAGTGGGGGGACTGATTTTTCTGTGGCTTCATATGATTTTATCAATTTTCAATGTATAACTTAGAATTTGTGTGGGCCAGGCTAGTCTTTACCTTTCACACCGTGTATGAAGGATTTGTTATGCTAATCTGGGGAAACTAGGATTGTGCTAACATGTAACTGCTTGGGAGGAAGGCATCTTCTAGGGAAAGGAAGAAGCAGTTGTTAAGAAGCTCACTGCCTTCATCTCCTCCAGGTAGTTCAGAAAGCTCATTCACATGTGTTCTCTGATTTTTCTTCAGTTGATATGTGAACCAAATCAAAACAACTAAAACAGAGGTCAAGAGCAGCTTACAACATTAGCCATACCCTTCAATGAGATCTTGCAGATGGGTTACCGTCTACACACCATGACAGAATTTCTTTGAAAATAGTGAGCTCAGCCGGGTAGTGGTGGCATACACCTTTAGTCCCAGCACTCAGGAGGCAGAGGCAGGCAGATCTCTATGAGTTTGAGGCCAGCCTGGTCTGCAGAGCGAGTTTCACAACAGGCTCCAAAGCTACACAGAGAAACCCTGTCTCAAAAAAAAGAAAAGAAAGAAAAGAAAAGAAAAAAAGAAAAAGAAAAAGAAAAAAAGTGAGCTCATTTTGTTTTGTTTGATATTGCTGGCTATACAGAGTTTCATTAGTTCAGACTATTATTCAGGTTACATGACTATCCATTTCTGTGCCTTTACTCATGTTTAAATTACATAGTATAATAGTTTCAACTTGGAACAATTTTTGCCCTTACTTCTGAGGAAATTTAGTAATCTTTGGAGACACTTTGCTTTATTAACATTATTTTTAATTGGCAACATTTCAGATAGACAAGAATAGGGCTGAGATTTTTATTTTGCACAGCAGGGTAAATATAGTCAGCAGTAACGTATTATGCACTGTAAACTGAGAAATTAAATTTCAAATGTCTGGAGTCATTTTTTGGTCATCACAGCTGGGAGGCAGGCTTCTCCTGGCACTGGTGGGGAGAGGCCTGGTATAATGCTAAACATCCTGTCATGCTGTGATGCTCTTTACATGAAGAATTGAATAGCCCATGTCAGTAGCGCTGAGGCTAAGCAGTGTGTATACTGTAGGTAACCTTAATTGCTTGATTGTACTCCCACAGGCCGAGGAAAATGTGTGGTCCAACCCTGCATTGAATGAAAGGACAGTTGTCAAAGGTGGAAAGACATCAGTGCTCACAGGTAACATCCTTAGGAGACTCAGTGGTTATGGAGAGAGTCTGCTGTTTCTCTTATTTGAAGAAAATCACACATTCCTAAATCCTGTGGGGAGGAGGGCTGTTTCCTTGATATTTTTATCTGATTGGCTTTGGACTTTCCAGCAACAGATAAGAAAATCTCTTGACACACAGTTTTCAGTCAGAGGGCATAGTTCATTCTGCTTTGCTTTTGAAAACTTAAATCTGTTGTTTAAAAGAAGCCAGACTAGAGATGCCATTGAATGAAGCCAAAATCAAAGTGGTCATATGAATTCTTCATTACAATGTTTTGTGTTCTGTGGCTTCTAGAGAGACCAGACCAGAAAGACCAATTCTCCTCCGAGAAAGAAAAGGTTACCAAACTCAACAGGAAAAATGCTGAGAAGACCAACACTTCTGAAGTTCACAGGAGTTATACCATATGTCATAAAGAAAGACAAGACAAGGCAGATTTTGTTCCAAGGAATTCCACAGAGATAAGAGAGAATGCAGGTGGAAAAGATGGTCGATGCGTAGAAAATCTGGAGAGACAAGAAAGCAACATCCTGGGAGATAAACAAGATGCTGAGGATAAAAATGGATGTCCATTTTTCAAAGGAGGGAAAGATGAGCTTCCTTCTAAGGAAGGTACCAGAGGCATAGGAGCTGAGAAGAGAGTTTCAATAGCTGTGAGTGAAACGGTGCTGGGCAAACACTCAACTGAAAATCAGCACATCGATGAAATGAATGGCGGCCCATCCCACGAAAGGTAGTGTTACAGTTCTGCACATCCGCAGCGGCTGTCTCCTAAAGGCCTCTGTGCTGTGGTATTGGAGGCCATTTTGGAAGAAAAATGAAGATGTTTTTAAAGGCAATGTTTAGAATGCACTCCTATCTTATATTGATTTTTCATGATGACATTTTCCTATTATTCTGCTATTCCTCTTTCTTCTTGCCAATATTTTCAGTTATTTCCTCCCTGCCTCCCTCACTCGCTCCCTCCCTCACTCCCTACCTCTCTCCCTCAACTATCCATCTATGCCTCCCTCCCCCTTTCAGTTCCTTTTCCCTTTCCTTCTGTCCTTACTTCCCTCCACTGGGGATGGAGCTCAGGGCCTTGTTCAAGCTAAGTCTACGCTTCCTCCCTGATCCCCATTTGATTATTTCTAAGTCTTACACCAACATTAAGATCATGAATTTTGATATCTTCAGTAATCAATAATACTTAAAGAACAAGTAAAAAGATTTATTGTTTAGCAATGAAAACATATCTTTTCTAAGGCTAAGAATTAAATAATGATTATGTTGAGTTGTAAATTAAAAACCCAAATCTGAAGGAGTTGACCTAATTCATTATAACTAAGTTTCTTAATTAAAATTAAAATGAAGAAGTGTCATGTACAAATTCAGGAATTTTTGTATCCAATTAAAGTTAGCTGCTCTAAGTATGGTGAGTATTTGTTTGGAGCAAAGGGTATCCAAACACCTCTGATGTTTTTGGGGGGTCTTTAAGATATAATTGTTTCTTAGCTTTAATATAGTACATTTTAAATTAATCTTGAAGAAATCTAATTCCTATATATTAAACACTCATCATTATTGAAGTCCATCATGACAAATTGTGCTTAGGAAGACCAGCAGCTGCCAAAATATGCCAATTAAGCCAATTTTTCCACCAATGATGGTTCTTATGTGGCTGTCAATCTTTAAAGAGATAACTGCTTCTTTCCTATAATTTATCTCTTCTGTTAATTTAGTTAGGTTTCATAAATGACCACTTTTGGTTTCACAGTGAGGTCCTTGGAAGACTCTCTGTGTCCAGTAATCTACTTAGATTTGATGTTCTCAACTGCTGGACTGATCACCTCTGTGTCACAGAGTGCATCCTCTTCGCCAAACACCATCCTAAGGAAGTCCCAGTTCTAAGAGTTCTGGCAATCTGAACATTTTTTTCCTTGAAACATTGAGAGTTGCAAATGGATTTTATTTTCCAGGTGCATCAGTAATATAAAGGCCATTTCTATGCCAGGAATCCTGGGAAATTCAGTAACAGGATCCACTTTTCAGAATGCTGAACAGACAGAGTCTGCGGGCAGCAGTAAGCGCAGAGTGGCAGAGGAGTGTTTTCTAAGTGAGGACAACAAGAAGAGCAGAATGGATGTAGTGAGTATGGGGAAAGAGCCCACAGTTACAACAGAGGAAACCAGACAAGCCAGGAGCCTGGATGATAGACCCCAGGATGGAAGGACCACCTCTAGACAGCAAGACCTGGCGGTCTCACTGGGTAGGAAATGTCCTATGTTCTAGACTTTCAAAGCTTCCTAACTATCCCCAGCAAGCATTCCAACTGAATTTTCTTATCCTAACAGCTTTAAGAAGACATATGCCATATTAATACTATTAGTGTGTTTAACTTGAACACTCTTTATGCAGGCAAAAGAAACAGTCCTGTCTGTCTGTCTGTCTGTCTATCTATCTATCTACCTACCTATCTACTTATCTCTCTATCATCAACTATTTACTTTAGGTGTATGTGAATATGTGTGTAGTATATGAGTGATGTCGATAAACATGTGTGCTCAGGGTGTGCACCTGTACATGTGTGGAGGCCAAAGGAGGACACCAAATGTCCTGCTCTATCATTTTCCACCATATTCCTTTGAGACTGGAGCTAGGCTGGTGGCCTCAACATTGGGGTTACAGGCACAACACTAGGCTTTTTACGTGGGTCCTAGGGATCCAAACTCATGTCTTTAGGCTTGCACACAAAGCACTTTAACCCAGCCTGAACAAAATCTGAAGCAGTGAATGCTTCCTGAAGAAATCTCTCCTGGTTTTATTTCAGAGTATTTTTATGACATGAGAGGTGAATATTTATATCAAATTAGATTCCAAGATATTTGTGCTATTTGAATAAAAATGCTAAATTAATTGAACAAAATTAATATTACTATTTGATAGTATACCTAGAGCAAGGTAAGTGATCAGGAAATATATATTGGATAAGTGCCAAATTTAAAAATCATAGCTGTTTTGGAGCCAGGCAGTGGTGGTGGCCCACACCTTTAACCCCTGCACTCAAGAGGCAGAGAAAGGCAGATCTCGGAGTTTGAGCCAGCTTGTCTACAGAGTGAGTTCCAGGACAGTCAAGGTTACACAGAGAAACCCTATCTCAAATAAACCAATAAAGGAATACATAAAAAAATAAAGAACATGGCTGTTTCTACTCCCTTCTCTTTGTACCCTTGCTTTACATGTGCAGTAGCTGTTTTAATAAGTAAATTAAGATGAACAAATTCATGGACAGCAATGGCCAAGGGAAAATATGAAGACCATTAGGAGAAATATTATTGAGTAGCTCTGCATGTTAGGATTCATGCTGATGTGGACTATCACTTAAATACATAAGATGGAAGGTGGAAAGTGGGAGAAATTGAATAGCTGTAGCATATAACTTACATAGTTTTATTTCCATTCAGCCAGGAAAAATTCATCTCTGTACTTTAAATGACTCTGAAATAAAGCCTAAAACATTTTACAAATTAGTATACAACATCAAATATTTCAATGACACAAAGAAATAATTCACGTTTCTTCTTTTTATCTCTGCTTTAATTAAAATATGGATTATACAGGATCAGTTTCCAAAAAGACGAATCAATTAATTTCTCATGGTTAAATGAAAAATGGTTTCAGGCTTGAAAGCATTAAGAAAAATATGCTGGAGATCAAACCAAGACTCCTGTCCATGCTAGGAAAGTAGTTTCCCACTGTGCTTCAGCTCCAGCCCTAGAAGTGTTTGACTGTCTTGGGATGGCAGACTTTCCACTGTCTTGCATTGTCTAGAAGTTACCCTAAGAGTTTGTGAATAACATTGTCTCTCAAAGACACCTGATAAGATGGTCATGAGTTACAGACCATTCCTACGTGAAATGGAAATGTATATTAGACTCATCGGGAAGAAGCCAGGATTGTATTTCAGTTTTGCATGAGTTGATTTTTACTATGAGATGTGCTGCTTGATGATGGAAGGAGGTCAGACTCCTTGATGGACAGCCCTTTTCTTCTCCCCTGACAGAGGATGTCCCTGCTCCTGCAGCCCCATTTGACCATCGGATCGTCATGGCCAAACACTCTGCAGTGGACAGTCTGTTCACCGTGAGCAAATCTGAGATCCTAGGAGGGTGAGTGAGGCTCAGTTTGAACAACGTCTCAGTAAAAGCAGAGAATCTTCCCAAGGTAGAGCCTAAGAAATGTTCACTGGTCTCAACTCGAGAACTGCAAACACTAAAAACAAACATTTTAAGAGGTTTTAACCATTTTTTTGAAAATCGTCACTTGTCCCAGATGGTTGACATGGTAGCTATACTTTCCATTTAGCATCTGTTTTATTTGCTATGTCGTAATGTCTGAGAGTAGGAAAAACCCAATGAGTCAGCAGAAGAAGGTCCAGGAACTGTTCAAAGGCAGGTTTAACCCTTAGGAGGTGAAATGCAGGAATGCATCCCATCTATGTATTTCCAGGGGCGTGGATTTCATCTTTCCACCGTTCTTGCTGGTTTTCCATTTCTGCTGTTACAGCTTTCATTGCTGTTTCCATTTCAGTTGATTGTTTTCCTCACTGAGGAACTCATCTGAGTGTCATCTAGGTGCACTGTCTCTTAAAGGAGGAGGATTAGAGTCCATCAGGGGGCAGGGTTACACTGGGGGACCTTTCCCTTTCCTGCTTCAGTCACCATCTCCCAATGACTTCCTGTAACTCAAAGCCTGCCTAACAGGATTTACTACCATCCACAAGTTTATGTAATGTAGAGGAAAACAGCAATTATATACACAACCAACACATGGAGGATACGCATGATGCCTCAGTGAAGTTTCCTCATGCTAAGGGGTAATCAGTTAATTTTGTAAAGTCTTGTCCTCTTCTTACCATTCCACAGTTCCTTGCCCTCTGCCATGTAGAAACACCTGAACTTCTTCTTCCCTTGGCAGCTGATCTTGGAGAACTTCCTCCAGGCCTGAGGGGATGGAATGAGGGAGAAATGAGGTTTCAGAACCCCAAGTGTAAGACTGAAGTATTTGGGTCTTCAGGGACTTCAGTGGCAAACCAGCAACTACACCTCTGAAGGAGAACAGTTATTTGCAGAAGAAACTTTGAAATAATTCCCAGGGTTTGTCCTGCTTTGGGGGCCAAGTTTGTCAGTGGCTCCTTTTAAAGTTCTCATCTGCCTCTTTGGGTACAGTTGGATTTGAGGTATGATATTGCTTGTTATGGGCTCCCTTCAACATTGGTGGCCATGCTGTGCTCACCAAAAACCAATAATGGTTAGAGGAGCATAATTAGGTGTGCATTGTTTCAAGATGTGGCATGGCCACCAAGTACATGCTGCTTATGAGTGGTAAGGAATTATGCAGAAGCTTATTTTTAACTTGGAGGAGATATTGAAACAGGCCAAATACCATGGAATTCTTGGCTGTTTTCCTAGGTTCGTCTTCTGCACTGTGGCATTAGGGTATTTATATATCAGGCTCATCATTTAGGTTAAGAATCTCTCCCAATGTGTGTAAAAGCTCAGCTACTAGGTGGCATTATTGGGAGATGGTGGAGCCCTTAGGAGGTAGAGCACAGCTGAATGAAATTAGGTCACTAGGAGTCCTTGTGTCCTTGAAGGGAATAGTGGAACCTCAGTGGCTTCTCATCCTCTCCTAGCCTTTGCTTCCCAGCTGCCATGGAGTGAGCAGGTCTTCTGTCACCATGATATGCTGTGCTGTCCATGCCCAAAGCAACAGGGCCGGTTGACCATAGGCCAAACCCTCTGAAACCCCGAGTCAAAACCAACCTTGGTCCCTTTAGGTTATCTCATGGATTCCATTCATACAACGGAATCTGATGAACACAATACTTCATGTCTATGTTCAGCTAGCATGAGGATACCAGTTTGGTGTTCCAGCATGGATCCTATGAGGTGGCCTCAGTATCAAGGTCCTTCCAGGACGAGTCATGTGAGAACCTCAGCATGGACATATATCATTGGAGACAGACAGTGAGGACATCACTGCTGACCAGACAGTTCTAAGATTAGTGCTAATGATGGAAAAAGACATTTTTTTTAATCATAGTGACATGTGTGTTCATGTGTGCCAACACAGAGGGCCTCTAGAGTGGATGTTGGAATTGAAGTAGCCACTTATATATGTTTATAGTAGTACAGAGTAATTCTCCAAGATCCACCTACTTCTGTGGTGGTTAGGCTGCTGCTACTCCTGTATACATCAAGCATGGTCACCCTCATCTCTGCAGGGAACAGGAATGTGGTCTTTTCTGGTTTACTATGTTGTTATGGGACCTTCCCTGTCACTTTCTTCCATGATAGTCACCAATACACAGAGCAGAGATATGTGTCCTGACTTACTTTATTAAATAAGAATTAAGGGAAGCAAATCAAGTTGCTTATGTGTGTGCATTTCTGAATATGATTATGTGAGAAGTGTTAGTATTCTGTTTTCTATTATACTGAATTACTGAGGCTGGGTACTGCATAATGGATATAGGTTAAGTTAATCTACAGTCGTGGAGAGTCAGGAGCATGGTACCAGTATCCACTTGACTGTGGTGAAAAATCCTTTGGCTGCATCACATCATAGTGGATCACATCATGGAGAGTGAGACAGAGAGAGAGAGAGAGAGAGAGAGAGAGAGAGAGAGAGAGAGAGAGAGAGAGAGAGAGCTAGAAAGGGGGAGGGAGAGGAAGAGAGGAGACAGAGACAGAGAAGGTTTGATTTATAACTACTCTTTCTTGAGAACTAATTCGGGCCCAATAAGAACTACACCAATTCATTCTGAAGACCTCTAATGACACAGTTACTTACCACGAGGTCCCAACTTTTAAAGGCTCTATACAACTACCAACACCACCTCTGTTCTGATGACTTAGTTCCTACCACTTAAATCTATGGGGCCACACTTAAATGATATGCATAGAAGCAACTGTCCTATTAAAGTATTAAGCTGATATCTAAGCTAGTCTAAATGTCTTCATTGGGTCTCTTTGGACACAACATATACTTTTGATTTTATGTATCTACGTGCAAAGTTATTGTTATTTTATTTAAATGCAGTTTCTAGAACATTTTTTGTACACCTGACCCACAGGTTGTATTGTTCATATGCTTACAAATTCCGATTTTCTACATTCATATGCATTCAGAAAGATTCTATGTTATCTACAATAGCAGTTTTCAAGTTTTAGTATGCTTATGAATCAGTTGAAAGTGCAGACTCTGGGACTTCACCTTCTTGCCTGCGTAGGACAGATGCAAGGTCCAGGAAACTATTCTTTTTGCCCCAGAAGTTATTTTTAATGTCTATGCTAAATAAATAACATTGAAACACAGGATAAGGCTATCAGATATTTATCTAAGTAAAACATACAGAGATATATTAACAATTCAAATTCTAAAATCAACCATCTTCAAAGAAAAAAATCTTGATTAAAATTTTCAAGTTTAATTATTCCTCTTTAAAAATTTCATTTTATAATTGACAAAATAGATCAAAATTACCTTCAAAATTGAAGTATGGCTTAAAACTAATCAACTGCTTCAATACCATAATGTATGAATGTAATTTAGTCATCACTCTGTTTTAACCACTGTCCTTAATTCAAAATTCAAGTGAAACCTGGGATACATCTACAGGAGACACTGACAGTATTCCTCTGCCCTAACCAGAAGTAAGTATTAGCAGACCGCTGAGGCAAATTAACTTCTAGGATTTAGGGCAAGACAACAGACATGAGTATAATTCAAGACATAGGATTTTCAGGGCTTACCCATTTCCTTCATGTAGTAGAGCTCTGTAGTGGACAGTGTTTCTGACTTGGAGGAATAACAAAAAGACAAACACAACTGCCTAGGAGGATATAGGTGATCCACAGAACTCACCTTGGTCAATGCTGTCCCCGATGCTGAGACACACTTGCAAGTTTGCTCACTCAAGAGACAAATGCCTGGGAACTCGTGCTGTCCACCTGGCAGGGACTGATGTGGGGCCCTGCAGACGACAGTGCCTCACTGAACTGTCTGTTCTTTGGCAGGGGGCGTTTCGGCCAGGTTCACAAGTGTGAAGAGAAAGCAACGGGCCTGAAGCTGGCTGCTAAAATCATTAAGATTAGAGGTGCAAAGGACAAGGTAAAGGCCGTTGGAGGTGCATCTCCTCTCCCTCTGGGCCAGTCTCCACCACACTAGTTGACTCTTTCCTTCTCCTCAGGAGGATGTGAAGAACGAGATTAGCATCATGAACCAGCTGGACCATGTGAACCTCATTCAGCTCTATGATGCCTTTGAGACCAAGCATGACATCATCCTCGTCATGGAGTAGTAGGTGTCCTCTCCCTCCCACCCATGTTCACACACCTTCTGCACAGTGCTCATGACTCAGCCGGAACCATGGGCAGCGCACCATTGGATCTGAGTTTCAGGAGACATGAGATCTTGCCAGAGTCAGAAGGGAAACTGTTTCTAAGTGCAATCTCCCGGCATGACTCACAGATCAGGTGCAGCTGCAGTACAAAACAGATGCAGCCTGTATCAAAGTAGATGCAGTTCTGTTGTTCCAAATCAAGGTTGGACTTTATCCTGTGCAAGTAGAGGAACGTGGCTTGTGAGCTTCGTCTCCTTCCACAGGGATTTCCCTCACCCTCAGGGGTATGTTCTGAATAAAACCTTTAGTGGATGCCTAAAATTGGAATGGTACTCAGCCTACAGGTACTTAAATGCCCATGGTAAAGATTAACTTCTCAGTTAACAGCTCATAGTGAAAGAAAGTGATCACAACAATATATCAAACAAAAATTATGTGACTGTAGTCTCCATCTCAGAATATCTTGCCCTGTACCAATCACAGGTGACCATGAGTAGCTAAAACCTAGCAAAATGAAACTGTGGATGAGGGGTGGTTAAGTATTCAAGAGCACAAAGCACATGCCAAGCCCCTGGTACTAGGCCAAGCAGCTTCATTTCAGAATCACGTATGTAAAAACTCAATCAACTCAGGTGGTAGTGTGTCTGCCTAGCATGCGTGATGCCCTGGTTTTCATCCAAAGTCCTACACAGTCCTACACCAGCACACCTACCACAAAACTCAAGCAGTTCTAATAGTGAACAGACACTGAAAGTTGCTTTGTTTTGTTTGCCATGGTGTATAAGGCATTTGGAAAACTAATGTGTCCAGCATTGGCCACATAGAAGCCCTTTGCCATTACACTTAATCTAAGAACTCAAAAGGTGAAGACCTTGACTCACTTTCTGTTAACACTGGAATCCAACCTCAGTGTGTCCCTGTGTTCTCTTCACCATCATCTGTTAAGTGATACACATGAACTCAGCCACCAATGACAGGGACTTTGGGACTTCAGATGTGTGGCATTGAAGGTATATACATAAGGTATACTGAAGGTGTCCAACATAGGCATTGTGTAACCCATACAGCAAAGAAGGCAAGGAAACACCTGTTGTGAGAGCTAGAAAAACCTGGGCAGCAATTAGCCCAGGAAAAACACATGGTGTTCATGGAGTCCGGACTGAAAGTTCCACCTCTTCCCTCTGCAGTGTGGAGGGTGGGGAGCTGTTTGATCGCATCATTGATGAAAACTGCAGCTTGACAGAACTGGACACCATCCTGTTCATGAAGCAGATCTGTGAGGGGATCAGGTACATGCACCAGATGTATATCCTCCACTTGGATCTCAAGGTAGGGCATGTTTTTCATCCTGTGAAATGCAAAGCCTCCTTAGCTTTGCCCCCATGGTCAGGGGACCTGTGAAATATTATGTACCAACCTTGGAAAGCTGTGTTGTCTCTGGTCATGTTTTCAGGAATTAATAAAAATCTGGACTTTTTCCTTTTTCCTTTTTGAGAGGTGTCTTGCTTCTTTACCTAGCCCAGCCATGAACTTCTGAGCTCAAGCTATCCTATCAAAGTCAGCCTCCTCAGTTGGTGAGATAGACTCATGTCACACCACCCAGCAAAATCTGGATTTTTATCTCATTCTCAACTCCTGTCACCACTTCGGGGACTAATATTTGCATGCCCATCTTTAGAGTCTTTTGTTGAGATTATTATAAATTGCCTCTATTAAATCAACACAGGAGGTCATTTCCCTAAAAGTGTAGAATTAAAGACATCACCATTCCCACAATATTCCTGCCATCTCCTTACTATCAGATTATATGGTGAGAGTATTTTGGTCTTTAATTCCCAAGTTATAGTTACCGTTTCAGCTCTTAAGAATCCCCAGGAGCCTCTTGAATTCTTCTAGAAAACTCTGGTTTGGGGTTTGCTTTCCTGTAGGTTTACTAAAACACCAAGTAGAAGCCATGGAGAACGGAACGCAGGGCAGCTGAAGGGTGGGGATACAATGCCAAAGAGAAGCGAGGGTACTTGTTCACAAATCAGAAGCCATGAGGGAATCCAGTCCATTTCCTTCCTCCTCTTTATCTCTCTCTCTCTCATTATGAAGTCTCCAGAACTGGACTTCATGTCACATGAGATAAAACCAACAAAAGACTGGACCCTGCCTAATAATCCTGATCCAGTCTACGTTAGAGTTACTATCACAAAGTGCATCTTCTTGTGTGGCTTGATCACTTCCTCATTTCCCTGTTTGCACAGCATGACAGTGAGATAAATTGTGTATTCTATGTAACATACCATATATTGTAAGTCTCTAGGGAAGGTCCAGCTGAATAAATCTGGCCTCCTTAAATAGGTTTCCATGGGCCTCTCTTCCTACAACTTGGCTTCCCTCGCTGTCTTGATTTATGTGCCTTGCTTTTCCCTTTCACTGTTGCACAGGAGGAGGGGGGGGGGAGTGGGACATAAAACGACCAAGTCAGAGGTTAAAAAGCAAAATCCTTGGCCACGGACTGAATATGATAATGCGCATTTTCAAGGAGCACTTTTGTTCACTGTAGATATTCTACAGATATCCCTAAAGGGATTTGATTGGCAGCTGGAGCCAGGAGCTGTCGTATCATAAGTCAAATGATTCCGTCTGTGGCTTTGTAACACTGATTGAAGACTTGCAATGGGCAGTTTTAGTTATGGCTTATATATAAAGATAATAATAAAGGTGATAGCTGGATGGGTCACGAAGGACCAGGTTTTTTTCAGAGAGCTCCTTGGAAGACAAAAGACTGGTGACATTGAGTGTGCGTCACAGCAGGGAGTCAAGAGTTGACTCTAAAGTATTCTTTTTCATCATTTTATTTTTTGAAAATCTTAGAGGATGGACAGTCTTAGTTTTAGTATGATAGAAATTTTTTTTGAAGTGCCCTCTGTTTCTTTATATTCTGCAAAAGTATTTTCAGGATACAATGGTATTCTTTGATAATAGGACAGCCTTTACTTGTTCAACCCATTATTTAAGCATGACTCCAAATGCTCTAGTACAGCACCCACCTCTGTGGAAAATGGCTTTTATTCTCAGACATCTGTTTTAGAGGCATCTTAGGAAAGGGCTTCCAAAGATATTATACACAACCAAATGGGCGATTAGATATTGATGTGAAGATACTACATCATTTCACGAAGTGTGTCTGGGTTTCTGCCTCTCTTGGACCTCCTTTTGACCAGACAGGATGTGGAAGGAGGTGTGGTCCGTAAAAAAAAAAGATGGGGATGGAGTCCCGGGTACCTGGCAACTTCGCTATGCCCAGCTCTTAGTGGAGTTGAAACTAGAATTTAAGAGTTCTTGGCTCTTCTTTGAAAATGCTATTTCTTTTTTTTTTTTTAATGGATGACCTTGGCTTTAAATGAAATTACTTATTTTTCCCAGACTTAAGGTTTTCTATCCCAATAAATATAGCTACATCAGCAGGACATTCCAGGGACACCGAGAAGTAGTGCTATAGCTTGATTTTGTTCCCTTCCCCCAAGCCTGTCAGATTAGCAGGCCAAGTTTTACTAGCATCTAACTCCAAGGGAACACTTAGTCAAGGACTTTAAGCACTGAGACCGAGCTCAGCAAAACCTTGCAATTTTGGAGATGAAGAATGAGTAGGAGACAAAAGCCTCCCTTTAGCATGTGACTTTCCCATAGACAAAGCACACGGGAAAAGTCTGGAGGTCAAAAATGTTCGTACTGTATTGCGTATTCAGTGTGGTTGTTTAAGTGAATCAGGCCATTTCTCTTGGAACTCGTAAATCTTGAGGGAAATATTCCTCCAAGAAGGAAATATACTTAATACTTTAACAGGAGGAGGGCTCTGTCAATTCTGAGCTGGCCTCCACCAGCCCGTTTGGAAAGTGCTGGAACAGCCTCCCGTCTCTGTCTCTCCTCTAGAAGGCCCATGCCTGAACTCATGCATTATGGCAATCCCTAAAACCATGAAGAGGGACAGGCAGGGTAATGCAAGGTTGGCAGGCTACCCACAACCTCATCCACCACATAATTAGAGAAGAAAATACCCACACAGACAAGCCAGCCCCCAAGTGAAAGGCCCGATATGTTTTTCCTGAGCATCTTGTATTTTTAGTTGTGGTTCAAGGACAATTTGAGTGAAAGATGGTTGTTTTCATTGCTAATGTGTCTCTTTCTCTGGCAGCCTGAGAACATCCTGTGTGTGAATCGGGATGCTAAGCAAATAAAAATTATTGATTTTGGATTGGCCAGAAGGTATGTCCGTTTCGATGTAAGTACGGGGATAGAGGTACGGGATGGGAGCTTCATTCTTTACAAAGACTGTCTAACACGCCCCAGATCGCATGCCTTCATTTAGAGTTAATTTAATGAAGATTACTTTTACCCTAACCCTGTTAAAGTTAAGTTTTGAACATTGAGAAGTTTCTATAACACAGGTAATAGAAAATGAGAAGTGAGAACTTAGTCCAGTGAAGTTTATTAACTTATAATAAATTCATTTAGAATTTGTGTTTATCATAATTTTTATATTCCATTTATAAAGAGAATATTTACTTTAAAATGTTAGTAGTTTAGCCGGGCGGTGGTGGCGCACGCCTTTAATCCCAGCACTCGGGAGGCAGAGCCAGGCGGATCTCTGTGAGTTCGAGGCCAGCCTGGACTACCAAGTGAGTTCCAGGAAAGGCGCAAAGCTACACAGAGAAACCCTGTCTCGAAAAACCAAAAAAAAAAAAAAAAAAAAAAGTTAGTAGTTTAAACAAAGCATAGAGGGTTCTGATTTCTTAGGGAAGCAAATAGTTTACATGGGCGTATTAACAGCTCAGCACACTAATACACAGAAAACAGATGCTGTGGGTTATTACAGCATCTTGTCAGTTTGGAAGGGGTTGTTCTGGCTATGTGCATGTGAAGGGACTGTATCAGGGTATTTGTCATAACCCTATTCAGATGTTCCAATTATTCAGAGTGGTTTTCTTACAACGGTTTCAGAATATTAAGGTTTTATAGGATTTATTTTTACTTTTGAACCCCTGGAATATCAGTCAGTTTTTGACACTATCACAGATATGCAATTTCTGGCAAAAGTTAATTTATTTTTATTTGCTGCATAACTGAAGGTTTGGCCTTATAGACGGTGTCTGTTTTCAATGAAGTTCATTAGTTTTGATTTTGGATTGACATGGTCCCCCTCCCTTCTTGTTCCCTCAATTTCAGATACAAACCCAGAGAGAAGCTGAAGGTGAACTTTGGAACCCCAGAATTTCTTGCCCCTGAAGTTGTGAACTATGATTTTGTTTCCTTTCCTACGGATATGTGGAGTGTGGGCGTCATCACATACATGCTGTGAGAAGCTCTCCCATCTCTCACACACTCTTCCTGTAATCTGTGAATATTCTAGGAAGCCTCACTAGAATCAGAGCCTTGACCCAGGTCTTCTAGAGTAGCACAGTGCCATCTCCTATTGCTTAGGTTCTGTTGAGTCTCATAAGTGAAAGGAGTGAATTCCTTTCCCCACTGTATCTGAAAGAAAAAAAGAAAAGGCATGCATGTCTTCTCCACAGGTCACTTTGAGTCCCAGGTTACCAAGAGCCCTAAACCCAGTTTGTTTGTTTGTTTGTTTTATAAAAATCCTAGTTATTGATCTCTTTGGGTCAGTGTACACTGATCTGCTTGGACTACACCTCAGCAATGATATTCTGGGGTTTGCCTTCTGGGTATGTGACAGTACCTTGTCTTGCCAGCTGTAAAATACTTGAAAAGAAATTTTGTTTTATTATTTGAGTATTATTTAAAGTATAGCTATAACCTTCAATGCTGCAGTTGCTTAACTGGTAGTTTGGATGAGAGACATAGGCATGGCCCTGGCTGCAATGACGTATTATATACTTATAGTTTATTGATATTTTCCTGCTTTTATTTTTAAATGGAAAAACTAAAATGTATCCTATCTATAAGAGAATCAAGACTGTTTAAAAAATACTTACCCTGAATTCTGTGTCTTGTAGACTCAGTGGCTTATCCCCTTTTTTGGGTGATAATGATGCAGAGACGCTGACCAATATCCTGGCATGCAGATGGGACTTAGAAGATGAAGAATTTCAGGACATCTCAGAGGAGGCCAAGGAGTTCATCTCTAAGCTCCTAATTAAGGAGAAGAGGTAAGCCAAGTTCATCTCGTGTTGTAGGTGGAGTAGGGATGATTAGGTGTAGAGTGAACTATGGAGTTAGTAGATTCCATTCTCTCAGTGACATCCCTAATGCCCGTGCAGACTGAATGCAATGAGGTTTGAATCCTTGACCCGATCTGCTAGTGACTAGGACTGTTTCAGTCATGAGGCTGGATGGGACTGAAAAACTTGTCTCTTTCTGACTTTTGTGATGAAGTTCTGTCAGTCAAGCCCTTCTGGTCGACCTCAGGTGACCTACCCTTGATCCCTTACATGTCTACCAACAGTTATAGGCCAGATAGTGTCATCTGTTTTTTTTTTTTTTTTGACACTATTTCTTTTAACCACAGCTCTTATTTCCCAGAGGGAGAAGTTTCTATTGTGACTACTTTACGATGAGGCAGTATGTAGTTACTCTATGATCACACTGCTAGGAAGGGGCAGAAATGACACTAAATATGAGTTGATCTTCCTCCAAGCTTACACTCTAGGCTGTCATATAGCTTTATCATTTCCTCTCATGCAAAAAACACATTAATTTAAATTTGAGTGGATGAACAAGTATGATATTAAAGTATAGGGGCTTGAGTTTAGAGTCACAGAATGAGAAGGTCACTGAGTAGCCACTTTAGATGGCTTTACATATGAATTATATGACAGTAGATCACATTTAAGCTCTTCAGAGCCAGTAACAGCTGCTTTAATGTCCTTGTAGAACCTAGGCCCACTAGTAAACATGATTGTGAAGGAATAGGGAAGAGGATGTTATGGAGAGTAGGAGAGACAACCTAGGTAATGGCCAATGGTGTTAGGTGGGGGATTCTTTCACTTAAGCACTTAACTCGCCATCTATTGCTAGGAAATATTCCAGTGCTGGCCTGGAACTCAGTTTGTACAGCAGGCTGGCCTCAGACTCATAAAGATCTGCCTGCATCTATCTTCCAGGTGCTGAGATTAAAGGCATGCACCATCATGTCTGGCAAGATTGGTCTTCTTAGAAAGAAATGACACAAACCAGTTGATAAAATAATGGGGCCAGATCTGAGTCTCTAGAGCAGTGGTTCTCAACCTTTCTAATGCAGCAACTTTTGTTGCTCAAATTTTAAAAGGTCTTTTAATTAAAAACCCTGAGCCACATATTGGGGTAAATGCTGAAAGATCTGAGAGACAAAGGAACAAGCCACTGCCGTGTGTCACCTCACCAACTCCACGAATTCTCTGACTGAAATCCTCTGAGTCTTCACCCGAAAGACTCCAGCCGAAAAAGTCTCTTGTTCTTGTCTCCTCACACCTTACATACCTTTCTCCACCCAGCCATATAATTTCCTGTCTCAACTTTCCTAGTGCTGGGATTAAAGGCGTGTGATTCCCAGTACTGGGATTAAAGCTGTGTGCCACCACTGCTTGGCTCTGTTTTCTCTCCTAGCCTGAGTCAATCTCATGTAGTCCAGGAAGGCTTTGAACTCACAGAGATTCAGGCAGATTTCTGCCTCCCGAGTGCTGGGATTAAAGGTGTGTGCCACCACTGCCTGGCCTCTATGTTTAATTTAGTGGCTTGTTCTGTTCTCTGATCTTCAGGCAAATTTTATTAGGATATACAATATATCACCACATTTCCCCCTTTTTTGTCTAAAATAATAAAAGAAGATTATAACTAATATAAGAAAAACTATGTACAATAAGTATATACAATATATACAGTCAAGCATTAAATTAACAATGTCCAGTCCATTAACATTTGACAGACTGAGAAAATGCTTCATTATCTAACCTATTTTGGTGAGTCCAAAATGTTGTACCTAATTTATGTTCTATCCTAACTTGTATTACCAACCAAATACTATCTTTTGATGTCTTTCAAACTTATATACTTTACACCTTTTTAGTGAGTTTCTTTTCTGAGTTTGTTAACAAGGAAAACTGTAACTATAATGATCTAGTCTTCAACTACCTCAGGGCCCCAAGAAGGAAATAATACTACCTAAGTAATCAGGAAATACAAGCAAGCAATTTCCAGAAAATGTGAGAAATGACAGAAACAGCTGGCTGCCTGTCACCCAAGGTTCCTCTGCAACATTGGGGCATCCATCTTTGGCCTATAGGTCTAACATATCTGACAGATTCATCTGTGAAGCAGGATTTTCTAAAGGGCCTTGCTATCTTGTCTTGGCAAGGTTTGGCAGTCTTTTCTTTTGTGTCCTGCTTGTCCATTTGGACAGCATACTGTCAGCAGTTGAGGTAAGGGTACTTTCTTGCCCAGTGGCTAACGTTTGCCACAAAGAAAGTAAACTCTATATGGAGTTTCTTTGATGCCCATCATCTTCTCTGAAGTATATGTCAGGAGTAGACATGTCTCTTAGCCATAAAAAAATAATCTATTTTATTAAAACATCATAAATGCCATATTCTGTAGATCTCTGAAGTGTTTGGAGACAACCTGCCTATCTAAAATATGTTTCTGTTTGACCTTAAAAACATACCTAATATGACTTACAAGTGTGATTGTAATGACTAACTACTAACTTGCATTTCTTTATATCCTAATTAGTTGGTAATAATAACTTTAGAGGACTAGCAATTTGTATTACATTGTTAAATGAACTGTATAGGCACAATACCTTGAACAAGATTAGAAGTATATGTACAGTATTTTCTAACAAAATTAATCTCAACTTTGTATCAATATACAAAATTTGTACATAATATACAAAAATCCAATCCAATGTAAATATTTAAAACTAGTAGTTGCTTTTTAAAAGTAGAGTCAATAATATACATTTTTATATCTCATATATTCCTGTTTTTTCTTTTCAGAGTAGATTTAATAATTTATCTTTTTAATCTTATATCCATATTCTTCCTTTTTCTTTTCAGAGTAGGTTCAATAATCTATCCTTTTATCCTATCATTTCTATATCTTTTTTTCAGAGTAGGTTCAATAATCTACCTTTTATCCTATCTATCTATCTATCTATCTATCTATCTATCTATCTATCTATCTATATCTTTTTTCTTTTTCTTTTAAAACAAAAATCCTGAATCTAATCTCCTTTGTTTTAGCTTTTTTCCTGACTATTAACTGCTGTGGGATGTTCTGTGTGGCAAATGTGTTGCTTTGATTGGTCAATAAATAAATCACTGATTGGCCATTGGCTAGGCAGGAAGTATAGGCGGGACAAGGAGGAGAATAAAGCTGGGAAGTGGAAGGCTGAGTCAGAGAGACACTGCCAGCCGCCATGATGACAAACAGCATGTGAAGATGCCGGTAAGCCACCAGCCACGTGGCAAGGTATAGATTTATGGAAATGGATTAATTTAAGCTGTAAGAACAGTTAGCAAGAAGCCTGCCACAGCCATACAGTTTGTACCCAATATAAGTCTCTGTGTTTACTTGATCGGGTTTGAGCAGCTGTGGGACTGGCAGGTGAGAGAGATTTGTCCTGACTGTGGGCCAGGCAGGAAAACTCTAGCTACAATTAACAATTAACAACTTGTAACCAACCATTCTAAACAATGACAATTATCCACAACCCATTGAAAGGCCAAAAGCCACCCACCCCACCTCTTGGGAATGTGGGCACTGTGTTCTTAAAATTACTTCCTGCTCTCTGGGAACAAAAGCATCTTTAGGGGATCCTGAAAAGAAAAATTTTGTGTTAATTGTCAAGTTCTGGGAGAGGTAGCTATATCATTTGTTATCCAGTCTCTGCATAATGGGAAAGTGCAGGGCTTGTCTCAAGTCCTGGTTAGAGCAGTCTGTTAGGTTGAATCATCTCAGCTAGCCATCTTGAAATTTTCCTGAGCAGTTTGTAGTCCAAAGCTAATCTTTAGGTGGTGTTTGTCAGCGTGGTGGCATTATCATAGTCCTGATGGAATCATTGTTGTGGGGTCCTATCATCTTTTCAGAGACTTTACCCTTTAATATAGCTCCTCATGTTATACTGACCCCAACCATAAGATTATTTTCCTTGATACTTCATAACTGTAATTTTGCTACTTTTGTTATTTGTTATTATGCAAATAATAATTTTGTTAATGAATTGTAATGTAAATAATTTTGGAGATAGAGGTTTGCCAAAGGGGTTGCGACCCACAGATTGAGAACCACTGCTCTAAAGACTGAGGTGACTTAGCTGAATAAAAGCATCAGTCTGAGAGGAGGGGCAATTTAGAGAGTTAATTTATTTGTCCTTGACTTCTAGGCACAATAACAGCCAAGGTTATTAGTGTTCTACATTTATGGATCCTAAGCAATACAGAGGTGGAAAAATGCCAGCTTTTTTAAACTTTGAATGGATGAAGAACTCTACATTCACTGTGCAGTGTGTGTGTGTGTGTGTGTGTGTGTGTGTGTGTGTGTGTGTGTGTGTGTGTGTGTTTAACTCCTGGATACTCCTGTGTTATGTGGAGATAATCACTATATTTTCATGTAAGGAAAATGAGGTTGAGAGCCATGGAGTCACATGTACAGAACAGATCCAGAAGCAGGTTTTCTGGACTCAGGCGTCTTCAGTCCTGCCTACTCCCACAGTCCGGGGGCTTGTTACTATCCAAGAAGTATCAGATAACATTTTGACAGATGAGCACCTAACTTAGTCTTCAAATCAACGCTTGGATGAAGCTCAGGCCAAATATCACTGTGATCAAATAAGTATCTGGGGCACAAAAATGAGCATGAAATATTATTAAAAGTCAGTTATGAGTACAGTCTTAATAACTTAATAGATTTCAAACATTTTTCATTGGAGTGCAGAAATAATCATCTTTCAGCACGATCCTGTTGGAGTGGTCAAGGGACACAATAGCAGAAACCTTAGGATCCTAAATAGAACCATGTGAGGTTGGTGGAGCTGAGGCGTTTTTAATAACTTCTGCATGTTCAGAGTTCTGTAACAGTGATTTTTTCCTCAATAACTTCATTGTAAGTGAAGACTTACACTTCAACATTTGGCATCTAATAAAGTAATCCTCCATACTGAAGCTTTATGACTGCTCAAAACTATTTGATGTTTTTCAGAAGTTGCACTCATAGTTTTTAATCTGAAAGGTTATTTTAATGTGATATTTATCAGCACACCAAGTGAGTTTATAAAGTTTAGAGTTAGGATGTAATACGACCTTTATTAATCTTCATGTTTTTTTTTTGAAAAATTGTAAACCTTTTTTTAATCTCCAAAAGAATATAGTTTCTGTATAAAGTAATCTAATATATTCTATTATGATTATGATAACTCTCCCTGTTCTAATTTCCCCAATATTCCTTCATTCAAAAGTTAGAAGACATATTCAAAAGATTTCCCATGCAAACTGCTTCTGTATTCATTGAGAATTACTGTAGCATTTTATTCTTATAATTAAGAAACATGCATTTATTTCTCAATGATCTGTTAAGAGTTCAACTTATAAAGCTTAGATGTCATATCACAGAATAATTACTTATATTTGAAAAAACATTCAATTATTAATAAGAATTTGATTATTGTCTTGTTTTTATTACCAATGTTGTTTCTGCGGTTAGAGCTGATAGTCACCTCTGAACATTTTCATACCACACAATTCCAGAAGACAGGATTCAATGTGAGTTGGCCACTCTACCAAAACCTGTGACCAGAGCCAAAGAGAAATTGCTGATGCAGTTGTCATTTGGTGTGCTCCTCTAATATGCTTCTGAATTTCCCTTTAGCTGGAGAATAAGTGCCAGCGAAGCTCTCAAGCACCCCTGGCTGTCAGACCACAAGCTCCACTCCAGACTGAGTGCACAGGTGACCATGCTTCCTGTTTCCATTTGTCTGGTTCATAGATTCTATAATCAACTCAGCTTTAAGTGAGATTTCTCATAGTGTCTTTGTTCACAGTTTCACATGTTGTGCTAGAAATAAATTGCTTCAAGTATTTTAATTGACATTAATGTTATATTTTATATGTTTCATAGATTGTTTTTAGCATTATGAAATCATTGTATCTGTTGTAAAATGTATTGCACAACTCACACACATATACAGATATATGGCCTGAGATTTATAAAAACAGTTTGGAGGAGATGTGCTAATATACATTCAGGAGAATGCTCTCCCTAAAACAAAATTCGTAATTCTAAATTCTTTGTTTACCTTGTATACTTTATTCTCCTCTGGGCACCAGATCTTCTAATGCTCAACTTTGGTATGAGCATATGTTCTAGCATATGTTCAAGAGGTTTTTATTGGAGTATTTATTGAGGGTAATTGAGTCCACACTACGCTAATTTCTCTTAGGGTGAAATCTCTCTCTGCTGCCATCACCTTAGTGTTTGCACTCCGACTCCCTTATCTTCTTTTTGGTAGAGACTTCATGCATTCTAGATGTATCCCCTGGGTCTTCTCAGCCCTACGTCAAACTCATCTCCATCTCACTTCACTCACAACCATTCTTCCAGCAAAGAACGTCCATTATATGGCAGCAATCAGCTCATGAGCATCTCCTTTTTCCTTCCTATCTCAGTTCCCCATCTCATAGTTCATTAATCTCCAGGTTCTGCACCTTGTAGGTTCTGATTGCATTAGGAACCTCTTCAGCTCTCTCCACCCATGTTGCCCTGGCCTGGGACCTGCTCCCTAAATTGCTACAGGAGCCTCCTAACTGTTCCCCTGCCTCAGTTGCTTTTTTCTCCCAAATAACCATGGAGTTTTGAGATAACACAAAAGCAGATGCATTAAGTAACTTTACTCGACACTTAACTGGGATAGAGGAACATGGAGACAGTCAGCAACCCCACCTTCGGCTTCCAGCTTATATGGATGTCTCTGATGGGTGCTTTGGTTGGGTAGCTGGTGCCAGCCTGGGACAGTACACGCTCTCCACACTTCCATTCACTCCTGCTCTTCTCTTCATCATCCCCACCCCCCTGGGGTTTGGAAAGGAACTTCTCTCTGACCAGCAAACCTTGGAATGACTCTACTCCAGGTTCTCACTTTTTCCACAGCCAGTTTTTATTGAAATTAAATCTACATCTAAATTCAGCATCAGTACTGAGTTTTATTTGTGTCTGAATATACCTTTCCTTGATAATTGGTACTGATGCCAAATAAAAATAGACTTATTACCTAGCCAGTACCTCACCCAGACTGCATAAACTGCTTATTAGGGTGACCAGCCTATTTTGAGCCCACTTTCCACCAATGTATTTTTAACCAGGAGTCTAAATACACTTCGACATGTCAGGACAATATGGAAACCACAGCAAGGAATTAATGACATTATACAGACTAAAAAATGTTTAAAAATATTTTAAATCATGTGAGTACAACTACAAAAATCAGCTTTTTGTTATCCCGCCCAACTGGCGATACCTGAAGCAAATTGATATCATAAGAAAATAATTTTTAAAATCTCCATGCATAAGTCTAGTTATTATTAAAGTTATACTTATGTGGAACTGACTCTAACTGCTTTACAAAGATTAACACATGCAACCTCATGCTGCCCTCATGAACCTGGCATTATTACTATTGCCCACTTTGCAGATGAGAATACTGAGGTGGGGGTAGGGAAGTACTGGAGTATGGGCAAAGCTTTATCACGCTCCTGATGGATGGGAAGGGGCTTGGAGCTTATTTCCAGACCCACTCTAGTACTATATATGTTTGGTGTTCCCAGGTGCCTAGATACGACCAGTACATTTTATTTTTCAATAAAATACAGGTTAAGCATCCCTTACTTACAATGCTTGGGACCAGAAATATTTCAGATATTGGATCTCTCCAAATTTTGGAATATTTGCATATAAATAACGAGATATCTTAAGAATGGGCCCCGATCTTAGCATGGAGTTTTCTTGTTTCATGTACACCTTATGCATACCATCTTCAGGAAGTAGTGTACAGTGTTTTCAGTGCCCTTGCATTTTGCCTGTTAGCACAAAAAGTCAGGTGTGGCCTTTTCTACTTACAGAGTAATGTTGTTGGAACTCAAAAAGTTTTAGGTTTTGAAGCATTTCAAATTTCAGATTTTTGAATTAGGGATACTAAACTGTGTTGAGACTAAACTTTTCCAGATTTACTTTTAAAATAATCTGGATCTAATATGTTCTCTAAAATAAGAATGTATATTGTATTAAAATATTAATTCTAATCCCAAACTACCATTTGACCTAACTTTTATTTTAAAGTATTTTATGTTTTCTTATTTATCTCTTTTAATTGTATTATTTTTAAAAGCTCTTAACTAGCTTTTGATCAGTTGAACATACCCATCTTCTCTTAAGAAGCTTGTTTTTCCTCTCTTAGAAATTAAAGCCTGGGAATTCTCTGCTTTCTGTCTTAGACTTTAAGTGACACACTGCTCTGTCTTATGTCCCCAACCATACACCACACATTCCCATCAGAAACAACCCTCTCATCTATCAGAACTCAGTAGGTACCTCCTACAAAATTCCTCGGTGCTCTGGAGCCAGAAGAAAGAAATGTGAGCAAGGATGATGTAGCTTCCTTTCTCCTGGAACAAAACTTCCTTCTCTCTTTCTTCCTGTTTTCAGGACTGCTCACTTTGTGCCTGCTCTTCTCCCAGTGAACAAAAACAGACTGTAGGCCGATACCCACTGCCATTCATACACTACCAAAGGATTTTCTTATTTTCAGTGTCTTCATTAGTCATCTTTTCATCACTATAACAAATATACAAGATGATGAAGATCTTGTGCTAAGTTTTCTTATTTAACATCACAATAATAATCTCATTACTATTGCTCCTGTGGAGATGTAGAACTAGACGGTTCACTGTGGCCAAGAAGAGAAAGACAGAGAGAGCAGGCTTGGGTCCTATTGCCCCCCTCAAGGTCATGCTCCCAGGGACCTTTTAGAGGTTCCACCACCTCCAAGTAGCACCACAGGCTGGAGATTAAGCTTTTATTTAGTACATGGGCCTGGGTGAGGTGCAGCTAAAATCCAAACTGTGTCATGACAATCCCCAATCAGAAAGTCTTCAGACATCTCCCACTGTTCACACCAAGATACCAGACCAGCAGCCTCAGCTATTCTAATACATCCTAAACTCCAGTCCTGTCTCAATTGCTCTTTATCACCTAGAATCCTGTTGACTAAAGCTGATGTTCAATGCCACTTCCTTTATGGCTGTAGGATCCCCATCTGAGACCTTGTCTGTCTTCTTAAATCTTCCCATGCCCCTTAACATCCCTTATCAACTACACTGACCGGAAACAGCCATGCCCTTTAGCTGCCATAGCCCCAATGTCGTGAGTACTGGTTCTTTTGCTTTGCCACAGTGGGCTTTGAGCAAACATACATTTGCAACTTGGATATGATGAGGGAGTAAGTGGGTTGACCTGGCTTCAGTGGAAGGAAGGGAACGGATGACAGGATGTCACAGTACAGGGGAGCGGGAATGGGTATGTCTATCAGAAGGCTGCTGACCATTTTATCCTCTTGGATGTCTCTAGAAGATCACCACAAACCTAGTAGTAAATTATCAGTTCTTCACATGCTCTCCTATTGTAAGTCAGAACCTGATTAAACCTGTTCTAATCCTTCCCCCACTGTCTCTGTTTCCCTAGAAGAACTGTAACTCTGGTGCTCAGAACCTCATGACCAAATAACTCAGGAAGAAGCTTATTCAAAAGGTTGGTCTCAAGTTTCCCCCACCTACTGACATGGGAACACATTTGCTTGGGGATAACTAACTGGGATTGCACCCCAGGAAAACCAGATTCCAGTCATCATGAAAATGTACTTCTCTGGTCTTGGGACTGTTTGCTGAGTGGTGTCTGTGTATTGCTTACGTGAATGGGGTAGGAGAGAAATGGGTGTTTCTCGTACAGATATTGAGTGATGCAGGCCGTGTTTGGGCTGGTGGGTAGAAGAAGGCTCCAATCAGATTATTGTGTTTTCTTCTTTCCAATTTTACCATGTCCTAGGGGAAGAAGTGCAGTTCCCTATTGTGTGCATTGTAGGCAGTCCACTGCCCCAGTTTGCAGAGTGGTCCCACTGAGATAACACAGACAGAGCCCTGAGACTTCTTAGCTCAGTGGGCTACAGGCTTTGTACAGAAATTGTCTCAGGTTACCCTTATAGTTGTGATACCTGGGAGAATGAAAGAGCTCACCCAAGGCTATGCAGACTTTACCTGAAAACAGTGGAGTGAGATACCCCGTTATTCTAGAAGCTAACGCCCACACCCACAACACAGCAGCTGCCCCTGACCCTGGCTATGCTTCTGACCCCAGGAAACATCACCCCACACAAACTCATGTATGGGTTCTCTGCCTCATGCTCAGTTCGGTTGGATTGTTAAGGGGTAGTTTGGGGGGCATGCCTTCTTTTATACCAATAATAAATTCAAGTTACGATCTAGAGAAGACAGAACAGTGGCACACCAACCAAGAGAGACTTAGAAATCCCAACATTCAGCCCTTAGAAAGGGATACCTCCCTAATCTTAGACAGAAAATCCGTGGTCATTCTTGCAACTAAATTTTAACAACTGCACAGGGCTCACATTTTTGCAGTGGGCAACTGGTCTTTCTCCCCCCACCCCCACCCTCCTTTTCATCTTGTGGTGCCTGGGACAAATCCAGAGCTTGATGTATGCTAAGCAAGCGCTTTAACCTTGAGCCATAAACTCCAGCTCTAACTGGTTTTAATCTTTCATTCTGATCTGTATTTTTTCTGGGCCCAGGGTTTCTGCTTGTCTGTCTGCCAGGATATAGTCTTTTAAGTGGCCTTGAATCTTTTAGAGAATAAGATGGAGAGGGGAATAAATCAGTATATCATAGTCAAAGGCTCAAACCAGGGTTTGGAAAGCACGTAGCCTTCTTTGTCGGGGTTATTTAAAAGTCTTTCATTTATTTAGAAATCTATGAACAGTCAAGGAGAAGGTTTGGGATTTGTGTTTACAGGACCATGCTTGTTCGTCAAAAACTGTAAGGGCACTCAAGTGAGAGGAGGTGGAGGAAGGTGTCACTTTGAGGCCCACAGGAGCCCTGGGCCTAAGTGAATGCACTGCGAGCTGTGAACAGCTGGGGCCCCAGGCAAGGAAGCCAATCCCCATCTCCCTTCTCCCCCACCCCTTCCTTAGAAGCAGCTTTGTCCCCAGCCACCACAAACCCCCAGGGGTTGCCACAAACCACCTTCCCACAGAGAGCACTGGAGTCACTTTTGAGGCCTGGTGGGAATGAGTGCGCTGGGTGACAGGAGGTTGCATTCCAAGGAAGGCCTGTCGCCAGGGTCTGTGGGGGGAAGAATGAAGAGGAAATGGCAGTGGGAGGAGGTAAAGTCCTTCCATGCCAAAGCTGTCACTTTGAACCCAGTGTGATGGAAGACAGTGCAGCCCATGTAGGGACAGAAACAGAAGCATGGAGCTGGTCACACCATATAGCTGGGTACACTCGGCTGGAATTGCTGAGCTCAGACAGGTTTGCTTCCTGATGGTCTAGCACAGTCTGCCTCTCTTCCCTGGGTTCCTCTAGCCCCTTTGGCCTTCGGGGCTCCTTGCAGGCCAGCTCGAATGATTTCAGAGCTACACGATCTTCCTGCTTCATTATTTGCTTTCCTTCTTTTAGTCTCAGTTGTAGGGGTAGAATCCAGCCTTACGCTTAATGTGTGCGGGGTCTACTATGGTGCCACTATTTTTAAATTAAAAACTAAATTTACAGTATTAACTCAGGATGGCAAACTCCAGACCAGCCTGGCCTACAGAATGAGTTCCAAGTCAGAGCAGACAACTTACTAAAGCCTATCTCAAATTTTAAAATTATAAAAGAGAGCTGAGGCTACAACTCACTGGCATAGTGCTCATTCAGTATGTGCAAAGCCCTAGGGTGACAGGAGACACCAATTCTCTTTATCACACACACACAAAAAGGAGTATGTGTGTGCGCGTGCATGCACGTGTGTGAATGTAGGCAAGTATCAACACTGAGCAAACCCACTTGAGAAGATGAATGAGGCTTGGGAAGATCTTATAAGTGAAACTAAGTTTGATATGAATATTTTAAAAAATCTGGTGGTTAAAGATTATTCTTGTGGAAAAGAAAGAGATGTAGGTTCTATGAATAAGGCACAATTCACAATGTAAATTGAGGAATATAAGTCTCCTTCCATCTGTTAGAGGTTTCCAGATGCACCAATAAAACACTTAGAACCAGCCTGGTGGCTCTCTGTCCATTGTTCCCAACCTCAAGTCTTCTCCCATCTATGAGGCATAAAAATTGAGGTGTTGCTTAGAAGGGAGTCTGGGCGGTAACAATGTACAAATCTCAATCAGAAGTGAGAATATGGTCAGCTCTTATCTTTGTGTGGCTCTTATCTTTGGATCCATTCAGCTGTAGACAGAAAATATTTAGAGAAAGAAAAAATTGTAGGGAAAAAATGGGGAACTTGTCATTGTTCCCTAAACAATGGGACATAATTATTCACAAAGCCTTATACTGCTGGCATTATTAGTCACCCAGACATGATTTTAGACATGTGAAAAGCGGTATGTGGGTTTTACACCAATTTTGTGCTCCCTTATATAAGGGATTTTGGCTTCTGTGGATCCTGGCATCTGTGGGAGGGTCAGTGGGAACCTCCCCCCCACCCCCCCACCCCCACCCCCAGATACTGGGGGACCGAATCCCCTGCCTAGCACACATTCTCACTTTGACGCTGAAATCAGGTTGACTGTGGACTGATGACAACGGCCTAGGAGTGGCCGAGCTTCAGATGAAACAAAGAGGGCCTTGTCCTTCAATATTGCGAATAATGTTAAAATACTCACAGGGACTTAAAAAAAAAAAAAAAAAGAAAAAACCAACCAGCTCTGGTGAGCGGTGGAATCTGTCAAACGTTTTCCTTCTGTCGCACACACATACACACACACATTATGAAAAATCATCTGTGGTTTTCCTAAGGGGCACCACCGACTAATTACAATTTTAAAGTCCTGCTGAATTAACAAGATTGGTATTTTGTTTGCTTTGCAGGAAAAGTGCTGCGGTTGCTGCTGCTTTGAGAAGGCTTCTGGAAAAATCAGCAGTTCTGGTGCCTTGACCCCTGTGATGACTGGCAGCCATAGCACAGGCAGCCTTGAACTTGAACTTGGAGAGGCTTTTCTGTGCTCAGCGGGTGACCCAGGGCCGCTCCCTAGGGGCTCAGGCAGATGCCCACATCCCACTTAGTACACAGAGGGGAAGCTGTTTCTCTGACTTCCTGGCTTCTTGTGTTTTGATGTTTGTTTTTAGTTTTGGATGTTAGCAGGGCAGTGGGTATGCTAGGCTGTTTCTCAGACTACCAGGGCAATGCTTGAGATCTAAAACTCTGGAGGATGTATTTGGAGAGAGAAAATGCCTTCCAGTCATTGCCCTGTGCTCCTCAAGGGGGCAATTACATCACCAGGAAAATTCTAAGGTTTGGACACTTTGATTTGTATTTCTATGTGGTCTGAAATGGGCTGAATTCAACGAATGTTTAGCTTGCTGGAACATAAGGCCTCTATGGCAAGAGACTTCACACATGGCACCTTCCACATATTCTTAACTCTCTCCCAAGTGCAGCAGTTTCTACCCAGTGCCTGATTCCATGTTCAGATTCATACCACACCTTTTCACAGAGTGAGCTTTGCTCTGGTCTAACGGGCAAGTTCATCCCTATTAAACATGGTGGTTTGGGGAGGTGATGCAAGGGTATCTCTTTGTGGTTAGTCCTTAAAATGACAACCTTCAAAAGACAAGAGCTTCCTTCAAGGCCTAGGTGTCACCAGTAGGAGATAGATCTGTGCATCCTGGGGAAGGGCAATGCTCGGTGTCCAGTGTTGGTGACTAGAAAGTGGTTCTCTTGGCATTAGATGCAAACTTCTTATTTCCTAGCTTACGGGCCATTTGCTGTCAGATATTTCATAAGGAACATGAGCACGACTGTAGGTGACATTTAGGGTACAGAAAGCTTTGGGGCTACAGAAAGAAAAATGGGCAGTATTTCTGTATGAAGACAAAACTTTGCAAAGCTCCCTGAAATCCCACTGCACACTCAACCTCTCCTTTCCAAAGTGCTGTTGTGTTTAGCTCAGCAAAAATGATGCCCCCATTTTTAGCCATAATTTGATGTCACCATCACAATGGGTAAGAATAACCTAGTGGCCCTGTCATTGAGGGCCAACTTAAGGTACATGGCTAATCACCAAACACTCACAGCCATACATTTGTCTACCAATAGCTAATGCCTCCTTACAGTATTTGTGTTCCCAACTCTGAAGTAAATGAGAAATAGGTGCCGTTCAGTGAAGGCCAGTACTGTTATTGTTGTTGTGCTAGTTGTACAAATCTGCTCCTCTCAGCCAGTGTTCTCATGCTGTGACACATCTTTCTTCCTTCCACCCACGCATTCACCCAAGGTTGGTTTCTCATATCCCTATTAAGCTTAAACTCTTTCTTTCTTTCTTTCTTTCTTCCTTTCTTTCTTCCTTCCTTCCTTCCTTCCTTCCTTCCTTCCTTCCTTTCTTTCTTTCTTTCTTTCTTTCTTTCTTTCTTTCTTTCTTTCTTTTCTTTCTTTCCTTCCTTCCTTCCTTCCTTCCTTCCTTCCTTCCTTCCTTCCTTTCTTTCTTTCTTTCTTTCTTTCTTTCTTTCTTTCTTTCTTTCTTTCTTTCCTTCCCTCCTTCCTTCCTTCTTTCATTCTTTCCTTCCTTCCTTCCTTCCTTTTTTCTTTCTTTCCTTCCTTCCTTTCCTCCCTCCCTCCCTCCCTTTCTTCTGCTTCTTCTCTTCTTTTTAAAAAGAAAACACAAACACATACATGTGCACACAGGGACAGGTTGGGGGAGCTCTGACTTCAATGTTCTATTACTGTGCTGTGCTTAGCTGATGCTGTCCACTGAGTGTGGAAAAAAATACAAGCCAGTGCATGCCTTAATCCTCCTTGACCACAGCAGGCTGGCATTCACTCAAATGCTAAATGGGACACAAGGGTCTGGTTGGAAAGCCTTCATGGAAGGGCATTTTCAGTTCTAGGCATGGGACTCTCCCCCAGCCTGGGGCAGAGATCTTCTGCAAGACATCAGCTTTTGTACTAACTCATCTTGGCAAATACTTGGACCTGCCACATGTGAAAGGGACAGCTTAGGTCACATACAGGCGTGATTTTCTGGCCACCTGAATCTACATCATGACCCCACAATTAATGGGTATGATTTCTTTAGTTTTTGTTTTTCAGGTTTAGAAAGGAGACTGCCGAGAGTGCCTTTTTGGATGTGCAGTTAAGCTTGGCCATTGGGATAGGAAGGTGGGTAGCCCCACGACAACAGCAGCATTTTATAGTTCAGTCACCAAATTGATGATTACAGACTGAGTTACAGTGGTGCAGGAGATGACGAGTCTGGCTTTGCCTGTCCCCTTGATCCACACCCACACGAGGCTGCTCCAGTAAGAGCCTATAACTGGTTAGATGTCAGCTGTGGTGGGAAAGGGCTTCGCAAAGCTTGGGACTCAAACCAGATGTCAGTGTGGACTCAGAAGTAGAGTCTGGCTCTTCTGGGGCTCTTGTCATCAACTTTTCCAAGAGGTTATCAGGATTTTGAGGGGCTGTCTCCCATCCTCTTCATGAACAGGAGGGCTTCGCTCACCTCCCTCCGATGCTTGGAGAAGCTGTTTTCTTGAGCACACGGGGTCACAAGGCAGCAGCGGGCATTTCCTGCTCTTCAGAGAGAGACAGCCTACAAATAACTTTGAAGTGTGTCCATATTCAGAATTTGGAAGACACCAACACTTACCCAAAATCAGCTGATATTTAAGAACAAGGAGGAAAGGGCTTGTGCCTCCATTTGCTCCATAAAAAACTTTGGAAGAAATTCTTCTCTGAGATAGCTTAGGGCAAAGCTTTGCAGGTTAAATTAGGTAACACATATGCATTGAGACCCATTAGTTTATTGTGGTGACTTTTTGTCCAAGTGATATTAATTTATTTTGTTTCTTTAAGAATGTAAATAGGCATGTATACTTTGATGTTTTGAAGAACATGTGAGTGCTTATGGAAATTAACATTGTCAATTTTCTTCTTGCTTTGGAATTGAAATATGGATTTTATATTAAGGAAATGAAAACTATGCTCATAATTCATTCCTTCTCCTCCCCCTGTACCCCACTTTTCCCCATTATTCCCTCACCAGGGCAGTGGGGTGCCAATGTGCATACATGTCCTTGTTTAGTTTGGGCTGTGGGCCAGCTCATTTGGAAAATTTATTTATAAAAGTATAAGCAAGAGGGGGAGGCAGGGGCCTGTGGGCTGCAGTGGTTAGGCTCAGCTCTGCCATCCCTGTGGGCCTCACTGGCTGAAGTTCACTGCTTAGTGTCTCCAGAACTCAGATACTGTGTTTGCTTTTTAATTTTTTTCTTCACTTATTTCTCCTTTTCTTTAGTTAGGATTAAGTCCGTCTTCTTCATTATGCTTTTTGTCTAAGAGCCAGCCAGCCTGTCTGCCTGCCTGCCTGCCTTTTCCCTCGTTCCCTCCCTTTCTCCCTCGCTCCCTTTCTCCCTCCCTCCCTCTTTCTTTCATGCTAGAAATGGACCCCAGGACCTTTCACATGCTAGGCACATGCTGTACCACTGAACTGCACATTAACTCCTCTGCGACCTTTTGAGATGAAAATTTATTTTCCAAATGACAAAGTGCCTCCAGTGCCACAGGAAAGTAGATAAGTGACACATTCAATGCTGGCTTCTAGATGCAGATCAGGCCCTTGTGCAGCGTGAAGTCTGCAGTCTCTCAAATTAGAAGTCCTCCACATGTCTTCTTGCCCCATTTTTGGTGAGGTGTGTTTTTATAAGTGATTTTTTTTAGTGTGGATAGTCTCTCTTTCCATGAAGACATATAAACCAATGTGACTACCCATTCAAAACAACAGCAGACACCTAACCCTGAGTGGAGAAGCTGGACATGTGTGCATGTGGTTGTCACCCTCGCTGACAGAGTCCGTGTGTCCTGAAGAGGTTCATTCACGCAGATCAGAACTGAAGTGAATGGTGTGGTAACTTCATATGTCACGTATATTTTTTATTTCTAAGTGTAGTAGGAACATTTGGCTGTATTTCTTTGCCTTATGAAGGTGTACTGTAAGTCATATATATGTATTATATTAAAGAACAAAATGGATCTTATTTATCTTTGTTAATGATCTAAATTATTCAATAAAGAAGCCTTGGCAAATGCAACACAAATCCTGTCCTTTTTGATGGTCCGATGATACATAGCATTAAGATCTTTAAGGTACCCTAAAGGAGCTTCATATTTATAGGGGTTCCATGTTGCTAGAGTTTTCCTGCCTGGCCCACAGTCAGGACAAATCTCTCTCACCCGCCAGTCCCAAGCCGCTTAAACCTGATCAAATAAACACAGAAACCTATATTGGTTTCAAACTGTATGGCCGTGGCAGGCTTCTTGCTAACTGTTCTTACAGCTTAAATTAATCCATTTCTATTAATCTATACCTTGCCACGTGGCTTGTGGCTTACCGGTACTTTACATCTTCCTTATCCTGATGGCGGCTCGCAGTGTCTCCCTCTCCAGCTTCCTGTTCTCTCAATTTTCCTCTCTGTTAGTCCCGCCTATACTTCCTGCCTGGCCACTGCCAATCAGTGATTTATTCATTGACCAATCAGCAACACATTTGACATACAGACCATCCCACAGCACCTCCCCTTTTCTTTTCTTAAAAAGGAAGGTTTTAACCTTTACACATCTCCAAAGTCAGCTTGGTATATTTGGGAATTTGGGCGTAGCTTCTCTTACTACTTCCTGCTGGAGGGGGGCGCTGTATCTTCTGGGGAAACAAAGAAAATTTTAGGATCATGGAGTAGTCCGTGAGGCTGTATCATCTGAGCCAGTTGTCTTGAAACGGTTCTGGATGTTGGATCATCTGGGCCATGGTGTCATCGGAGACCTTTCAGGGGGTCTTGGCTGGTCAAACCTGATGTATCTTACTCTGGAACAAATCCATAGCCTCTTGCTTTCTGTGGAAACAAAAGAGACTCTTTTCCAAAGCAACATATCCTTACATCCAAATTTTGAAGTCAAAGTATCTTTAAAATATACGTACTGGTTTAACTCAGCTTCCTTTACAATCAAACATCTCTCTGTAGTTAAGAATCCCAAAGACAACACAATCCAGACTCTCTGTGTAATAGTCATCTCTACGTGGCTTATTTTTTATATCAATTTTACTGTCTCTTTAAAGACTTTATTTTTTAAAACCATGTATTTGTTTCTATACTGTATATATCACCTTTTTTTGTCTCTTTTAAGCCTACGTATATTTTACACACATTTTAAACTATTACATCTGAATCTTCTTATTGTGAATCTATTGCTTTAAGCTGCAGCAGCTGTGGCTGCTGGCTCCGCCCACCTCAGCTTCCCAACATAGCGGCAGTATGCTTACCGCCAGCTCTGGGAGCCATCGTGGGTCTATGCTTTTATCCAAGCAGCGTGTAGCCCAGAAACCTCTTTTGTTTTGTACTAGCAAAGGCTAAATCCACAATGTAGCTTAATGTGCCACTTGCAGAGGCCTCATTCCCGCCATATGGCGGCAGGTCGAGCGCGCACGCCAGCAACCCGCCAGTAGCTCAAACCGGCAGCTGCCGCTCATTTGAGACAATTAGGAACTGTTTTTAGCTCCGTTTTAGAATCTTTTTTTTTCAGGTTTTAGGTGGAAACTCTTGCCACCACGTTGGACGCCATTTGTTGCTAGAGTTTTCCTGCCTGGCCCACAGTCAGGGCAAATCTCTGACACCCGCCAGTCCCACAGCCACTCAAACCCGACCAAGTAAACACAGAGACTTATATTGGTTACAAACTGTATGGCCGTGGCAGGCTTCTTGCTAACTGTTCTTACAGCTTAAATTAATCCATTTCTATTAATCTATACCTTGCCACGTGGCTTGTGGCTTACCGGTACTTTACATCTTCCTTATCCTGATGGCGGCTCGCAGTGTCTCCCTCTCCAGCTTCCTGTTCTCTCAATTTTCCTCTCTGTTAGTCCCGCCTATACTTCCTGCCTGGCCACTGCCAATCAGTGATTTATTCATTGACCAATCAGCAACACATTTGACATACAGACCATCCCACAGGTTCTACTTCTGTTTAGGATATTCGGTATATTGATATATATTTAAGATTATTGTCATATTGCATATCACACTACATACTCCTACCTCTGTTATAAATATCGATATATATTTAAGATTATTGTCATATTGCAATCGCACTATATACTCCTACCTCTGTTATAACATCTTGTGTATTGTCACAATTTTGAAGTCATCGTTCTTTACCATACACTTGCTTAGAGACTGTTTACCTTGTTTACGTGAAGCCTTAGTCCTTAGGTTATTTCAGTAGATAAGACTTATAGATTTATAGTCACCTATGCTTGTCATCTCTATAGTTACGTTAGTTAGGTTATCCAGATTTACAGATACATAGGTCAGATGGACAGGCAATCTTCAAACACTTCATAGACCTAGAGAATATGGCATTTAAATAACTTAGAATTCTGTTGATGTGAGACATAATTGCTCCTGGCTGCACCAATTTGATCCCGAGAGAATGTTGGGCTTCTAAGACATTTCCATTTGGAAGTTTGTCTTCTTGGCACAAAATGGCCTACTGGGCAAAGAACTGCCCTTGCCTCGACGGCTGACAGTACTAATGCAATGCTATCCTTTCTGGACAAGTGGGACACAAGGAAAGTGACCACTGTACTCTGCCAAGACAGGGTAAGATGGTCTTTCAGAATTCCTGCTTCTGAAAATGGTCTGTCAGATACTTTAGGCCTGTCGCCAATTTGAATGCACCAACAATGCTGAGAAACATTAGGTGACTGTCCAGGCTGCCAGCTGTCTCCGTCTACTCTCGCAAGATTCCCGAAAGTTGCTTGCATCCATCTACCATTTCTCAGGTACCATTATATTCCTTCTCAGGTCTTTGATGGGATTGAAGACTAGCAGTTATAGTTACAACTTAGTAGATAGAACATATTAAGTATTAGATTCAGGTTCTTTAGGATAGGACACCTTTTGGAAGGATCTTTGTAACATGCCATTTACCTATGCTCTATACTTCTCTGGACTTTAGTATGTGTTTCTTGCTTGATATTGTTTGCATTGGTTGTACTTCCATCTTATCTAGGTCATTATCCCTCATTATTCCTGGACAATATTTGATAACCATTCCTTTGTATATAGTCTTGTATTAGGTTAGAACTTTCTTATTTAGACAAAAAGGGGGAGATATAGTGGGTAGCCATTCCAGCTTTGATCTGGAAGTTCCAACCCCCATTGAGACTTCGGCAATGTCATGCCTACAAGGCGGGGCCAAGGGAGGCGCCTGGGGACCTGAGAGCTGGATCGGCGGGCGCTCTCTCTGTGGCGGGACCCTGGACTAGAGAGGTGTACCAAGCAGAGCTCCAGAGAACACCGCTGGACTGTGATACACCTTCCCCAGACTCCGCGACCTACCTATTCCTTAATTTGTAAGTTACGCCATTAAATAAATCTCCTTTTAACTACGTGGAGTGGCCTTAATAATTTCACCAATAGTTCCAGAACCTTCTATGTGACTAGCAGACACCCACAGGAGGAAAGTAGCTGTCCCACTTGAAGTCATCATTGTTCCAACGTTCAGCTCTTTTTCCTATTGCTCCAAAAATATTAACCAACATTATATGTGTGTGTGTGTGTGGGGGGGAGGTCTAGGGTCAGAAAGAGTGGAGTAGAACAGTCCAATCTCTTTAACACAGCTTCATAATCCCTCATCATCTGCTAGTGAGAACTCCGCACCATGGGACCTCAGTGCTGAATGGCTGCCCTGCCATAGGCTACAATATTGTCTTTTGGGGTTGAGTGTCCACTCTGGAGATATGACTGTTCAGCTCCCAAATCTGTGTGCACAGCTGGAGCTATGCCGGAACTGGCTGAGGCCTGCAGCAATGCGCTCTTGGGCTGTGGTGTCCCTACCCAGGCTGACATGCATTTTCTAGTTCCTCTGTTGGAGGTGGGAAGAGGAAGTTTGCTTTTCACCACAGTAATTGCACTCCCCTCAGGAATCCAGTCTCTCTGGCCTGAACCTTTAGGTGAGGCACCTGACTTGTTCCCCACAGGAAGGAAGCCACATTCACATCAGTGTTTATGGACCTACTCTTCCTCAGAATTAGTTTCCCAGTGTGCAGTCTCAAGGACCTGCCACTTGGGGCTAAGGGCCAGTCAACCCCTGTTCTCTTTTGTCCCTCTCCTAGGATGAACTGGAATGGACAGGTTTGTCTCTCCCAACACGCTACAGAAGGAGACTATCAGACCCTTCCTGCTTTCCTTTCCACTCCCTACCAGGAAAGCAGGGCACCATTCTGCCCTCATGAACCTCGTTCTGAGAAGATAGTTCCTTGGTGTCCTCCTGCCAGTGACATCTTTCCACACCTCCTAATGTAGGTGTCCTCCTTATTTTCAGCTTTCTGTGAACATCGCTCAGTATAAATACAGTCTCCTACAAGAGTTTCCTTTGTATTTAGCTGACTCATGGTCCCTCATTGATCACTGTTATTTCTGGAAACATCCAAAATATTCTTAAACAGGTTTAGGTACCAACATGTCAGGGAGACTGGCCTCCTATGGCAGAACAGCACAGTAAATCACCTCTGCAGCTGTGCTGGTCCTTCCCAATACTCAGCTGCCTAGACAATGGCGCTGCCACTAAGCATCCCTCCAGCAGAGACAAGTTGTCAGTGCAAACTTCTCTGACACAACTAAAAGCTTCCAGCAGTCAGAAGCCAGTGAAAGTGATTAACAGATCCTCCCCCTCATCCCCACAACCTGTCTTGTAGGTAGGATTTGATACAAGGATAAGAAGGTTTGGGCTGAATGAGGAGACACATGCACATGGTGACTAGCAAGTACACTTATGGACAAACTGATAGGTTAGTCTGGAAAGGCCCTCACTTTTTAACCTCTTAGGGCCTTTGCAGGTGCCCTGTATGGAGGGGTCAACCAACACCAATATGACGATATCTGCCTCTAGTGAAGTTACAGTCATGATTGAAGCTTGGTTCATTCAACTGTCTAGCTGGATCAGGTGACAGCATCCTTAATGAATGGGCAAACAAAGGGGCAATGGAATTAGAAAGTCTGAGAGCCACCCTTAAGAGCATAGGCTTCTGGGCTTTTGAATTCTTTGTTACTTAGCATTAGATTGCCCAGGAGGAGCATGGCGCACGCCTGTGGTCCCAGCTACTTAAGAGGCTGAGGCTAGATGATCAATCATATGAACCTAGGAGTTGACGAGTAAGATTATGAATTATATTCCTACTATATTATAGTCTCATTCCTCATGTAAAGGTGGAAATATATGTGCTGCATTTCTGGCCAGTCCACATATTAGATGCTACTCATTTCACCAATTAAAAATAATTGCAATATCCATTATGCTAATTAAAAAGCTTCTGTTATTGAACAAATAAATATAGGGAAAGACGACAGGAATTCTAATTTTAAACTCTCCCTCCTAGCTTCTGGGGTACAGTCTTGATTAAGTCAATATTTTCTGAATCTTACCTCACTTCTGTATGAGCATTTGTAACACATCACAGAAAAATTTACTCTACTTGGCTACAAAATCTCACATAATCTTTCCTGGAAAAAAAAATCCTATTTTAGCTTCTTCCCTTAGTTTCCTATTGAGTAGGCTGAGGGACACACAAGTCCCTAGGAGTGTACTCCTCCTCCTTGTATTCCCCTGAAGGCATTCTCTGCTCCAAAATGCTGGTGTCGTGAAGCACCCCACCGCCACCCCCAGCACGGCACATCATCCCAGAACCCTTGCTGGGGACTGGCTTGTTGAACAAGAGCATTTGTCCTCCTCAAGTCCAATGAGGAATGCTCCAGAGTAGACATGAAGCAGCAAAGAAGACTGCTCCCAAGGACACTGGGACTATTCCGCATTCCCAGCAGAACAGACTTGCTGTGCCTCACTCCCTTTTAAAGGAAATCCTACAATGTCTGCAGCGAGTTGAAATAGCAATGGCGAAGTTCCCTCTGAAAGTCATCATCTGCCTCCCTCTGCGGTGTGCACACATCTCACCTTTCCACCCCAACTTTATCATTGGGGAGCACTAGCTGGAGCATCCTGGAGAGATTCAGGTTTCATTTCCTGTCTCCTGGGCTTCTCTCCTTTTCTCCTTGAGTTCTTCACATTGAGGATTGTTTTATTTTACTTTTTCGAAGTGTTGGGGATCCGGTTCAATGTCTTGTATGTACAAGCGCTGATTTATTTATTTATTTTTAAAGTCTAAAGATTAGAAATTGCGCATGTATTAGTGTCATTTTTAAGATCTTCGTGTGTCCATGTGATAGCTTTCCCACATCATCTGTGGCATTTCCCTCACTCCTTCAACCTAAAACTATATTAAAGCCCCAGCTTTCTAGGCCTCTGATGGACCATGCTATGGCAACCTTTTCATGGTTGGCCTTCATGGGTGGAATGTTTTAGACATTTATAATGTAGATTCATCTGCCTTCTGAACACATAAGCACTGAAGGATTAGGTCATGGTGGTGGTGTTATTCTTTATTACAGTCATGGATAGAAAAGCTGGAGGATTTATTTCTCAATGTTTCAGTGAAAAGCTGAGAAACTGATACCAACCATGGAAGAAGCCTCAGTCTCTTGCCATGTAAACTTTCCCACAGGACTGATCCTGTGATGGTAGGCCTCTCAAGTGATAATCAGAATTCCCACAATGCCCTTTAGTGTGGAAGGAAACAGAATAGGAAATGAAAACCATGGTGAGCATTTTGAAGGTGGTCATCACTGTCCACCCTCCAGATTCCCAATGAGACACAATCCTACCGCTCAAAACATTCTCCCACTTCAGTGCCTCTCAAAGTCAAGTTCCTCAAGGCATCAGCTCAAAGTCAAGAATATCATCTTCCAAGTCTAGTCTCACTGACGATGCATTTTCTCGAGGAAAATTCTTTAGAGTACAGTCTCTCCAAGTTCCAACGAGAGAATTGAAAAGGAGAGTTATTCTTCCCCTCCACAGACTCCTGATAGACAGTGATGGACAGGTTAAGACAGAGGAGGAAAGGAATCATCTGAGTCACTGGTCCAGAGCAACTGTATAGTTGAGCATATATAATGGGAGGCTCTTGTTTTGGATTCAAGTTTACTCAGTCGCGGGCCTAAGTTCCATAGACCTTGGCTCCACCTTCCAGGCTTTGGTTCCATTCTCCAAGTCATTCTCATCCACTCCCAGGAAGAAGAGTGTGCATGTGCAATCATGCATGTCTCTTAGCCTAGCTCTGTTCTGCATAAGTTTGAGAGTGTGGAGGCCATGTTGCTCTTGAGTTCTATCTGCTACTTCAGTCTAAGCAGATGATACTTTCGATGATATATTCTTCCTAAAAACTTTAATTTCCTATGAATGTTGAGACTGACTCCATTAGACAAAGTCTGTACCTGCAAGTCCTTCCAGATAAGCGCCTCTCTATTTTGATTTTTGGTAAGCCTCTGGAAGCTCTACTGTTTGATAGAACATAGTCCTTGGCATTTCTTAGGAAGGTCTTGGGAAAAAGGTTTAAGTTCCTGCTTGGGGTCATCATTTTTTTTTACCAGTGTGCCTGGATTTGATATTTGCTGAAAAGCCCTTTCTTTGTATTCCTTCTTCCCCTCCCTCCCTCTCTCCTTCCCTCCCTCCCTCCCTCTTCTCTCCCTCTCTCCCTCTCTCCCCCCTCCCCCCTCCCTCCCTCCCTCCTTTCCCTCCTTTCTTCCTTTTTAAGGAAGAAAAAGTTTGTTTCAGCTCACAGTTCAAGGGTACATCCATCATGGTAGGGTTTGGTACTGAAGCATGCAGTTTTCACCGCTGGGTGATACCACTGATGGTTTTTCTACCCCAGTAGCCTGCCTGCAGAGCACCTCTGGTACTATGAAATCTAACCAACCTAAAGAAAATTTTCTGGTCAGTTCCAGCTAGAGTTTTCTATGTTCTGCTACCAAAGTGTGTTGTCTTGTGGTAATATATTGTGTACCCTAATAAAATTTGCCTGAAGATCAGAAAACAGAACAAGCCACTAGATTAAACATAGAGGTCAGGCAGTGGTGGCACACACTTTTAATCCTAGCACTCCGGAGGCAGAGATCTGTCTGGATCTCTGTGAGTTCAAGGCCACACTGGGCTACATAGGATTGATCTAGTCTAGGAGAGAAACAGAGCCAGGCAGTGGTGGCACACACCTTTAATCCCAGTACTTGGGAAGCACATACACCTTTAATGGCTGGATGGAGAAAGTTATATAAGTCGTGAGGAGACAGCCTTTTCAAGCTGAGGAGTCTGAGAGGTAAGACGTGGCAGTGGCTTGTTCCTTAGTCTCTCTGATCTTTAGGCAAATTTTATTAGGGTACACAATATATCACCACATTATGTCTTCAACAATATGGTCTTATTGTCTAGTTCTTGCAGGCAACCAAGAGCAACAGCAATAACTTTTGTTTTGGGGGCCTCCGAGACCTTTCTGATGAATGTGAAAGGCACTCCACACTTGGCAGTGAGATTTTCATTTAATAACCCATGTTTTCTAGGGGAAGAACCATTTATCCATTCAGGATAACTGTTCAATCTCTTTTTTAGAAAAATTATATTTTAAAGTCAGCTTATAAAGTAGTAGGTTTTCACACATCTTAGGTTCAGTTGACCCGTTTCTAATCCCTCCTTTCCCTTGTCCCACTACCACCCCCCCCAGCTTAAACTTTCCAGCTGTGTCCCGAAATCTGCCCCTCTCCTTTCATGGCACATGTGTTCCACTGTTCTCTCATCTCTTCAAACATCTTCCCTTCCCCCTCTCACAGGCCGTTTCTAACTTCCTAAGCTCTACCTACACTCCAAACTAAACACACTTTTTTTTTTTTGAGACGAGGTTTCTCTGTGTAACCCTAGCTGCCCTGGAACTCACTCTGTAGACCAGGCTAGCCTCAAACTCACTGAGATCTGCCTACCTCTGCCTCCTGAGTGCTGAGATTAAAGGCGTGCACCACAATTCTAAAATTCAAAACTAGGAGCTACATATGAGAGAACATGGGGTATTTGTTTTTCTGGATCTAGGTTACCTCAGCATAATATTTTCTAATTCTACCCATTTCCCCACACATTTCACATTATACCTGCTTTTTTCCAAGGTCCATTTGCTTGGAATACCCTTTTCCAACCTTTCATTCTGGTAGTATCTGTCTTCTGTGACATGATGTGTTTCTTGCAGACAACAAGTAAGTGGCTCATTCTTTTTGATCCAATCTTCTCGTCTGCATCTTTTGATTGGCTAATCGAGCCATTACTACTCAGGGTTATTTTTGAAAGTTATATATTGATTTCTGCTGTTTTATTGATTTTGTAGTCTTTGTTTTTTTTTTTCTCTTCTTCTCTTGCTTAGTATTATTCTAGCATGGTTTACTCTTTTCTGTGGCCTTATGGTTAGATTTAGTTATCTCTTTAGTCAGAAAAGTGCCTATAAGTATCTTCTGCAGAGATGGCTTAGTGCTTATAAATTCCTTTAGTCTGTTTTTGCTATTGAAAGTTTTTTTTTTTTTTAATTTTTCCTTCAATTATGACAGATAGTTTTGCTGGGTATAATATTCTGGGCTGACAGCTGTTATCTTTCAGAACTTGATATATGCCATTCCAGGTTTTTAATGACTCAGTTGAATAATCTAATTGTGACAGTAGTGTCTTTGTTATGGCATGCTGCTTATCTCTTGCTGCTTTTAATGGACTCCCTCTGTTCTGCGTATTTACTGTTTTAATTATAACATGACAAGAGAGGGTTTTTTTGTTTTGTTTTGTTTTTTGCCGTGTTTTGTTTTACTTTTCTGGTTTTGACTATTTGGTGTCCTAAATGTCTCCTCTGGGATTGGCATCTTGTTTCCTAACTCTGGGAAATCTGCAGTCATGATTCTTTTGAAAATGTTTCCAATGCCTTTAGAATGTGATTCTTCTCCTGTCCACATAATGAGCAAAACTAGTCTTGTTAGGGTGTCATGTGTGGAATTCCCACTGCACTTTCTTGTTAGTTTATCTCTGTCCTTGTTGTTTTGTCCCAGTTCCTCCACCTTGTCTCCAAGCTCAGATACATTGCCCTCTTCTCAAATGTCTTTTGCTTAGATGTTCTACAGAATCTATTTGATTTACTGGGTTTATTTCCCATGTTTCAAATTGGTTTGTCTTTAGTATTTCCATCTCTTTGTTGAACGCCTGTTTCATATTATCTATCATCTTATTTCATTCAGCTGTTTGTGTCTTTGAACATACTTATAATCAGTATTTTGGATTAACTAGATTTCATCTAATTCACTCTTAGTAGGTATCATTGTTATAGGATTAATAGTTTTTGGAGGAATTGTGTGTGTGTGTGTGTGTGTTTTCCTTGTATGTATTTCTTATGTTACTGCATTGGGATTTACACATCTGGTAGTACTTCTTTGCTTGGTTCATTTTTAAAATCATCCATATTCTTTCATTTGAAGTATTTGCAATGTTCAAGTGGGACTTGGATGTGATAGCATTGATTGCAGTTTAGAAAATAGTTGCCCAAATTAGGAGGCCTGGGTGCCTGGTGTAAACTGTATGTTATTTCCTGAGTAGGATATTAATTGGGATTTGACCACAGCTGCTTGATGTTACTACCATGCAATTTTCGCACTCACCAGTTGACGACAATGATCCTCTGACTTCAGTAACCATTGCAGGGTAAACAACCAAGGGGTGTTTGGGGTATATCTTGGTTTTAGTTAATAAAATTAGGGCTGACAAGGATTAGTTATTAGATTGGCTTTGGGGGAAAAAGGGGTTGCTAAAGTAGCTAGGAGGGGAAAGGTGACATACTATTAGGGTCCACAGATTTTAGAAACTGTTAAAGCTACGGAAGTTCGTAATTAAGATGTAAAAGGACCGGGCAGGTAAAGATGAGGGAAAGAAGAGAAGAAATAGAAATGAAAGGGGAGAAGATGAGGCGTGGCTGAAGTGTAGTAAAGAATACCTTATAGTAGAGCATGCAGAGATACAAACAACAGTCCTAAAACCTAAATGAACAATGTTCACAAAGGAGCAAAACCACGAGACACATTTGCAAAAGTAGAAATCAGTTTGTGGAAAAGAGAAATAAAGAACACTAATGGAAGGAATTGCTGGCACAGCTGCGCTGAATCGGAAGGTGACGTTCTTCCATCCCTCTGCTTCTAGGAGGTTCCTCATGGTGCGGGGAACCATGTTCTCTGCGACCCTGGTGTTCTCGGGATTCTGGCCTGTGGGGGGAGGGAGGTTACACCTTTTCTGACAGTTTGCTGGACTCCTACATGCCAGTGTTCCTAGTCCTGCGGATCTGGTGTCGATGAAAAGCCACACTCTCCTTGTTTCTACCGCTGTTTCCTGCAAGCTAACGGGCGGGCGGGCGGGCGGGCATGGAGAGGGCGCCCGCCTGGGCTCCAGTCTCAGCATTACCACTCACTTCCCTGAAGAGAGATCCCTCCAGCTTAATAAATTGGTTCACAGACCGTGTCTCTTGCATAAAACCATAAGATCGATCATGCCAGGTACTATCTTTGCTCTTCTCTTTCTCTGAGTTTCAGTGGTGAGGCTCCTAGTTCTGCCATCTTACCCAGAAGTCCTCTGTGTCAGTATCTTAAATATTAAGGAGGTCCCTTTTCCTAGGTGTTAACATCGCTTGATGCCTGAAGTTGGAATTTCTGAAAATTTTCTCTCTTTTTTTGTTGTTTATTGTAAGAGGCAAGAACTCGGGAGTGTTTTCTGTGTTTCCCGGAAACCTCAGCTAGGTCATGCAGTCCAGGAGCCCCCCATTATTGCAGAGACAGCCTGTTCCTGATGAACTTTCCAGGAGTGAACAGATCTCCTGTCTCCAAGTTCAAAGGGAATTTTCTTCACTGTCCTTAACATCCTCACAGCCTTTTCAAACATTGTTAGGATTTCATGAAACACTCTTTTAGGTTCTTCCAGCTCTAAATACCCTCCTCAGAATCTTTACAGCTTCTTCACATGGCTCTTAGTACCAAGGACTCTTTAGGGTTTAACATGAAGTACTAAGCTTGCACAGTACTTGACTGAGCATAGTACTCACCCTACCTAGCACAGTGTTCTACTGAGCACAACACCTCACACTGTCAACACCTGGGCAGTAGGCTTCTTTGTAATTCTAAAGTCGTGTGCATCTTCTCTTTCTTCAAATAATTTTTTTATGAACTTTAAAAAAAAAACAAAGCTAGTCTTGTCTACCTGATGAACACTGAAGCCCACCATTTCCCACTCCTGCACAGTCCTGGCGTTACCATGACATGCTCTCTGTGTAGGAGTTATCATTTGTTTTCTAACTGTATTGATTTTTTTGCTTCTACCTATCCTCAGTACTTATAATCTTTACATACAGGAGTTGAGGTCTTTCTTACTTTTGACGTATTGATTCTTTTCTCCAGTTCTAAGCAGAGATAATCCCTGAGAACATATGTCCTTATTTGGCTGGATTTTGATGAAGCACAGTTCAACACTACTGTAAGACTTAGCGGATAAAGTTCCAGGATTATTTAAAGTTACATTTTCTTTTGCTCTAGACCCCCGCTTTGCTTCCTTTCCATGTTCCATCCAGAGGCTGGTGGCAAGGGGATAAACTATTATAAAGTTAACGTTCCCTAAGTAAGAATTAGGCTCCAAAAATTAATTAAAATTAATAATTTTAATTATTTTCTTTATACATATGCTTAAATATGTCAGTGTGAGAGAAAATAACCCAACAAAGATATTCATAATTCTTGCTAATTAATGTCTGAACTTTTCCCCTTCAATTATTTCACACACCTGTTCACTGTAAATTTCTTCATCCATTTTTATATCATATTAGAGTTGCTCAGAACTTGGATACACACCTGAAGTTTTTCTGAATTTTAATTATTTTCAAATTAATTTTACTATTCTGGATAATTTTGAAATTACCCACATGTTTAATAAAATTGTGCTTTATATTTCAAAATTAATATTTTCTAAGTTTTCAAAAGATAGCATATGGTCTGCTTTTATGAATGTGTTTCAAAAACTTGTTTAAAATTCCTTTCACTCTGTGCCTTCTGATTTGTCCCAAATCTTATCATCCAATGAATAACTCAGCAGCCAGTTTCTCAGGCAATAGCTCACAGATTTCCATAGTGAAATACATATTCATGCCAAGCCCACCTCTGCCAAGTTGACATCAGCCGGGTTCCTGCTTGGGTCACTGTTTTCTTGTGGCCGTTTTCAGTTTCCTTCTGTGGTACTCCTCAGTGGTCTCTCGCTGCAGAGAGTGCTGTTTTGCAAACTTGTCTAACATCCACGTGGATCTCAGAGAGTCACCTGCTGCTCGGCTGGAGCCCTTGACAACACTGAGACCTTAGTCATGCCACGAGGAGGAACAGATTCGATAATGATCAGATTCCTCCCTCCTCAGGCTTTGCTCCTGTTGGACCAATCTGTGTGGACTTCTCAAAACAGAGAAGAGGGCACCAGGTTCATGTTGGCAGACTGAGGTTTCCACCTGCTCACAGTGAACAATGTTTATCCTGTATGTAATAATTTGTAAAACATAATAACCATCTATTTTCATTTGTTATTGGTAGTTATTCAGTATGATGTTACAGAGCCAACTAGGAGGATAAAAGTTAATCAGATGGTATATGAACTTCTGCACTTTAAAAATAGTCACTTTATTTGACTTATTCACCTGCACACAAGTACGCACATTTACAGAGTTGTAACAGACCATGGCAGAAAAATAAAATGAGCACACGATGAAACTTTATTTGATCGATATAAACCTGACCTACAGAGCCAAACTCCTAAGCCAGTTCTCATCTCTCACCATTGTAACTCCCTTTAACTGCGAAGCAGATAGAATAACGACCATTGGATACCATGGTCACATGAAGTAACTGGAGAGTTACTGAAGGCACACTCCTTTGATACGTGCCTAAAGCTCACACATCTGAGTGACCGTGATCCTCTGGCGTCATCCTCTGGATCCAGTGTACTTTCTCAACTGTTTTCTTTGCTTGCATTATGTTTGAAATGACTCCAGGAATTTCCCTCCATCTCACATCGTCAAGGCGATGTGAAATCAGATAAGTTTTGCTTGTGTTAAGGTCAGTGTGGGCCATGTTCTGCTTGGAGTCTTTCAAGCATCTTGATGCTTTTCATCAGATTTGAAAGCTTTCAGCCACTCCTTCGATATTAGTTTTGCTCCTCTCTCTCATGCATCTAAAGATCCCCTTGGGTAGGTTGATGCCATTCCACAGATAATCAAAGCTCTGCTCTTTCCTTATTCACTTCCATCTCTGTCTTGTAGACTGCACAACCTCATTTGATTTATTTTATGGACCGTTGATGCTTTATCCAGCTAATCCAAATCTATTTTGGAATCCCTCTGGTAAAAGATTCACTTCAGTTATTTTACTTGGTCAGGTATTGAATCACTAATTAAAATTAAGTTCTGTTGATATTTTTATTTGTTGATATATCACTTTCATACTTAATTTTATTGGGCATTGTTTCTTTGAAAATATTTGAAGTAACTATTTAAAAGGCTTTTTATGCCTGGCATGGTGGTGAAGGGCCATAATGGCAGCACTTGGAAGGTGGAGGCAGGTGGATTGCTGCAGGTTTAATACTGACTACACAGTGACTTTTAGGTAAGCTAGGCTACATACCAAGATCCTGTTTCCATAAAAGGTCATTGTGGTAAGTCTCAAAATCAGACTCCTTGGACAGTGTTGGACAGTGTCAATTGACCATGTTTCTATTGGACAGTGTCTATCCTTCATGTGGGCCACACTTGCTGTTTTCATTAGGTGTCTCAGAGATTTTGCTTTCATGAAAACTGGACATTTAAAGGTAATAAACTGTGGCTACTCTAAAAATCAGACACCTCCCTCCCCAGGCTCTGTTGTGTCTTCTGTTGAGGATAATGTCTGTCTGATCATTATTTTGTATTGATTCTGTAAAGTCTGTATTTCCTGTCACTTGTGACCTCTTAAGTCTCTGCTCAGCCACCTTAATCGGTGGTCAAATTAAAGATTTGAGGAAGATATTTTCAAAGAATAATTGGAGATAAATTTTAAAGATAGTGATCAGATAGAGAATTAATTAATTTTTTAGGTAAGTCTACTTTTTGCTAAAGAGCTTCCTCTGGATTGGGCCACATCCTAAATGCAACAGTAATTTAGAACTCTTCCTTGATCTTCATTTCCTGTTTTCACAAAGCTCAAAGCCAGAGATGAGCAGTTGCTTTCTTGGACATTTCCTAAGGATGGAGACAGCCTGCACAGTATATGACAATACTTTCCAAAATCTCATTTAAACATCTAGTCTTCCAGATATTTCTTTACGGTGTTTGGACAGTCTCGTGTTTTGCTCCAGCTGGCGACACCACCTCAGGCAAACAGTAGCCACTGACTGTTGTCAGCAGACAGGAATTTCCCCCCAAATTGCCAGTTAGATGTGATTGTGACAGTGTCCTCAGTATGGAAGTCTGCAGGATTGTCACATCCGTCGCACCCTGTCTGGAGCCCGCTCAGCTGCTGGATTTCAAGACCACTGTATGAGTTTCTTCTCTCGTTGGGGTTATGGGCTCCTGACAAGAAGAAAACTTCGACAGGGAGTTGGTATTTTCAGCTCATGGTAGAGGCGCAGTCCACCACGGCAGGGGCGTCACAGCAGCAGGAGCTTGAGGCAGCTGGTCACACTGCATTTGAGTCAGGAAACAAGAGTGATGAAGGCCCGCAGTCTCACAGCAGTACACAGATGAACATCCCCGTGCAGCATCTTTGCAGATAGAACCATGGCTACGTTGACTCCTTCATGTCTATGATCCTTTGGTGGCAGATTAGTGTCACTGAGTTTTGTACTCTGCTATCCCAAGTTAAAGTGAAGTCTCAATGTACCCACTCAGAGAAGCAGGTCGGCCCAGTGAGAAACAAGGCAGTGAGCACTGGAGCATGTTTACTTGTGTGAAAGTCTTCTGGTATCCACCGTTCACAGTTATCACAACTAACTGAGCTTATACTTTGTGTCTGGCACTGTGCTGAGGTCATTATCTTATTCAGGCTTCGCCATTATCCGTACACTGTTAGGGCTTTGATATAAACCATTGACCCCTTTGACAAGCCTCTGTCTCCAAAAATATTTACATTGTGATACATAACAGTAGCAAAATTACAGTTATGAAGTATCAACAAGAATAATTTTATGGTTGGGGGTCAGCACAGCATGAGGAACAGTATTGAAGTGTCACAGCATTAGGAAGATTGAGAATCACTACTAGAAACCATTTTTGTTTTTCAGCTAGGGAAAGGAAGTCTTATATAGCTGGGTAACATGAAGGTCGTTTGGTTAGGAGGTGGTCAAATTGAAGTTCACCTTCTGGTCTTTCCAGATTAAATTCTACCACCCAGCCGCCATAGCCTATCCACAGGCACACGATAAACATTAGCATGTGCGTGCTGAGCTGGCAAGTACGGCACCAAAGCATTGTGGAGAGGAGAGACTCGGGAAAGAATGAATCCATTTGATCAAATTTAGACAACATTCCATTGTGAAAAATCTTCCCAGGGGTTCCTGAGAAGATGGTCCTCTGACATGTGATGGCAGCCAACAGCAGCTGTGGTCATCACGGCAGCCAGCACCAGTGTGGTTCTTCCCGATGTGTTAACTGGTAGCATGCTTCTGTTCTCTGCAGACTCACACACACCTGCCTCCCTACACAGTGTGCCACCCATGGAAGGTTAGGTGCACATGTGTTCATATATGAGACATCACAGACCAGCTGGCTAAGGATGGAAATTGCTCTCTCTCTCTCTCTCTCTCTCTCTCTCTCTCTCACACACACACACACACACACACACACACACACACACACACACACACACACACATGGCTTCCTGCCTGCTTGCTCTTCTTACGGAAGGCCATGATTCTAACCAAAAAGACAAGGATGTACATTTGGGAGAGTAACTCAACATCTTCCCCAGGTCAGGCCCATATTTACCCGGTGGCTACTGGTTGTGAACACGTTTGTGAGCTTACCATGGAAGATACTTTGTGACTGTTGTCCGGTGTAAGGTCTATCTGTCCCATTACTTCTATACTTTGACTCCTAGTCCAAGGCTTTGTTCCTGTTTGTCAGCCATTCTGGAGCTGTTTAGATCAGTGCAGGCTTTTTGTTGAGTACCGGTTCCTCCTGAGGATAGGCTGGCCTGGCACTTAGCCACGGTGCTCAGTCAGGTTCTGGAAGTTTTGAGGCAGACAAGCACCACCACTGAGAAAGGGTTTTGTTCTGAAGAGCTTATTTACCATCTCTCCCTTCTCTCCCCATTGACCTTCTAGGACTGCCTGGGGTTTTGAGTCTCCTCTGCTGGGAGGCAAGAGTGTGTTCCCAGATGTAAGCTTCTCAAAGAATGAGACCCAACTCCAGCTGGAGTGACCTCCCCTGAACAGGCAGGGCACATTCAACTGATATTTTGAAACATGGCAGAAATAGGATGAGCCTTCCCTGCCAAAAATTTAAAGAGCACGGACTCCCCCTGTGGCCTTTTGGAAGTGTCTGGTCACCTTTGAAGCTCTGGTTACAGGCGTGTATTGTGAATGACTCCAGGGTAAGGCTCAGGTATCAGATTGTCCCAAATGCAGCTCTCCTGTCATGTCCATCTGTGGCCGTCACTGTAGATGCAAGGCACAGGGGCAGGAAGTGTGCTCTGGAGGACCTGGCCAAGGTTAAAATTAAGCCACTGAACTGTCTGCCCCTGTTCCTTTAGGACATGGCTTGGTCTAAGCCTCAGGCTGGGAGCATATAGTAATGATCTAGCACCTCCTTTTATCCTAGAATTGAGGAGACTCACATGCTGGATCGCCACCATAAAGCTTAAGGGCCAGTAGCAACCCGTGGAAGCCTTCATGCTCACCATACTGCCTCCTAGCAGCGCTCAAGGGGCTTGAAAGCAGCTCAGAATGAACTGCCCTGCTCTGTAGTTTCTCTAGGGCTGATGTATTTGTGCATCTTTAGTCATAAAAATTGCCACCGATGGCTTTCTTCCCTGGGCTCTGAGCTGAGAAGTGGCCTACCCTCCTTCTCACCTGGTTTCTGTATGGCTGATGTGAGGAGCTCTAAACATGCACAGGCAGATGCCCTAGTGGTCTCCCTTCAGCCCCAGGATCTTTCATAAATCCCAGATAGTACCTCTGTTCACGTGCACACAGCCCCATAGTATAGACCCTTTACCAATGGGAGTTAGGAGCTGGTGGAAGATGCCACGCTCCTTGTCCTTTGGACAAAAGCATTGTTGCAGTTTGGATCTGGAACGACTCCCAAAGACCTGTGTCAGAGGCTGGGATCCCAGCTCAGTGTCATTGTGACAGGATGGAACTTTAAAGATGGGCCCAGTGGGAAGCCTTCTGATCATTGAAAGTGTGCCCTTGAAGGGACTACTGAGACCAACCCCTTCCTTTTTTCATTTTTCTTCCCATCTGCCATGAGGTGAGAATCGATGCTTTGCCATGTGCTTCCTCTGTGATATGCTGATTCCCCACAGCCCAAGAGCAACTGGCCATAGACTGGCATTCCAAGACTTGGAGTCGCCACTCTATGTTTTCTTCACAAGGTCATTATTTCAGGCATCCACTCCATAACTGGACACAGTTTCTGATGCATGTTCTTCACCATTCCTCAGCAGGTCACTTGAGGGCCAGCCCAGTTGCCCACCGTCACCTAGCCACAGTCTCTGCTGACTTTTCTTACCATTCAGTTTCCTGTCTCAGGTCCTTGCCTTGCTTTCTGGAATTACTTTCCCAGCAAACCACCTGCATCAGAAGCACATTCCAGACTCCGCTCTCAGAACAGTTCAAACTCAAATAGACACCAACTTGATGCCCTTGAACCTGGGGCTACCGTACAAACTACCAGCTGGTAGAGTTACTTCAACTCACCCTCTACCATGCACATGGGAGAAGAAAAGATACGTGGTTCTTTGGACACCAACCAACCCTGACATTTAGTTTTAATGTGATCGTAGGATGAATGTTGCTTCCCCACTTTGGAAGTCCCAGGCTCTAAGACCTCCTAGGGAATTTCTGTATTCAGGATTCACCCTCTCTCATGCAAGGCTGCAGTCAACCTAACTGATGGCTAGGGCTCCCTGAGAACGGTGTTTATATACCTCCTTGTCACCAACCTCTGCTCCCCAAGCTGTGTCCCAAAGAGTGACTTCCCTGCTGGTTCTTCTGGAAAGAGAGGCTGTGACTCACTCTTATTCCACTAACCCGGGAAACAGCCAGCCACTTTCTCAAGAGGCTCCACTGAGCCCCCTCCTAACCGCAGCCAAGTGCCACAGAAGTGAGCGACACTGGTCACAGGTAGCTGAGGAGCAACAAGTGTTGGCCGCCCCAGGGCAAACGCCACCATGATAGTATTAAAAAGAGGTGGGATGTGGAAGAAATGACTTGTCCTAGCTTTACTGAGTCATTATTTTCATGTCCCGGAGTTCAGATATTCTAAGAGCACACACACTCTACACTTGTCACATACCGTAGGGACAGTGGGATGAAGGTTGGTAATTTCATACAGCTATCTACACATTCAAGATTTGGGAAGTTTCCATGACTCCAAAACTTCCTAGCATCCCTTGGAAGGCAATCCTCTCTCCTGATCACCAGGCTGCAGTCCCTGGAAACCATGGACCGCCCTGAGCAACTAGTTTTGTCTTTCCTGGACTTTTCCATGAAGGCATCAAGCAATGTGTGTTCATTTGCCTGCCCCCCTTCACTCTGCCAGCGTGGTGCTGGGCTCTACACGCCCCTTGCCTTTCCCTCGCTCAGCAGTGCTCGGTGCTTCGGCTGCCCAGACTGCCTATTCATTGATCAATGACTCAGCTGACCCGTTCCTGGTTGTATCTGTCTGGCAGGGCCAGGAACAGTGGCACTGGAGTCTGTGTGGACATGTGATTCATTTCTCCTAGGAAATCGCATATGTGTGGACTCCTGGGGTGTATGTCAGTGCATTTGCCCTATTACCATGAGGTTTTCCGAAGTGTTTGTACCAGTTCACTCTCCTGTCAGTAGACTGTAGGAGTTCCCATCACTCCTCAAAGCCACAGCCATGTGGCAGGAGCCAGTGCTGTCTCCACATGCTTTACATTTACATTTCTCTGATGCATGGTACATTGAACAGCTTTTCATATGATTATTGTTCAGCTAAAACTGCGGCTAAGCAATATCCTAAAATACCCTCAAGGGATGCATCCACCCCTAGGGTGGATCTACTTACCCCTGACTTACAGATAAAGAGCTGAGCTCTTTAGTAGTGGCTAAGGACAGAACCACATTGCTTTGTGCAGAACTGGGGTTAAGACAGGACATTGTTCCCATGTTCCTAAAGGGCCTCGCAGGCAGGGACTATCAGTGACCTCAGATTGAGACAGGCTGGTGGCAGATTCTGCCTTGTCTATTTTGTCATTATTTGACATCAGCTGTCTGACATTGCCCCTCTGATCAGCTGAGCCCTCTGTGTTTCTAGCAGACTTAACAGATGGTGTCGTCACATGCGTAGTTAGCAAGCCTGACAGCTACTTTGCTGTGAGGCATTCCCTCCACAGATGTGGTCCGTTTGGGGTTTGTAGGAAGGAAGCCTCTCATTTGTCGTTCTGAACCCGGGAGCACGTGAAAAGAGCCCCGTGTTGCTCAGCTGCCCGTCTCCAATCCGTTGACGCCCCAGATGCTTCCTACCCAGTTGAGTTGTTCTCTTAACCAAAGGCTTAGACTCCTGTGGGTGTAAATGTCTACCCAGACCTGTAAGCAGAGATGTAAGGCGGGACCCTAGGGGAACCGGAACCCCAAGGCGGGTAGCAATAAGGTAGGAATGCACATGAGAGGCAAAGGGAGGTGAAGTGAAATCAAATACAGACACTATTGGGCTTCCCAGGAGACAATCCCAGGAGGCAGAGGCCAGCCAATTCCTTGTTGGGGAACTAGAGTTAATGAAAAGAATCGCATCTTTCTGAATTATTATCACCTATGTTTGCCAATTTAGCAACCTTGTCTATTTCCATGTAGTTTTTCAAAGAAATACTCAAAAGTTAGGAAAAAAGACCCGTAGACATATTTCTAGGAGGAGTATAGAAGGGAGGATCTGGGGACTGACTAGTCTTAGGGAAAAAGGTTTTCGACTAGTCAAGGGAAACCTCACCTTCCAGGACCTTAATGGAGAGGGAGACTCAAACAGTGGTCTGATGGAAGAGAAGGGCTGCTGCCCTAGTTGTGTGTGTAAGCATATGGATACACACGTATGAATGAGTCCATCCACGTGTGCACACACACAGGGTATACCTGCATATGTACACGCATGTGTATGTACTCGTGTGCGTGAGCATGTAGAACATGCTTGTGTGCAAAGGTACCGTGAGGGGTGGGGGGTGAGAAGTGTGTATATGGTGGATATATAAATGATGTTTGGGGTTCATATGTTGAATGTGAGGAAGGGGTGTCGGTGGGAAGATTCCAGCAAAGGCATCTCTTTGGTTCTTATTGGTCCTTTACTCTTTGGGGCAAGTTAATTGTCTTCAAGCCCTGAGTGTTTTGAATGAGAACAGAAAAGGGGCATTCTAAGGCACTGTGACTGAGGAATAAGCCTCTGAGTGAGGAGGGGGTACACAGGACTCCCCTTCGGGCCTTCACACCTGTGTTAATGATTTTTGTACTTCTCTTTAGGAATACCATCTCACCCAGAGACCAGCACTCACTGCCAAAGCTCTTCCTCCTCCTTTTTTAAGGCTTTAATTTTTAAAATCATTGATTGATCTTTTATTTTTATGTGTGTATGGCTGTGTGAGCTTATGTGCCCCATAAGCTTGCAGGATCCTGTGGAGCAGAGGAGGGTACTGGAGCCCATGGAATGGGAGTTAGACAATTGTGAACTGCCATAGGGGTTCCAGGAATTGAACCCCAGTCCGCTGGAAGAGTAGCCAGTGCTCTTAAGCCAGAGCCACCTCTCCAGTCCCTCCAGCATCTTTGAAGCACCTGTTGCTATACGAAATGGTCGGAGTCCGAGTTGCCGGGATTGCCGTCAACTTGGTCTGACCGTGACACCTTGGCTGTACTTACACGCATTGCGATACCACATCGGCTGGACCCGGTGGCTCAGACTTGTAATCCCAGCTACATGAGAGGCTGATGAGGGAGGAGGATGACAAGTTCAAGGTCTGCCTGGGCTTTAAATGAATTCAAGCAACTGAATGAGATCCTGTCTAACAACAACAAAACAAAAACACAAAACAGGGCTGGGGATATAGCTCAGTGGTAGGGCAGGAGGTGTTGGCCTAGTATCGAGGTGCTGTGGGTACTAGAAAAAAAGGAAAGATCTAGGGAAACCACATTGGATCCGACCCTGTGTTTGTGCAGCGTTGTGTCAGTTAAAAATAAAAGTAACTAAAACCAAGATGAGCTTTCGCTACCAGCATGCTCAATCAGAGCAGCCCCCGAGCTCTGCGCGCCACTGTCTGCAAAGTAGCCCTCTCCACCCACAGTCCAACCTGGAGCGAGGCCAGCCAGTTTCAGCACATCACCCTAGCTGCTCGGAACTGAGCCATGTAGGGTGCAGCCTGGTATGCAGCTTTGAGAATCTGCTCAGGCCATTTTCCCATGTAGCCAAGGTTGAAGACAGACGGTGGAGACAGAAGTCCCCGGCCCACAGAATCTGGGGGAAACGCCACCGACAATAAGACAACAAGGTGGGCTTCTGCCAGAAATTCTCACTGTTCCTCAGGCATTTTGGATAGCTCCATTTGTCCCCGGCAAAATGATAAGCACAACTGGGGCTCCCCTGTACCCCAACATTTGAAATGCTCACACACGTGTTTGATACTTACAACCCTTTGGGTAAGTGAAAACTGGATGTGGAGCTTTTCATTTGGAAACTGGAAGTAAGATGACTATTAGGATGTGAAAAACCAGTGGTTACTTCAGACCTCCTTTGTTTTAAATATTCAAACGCCCAACAGGCAGAGATGGCAAGCTTCCATGGGAAAGTCTGCCCGTCTTCCAGCCACAGCAATAGTCTGGGGTTTTTGTTCTCTGGTACATACAATAAACGCACTTTAGATTCAAGTAAAATCCGGTGATAAAATGCTGGCTTAGTCACTTAGTGGTGTTGCAGTCACCCACTCGCACACAAACTGTCTGTGAGAGCCTATCATTGGCTGTAAACAGGCTATATTTAGATGACTTCCCATCCCGTCTCCTTCCCAGACCTGGCCAGGGCTATGGTGGCTTCCCACTCAGTCATTTTTGTCCTTTTGGGTCTTGTTCCCTCATAATCCAGGGTTTCTCACTTTTCCCAGGCTCCATGGAAACCACTATGTGGTTGGACATCGGCATAGTGCCCCACCCAATCAGGACGGCTACCAGACCATGGGCAGCTCTGGCCACAAGGAGGGTGACTTTATGATGTTGGGGATGTGTGGTCCAGTCTGGCTGCTGCTCACCCTCCAGATGCCACCCAGGCACTAGGTCATGAGGACTCTGAGGTTCCCCAAAGTCTGAGTGTCTTGCTTCCAGCTCCTAGCCTACTTTTCAGTGGCAAGGTCTGGGGTGCAGCAGTAGGAGGAAGCAGAAATAATGGGGAGTTCCGGAGGAGACTGAGTCTCATCATGAGCTGGCTTTCAGTAGATCATGACTAATTACACCCACTACTGTATTGCTGTCTGTTCTGAGACACCACAGCGAGACATTGCCTTTTTGTAAAGCTCCCAGGCAGAGTGTGATTGTCACACCAATCAGAAGCGGGCAGCTGAACCACCTTGGTTGTGATTAAAAAAAAAAAAAGAAAGAAAGAAAGAAAATCCCGTTTGGCAGAGGGCAGGAGTCTGCTATGAGAAGCAGCATGACCATTCTACTTTGGGGAAATAGATGCAGAATTGAGTGTAGGGACTTGAACACAACAGTGTTAGTTACAGTCGCTTGAAGGGAGAAAACAATCAACATCCACTGACAGGCGGCTGGAGGAGTAAACATGATGCATCTCCGCAGTGGGATACCATTCAGCCTCAAACAGGAGAGAAACTGTGACGCGTGCTATGTGGATGGGGCTGACGACTTAAGGCTACACGAAACACACCAGTTGTGAAGGGGCAAGAATTATGATCCCACTTCAGTGGGGAGCTCAGGGCAGTTCATTCATGAGGACAGAACGTAGAATGCTGGATGCTGAGGGCTGGGAGTTAGTGTGGAGCAGGTGCGGTTCTGGTCAGAGATGAGGACAAGAACCCAGGGGCTAGACGGTGGTGATGATGGCACACATGTGAATGTTCTTTTGACAGTAATTGCCTCTAAGAATGGTTAAGCGGACAACTTTGTACTAGATCTATTTTCCTACTGTTACAAAAAGAAGATGCCTTAAAACCAGTGGACACTTGTTTCCATGGTGGAGGAATCACCACCCGCCCCATTCCACCTAAGGGAGCCCCCCTCTGGGGCCATCACGTGCCAGGTCAGTGGTGGGGAGGGGCTGAGGTTTCAGAGCATGGTGTGGCGTTCACACACATTCCTCATTTTATTCATTTAGGATTTCCTTTCCCGAGTTGTGTTATTTATTACTTCCTTCCAAAACATCACTTGTCTGGGTCTGGAGAGATCTCAGTGGTTAAGAGCACTTGCTGCTCTAGCAAAGGACCCGTGTTCAGTTCCCAGCATCCATGTGGTAGCTCACAGCTGTTGGTAACTCCAGCTCCAGGGGATCTGATACCTTCTCCTGGCCTCCCTGGGTAATAGACGCACATATGGTATATAGCCAAACATGTAGACAAAACCCTCATACACATAAAATACAAACAAATAAATCTTAAAAAGTTAATCAGCAATTATTTCCAAATCACTTGTTTCCAAAACTAACGCTTCTACTGATCAGGCAATTATATCCCATACAAGAAAACGCACAGCCAAAATGAAGCTGTGCTGTGTTATGATCGTTTTGAGACAGGCTTCATGTAGCCCAGACTGGCTTGAACTCTCCATGTAGCAGTGACTGTGAACTCTGGATCCCCAGGCTTCCACCTCCGATTGCTGGGGTGACAGACCTTTGCCACTGCCCCCAGTTTTGGAGTTCTGTCACTAATATACAGTATTTTTCTACTTCATTTATAAGTTGGCGCTCATGATGCGTTCCTTGGAAGAAACTCTGAGGGCTTTTTAAAGAACCCATCTTACCCATCCTTTCCACACAAAAGTGTGGCGGGATGATAGTCAAGAATCTTTTAGTTTTTGAAGAAATAAGAGTGAGTTAAGTGGCCAAGATTATACTGCCTGGAGTGAAAAATACCTACAGGAATATGCTGTTCTGGACTCCAGTCCTCCACCTAATTCCCAGGTGCATTACAGGTTTCTTCCCACCCTAGGTTGGAGGAGTTTACACTGAGCCATTGAAACTTTAAAGGGGCAGCCTGGGAAAGAGGCTTCATCACACGTACACATTCGGCTACCAATGATTATTCTTACTGGACCTAGAGGAGGTACTGAAGCCAGGTTTTTGGTTCATGGAGGACCTAAATTATAAGTTTATAGAGTACACAATGAAAACTAAACACAAAAACGTACAATAATGGAACATGACATTTTTGCCTAATGCAGAAAAGAAAAAACAAACTGTTACACTCTAAAACAATGGAATTTTTACATGGGTTTTCTCCTTTGAGTCTTCGTGGCTTCAGCGTTTCATGGGGGAGTTCTTCACATTGCTCAATTATGATTTCTTTGGGATTAGTGGGAAAGCTTAGTACAGAAACTCTGGAGCGCGGCCTGCAGTCTATGGGCGTCTTCCTCAAATTTACCAATTTACCACCAGAGGGCAGTGTTGTCATTCACTAGCACTCTGCGCCCCGCCCCTTGGGGGCTCGCAAGCTCTTCCCAGCCTCTAGTGCTTATAGTATTTTGTGTTATTATTTTTTGATTTATAAAGCGCCATTCCTCAGCAGATTTCTTACCCCCCCCCCCCCCGCGCCGCCCAGTTTCAGAGAACCTTGCAGAAGCAATCACAAGTAAGAAGTACAAGCCCCTCAAAGCATATGGTGGTGGACTGATGGGAGTGTTCAAGTGGATACATGCAAAACAAACAAACAAACCTGGAGCACAGGACCTGGCCAGAGTAGGGAGGCTTCCTCAGCAAGCAGGGAAAATGACTGTATCCAGTTGGGCCCTTGCACAAATGTGTTTTCATAAGAGAGGGAAGATCGACTTTGAACTTCAACAATCCATGCATTCCCTGGCAGCCAAGACCTTCTGGGGCAGAATCAGCCTTGATATTTGGTCCAGCCCTGCCCCTGGCTTCAGACCATTGTGCTCCTCATGACTTAGGAAAGGATGTAAATGAACCCAGTGGACCCCCCAACAGCAAGCCCGAGGAGGGCTGGAAGTGCTGAATCCTGAGGGCCTGGGGGTAGGGTGTGTTACCACTGGGCCTTTTTAAGGATAGCCAAAAGAGATTATAGCCTGCCATGGGGCATTGGAAAAGAGCAGTCGTTAGTGGGGCAAATCAGAGATGCCTAGGTAGATGGGATAATAAAAATGAACAACCTGATCAAAACAGCACATCAAGTCAACAGATACCAGGAGACGGTAGAGTTGGCCTGCTGCTGTGCCCAGGCAGGAAGATCAGGGCCCCTCCAAAGCTATTCGCCCCAAGCCTCCTAGCTCCACAACCAGGCTGCCACATTTCATTTTCATTTTTGGCAGTTTTCCCAACCCTCCACCAAAGTAGGTGTTAGCTTCATTGTTTTCCAGATGATAAAAACCAAACAAAATTGTAGGTCAGATGTTCAAGGCTACACAGCCCAACAAGATAAATACAGGAGCTGGGCACTCACTCCCACTGGCTCGAAAACACCAGTTTCTGGCAAGTGTTTTGCTGGCTTCTCAGGCAAGGCTCAGTGACTAAGCACCCAGCGTGAGACACAAGAAGGATGTTCACCTTTATCTCATGACAATTCTTGCCAGCCGAGAGGAGGAGGGATGGCTAGCGCTGGCCTTGTCTGTTCTTCTTGCTGTCCCAGCCCAAGGGTGACAGGCGGCCCGGATGGCACTGGTCTATCTACAGTGGTCTGGGTTGTACTCTGCTCTTGTTCTTCTATCTCTGCTCAAGAAGCAGGGGGAGGTGGGAGAAGTCACAGCCCAGAGGGACGAGGAGAAGACCTTGTCTGAGTACACATCCGCAGACTAGTCAGAACCAGTCTCAGAGGATGACATAAGGCATTGTCAGCCAGGGCCAGCAGGTGGCATGTAAACTGGGTTCGAGAAAGGGGCAAATCGTGGCTATGTGGGAAAAAAAAAAAAAAAACCTTCGATGTGAGCCATGTAAAATATTTTCTTTTATTATTGAAACAAGACCAGTGTTTCGCAGAGGACTGAGAAATCTCTCTCTACTACAAAATTGTGAGACGTGGTGGGAAAAGTCACCAGGAATGGTTGATGGTATAAAACGTGTCTGGGTTCCTGTGGGGTGATGATACAAAGAAGGACAATAGAGCTGCCAGAGAAGTAAGTTTCAGGGAGAGGGTGTGGAACTGGCGCCAGTGCGCCCCTCCACTCCACTGGGATTTGGGAACGGATGACACCCGACCGAGGCTCCCAAGTCTTCTCAGGAATTTAATCTAAGGACGGGAAAGCTAGCCAAGGAGCTTTGTCACCAGCTAACCTGTCAACTTTCTAAAAATTGGATCCCAAAGAATGGAAGGTGGGGGCGTGGCCGAGAAAATGAAAAACAAAGGAAGGCGCCCGCCGTGGGTAGGGAGCTCAGCCTTGTGTATGGCTGAGCTGGCGTTTCCATGGTGGGCCCAGGTTTCAGTTGTGTAACCACCAGCCAACTGTCATCCCTCAACAATGAAGCCCTGGTAAGGGCTCACTAGCCTATTTTTGTCTAACACATTTGTGGACTCCATTCAAAAGCTCTGTGGTGCCAAGTTAAAATAAAGACGGGGTTGAGTCACAACCACCTGGCTCTGCCCTTGGTGGGTGGTACTGGCAGGGCAAGATGGCCTGGAGTGGCATGTGGGGGTATGTGCTTGTGACTTGGGTTGGCTTCCATACTAAAACCTAGATGTGTGGAAACAACATTCTCTGTCAGTGCCCATAGGCCCCTGGCACCCTTGCAGCTCATGTCAGAACATTAGGAAGTGGCACCAAACGCATCAGCTCTAATTTTCCTGAGGTTGTCTACCTTGAGAGAAGCAGCTCATCTGTGGAAAGTGAGTCTCCCTTGAGAACTTGGCTTGGAGTGTTCAAAACCTTCACCACTTTCCGAGCCTGCTTCTAGATGTCTGGCATATAAATGATTGACTTTCCGCTTCAGAGAATCCAAAGAGATAAATACTATTGCATCCATTCTGCAGATGTGGAAACTGAGGTCCTCAGTAGCTTTATGGCTCATGTAGGTCACAGCTGATGGGGTAGGTTTGGAATCTGAAAGCCAGGTTTCTAGTTCAGAACCTTTCCTTCCTCCTCCTTATTCCCATGTTTTCTTTTCATTAAAAATTACATCATAGATTTGGTAAAATAAAGTGAAAACTCCACCCAAACGCCATCCTCTGTGGAAAATCAGGGATGAAAAATGAATTTGCACATGCTGGTATTCCCAGCACTTGGAAAGCTGAGGCAGAAGGTTGTGAGTTCAAAGACAGCCTTGGCCTCAAAATAAATAAATAGATAGATGATAGATAGATAGATAGATAGATAGATAGATAGATAGATAGATAGATAGATAAACAGACAGACAGACAGACAGACAGGTGAATGATGGGAAAAGAAAAGAAACATATAAGAGAAAAAAGAAAGACTAGGGCAAGACTTCATCAGTAACAATTAACAAACAGCTCCACACTGCCATGGTGAGGTGTCTCTTCCTCTTGCTTAAGTGTCAGTAAACAAACCGACCCGAAGGCATCTGAGGGCAGAGCTGAGTGGCTTGACAATACTTGGCATCCAGAGCCTCAGTGAAAGTGACTTTGTTTTTATTATTGAGCTAAATGTGTTGTGTTATGATTTACTTTTCTGAGTCAGAGGAGAGACTCAAACTATTATTTGGCTGTGCAGTATTTGTGAGGTCCCAGTGGAAGGGGCTGTGATTTGTTTTTAATGCACATTGACTAATGGCTTAATAATCTGAAAGAGAACTGACAGAACCCTGATAATAGAAGACGAATTTGGGTTGCAAGATCTGAAAATTCTGATATCCAGGGAGGTCAGTAGATTAAAGATGAGATAGCTGCTTCTTGGCATTTTATGTGTCAGAAAAGAGGGCTTGCTGCAGAACAAACATACCCCAAGGTCTCAGTTACACAAGACAGGGGTCCTTCCTGTGCGTGGTGATGAACACCTACACTTCCTGCAGCTGGGAGATGATGAAGGCGGAAGAGTCAGGAGTTCAGATTCTTCAGCTGTGGAGCAAGTTCAAGGCCAGTCAAGTCTTCATGAGACTCTGTCGCAAAAAGCCAAAATCAATCAATCAAGTATAAGTGTACTTCCTGCTCATTAAAGGCAAAGTCAGGCTGCTCTCCAGGACAGCTCTGATCTACCTATAGCCTTGACGTTTGGAACACATGGCCCAAGGTCACCAAGGCAAGGAAGAGAGACTCAGAGGACAAGTGGCAGCTTTTATGATCATAGCCTGATGCCAAGATTGAGTTTGTGAACTGCCCAAGAAGGACAGGAGTCAGTGGGGGCTGCTGAGCCAGCCAGCCTTCAGCACATGCTTTAAGTGGGTTCTTCATTTTCTCTAGGGTGTATTGGCACAATTTGGGGTAATGGTTCTGGAAGTTTGGAATCAGAACTGCATTCTGTGTTGGGAAAGCTCATCAGTGGTCTTAGGATAGACTCTGAGTCAGACTGATAACACAGGCAGATCCCTAATTACATCTTTTAACAAATAATGCCACATTCACAGGTTAAGGTGAAAGCATGTTTTGGGTGGGGAAGGCATTATCCAACCCAACACAAACACCATTTGGGAAGAACAAATATTACCATCATGTCATATATGGCCCAGACAGTTATTATGACAGAACTAAGCTTTTCTGATAAAACTGGACCCTTCCTTGGGTCCCTTTCTAGCCACACGTATTTACGTGTTTTCTAGTAGATCACAACCCCCTGCTTAGTTAGTTAGGCATCCTTCCAGCCCACATTTTTTTATTTTCTTCTCAGCTTATATTTTCCATAATTGAAGCTTAGGAATGGTTTGTCTTTTAAAAATTTGCATAATTGGCATCTTGTTAAAGTATTATTTAAGACTATTTTGCATAGTCAGCATTTCATTGGCAAATGAAAATCACAAACTATTTATTCATTCTGATGAATATTCTGTATTATATGAGTATGCTAAGTGCTATTTATCAAATCCATTGACAGTTTAGATTGTCTTCAGTTATTTTCCTTACAGACTCTAGTAGGGCTCTTCAGAGAAACAGAACCAATAGGCTATATAGAGACCTCAAGCTATTTGTATCTCTCTATCTAATACGGACAAAATAGAGGGAAGAAGAACGAAGAAAAGAGGGGGGGATGGAGGGAAGAAGAGAGGAAGGAAGGATGAGAGACAAGTGTGTCTCATCTTCACATGCTGCAGCTTAGACCTCAATCTTCCCGTGGACCCATATGGTAAAGGCTTGGTCCTGACCCATGCTGTCCCTGGGAGGTGGTGGAGCTTTTAAAAGTGAACCTAGGATATTGGGAGTGTGCCCTTGAAGAAGATTGCAGGATCTGCTACCTCCCTCCTCCGTCTTTTGATTCTTCAGCCATCCCCACCCTGGTGTTCTGTCTTCCCACAATTCCAACAGCAGCAGGAGCAGGGTCAATAGCCCTTGGACTGCAGCTTCTTTCAAAACTATGGACCGAAGCAGGATGCTCCTTCAAAGATCTATAAGTATCTCATTCTATGCAGCATCCACCGTGTTTAGTTCTTCTCAGCTGCATTGTTAGGGTGGGAGAAGGCTGCTGACACATTTAGAGGAGACTCAGCACACCCCCAAGAGCTCCAGTCAGCTCACCACCGCAGCCACAACGTCTTCCGGGCTCACTCACATTTTGTAGGTTCAAACTCAAATAAGCAGTAGCTCTCTGGTCCCCTAATCCATTTTCAGGACCCCTTGCCACCCACGGACATTTCACAAGCCGTTCCGGCGTCTACGTTACTACTCAGAGAGGGATGCCTTGCTTTCTTCCCAGTATCTGTCTGTGTTTCCATTTCTTCTTCGCAATGCCCTCTGCAATAATCCCAACACTGGAGTGTCTCAGCCTAGGCATTATTGGCAACTGGGGACAGAGAAGCTTTATAGAAGGCTTGACCTATGCACTAGAGGATGATTGTAGTGTCTGTGACTCTACCCACTAGATGCAGGAGTACTCACCCCTTTTTTGTGACAATTACAAATGTCTACAGACCTTGTCAAATACATCCAGGCTGGCCAAATCACCCACAGTGAGAACCAGAGACAATGGAAACTCTGAAATACAGAAATGGTGGCAGATGCTCCCAGGAAATCTCCCTTTGGGACATGCTGATGGGGGAGGGGAGGAAGAAGGAGGAAGAGGAGATGTGTAAAAGCATTCCCACCACCTGGTGTCTCTTCTAGCAGCACTTGCTTGCTGGTTGATCTTAAGGTTTAGGTTCTGACCAGAGTTCTCTGCCTGATGTGTAAAGGGAAATAATAACTTCATGAGCAAGACAAATCAAGAGTAAATATAGAAAGAATCTGTCTTTTATTTTGATGGCAGGAAGTGATAGTAACCTAACAGGGAGTTTTGCTTAAATTTTCTGTCTCCTTAATTGAATTTTCTCCCTTGCTTTCACAGTGGGGACTAAGCTAGCAGATGTTATTATTGCACTCTGCCTTTTGATGTTAAGGGAAGTTTAAGGCAACCAAGACAAATAAGAATAAGAGTCATCCTTTATTTATAGGTCGGGTATCTGTCAGTCACTGCAATGTAAGGCAAAGATCTCAGAAGAAGCAAAGATGTTTTGCAGTTCCCAAGATGCACAGCATGGAGTTCAGCTATCACAGGGAATTGTGGCTGTGCTCACAGAGAACTTCATCCAGTCAGACGTGGAGTTCAGCTATTGGCTGTCCATGCAGCAATTCAAGAAATCGTGACTGTCACTGCAAGTGGAGAAAAATGATTGCTTACACCCTGCTGAGAGAAGATGAGTAACAAACAACAAGAAACCAAGAGCAGTAAGACAGTAGTATCTTAAGACCTCTAAAGCCTGAGAAGCTTGAGGTTCCTTAGTCTATGAGATAAATAGCCATAGGTATTCCACTCTTCCCCTGAAAAATATTACAGTAGAACAGAGCACTGGACACATATAAAGATGGTACAGAGTCATCAAGACAGGTTAATTTACATAACATTAATTAGCTCTTACACCAAGGCAATGTTAAGGCATTTTAAATATAATTGACTCAAGAACAGTGCAATGGTTGGACAATACAACTGTACTTCATGAGGCTAGGGAGATGGCTCTATGGATAATGTATTTGCTACATAAGCATGAAGACCTCAGTTTGGATTCCCAGGACCCACGTAAAAAGGCAGGTTTAGTAGTGTGCAATTATAATCCCAGTGCTGGGAAGGTAGAGACAGGATCACAGGGGCTTGCTGGACAGTTTGACCAAATCATCAAGCTCCAGTTCAGTGAGAGACTATTTCTCACTAAGCAAGGTGGAAGGAGCTAGAGAACGACATACAACATTGACTTCTGGTCTCCATATATACATGTGCACAGGTATTCTCTCTCTCTCACACACACACACACACACACACACACTTCATGCCACTGGCCTGTAGAATTAAAAATGAACAGGAATTCTCTTCTTTCATTAGGATTGAACCCAGGGCCCTGTGTACTAGGCAAGAACTCTCCGTTGAGCTCCATTTCCCAGCTTGTTTTTTATTCTGGGGGGGACAGGGTCTCACTAAGTTGCCTAAGGCAGCCTTGAATTTTCTGTGTACCACAGTCTGACCTGAGAGGCTTTCATTTTGGGCGGTGGGTAATTTATGGCTTTATAATGCTTTAAAAATATTTCAATTATTCTTTGGAAATTTCATAAATGTATTTTACTCATATTGATCCCATTACCATCTCCTCCCAGATCTACATCCATCCCCCCACCAACCCAATTTTGTGTCCTCTTTTTTAAACACATGGAGACCAATTTGTTCTGCCCAAATACTCTTGGGTGTGATATCTACCCTGGAGCTTGGTTGACCTACCAGGAGCCACACCCTTAAAGAAAATTGACTCACCTTCTCCCCACAGATATTAATTGCTGATAGCTCTCAGGGAGGGGTGGGACTTTGTGTTAACCTCTCCTCCATGCTGGGATTTTGCCTGGCTTGAACTTGGGTAGGTTTTGAGCATGCTGTGAAATTGCTGTGAGTTCATGTGTGTCCAGGAGTAGCAGTCGTCCACCGTCTCTGGCTCTTATAGTTTCTCCGCTCCCTCTTTAGTGATGATTTCTGAGCCTTTGGGAAAGGAGTCTGATATAGATGTTCCACCTCAGTCTGAGCACTCTGCAGTCTCTTAAGTTCTATATGTTATTAATTGTATGTCTCTGTATTAACTGCCATCTACTACAGGAAGAAGCTTAGGTTGAGAGATATGCTACTCGATGGCTATAACAATAAGCCAGTTTATATAAATAACCACTTAGCAGAATAATAGTAGCTGATTCTTCCTTCCTACTCGCTAGCCACACGTTCTTGGTCCCAGTAACAGGTATGGGTTCCATCCTGTGAAGCAAGCCATCAATCCAATCGGAACGTGTTTCATTGCTCTAACAACATTTGTACCACGATTGCACTGGTGGGTGTATCTTGCCAGACCAATCATTATTGTAGTTCACAGTGTTTGTCGCTGGGTCAGACTGTTGATCACTTTCCCCCTCTGATAATAATATTTATAGAACTTTCCAGATCTATGACACCTAGCCAGTAGAAATGAAACTTCTATGGCCTGGAATGATTTTATCTCCCTGCTTTAGCCTCCCAACTGTCCGGGATTATAGGCAGGTATCATTCTGTACAGCTGTTTTGAATTTATCATAGTTTAAAAACTTTAATTTCTAAGATAGTTGAGGGTTTCCCAATGTATCCGGTGGGGGGAATATAATCCAAATGGTTAAAGTGAAAAATAAATGTGCTGAGTTGGAGGTGTAGGTCAGTGGGAGAGCATGTGCTTAGCATAAGATTGAGTTTAATCCCCAGAACCAAAAATAAATAAATAAGCTATGCCATCGAGTAAATGGGTGAAACTAGAAAAAAATCATCCTGATTGAGGTATTTCAGACCCAGAAAGACAAATATGGTATGTATTCACTTACATATGATATTAGCTGTTAAGTCAATGATAACCAAGTTATAATCCATAGAACAACAGAGGTTAGGTATAGAGTAAAGGACTAGAAGGTACATATAGATCTTATTAAAAAAGGGAAATAGAATATATGGACGTATGGAAGGGGCCTGGTATGGGAAGATCAAGGGCAGAGGGTGAGAGAGGGAATATGGGGAGAGACAGCTAAAATTAAGGGCTATTTGAAGAGTAGTATGGAAACCTAATACAGTAGAATTTTCCTAAAATATACACATATATGAAGGCAATCTAAATGATATTGCCAAATAATAAAGAGACAGGGTTCCAACTGGCCATTTCTTGCCACCAAATGAAGCAGCCAGTACCAGGAATGGGTTACATCTTGTCGGCCAAAGGAGTTCCATGGGAATCCCCAAACAACACAATCTGGTACCAAGGCTATAGGTTGTTCTCCACAAACTGACAACCAGGCCGCATTGCTAAAGACAATGTTAACCCAACTCACTGAACATAGAGAAGTTGAGCTGGAGCCTTCACCCCACATTCTAGTGTCTTTGGGATAGGAAAGCACTCTGCATCCTTCCAAAAGAGAAACATAAACACCAACCCAGCCACAAACTTTCTGATCTACAATGGTGTCCTGCCTGCAAGATATTCTAGGTCAACGGTGTCACAAAGCTTGCAGGAGTAACCAACCAATATTTGATTTGATGTAAGGCCCACTCCACAAGATGGAACCCACACCCAACACTGTTTGGGTGACCAGAAACTTGATAGTCCAGAGACTTAGGGTAAAACCAAATACTACTGTTCTGAAAAAAATTAAAAGGTAGCAATAAAGTGATTCCTAATGACACTCTGGTATACTCATAGATCAATGCCTTGCTCAGCCATCATCAGAGAAACTTCCTCCTGCAGTAGATAGTAACAAATACAGAGACCCACAACTGGACAATGTGGGGAAAGTGAAAGACCTTGGAACACTCAGCCTCAAATGGGATGTCTCCATCAAATCCCTCCCCTCAGAGCTCAGGGAACCCCGAAGAAGATGAAGTAGAAAGTATCTAAGAGCCAGAGGGGACGGAGGACACCAAGAACAAAAGGCCTTCTAAATCACCATGAGCAAAGCTCAATGAACTCACAGAGACTGAGGCAGCATGCACAGGGCCTGCACGGGTGTGCACCAGGTCTTCTGGGTGTATATTATGGCTTCCAGTTTAGTGTTTTTATGGGATTCCTGAGTGTGCAAACAATCTGATTCTTGTGTCTTCTCTTGTGCTCTTTTCCTTCTCTTTGATTGTCTTGTCCAACCCCAATGTGATGGTTTTTGTTTTATCTTACCGTAGTTTCTTATCATCTCTCAGAAGCCTATTTTTTTTCTAATGAGAGACAGAAAGGGAGTGGATCTGGATGGGAGAGGAAGTGGGCAGGAGCGTTCACCCCACATTCTGGGAGGAAGAGAGTCAAGGGGAATTGTCATCAGGATATATGATGTGAGAAAAAAAAAACCTATTTTCAATAAAAAGCAAAATATAAAATAAAACACCATGACTAAGGCAAAAATAAGTAAAAAAATAATAATAACAAGCTGCTTAAAGGGTTAAAAAGGATTGCCTTGATGGCTCTCTCAGTAAGTCTTTATAAAAGCAACGTAGTGAGTGAAATGCCACTGGAATTTATTCAGAACTAGTAAATAATCATATTCTAATGAAAGAATGAGATGCCATGATTTTGGGTGACTGGGATTTATTTTTAACTCTGACAATGAAATATGACTATAAATCCAGTGGTTTGGTAATGGAACTTTCCCATACTCTGAGGCTGGCTCCTCTGATGAGTGCTGGTGAAGGGTTTCCACATGAGCAGTGAGAGCTGATGGATGAAGACATCTACTGTCTCAGCTGATAACAACGAACAGATTCCTGGTGGCACGAACTGGCCAGAGCGTCCATCGCTCATCTCTGGGTTCAGAGGCATGACTGGAGAGACTTACTAGCAGTCATAATGGCCAGGCTTTAGGCGCTGACTCACATAAACCCACACCACCACCATGTTCCCAAGACCACAGTGTCTTGGTACATTGTCAAGTGTGCAGGTATGTCTCAGTGTCCTGTCAGGTGAGAAAGTTGCTCATGCCCACTTTCTGAATCTGGGCCCTGACAGTGTATTTCCCTCGACAGTTCTGTGTTCCCCGGCAGAGCTGAAAGAGAGCTGCAGGAGGGGCATAGATCATTGGCCAAGACCTACACTGTGTTTGGAAACATACTTGATTTGTACAGATGACCTATTTGAGTGCTAACAGTTTGTTGGTTTGTTTGTTTGTTTGTTTGTTTTTAAGACGGAAAGGTTTGCATTAGAATTCTTACTTTTTTCCCCTTAAAGATTTGAGAACCCTAATGTTCTTCTAATGATTTTAAAATGCATTTGATCTGATTGAAAGCAAACAGATTTATTCAAAACCTTTCATTTCCATCACACACAAATCTCCAAGCACATTTCTCAGCTAGGACAAGGGGAGTTGTGAGAATAAGCAGACGTCCCTCACTCAGTGGACACCCAGTCTTTGGGGGCAGAGTTTGAACATATCAACTGTCAGTCCACTGGGAAGCTCTGGGCAGCCAACTGGGGTGCCATTCTCTGAAGAAAGGAAGTTTTTTTCTAAATCATTTTCATAGGAGAGAACTAACCACACCAATTTTTGCTTCAGACTTTCTAGACTATTTCTCAAAGTCTATGGAGGCTTTTCAAACCAGTTCCAAACATTTTTTGTCAAGTTGAAATGGCTCAGACTCTCTCATCCAAGGGCAGAGACATATTTGAATGAATAGGGTGTGAGGTAGTTTTCTGAAAGTTGTTTGGATTTCAGGAAGTGAGCAAGATAAGCTGAATGGCCTTTCCTGCTCTGACTCTAAAGAGAAAGAGGAAAAAAAAGTCTTGTCCGTGCCCAAAGATACTTGAGACAAACCACTGACATTTCCTAAGTTCAAAAGAAGAGAAAATCTAAGGAAAAGGGAAAATTACAGCTAGAGGTTCGGGATGCGGTAGAGACATAGCAAAAGAGCCACACAGACCGTGACAAGTGAGGACAACCACGCAGCTCCTGAGGGTGTGTTCGGTGCTGTTTGTTTTTGTGTGGCGCCTGTGCAGTGAGAGGAAATGGTGGACACCTGCGGGTCTGCCTGGCTTCCCTTCCCTTCCCGTGCAGTTCAGTCAGGAAGAGAAGTCATTTGGCGGCACTGATAGACCATTCCGCAGAAAAGTTCTACATAGCAAAATAGATGGTGTAGAGCCAGGGTGTGTATTTGCTTTTCTTGACTTATTTATTTATTTAAAACAAGTAAAGAGAGGCAGCCTGGTGTCCCCCTCCATTGTAGGACAAACCAACATGTGAAGGAGGGTTTATATACAGACCTAGATGTCCTAGCTCCAAGCCAAGCTGCTGAGCAAGAAGAGGGGAGCTGCACTCTGACCTCTCAGGAGCTAGGCTTTTCAAACAGAAACTCAGACATTCCAGGTTCCAGTAAGTACTCACTCCTACCCTCCAGAGGAACACTGTGGCCTGCAGCAATACCCGGGATAGAATCATGCCATCAGGAAACTCGGTTTGACATTGGGGATAGGAGCAGGGAGTGTGGGTTTCTGATGACTCCCACAAACATCATTTGCATATGCTTCAAAGGAGATCTGCTTTCAGTTTCATGCCTTCTGACCTTGGGCACACTGGGGACAGAGTGACAGAACACCGTGGGGTATGAAACTGCACTGTTTCTCATTGTCCTTGAAGGAGGAGCTAGCTACAGTTGGACCCCAAGAGTCTTCTAATGACCATTTATAGAAAAAAAGAACCCAAACCCCAGCTTTTCCTTTTCATTGTATCCTACACAAACTGCAATATCCGTAATGGAAAACGTTCCAGGGCTGAGAATATTGCTCAGTTGTAAAGCACTTGTTTAACATTTGTGAGGCCCTGGGTAAAAACAAACAACCAATCAACCAACCAAAGCGTTCCATTTCTCACAAGAAGTGTTCAAACACTAAGGCATGTACTGTTTGCCTGGACTTGATTCACAAAGCATGTAGGGCCTGGGATCCCTATCTGGTTTGTTCCAAGAAATTCATCTTTTCTGGGTCAGCCAGTGAAGGGCATTGGCCAGGGCAAGCACCCCATACACAGCTCTGTCTATCTCTATTTGCAGTTATTGACTATGACTAAGACTCTTACAGATCAGTCCCTGCTCTATCAGCTGAGCAGTTTCCAGGAGATCCATGATGAAGTTCTCTTTGAAACTGGCCCATCCAGGACAGATGTGGGAGGACCAGCTTAGTGGTTGGACAAGCATAGGAGTGTGTCTGCCTCTCACCCACGTTCACGGGTCTAAGCTTGGTCTATTTGAGAACATTCCATCCTTTCCTCCAGAGAATGGAATCATGCTGTCTTATCTCTTAAGACCCAAGGGTTTGTGGTGGCACCTAAACACACTGTTGGGCCACATCCAAATATCTGTTACTCTGGTGCCTGCAAGTGGCGTTCAAGCTCCTCTGTCCTCTGTCCTCTGGTCCTGCCTCATCTCTACCCCTTAGCTTTCTCTCCACCTCTCCACAACAACTTCTGTGAGACCTGCAACATTTCTTTCTTCACCCATGAATCCCAAAAGAGCAACCAGATTACTGTCTAATGTTAGAGAAGCCTGTAGAGACCATCCTCCATACAAGGGAGATTAGAGCGACATTTGCTGAGGTCCCTCCCTGCATCAGTCTTGAATGCACCTTTCTTCCCATATACTGGTTCATCTGAGATGTGAGACCCCAGCTGCCCACACAGCACCCAGAGGAGAGGCTCTCTGGCTGCCTTCCCGGAGGGGTCACCTATCTGAGTCCTTCCTTGTTATGGGAGGAAAAGCACCTGCCAGTGCCTGCAGCCACTTGATCCCAGCTTCACAGCACCCTGTGGGTGGGGAGAAGGCTAGAAAGGGGAGCCAGCTGGTGAAGGCGCCAGGCTTTGCCTTTTTCCCTAGTCACTAAGCAATTCTCTCATCCCTGCAGGCACTTTACTGCTGAGATTCAGGGCGAAGGTATTTGAAGTCATGCCAGTAAAAGCTCTGGAAACAGGGATGGGAGCTTGTGCTGGAAGCCAGGACAGAGCCCCATGCTGATTCCCTATTCCTCTTATTTATTTGCATGATCTGAGCTAATTTCTCAGCTGTAATCTACACCACCCACCACCTAGGAACTTCCCAGAAGTGTCCAGCAGGGGAGGGGTGGGAATAAGAAAGAATGTACCCCACTCTTAGGCAGTGTCCATGTTGCCTAAAGACTATTCCCAGACTGTCACAGCTGATTTAAGATAAGGAAAATATGTTGGCAACAAATAATCAATGGAGGATGCCCCAATTTTATAAGAGGACAGAGATAGGACCTTATCAGAGAGTGAGTGCCATGCACAGGGACCCAGTACTTACATTCTTACTTACATTCTGGTCATTTTTCCTTGGATTTGTTTGCATTCATTCTGATCCTTAAAAGTTATTGGGGCTTGAGGTGTTGCTTCCTGGTAAGGCATGTGCCCAGCTTGTGCAACACGCTATGTGTTCTATTTCAAATACTGGGGAAAAAATTTTCATTAGAAAACTTAAATGCATATTGCTAAGTGAAAGAATCCAGTCTGATATGGCCATACTATGTAATTCCAACAAAAATATCACCCTGGAAAGGACAAAAGGAAGGACATAGTGAAAATTAAAAAGTAAAGAGAGAGAGAGGCTTAAGCAACTACTCAGAGTGAGATTACTCAGTGTGATACTATTGTGATTGGCACATGCCACTATGCATTTGTCCAAATCCGAGCACCTACAACACCCAGAGTGAAAGCTTATGTAAACTCTGGTGAGCTTGGTGATGATGATATATCTACGTAGACTCATCAGTTTTAACACATGTACCATAGGGTGAGTGTTAACGAGGGGATGACTGTAATTGTGGGGGATAGGAATATATGTGAAATCTTTATACCTTCTGTCCAATATTGCTTTGATCCTAATTAAAAACATCATCTGTGTTGGATATGGTGGTGTTAACTGTAATTCCAGCACTCTTGATGCTGAGATAGGTGGGATCGTGTAAGTTTGGGGCTTGTCTGAGCTATGGAACAAGTTCAGCATGAGCTACATGGAGAACCCCTCTCTAAAAACAATCAGACAAATAAATAAATGCTCCTTATCTAGGGAGGTAGTGCCTCATGAACACAGAGCTTGTGGAGATGACGGGAATGGTGTCTGTGCAACACTGTGGATATACTCACTCCCACTGAACTGCACACTTAGTATAGTTTATAGTGTGTATTTCACTATAACTAAATATTATCATTTATTTTGGTGACTGACTTTTGATTGGATGTTTCTTTCAACTCTCTGAATGCCTTGCCGACCTCCCTCTGGCTCTTGCCCTGCTCTCCTGCCTCAGAAGCAGAAGCTGCTGGGTGCTATGGTGGAGAGCTACCCACATCTCTGCGAGTAGCTCTCTATATTGTATGCAGACACCAAGCTGTTTGGCTATTACAGACTTAGTCATCAAAAACTTGTTAAATACATATTATTTTACCTTAAAATATGCAAGGGATTTTCTTTAGGCTTAGAGAAGTAAAATTATTCTCCTATCTCACTACTTTTTATCGTATGTATATCAAAGGTAGAAAGAATCAGAGTAAGTGAGATAGAAGGGAAAGACACACACAATGGCCTCTGGTCTCCATGGGACACTGGTTCCAGGATCCTAAAAGGATACCAAAATCCACACATGCCCAAGTCCCATGTGTGAAATAAATAAATGTTTGCATAGAACCCACCCAGAGCTTTCTCTGCACTTTAAATCATGTCTAGCTGACTTACAATATGTAATACCAGGAACATTAATCTTGTTATACTGGATTATTTTAGGAATAATGAAGATAAGTCTTCCTATGTTCAGTAAAAGCTAAATGTTTTCTTTCAAATGTTTTGTATCACTGGTTGGTCTCAGTGGAGGATTTAGAACCCGAAGGTTACAGGAGGGCTGAGAGTATGCCGGCAAAGCAGCTAATGGGCATTTGCTGTGGAGTGATGGATGGCTCAGCCTTCCTAACTCAAAGGGACACATGTGCAGGACTGGATTTCTGCAGCTTGCAGAGTCCACAGCATGGCAGGGCTGGGCTTTTGTTCTGAGTAAAAGCTGAGGTCAAGATATGGGCTGAGCTGAGTCCTTTGGAGGTTCTGGGGAAAAGCATCTTTCCATCTGCTGTACACTATGGGCAGAACCCAGTGCCTGTCATTGTAGAAATGAAGGCCCCATTTCCCCAATAGTCATTGTGCTGCTCCTCCATGACTTGTATTAGCTCCTTTGTGGCACTGTGGTGAATTCACTGTGTGACAGCTTCCAAGAGGGAAAGCATACCTGGGCTCAGGTTCAGTCCATCACGGTGGGAAGGCGTGTTCATTGTTGTGGGAGCACATAGCAGAGGCCCCTCACATCAAACTGGGCTAGGAAGCAGGGAGTGGCCATGATTAGGGGCTGGGTACTATCTTAAAGAATCACTCCTGGTGACTTACTAGTACCCTTCAGGCCCCACCTCCTAAAGGTTTCACAGTCTGCTCAAATAGCATGACCAGCTGCGAACAAGCATTCAAAACTTCAACCTCTGGAGAATATTGTAGATTTAAACCATAGCTGATCTTTTTTTAACACTCCCTCGTGTGTGTGTGTGTGTGTGTGTGTGTGTGTGTGTGTGTGTGTGTGTGTGTAAGTAATGTGCATGAATATGTGTTTGCATTATGTAATTGCACAAATGTGATGTACATGCATTTGTATGCACATACAAGAGTGGGGACCTGAGGCTGAGGTCACATGCCTTTCCGTTTCACTCTCTACCTTGAACAATGAGTCAGGGTCTCTCCCTGAACCTGGAGCCCACCCTACTTTGGCTACCCAGCTGGACTTGGCCACCATTCCAGCTTTTTACATGTGTTCTGGGGATTTGAATTCTGGTCCTCATGCTTTTCTGACAACTGCTTACCCCTCTAAGACATCTCCCTCCATCTTCTAAGGATGAGTTGGATTTTCCTCTGCATCTTTTGTCTTTGAGCCCTTCCAGTTAGGTTCTCTTACCCAGATTCAAAGGATGCAGGTAATCCAGTCAGGTCCACAGGCAATTTTTCTGTTTAAGGTGAAGCAGTCCTGGACCATAACAACATCTATAACAACCCTTCATAGCAGTACTTAGTGTTGGACTGAGTGACAGGGAGACGTATGTTGAGCACGGCCAGACTTCCACCTGCCCTAGTAGCCTTTGAAATGTGTGAGGCTATTGGGTGAGTAGCTTTGGGGTCTTCCAATCCTGCTCTTGCTCTTTCCACGTGGATGGTATGCTTGACCTCTGTGCTTTGCTACTGCAGACAGCCCTGAAGCCACAACAGCTACACCTCCAAGGCCTAGAAGGTGAGCTGTGGAGTCTGTCTCTCTTCCCAGGCAGTGTGAACTTGGGCCAAGACCACCAGCACAGGTGGTAATTGTGACAATTTTCTTTGAGATCGGATTACTGGCTGACCCCATCCCCTCCTGTCACGCTCAACCCCCACCCTTCCTCAGATGGAAATGATTTGTGGACCTTAAGTAAGTGTGCTCTAGAGGCAGAGCCCTTCCTAGGTACTTTCAAATGCCGTTTGGCTTGGTCCCCCCATTCTCCAGACATGTAGCACCTGTTGGTGATGCTGGTGATGACGGCTCTGATATAATAGCTCAGAGGTGCGCATCTTTCTAATGGTCGGTGCAAAGAGAAAGGGAAGTATGGCGATTACCAAAATTGTGATTTGGGTTAGGGGCATTAACTAAAGTTTGCTTTTGTTCTCTGAGGAGAAAGACTATGCTAATTGTAAAAACGTGGCAGATTATTCTGCCTGAAATGCTGTAAAGGATTAAAGACCATTTCCAGGTAATCCACGCACTAAGTATCAACCTTTTCCTTACTGGATGGAGTGCCTTCTGCTTGCTCCCATCACTCCCAGGCCGAGAAGGGGGCTTCTTCCACCTGACTCCAGAGTAGCTTTTGTGAATGAAACTGTCTCCTGCTAACAGTGAACTTTCCAGAAATGGGGCCCAGGATGGCTGTTGTGTCTGTCCTCTTCTCTCCACTTGAGCAGCGAGCATCTGTGCCGAGTCTATTGTTTGGGGTAGAGGTCAGGCTCTGCAGGAACAAATCTTACCACTCGAGGTCTGCAAAGTCTGTGCAAAACTGTCATTTAAGAGACTGGCGCCGGGCGGTGGTGGCGCACGCCTTTAATCCCAGCACTCGGGAGGCAGAGCCAGGTGGATCTCTGTGAGTTCGAGGCCAGCCTGGTCTCCAAAGCGAGTTCCAGGAAAGGCGCAAAGCTACACAGAGAAACCCTGTCTCGAAAAACCAAAAAAAAAAAAAAAAAAAAAAAAAAAGAGACTGGCATACCATAGAGAGGACAAAGCATGTGTTCTTGCCCCAATGTCCTGGGGAATACAAGGCCTTTGGAAATGAATCCTTGTGCCAAAGTCACTGTATCATGCTACACACTTGCTAGAATCCCTCCAAATGCTATCCATACAGCCTGTCTGAACACATTCACCAATCTTTGTATATTATGTAGTGCTAGGTTATGGTTAAAGTCTTTGACGTGTTCCTTTAGACTTTTTTCTATTTTAAGGTGAAATCTTGGGAAATCTTCCTTGTTCAGACTTAAGAATAGCGGTTTTATCCTCTCTCTCTCTCTCTCTCTCTCTCTCTCTCTCTCTCTCTCTCTCTGTGTGTGTGTGTGTGTGTGTGTGTGTAGTGTTAAAGACTCAGCTCAGGGTTTTCCATGTGATAGGCAAATGCTTTACTACAAAGCTTCATGCTCATCCCTGTATTTTGACTCTTTTTAGTCAGATTATTGTCAGCTAAAGAAGGCTACAGACTCCACTACCCTTTACACTGCAAAAACCAATCTATTGCTCCTTTGTAGAATCTGAGATCCTACTAGATTTGGGACAGTTTGAAACAAATAATGTACTACTTTTAGAGCAATTTTAAGATTGACAGAAGGGTTGGCTGGAAGGTACTGGGAGTTCTCACACACCCTCTGCCCTGCCCCCACAAGTTCCCTCCGCTAATACATTTTCATTAGTGTATCTTATTTGTTACAGTTGAGAAGGTCTATGGTTTGGATTTTAAGTGTTCCTGAAAGGCCCATGTGGTAAAGGCTTGGTTCCCAGCTTGGCTGTTATGGGACCTTTAAGGGGCGGAGTCTACTGGGAGATTTTAAGTAATTGAAGCTTGTGACCTTACAATGGGTTCTGATATCCTGGTCTCTTCCTTTTCTTTTTTTCTTCCCAGCTGCTGTGAGGGAAACAGGCTGCTCTGCTGCACACTCCCAACCATGGTATTCTTCCCTGCCAAAGTTACAGAGACAATTAAGCATGGCCTAGAACCTGTAAAACTATGAGCCCCCACAAACCCTTTCTCGTATTAGTTGGTTCAACAATGCAAGGCCGACTAACACAAGGATCAGGTGTTGATGCACCATTGTTAACTGCTCTGGGCTTCTCTCTTTGGTTCATTCTCCATGTTGTAACTCTATAGGGTCTGATAAATGTGTGGTGTCTTGTAGGTTACTGCCCTGGACGTCTGCTATGTTCACAGACTCATCCCTCCCTCTCTCGAAACCCTTGTCATCACTGGCAGTTTTCCTGCTTTGATACTTTTGTGTTTTCCAGAATGTCTCATGGTTGGGATCACTTTGTGTGCAGCATTTCCAGTTTTGCACCGTTCACCTAGTAACATACAGCAAATGCTTGACATAATAAGAAGATCATTGTCTGTCATTTAGGTGACTGTATTAGTCTCCTTTCTGCTGCTGTAACAAAATTCCCTGACAAAAGCAACTTAAGGAAGGAAGGATTCATTCTGGCTCACAGTTCCCCAGCAGGCACAGTCCATCATGATGGGGAAGACATGGCAGCAGGAATGTTAAGCAGGGTGGGCAGTCCAAAAGCTACATGTCATCAGTACACAGAAAGCAGAGAAAGAACAGGAAGTGAGGACAGGGTATCTAACATCAAAACCTGCCTCTGGCAATGTACTTTCTCCACCAAAGCTCCACCTCCAAAGGCTCCATAACCTTCCCAAATGGCCTCACCAAGTGTTCAAACATTGAGCCTACAGGGGATGTTTTATATCCAAACCACAACAGCGACCAAATGGATTCTACATGTACTTTCGTTAACTGAGACAAACGCTACCATTTGTAGGAAAAGGGCGATTTTCTTCACATTTCAGTAACCTTAGTTAAATGTGTGTCACATGCATGCTGCATTTGTCTACAACTGGTCAAGCCAGCAACTTTCTCAGACATAGGAAAATTCAACGTCATGACCATTACGAGAGCACCCTCACCAGCTTTCAACATTTTGGACCTTTCTGTATGACAGGCAGAGCATTTAACATCTCACATGTGTGTTCTGCACACTCACAGTTACAACCTTCCTTCTCCCTTTCTCCCACAGAGGAAGAAATGGAGGCTTACCAATGTCACCTATCAGCAGGTGGCAGTGTTGGGCTTGGGACCTAAGTTAGTCTTTGATCAGTGTCTATAGACTTAACCACTTAGCCTCTCATCAAAGGTGTAGAAGAAATATTACTTTGCATAGCTTCAAATGGAGCCAAGGAATTCCCTAAGCATTGGCGGTCTTCAGCTCACTGTGGGATTCTAGCAAACTCCACCATGTGTATCATGCCTAGACCCTCTACACTGCGACAGACCATTTCTCCCAGCTTCTGTGTTTGGCACAGTTTTGCTGCATGAAGTATACAATGATATTAAATAACTGGAGAGAACAAAGGATGAGAAAGTCCCCAGACTCACTTCCTCTGGATTTCAACTCCAGTTAAAACGCCTGAGGGTGACAGTGCCCTGATTACTTTTAGACTCCCCAAATGCCCACATTCTCCAGGGCCAAACAGAATACAATGGTCTTTAAATGTCAAGTGTCCTCAAATTGAACTTTGTCCTTTATAAGCGCTGCTTGTTTAGCAGGGATTTCTTTTTCATGGCTTCAGCTCTGAGCTAAAGCCAGAGACCTTCATGCATTCATTTCTTTATCAGACATGCCTCGAAACCCATCCTTGTATCATATAGGGAACAACGAACATTAGTAATCAAATAACAGTGATCAAAGGCTCCAAGTGCTATAGTGGAAGTCACCATGGGTACAACAAGGCAATGCAGCAGGGATTAATAAATTCTGCTTGTGGGTCATGGAAGGATGCACCCAGGAGATGTTGATTGGACTGATATTAAACGGGTGTGATAGGGATGCATCAATGAAGAGTGGTGGAAAATAGCTGGTCCTTCATATCTTTGGGCCTGCACAAATGTAGCACAGAAAATATTTCCCAGCCAGACATTGCATCTTCGTTGAACATGTACAAACCTTTCCTTGCCATTATTCCCTACACAATGCAGTAGGATTGATTATACAATATTCACAATGTGTTAGTTATTACAAGTCATCCAGAGATGGTTTTAAAGAAACAGGAATAGGTGGTGGGTTATATAAAACACTATTGCATTTTATGTAGGGGATAGGCATAGCCCGATGATATTCTGAATCCTCTGACCCTCTGAGGGTACAAAGGGACAGCTGTTTGTGTGATGTGTATAGAGGTGGGGGATAGTGGCACATTTGGTGAGTATGACACTATTGGCATACCTGAAACCTGTGATTTGAAAGGGGAATGGGGGTGTGGGATTGGACACCAGTGGCTAGGGAGTGGGATAAGGAGAGAGAGGATGTAGCTCTCAGACATGTATGACATGAACTTGAGAAAGCACAGCATTTGTATATGTAAATGTTAACTTCCACATGGGATGTTTCCTACATTTTAAAAATACTCCTTCTCAATTCCTATTATTGTCCTGATAACATCAACGAATTCTTCAGTGATGTTGTGTTTATATGATCACATTTGTTGTTGTTGTTTTGACCACATTCTACCAAAAGTGCTATTTTCCCTATAGATGTAGGAAGTTCAGTTTTGAAAGAAAAAAAAAAACATAGCTTTGAAAACAAAGCATTTCCTCTGCTGAATTCAGAGCCCAGGAAAGTCTGACATGAGTCATCGGTCCCAGGCACATCCTGGCTCTGCCACTAACTACAGCACAGCCCCAGCCAGTCACCTGAGCCTTCTGGGCCCCAGCTGCTCCAGTCAGAAAATTGTAGGGTGGGGCAGATTACCATTCACATCTCTTTCAGATCTTCCACGGAAGGGTGGCTTTACCACACTTACTGACCTATACACTAACTACCCTCGAGGACAGACTGCCGTTTTGACTGCATAGGGTTTTTGTTGTATGCCAATCTTCCACCTATCTCAGCTGGAGCCCATTAGTGTGAAGTAACTCCCAGGTCCCAGGCATCATAGCTACCAAAGGGAAACCACACTAATGCGGATAAATCCCAATGGCTTCCAATGGTTCATGAAAAATCTGTCTCCTTTGGTTGAGGGCACGCAGCACAAGGGTGATGTGTTCCCATTTTTTTTTCTTAAGTAAAAATGTTCTATTTTGTGTGCCTGTCAAAATAGCATCTCACTCGATTCACAGCTAGTTACATGAAGTGTACGCAAGAAGCACTGGTAGTTCTAGATTTTCCCAGAGGACTTTAAAGAGCAGCAGAGGGGCTGCCACAGAACCTAGACGCAGATGGGTGCTCTCTCTCTCTTTGTTTCTCTCAGCCCCTTTAGTTTCTCAATGTCAGTAATAAGCCTCCTATGACATAGTTTCCTATAGTTACCCTGAAACATCAAGAGTCTGGTGTCCAAGTTCATTTACCACACAGACCGAATGGAGACGAGCTTCAGCCACAATGAAGAGCTTTCTATACTTTTATGGAACACAGATACTCAGTGATGGCAGGGGTAGAACAGAGAAACTTGAACCTGTGAAAAATATGTGTGTGTGTGTGTGTGTGTGTGTGTGTGTGTGTGTGTGTGTGTGTGTACACGAACGAGCACATGTGTAGGAGTCAATTCTCTCCTTCCACCACATGGACTCCAGGGATTGAACTCAGGTAATCTGGCCTGGTGGGAGTGTTCTCAACCTGCTAAACCACCTTATTGCCTACTCTTCCCCCCTTTTATATAAGGTAAAACCAAGGGATCCACATAGACTTTGGTCAATATTTTGATTTTGTGATTGTCAATACTGAGAAAGCTTTTTGCATAAATACATAGTATGAAATAGGAGAAGTAAATTTAGCACCATTTTTGAAATTGTTGAAAATTTTATCTGAATCCCATGCCAAAATCATCAATCTTTTTTTTTATGGAAAGTCGGCAATTCAAACAGCAACTTTTAAAACTATCCTAACATAATAATACTATTGTAAAAAACAAAACAAAACAAAAAAACAACAAACAAAACAAAATTTAAAAAGCCCAAAACCAAAGAAAACCCTTGCCAACTAAATGTAGATTCCACCCACGCCACGCCACCCCTGCCACAGCCCAGTGTTATCTTCCACGGCGTTGTGGGAAGCCCTTGATTGTGACAGAGTTCTCCTTCCATGGTGTGTGGTATGAATGACTTGGACATCTGAGCCTTGACACTGCAGTGTCTATAAGAAATAGTATTTCAGGGGCTGGGGTGATAGCTCAGTGTGTCTGGTGCTTACCACCAAGACATGAAGACCCCAGTTCAAACCCTAACATCTACCCGAAAAAGGCTGAACCGAGTGCTGCACACCTGTAATCCCTGTGCTCAGGGAGGGGGGAGGTAGATCACTGGGATTCACTGGCCAACTCTCCCAGCTTAATCAGTAAGCGTCAGGTACTCATGGGGACCTTGTCTCAAAAACTCAAAGTGGATAGTTTCTGAGGAACAATATTCAAAGTTGACTTCTGGCCTACATGCATATACCCAGCCCCATCTACACATATATACACACAGAGAGACACACCTTCACATATGCACACTCACACATACATGTGCATGAACATGTACACACATCAGCACCTGTACACCTATGAATACAAAAGAAATAATATTCTTATAGTAACAAAACACAATAGTGAGTTTTTCATATCTTGAGACATTATAAAATGATACAATCCAAGGTCACACCAACTTGATACTTTCAAGCTGAAGAATGGCATTAGGAAACTATTCAGTATCTATTCTACATAATTAAAATGCCGTATTTCTTTAAGAGCAGAATTCTGTACATATAGTAAAAGCACCAGCATTCATAGTCTACAGAAGTCTTGAATCTGGGCCAAAGTATTGCAACAAAGCTTCACTGGTAATGCTGTGCGTGGGCATGGGCAGTGTAATGTGCACACAATGCATGCTGGCAATGCTGTGTGTGGGCATGCTGGCAATGCTGGTGTGTGGGCGTGAGCGGTGCAGTGTGCACACACTATGCTGGCAATGCTGGTGTGTGGGCGTGATCAGTGCAGTGTGCACACACTGTATGCTGGCAATGCTGGTGTGTGGGCATGAGCAGTGCAGTGTGCACACACTGTGTGCTGGCAATGCTGGTGTGTGGGCGTGAGCGGTGCAGTGTGCACACACTATGGTGGCAATGCTGGTGTGTGAGCGTGATCAGTGCAGTGTGCACACACTACGCTGGCAATGCTGGTGTGTGGGCGTGGGCAGTGCACTGTGTGCACACTGTATGTTCAGAATCAAGGATGCAGAGAAGTGGTGCCGCACAACCTGGGCAGGTGGTACAGAAATATCCTGGATTAGTTATGCTTTTGATTTGGAATTAATTTTTGGTCCTGGGTTCAGAAACCTTTGACTGTTGTTATGTTTTTGTCCCCTAAATTCAGTGATGTGATTCTCACATAGGGTTGTGACCCACAGTTTAAGAAGTCTGGAACTAAACTCACAATAGATGCCTTGGAGTTTGCAACAGTTTGAACCTCTAGGCTCATGCTTTGAATGTTTGGTCCTCAGCCTGAGGTGTCATTTTGAAGGCTGTGGAGCCTTTAGGAGGGAGGTGGCCTTGGTGGGCATGAGCTCCCTGTGGTTAGGTCTTTCGCAGTTATACAAGCTTCTGGTTCTGTCCTGGACCCTGCCTCTTGTCCATGCATTCCTTCCCTGCGACAATGGACTGAAATCACAAATGGGAGTAAACTCTCCTCGCCCCAGGTTGCTGTTGTTGGGCATTTTGTCACAGAGATGGGAAACACAATGAAGAAACAGTGGCTTCTGGCTTTTTCTTGACTTTCATTCTTTTGAGTCTGTGTTACTGTATTTTTTAATAGGAAAATCTTAAGTGTTTTCATAAAATGTTCGCCTCTTCAAATCTTAAATCAGTACTTATGACATTGGTAAACATCATAGCCCTTCCTGTGGCTTCAGGGGCCATTTCATCCCTTGTTTCTTATTTTTCTTAGCTGGAAATGGGATCACAGCTAGACCTCATTAAGTCAGAGACTGACTGGTTTACCATGAGTAGAAGGCAGAATAAGGACCCAAAGATGTCCATTCACCTCTTAGTCCCTGAAGCCTGTGAGCATGACCCCTGACACGGCAAAGGTGGACTTGAAGCTGTAAAGTTAAGACGCTCGGGCTGTGGGGCTGATCCTGGGTCCTGACATTCCGGGATCCTCACGAGGGTCTTGTGAGGGAGAAACAGAACATGGCATGATATAGGGAATAGAGGAGGAATTATGGGATGTGAGAACTCAGACTGCTGATTTTTGGCCTTGAGTTTTGATGAAGTAAATCACAAGCAAAAGACACTTGTATATTTAGAAAACGTTGGAAGTGTGAAGTGGATTCTTCCCAAGGCAACCCCATTCTGTGAACACCTTTGCTGTGGCCCAACGATACTTGCTGTGGACTACTGACCTCCATAGCAGTGACGCAGTAGTCTTGGATTGCTCCAAATCATCACGCTTGCGAGAGTTTGTTACAATAATAAGAAAACATACACAGACTGTTCTCTCATTGCGGGTCTAGTACTAATCATAAAATATTGTTTTCTTTCAGTATCTATGAGGCATGGAGTCCAGGATCCTTTACAGGTACCAAAGTCCATGGATCCATAATTTCCTTCTAAAACTGTATTTGCATATAACCTACACACATCTTCCTGTGTATTATTTCTGTGTCATTTTGTTTATAGGATAAGGGATATCTTCTCTTTGTATGGGAGCCTAACAATATATATCCATTTTTAAATCAAATGTGACCTGTGCTTCTCCACGTGAATCATCTCTAGCAACTACCCCCCCCCTCCACTCTATCTGTGCTGGGTGTCATCTGTTGAATGGGAAACCCCCTATCTGTAACCATCTATCTTGCCATATGATCTTCCTCAATTTTTATTTTTATTATTATTGTTGTTGCTGTTGTTACTGTGTGTGCATTGATGGCGTGTGTGTGTGTGTGTGTGTGTGTGTGTGTGTGTGTGTGTGTGTGTGTTGGGGAGTCATGTATATCACAGAACTCATGTTAGAGGACAACTTTGTGAAGTCAGTTCTCTCCTTCCATCTTGATTTTGATTCCTAGAACTGAACTCAGGTCTCCAGGCTTGGGTAGCAGGTGTCTTTACTTGTTGAGCTATCGTGTGGCCCCTCCTCAGTTTTATGTATAAGGTCTATTCTGTCTTCAAAAATACTACCAAAGATAAACCTACATTTGACCTCACTCTATACCCCCAAATTTTCTCATGTCCCAGTTCCATATTAGTTCAAACAAAACTTTTCTAAGATCATTTATTCCTGTGCCAGCTCAAGGAAATTGTCCTTAATGTCACTGCATAAAAACCAGATAGGTGTTAGCATCTTGTCTATGACTGGAGTGGCCTTGTTCAGTCCATTTCCCATGGTTTAGGTCACCTATAGCTGACATTAAAAGGAAAATTTCAGAAATAAGCAATTCAAATGTCTTAATTTTTATGTGACCTGTTGGTCACTTAGTAGCCGGCTCAGTAACCAGCTCATCTACCATGGTGTTGCAGAGCTATGTTAAAGCAACCATTATTTCCCTTAGGAGTAAACTTCAAGTGTAAGAGTGACGAGCTTGCATACAACAAAGAGAAGGTATAATGTGTTCTCTTTGAGTAAAAGGTGAAAATTTACCCTAGGTTTCTGCAAACAGGAGCAAATATTGCTCACAGAGTTTGATGCAGTCTGCAATGTAGGCATCACTAAGGATCTTGGAGTGATCCTCAAGCCCCCAAGAGTAAGGAGGATGAATACACTTACTTTCCCCTTTCGTCTCCCTGAGTCTGGTTTCCACTTGCCCCACCCCCATTTGATCATCAGGTCTGCTTGAGGATGGGAGGGTAGTGCCTCATGTTGTTCCAGATTTCCCGTGTCATGCTATGTTCATCATAAATTTGTCAAGCTGTAGATTGACAACTCCCAAGGAAAGAGACATGGTATGTTCATTCACCATTGTACCATGTACCCAGCACCTGTGACAGTGAAGCCTTATGACACAGTGCCTGAATCAATGAATGACTAGAAACAATACTGCAACATGATAACGCAAGCATGTAAAAACAGAGAGAATAATCAGGGCACATAACTGGGTTCTAAGTTGATATACACAAGATGTCAAAGAAATCCTATTTCATCAAAAACACAGCTAAATAAACAAAGTATCACTGGGTTATAAGCAAAAGGATTAAATATCTATGAACCCAAACTGATAATAAACAAATGATTGAATAAATAATTGGTAAAGAATACAAACCTTTTGTACAGAAAATAGCAAGTAATTTGTAGAGATACTCTGCCCTAAAGGAGGGAGAACCTAACTCCCCACAATAAATTTGGGCTCAGATAGCACACATGCTTACTTCTAAAATTACAGAAACTGGGCTGGGGATGGGCAGAGCAAAAATCTTTCCTCAAGGAAGATATATTTGCAGAATAAGGTATTAGGAAAATAGTGTGGGATCAAAGGGTATATCTACCTATATTTTAGTAGATATTTATAAATTTCCCGTAAAAGTTGAACTCAACACATTTCCTATCAGATTTTAGAAATGGCTGACTTACTCCCTTGTCATCATGTTATTTTTCGAAGAATAAATTGGAGCCGGAAAATGGAACTTAGGAATAGTTTTATTTACATTTTAATCATTGTGGCTGAAGTTGATCATATCATGTATTTAATTTTCTAGTCTATACAGTTTGGATCTGTAGTGTCCCTAAGACTCACCTGTTAAAGTTTTGACCCTCCCCCCAGTTCATGGTGAGGTGATGGAACTTTTAGAACTCTGTGGAAGGAAGCTAGGTCATTGGGGGTGTTTGAATGAGGGGGTACTGGCACTCCAGCCCTTTCTATTTCTTTCTTCTCTTCTTGAGCACCCTGAGGTGAGCATCTTGCTCTGTCATGTGCTCTGCCTTGATGACCTACTTCCCCAAAGACCCAAAGGCATTATTAAAGTCAAGTGGGAGAATGGCCGGCCTGATGCTACTGAAATCATGAGGTAAAGATAAATCTTCCCTCTTTTCAAGTTGGTGGATCTCAGGCATTTGTTGGTGATGAAAAACTGCTTAACACGTATCATTCTCCCAGTAATCTGCAGAGAATTGGTCTTTTTCTTGCTGACTTGTGGGACCTATTGGGAATTGGGCAAACCATTCCTTCAACTCTGAATGAATCGATAGTACTATCCTCATCTGGCTTATGGAGATTACTATAATGTGGATTTGGATTGACCCTTAATTGACTAGATTTTGAATTTCCTTGAGAATTTTGTTCTGTTGATTAGAAGTTGGTGGCTTATACTCTTTTATCCTCTGGGATGACTTGTACATTGACATATAAAAAATAAATGTGAAGCTCAGTGACAGCATGCTTGCCTAGTACCTGCAAGGCTCTGGGACTGCTGGGATTGTTCTACAGGTCGAATATATGCTGCTACTGGTGTGTGTGTGTGTGTGTGTGTGTGTGTGTGTGTGTGTGTGTGTGTGCATGTGTGTGTGTGGTGGGGTGTGTGTGATTTGATTCTTTCTTTTGGTAACAAATGAATACGGTTTCCCCTAGTTTGGAAGAATCTCTATGTAACACTTGTAATATTTTCCACCAGTCATTCAAATAAAATAATGTTCAACATTTTTTCTGCATAACCAATTTTTATCATCCTGGCAAAATAAAAAATTTGCTAATTAAAGAAAAGTGATACACAAAAAATTGATATATATTTTGGTCCAAAGAAGAAAACAAAGACCTTAGAATTCATTAAAGCTTTACTGAAAACATACAGGGATGACCATTGACTTGGAATTGTTTGACTTAAATTTTCTAATTTTATGGTAGTGCCAACCAAGGTAATAAACTGTGCTGTGAACTTTGAGCCTTTACAAATCAGGTAAATGATAAGCATCCAATCCTCCCTTCGAGTGAGCTGCAACTCCCAGTCAGTCCCACAATCCCTAGCAGAAGCCACTAATAGACTCACTGTGGCATCACTAGGTCAGGATACTCAATGAGCTAGGTAGAGTAAACGCATTTCCGTTTATGATATTACAATGGAAGATGAGTTCCTTGTTGTGTAACCCCCACCACAAGTCAAGGGATATCCACATTGACCTACTGGCTTTCAGTCCCTGGGCCATTGCTAGCAAATCTGCCCTGAATTGTAAAGCAATGTCAGGCAGAGCCCCCATCCCAGAATTCTGCAAGCACATCTCTCAACAGCAAGGGTCCTGGTTGCTGGACACTGGAAAGAGAAAGTTAGGGAGGGACTCTATGTCACATCCTACCACACCTACCTTATACATGCTTTCTACTCACATCTAGGAGCCTCAGAGAAGCCCATGTGACCTCAACCATGGAGGCTTAGTGGAGCAGCATTCTGCTCCCTGAGGGAAGAGGTTAGAAGGTTAACATTTTGAATGATTTTCTGTTGTTAAAAATGTGTGGTTTATCACAACCCTAAAAAATGCCAATGACCAGGATTATCCCATTTCTCCTTTCCTGTGTGCCTTCAATTAGCTGAATGAAAGCAAACCCATGGCTTTGGACACGACTAGCTGGAGCAAAGTGACGCACACTTCAGTGAGATGAAAGAGTGGAACCCAGAAGCCTAATTAAAAGCAACTGAGAGACCAATATTCGATCCAGAGTTTACTCACCTGAAAAAATAAACCGAGAGCCCTGGCAAGGCTGTGCTGGAGGATTGTGGGAGAAAGGCTGAGAGGTTCATGAGGTCAGAGGAAGGCCTGGCTTGGAGGACACAGAACCTTACTATTCCTTCACTCTCGGAGTCAGAGGAAGGTCAGCCAGAGCCTCAGCCAGGACTGCGCTGGGGCTTAGAGGCAGTTGCCATGAAAGAGAGAAGAGGCCTTTGCCCTATGTGACAAGGACAGTATCTGTCCATCTTCCAATGATTCACCTTTTACAACCTATCAAAAAGTAAGGTTAGTTAGACAGCATGCCCCCCTAATTTCCAAGCCTCCTTTTCATTTCATGCCCCCTCATTTCCTCTTTGCTCCCCACAACACATTACCTGTCTTAACTTCAGAGCATTTTTGGATATTCAGCATATAGACTGTTTTTGATGGCATGAGCTATCAAGGACTAACTGAAAGAATTAGCCTTCTTTACCAAAAGGAAAATTCTCTTGGTTTTGAGATAAATCAAGGCCCAAGGTCAGTCAAGAGAGGAAAGAAATAAATGAGTCCCTCTTTCATACACTACATATTTTTAACCTACAAATCAGCTCTCCAAAGCAGAATGCTGGCAAATAAAAATGGTTCCGTGATCCTTCTAAATGTAACTGCCATCTTGTCCAAGATTTTATTTGGAGTCAAGAGAAACGACTTAAGCTAATTTTTTTGGCCCTTAACTGCTGGGGCAGGGAGGGGGGCTCCATTCTTTTCCTTTCCAAGTTTGATATTCATTACCTCGGTTAGGGTGGGAGGTAGGGAATGTGGAAAGATGTATATGGTGTCGCCGAACAAATGCACGGGTTTCATTACTACAAATAACTGAAATGACATTCCCTTACTTGGAACAGTCTGCTCAGGAAGCAGACATGGGATGCTTCCAGCTCTGCGGGGTCACAGTTTGCTCTTCTGGGCTACAGGCTTTGTCAGATAGACTTCTGTCTTCCCCAGACTATGGACACTGGAGTGGAGTTCCCACTGCATGACACAGAGTGGACTTAAGACATGACAGCGCACTAAGAAGAGCTCACACTGGCATGACTGCTGTCTCTGAAGAAATTGGAGAGCACCAGGTTCCTCACATCCATGAGGCCTTTGGTGCCACCATGGGCCACAGACATCAATGTAGATCCAGGCTGTGGCAGACCCAGACATGGTCCTCAGCAGCAGTCCAGGCTTGGATCACTTGGCTGGTGTCTACAGAGAGGTTTTTTTTGGGAGGTACTGAGGCCATGACCCTTACCTGAAAGCAATTTGCCTTACAGGGACATGTTTATGGAAACCCAAGAGCACTGACTCTTGTTCCTAGAGTTCTGCTCCCTCAGATTTCCTACCGATAAATAAAATCTACTACAGTAGGCCATGGATTTGGATGGCATTCTTGTCCTGGACCCAACACACCAAACCAATATGGAGCTGTTTGTACTAAAGGCAACTCATTCTTGCAGGAATGTTTCTGGCAGGTTCAGCAACAGAGATTTAGTCCATTATAAGGGTTGGCTGATTCGAATAAGATTGTGGCATTGTAACCAATTAAACTGTCCTTTTGCCCAATTCCATTTTTCTGTCTATAAATACTGCCTGACCACATAGCAAGCCAGAATGTTCTGGTTCTGACAGCTGCCCAATTCACAATGCCTGATCACTTCAAGTATCTTTTGCAGGTGTGGGGTGGGGTGGGGGTGGGGATCTTGTTTTGTTTTTGTTTTATTTTTCTCAAACACAGTCAAATTTAAATCTCTCGAAGGTCTTTCCTTTGACTCTCTTCTACCCTGCCTCCCACCTCCTTCCCTTTCTTCTGTTTCTGTCTTTCCTGGCCTCTTGCTACAGTTGGACAGGTGCCCAGTAAGCTCCCATGTTCAAGGCTTGGCTTCTAGGGTGCTGTTACTGGGAGACCGTGAAACCTTTAGATGGCCCACCTCAAGGTCCTGTGTCACTGAGGGTGTGCCCTTGAAGGACTATGGAACCCCCTTACTTTCTCGTTTGCTCTCTGGTCAGAAGGTGAGAGGTTTTGCTCTGACGTGTACACCCTCCATAATGTCCGAAGCAATGGGGTAACCAATCACAGACTGGGGCCCCAAATTAACCTTTTCTCTTTGCAAGTTGGTTATCTCAGGTACTTCATCACAGTGATGGAAACTGACTAACATGCGTTAGTTATTTCCCACCAAGAAACTCACATCATGTGACGCTCACTTCCTGCTGTCCAGAATGCCTGCTTTCTAAGATGGCTGTTTGTTCTTGCTCACTCTGGACTCCTCACAGAGATTTAACCCATCGTATTTCTCAGTCCAGCCAGCACTAGCCTCTTTGCCTGGCTCTTTTGGTTCCTTCTATCCCCTATTCCCAGCTGTTTTCCCACTCATATCTTTGGGCATGGTGTAAGACTTTTACAGAGTCTCTAAGAATTAAATAAATTGTACATTCTTTTCATATGTGTGTAAATTGTTTGGAATGCATATGCATCAACTTTTTAAACATTTATTTATTTATTTTACATCCCAGCTGCAGTTTCTCCTCCCTTCTCTCCTCCCAGTCCCTCCCCTTTGCCCCTCCCCCCCTCCCAGTCCACTCCTCCTCTGTTTCTGTTCAGGAAAGGGCAGACCATTCATGGATGTCAACAAAACATGACATATCAAGTTGTGGTAAAACTAAACACCTCCCCATGTATTAAGGTTGGGCAAAGCAACCCAGTATAAGGGGTAGGGTCCCAAAAGCCAGCAAAAGAGTCAGAGTCAGCCCCTGCTCCCACTGTTAGGAGTCCCACAAGAGGACCAAGCTACACAACTGTAACATATATGCAGAGTGTCTAGGTCAGTCCCAAGGTGTACCTTTTCTGTGGAGGCACCCGAGGTTCTCAAAGCCCACCTTTTCATCATTGAGAAAAACAAACAGAAAGAAATGGAGTTTAAAAGAATCCGAGAGCCCTCCATGCACCCTCTGCCAACGGGCCTCCCTTCTCCACAGAGTGGCAGAATGTGGGATTTAGCTGTGAACCTGTGAGGTGAAATCCAAGCTCAAGTTCACAGACCTCTGCTCTCACATCCTCTACGCCCTCAGCTCCGATTCCTTTAGGAGTCCAGTCTAATGACCTGTGAATCCAGATTCGTCACTCCCTAAGCCAACTATACAACACACCTGGCTTACAGTCCCACTAAAATTCCTTTTCTCACCAAGGTCCTCTAAAAAAGAAAGAGCCAGAAGCATTTATTAAGGCACCCAAGAAAAAAAGAGCAAAGAATTTGGTGACAGAAGACATAGATCTGAAAGTTTTTCTTAACAATAAAACCAGTAACTGAATCCTTCTCAGCCTTATTTTCCCAAACTTTTCAAGGAGAGTGGTTGATATCCCATAGAACCATAGAGCCATTTAATCTGTAGATGTGTGTGTGTGTGTGTGTGTGTGTGTGTGTTTCATTAGGAGTATCTATAGAATCCAGGAAGCTAGAAGTGGACCATTGGTGTGTGTATGTGGGAGGGGGGGGGAGTTGGAGGAAAGACCTTAATGGAGGGGAGATAATAGAGTATAGGAGATATGAAAGGGGAATGGAGGACTAGGGTGAGGGAGGCTTAGAAGGGGAGAGGGATGGAGGGGGAGCAGAGGAGCGGGTTGGGGGAGGGATAACTAACACTAAGGAGATTTGAAACAGCCATATGAAAACTTGTGTGTGTGTGTGTAAGTGTGTGTGTGGGGGTGGGTGGGTGGGTGGGGGTGAGAGAGAGAGAGAGATAGAGAGAGAGAGAGAGAGAGAGAGAGAGAGAGAGAGAGAGAGAGAGAGAGAGAGAGAGAGAGAGAGACTGACTCACTATGTAGCATGGCTAGGCAGGAACTTGCTATGTAGACAAGACTGGCCTCAAATTCATAGAGATTCACCTGTCTCTGCTTTTCATGTGCTGGGATTAAAGCAACGTGGCACCATGCCTGGCTGGAAACCTACTATTTTACAATGTTCTACACACACACATACATGCATACATATACATAATACATATACACACAGATATACATATACATACGTACATATGTACAGGTACATATATGTATATGCATGTATGTATTCCTTAGGAAAACAAAACAAAGCACACATATACATATATGTACACATTCAGCTTCTAACTTCACTGAATTCCCTGTCTCAGTAGAGCCTGTCCCCACATAGCATGAATGTCACCAGGCTATGATCTTCCTGACTTCAAAATTCTGAGAACCTGAATGAGACTTTTATTCTACATGTGAAGGGATGGGTTTGACAGTGAATGTGATAACATTAGCAGTATGTTATGAGGTAGCTCAGAGGTGGGTCCCTGCTAGGAAGCTACACACAGCCACCATGATGCCCACAGACACACCAGACACACAGCCACCATGATGCCCACAGACACACCATACACACAGCCACCATGGTGCCCACAGACACACCATACACACAGCCACCATGATGCCCACAGACACACCATACACACAGCCACCATGGTGCCCACAGACACACCATACACACAGCCACCATGGTGCCCACAGACACACCATACACACAGCCACCATGGTGCCCACAGACACACCATACACACAGCCACCATGGTGCCCACGGACACACCATACACACAGCCACCATGGTGCCCACAGACACACCATACACACAGCCACCATGGTGCCCACAGACACACCATACACACAGCCACCATGGTGCCCACAGACACACCATACACACAGCCACCATGGTGCCCACGGACACACCATACACACAGCCACCATGGTGCCCACGGACACACCATACACACAGCCACCATGGTGCAAATGGACACACCATACATACAGCCACCATGATGCCCACGGACACACTATACACACAGCCACCATGGTGCAAATGGACACACCATACACACAGCCACCATGGTGCAAATGGACACACCATAAACACAGCCACCATGATGCTCACGGACACACCATACACACAGCCACCATGATGCCCACGGACACACCATACACACAGCCATTGCTGCTGCTTGCCTATGCAACTGAGCACTTGTGAAAACGTTGTTCCTTTTTTTCTAAGAGATGTACATAATTGACTGATAACATTTCTATTTAATTAAAGAAAAAAGTAGACATCAGGATCAGCCCTTCAGTGTGCATCAGCTATGGAGGATACGGACACACATACACACACACCCCAAAAAATAAGCCCTTTCCCAACCAATTGGGTAGAACACAGTTCCTGCTAAGATGGGGTCCTAGGCACTTATGAAGGTTTGGTGAACCTTTGTCAATCACGGTGAAGCCTAGCATAGAGTCTGCATCTACCACAGTGTGTGGGCCGGGTGGTGTCTACTAACTTCAGGGCATCTCCCATTGGGTAACGGGAGTGTTTGTGTTTCCAAAACAGCTCGCTCAAAGGATACTGAAAGAATCTCTGTCGACACTGACAGGCCCAGTTTCTTCATTATTCTGACAGAAACCAGAAGGCCAATGTGAGTTTCTCTGAGTCAGAGCATGCTGGGAATAGCACTGAGGCTCTTGCTAGTGTAGAATGAAATCAGTTTCCGAGCCTGACACATAACTGGCCCCTTTGTGGACTTTTTGATCCACTCTAATTCTCTAATGTGTGTCTTAGAATATTTTGGATTTTGCTTTATTTTCTTAAGACTGTAAAGGACCTCCTTATGTTTCCATTCACTTTATTTTAACAGCATTTTTTTCTCTTAATGATTTTTTTTCTGGAGCTATTTCTATGTGAAGGAAGTGTGGTTTTGTATTTGGAGGAAGCCATGTGTCTGTGGCCTGTTTTCTTTGACTGGTAGCAGAGTTTCAAATAGAAAACGGCTTCACACACTAAGAAGTCTGGGTTGGGGCTATGGGTTCAGCGGTTCCCTAGTCCCTCCCCCACCCAAACCCTCACCAAGAAAGGCCTAGCTCTATCAGAAGCTGTACAGGAGATTGCATTTGTCCAACATATCCCTTCTCACAACTGCAATAAACTACCTGTTGTGTAATTCAAGTATGACATGTCCACAGACATGCAGTCATCTAATAAAGCCTGGCTGGTGTCTCAGTCTGTTTCTGTTGCTGTAACAGAACACCCAAGACTTGGTAATTCAGGATGAACACTTTCCCCCCTCATACTTTTATAGGCTGAGAAATCTAAGATCCAGTCACTACCATCTGGCAAGGACCTTTTTGCTGTATCCTCCTACAACATAGGGCAAAAAGGCAAAAGGGACCAACTCTCCTTTTACAACAGGCAGAACTCCACCCTGGAGGGTGGAGCCGTGAAGATTTAATCATGCCTTGAAAGCCTCACCTCCTAATACTGTTACCATTTCAACATGCGACCGAATTTCAACATGCATTTAGAGCAGACAAACATACTAATCACAGCAGGCAGCTTCAGTGAATGATCTGGGCAGCTACCTGATGAAGGTCCCAGCTCAGAAGGGAATTTATGTTCGCCTGCAGGCCAGAAGAGGGCATCAGATCTCATTACGGATGGTTGGGAGCCACCACATTGTTGCTGGGAATTGAACTGAAGACCTCTGGAAGAGCAACCTGTACTCTTAACTGCTGAGCCATCTCTCCAGTCCCCAGAAGGGAATTTATGATGGTGAATCTTGTCAGCTTGACCCGATCTGGAATCTTTTTGGAAAGAAGCCTTTGGGCATGAATGCCTGTGAAAATATTCAAATCAAGTTCCCAGAGACAGGAAGATACATCTCAACTGTGGGCAGACCCCTGTGAGCTAGGATCCTGAACAGAGTGAGGAGGAGAAAATGAACTGAGCACCCTAGCATTTGCTTCCTGTACTTCACCATTAAGAACTTTATTCTGATGATGAGAAAATAAACCTTTCTTCTCTTCAGCTTTCTATGCCTTAGGTATTTTGTTACATCACCACCAACAACAAAGTTACTACGGAGTCATTCTGGGTTAAATTCTATTGTCATTGCCTTGAAATCATTAACATTTTTGAATAAGGAGCCTTGTAAATGATGTACCCAGCCCTGGCCTGAGTCTCAGATAAGTTCTTCCCTATGTTCAAAGCCCCACCCCTTGGAGACAGTTGCTGCTAACTGGCTGTTGATGAAGTTCATGATGGTATTGTCTCTAGACGTGGTTCAGCAAACCCCTAGGGCTAAGAATGTTATCTCAACAAAGTGAATTCTGGGAATGGAGAAGAGCACTGTTTCAGGTTGGGTTCTCAGGAAGCTGGCTCTGAGGCAGAACTGCTGGCCTATGCACCTGTCACCAAGGAAGTGGTTAGTCTAACCCATACTGCATTCCAAGCTGATACAGCCCTCAGTTACCACAGCCCATCTATCTGATGTAGGATATGCCTGAAAGGGGGGACGGTCCTTAGCAAGATGGCCTTTTCAGTGTGGGGAAGTGGTTACTGGCCAGGATGATTTTTGACCCTAGAGGACATTTAGAAATGACTGTGGTTATTACAACCAAGAGGAGGGCATATAATCGTTAGAGCCTAAGGGTATTATAAACACTACAGTGTACAGAACAGCCTCCCAAAATGCAGAAGGAACAGCCCCAAAGGCCAGTCCCAGGGAAGTCAAAAGCTTGGCTATCTGTAGACAGGTTCCCAGAACTCAGGAAAATGTACTGTTAGGGGCTGAATCTAGAATGTCCCAAAAGGCCCATGTGCTAAAGTCTTGGTCCCCAAGGTTGTGGGAGTACCTTTAACACATAAGCCCTAGTGAAAGTAAGTTAGGTCTTGGAGGGGATGTTAGGATCACATCCCCCTTTCTTTCTCTTTCTTGGCTTCCTGAAGGTGAATGAGGAGTTAAATTCTGCATTCCTGCCACAATATTCTGCTTCTCACAGGCCCAAAGAAAAAGGGCCAACAGATCATGGATTGAAGCCTTTAAAACAGATTTCTCACATTTAAAAAATAAGTTAATTAAATCAGGTATTTGATTATAGTGCCATAAAGCTAACACACACCTTGTAGATGCTAAGTGGCCTTGGGGAGGAAACTCAGTCCAGCAGGACAACCTATGTGGCTAGGCCTCACTTCCTCCTAGAGAATGAAATAACTATTTTTGCATAGGCCTGGTGGGTCTCCTTGCCTAAAACTTATGAGAGAAAGCTAGTATAGCTAAAACGACAGCCAGGACTGGTACCAAAGGACAGAAGACAGAATTTTCTGCTGATTCTAGATTCCCATATTGGTTTTGACGTTATTAGTTATTAGCACTATCTCTCAATGCCAGGCCTGGTGTGAGGCTCTAGTGTCTCTGAGCTCTACATACAGACTTTACCTTCCCTGAACAAATATCAGTAGCATCTGAACTTCAGCAGAAGCTGGGGGTGGGGTGCTGTGCACCATGGGGTTCCAGCAATGACTAAGGGAGAAGGCCTGCTGTAACCCCAAGGTTGGTATCATGCTGGTACCTACTTACAAGACTCCCTGTGCCCTCTAGGCTTGCTCACATCTTATCCCTAAGATGTCACTCTCATGTTACAATGGATAGCTTAGCTGGCTGGGCTCCTCCAACTTGGAGGATCTGATGGAACTCAGATATGAGGGGCAGTTTAGGCTTTGAGGTTACCCAGTGACACACCTCAGGCACTGTCTCTCTCTACCAGGTAAACTAGTAGTTGACAAGGAGCAATTTTTCCATGATGTGTGTAATTCTCTTCAGATGGCCCTACTCCAAAGGCCTGGGGGAATATAGGGCAATTTTCCTGCTGGGGCTGGTCACACAGTCCACAGCAGATGTATCCCACCACAGATTCCTCCTGAACCATGGAAGCTGATGGTGTTTTTGGTAGTGTTCTCAGCAGCTAGGCCACTACCTTGCACCATAGCCTACTTTGTCTAGCACTTCAGGCTGGCAGCCTTTTTGTTTCACTTGATGTAGTGGATTGAATTATATTCCTCTAAGAGAGTGGTCTCAACTTTCCTAATGCTGTGACCCTTTAATACAGTGACTGCCAACCATAAAATTATTTCATTGCTACTTTATAACTGTAATTTTTCTACTGTTATGAATTGTAATGTAAATATCCAATATGTAGGCTATCTGATATGCAACCCTCCCAAATGGTCACATTCCACAGGTTGAAAACCACTACTCTAAAAGATATGTCTAGGTCCTAACCTCTGGCACCTATGAACGCAACTTTACTTTGATATAACTGAGGTTCTTGAAATGTGTTTGTTTTATATTTGGGCTGTTGTATTAGTTACTTGCTATGATAAAATACCATGACTGTGGTGATATTTTATTTGTGCTCTAATAAGTAAAGCTTGCATGGAGTTCAGAGGAAAAAGCCAGTCACTATATTAAATACAGAGGTCAGGCAGTTGTAGCACATGCCTTTAATCTTAGCATTTGGGAGGCAGAGATTCATCCGGATCTCTGTGAGTTCAAGGCCACACTGGGAACAGAGCCAGGTGTGGTAGTACACACCATTAATCCCAGCACTAAACATAGAGATCTAGAGGTCTGGACAGAAAGACAGGAAGTGATGGAGCTAGGCAGAAAGAGGAAGTGATGAAGCTGGGTGGAGAGAGGAAGTGAGATGGCAGAGCACAGAAAGGTTTATTGGCATGAGTATACAGGAAGCAACTCTCTCTGGAGGCTGAGGAGTTGGTGAGGTGAGGTTGGCTGTGGCTTGTCCTATTCCTCTGATCTTTCAGTTTTCATCCTAATATAGGTTTTTTTGTTTTTTGTTTTATTAATAAGACTGTTTAGTAGTTTGTCTTATACATGACCAAGGAATATATAGAAGAAAGGGTTTATTTTGGCCTTACAGTTTCAGAGGGTCAGAGTCCATAGTGGCAGAGCAGAGGTAGCAGGAGGTAGGCAACTGAAGCAGTGGCTGAGAGCTCACATCTTGAACAACAAGCAGAAACAGAGTATAACAGGCATGGCTTGTGGGTTTTGAAACCTCAAAGCCCACTCCTAGTGACACATCTCCTTCAACACAGTCAGATTTCCTAATTCTTCCCAAACAGTTCCACAAACTGAGGATCAAGTATTCACACATATGAATCTATGGGGACCATTCTCATTCAAACCACCACAGCTGGGTCCTGACTCCAATGGCAAATGCCCTAAACCAAGGGGAAGATTGGAAACATACAAAAGTACATGTGGCCGGGCAGTGGTGGCACATGCCTTTAATCCCAGCACTCGGGAGGCAGAGCCAGTTCAAGGCCAGCCTGGTCTATAGAGCGAGATCCAGGACAAGCACCAAACTACACAGAGAAACCCTGTCTCAAAAAAAAAGTACATGTGATAAGTTGTCACATGAAGACAGAGGCAGAGACTGGAGTGAACTGCCATAAGCCAAGGAGACACAGACAACGGAAGAGTATTTTCTTAGAGCCTTTCCTAGCAGCCAACATATGGATTTAGACTTCTGGCCTCCATAGCTCTGAAAGAACTGTTTATGTTTCAAGCTACTTAATTGCTAGTATCAATTTGTTTCAGTAGCCCCAGGAAATAGTATATTTATAATTCCCAACTTATAATGGCACAACAAATGCATTTTCAATTTATGAAGGTGCATTCAGTAGAAACAGAGCTTCAGATTTGGAATTTGTCTCTTTCCCAAGCGCCTGATTCTTTCTGGTCAGAGGCAGGTGATATCTCAGGTGGCCCCAGTGTGGTGAGAAGAGACCACGTCAACCACAGTGTGCTGTTGTAAGCTATGGTGATGAGTAGATTAGGGGGATTCAATGCCCTTTTGACTTGTAATATTTTCACCTTATTATAGGTTAGTCACCTAGGAGCATCTGTATCATAGGCCAGGCATGGCACCTGCTATCTCCAATACCTCTCAGACATTATCCCTCCTTCTTCATGGTAGGAGATGTAAGAAGCAATATATCCCTAACTCTGGAAGGGTCCAGACACCAGACCCCTGCATCTCTGAAGCCTTTTTGATGGTATGGTAGAGGCTAAATCATCACGGAGCTCATGTCCCACACTTTGCCATGTATGTGTCTGTCTGACCAGAGCCCCCAGGAGATTATGCTCTAATTAGCAGGGATCCTCAACATAGTGGGCGATGTGACATCCCACAGGCATCCAAGTAGTCTAGCTTTCACCAGATTCTGTATTACAGGGCAGGGCAGATGAGTGGTTATGGCTCTGGGCAGAGTTGTCCATATATACTGCTGTCTGTTCAGGGTAGCCGTGGTTGTCTTCCTTTATACAGAGAGATGCATTTCAGTGCATATTGTCTACCTGCTTTTTAAAAAGGCCACAGCTGATGAAGCAACTACAATCGGGACAATGACTTTGAACTTCACCCTTTGAAGATCCTTGTGCCCGGGGGCAGCAATGCTGATAGGTGAAATGGGAATGGGAATGGGAATGGGGTCGCCAACCCCATGTCCTTCATGCTGTAAAGGATGACCCTCATTTCCTCATTTTGTTTCTATAGAATGCAGTATCACTTTACTGACTCTTCTGGTAGGGGGAGGGGCAGTTTCTGAGACTTCTAAGTGGATTTCCCCATGACAGATCTGACTTCAATGACCAATGGCACATTTTAGAGATAGGAAAATAAACAGATGATCAAACCTGTTGGTTCTAATGCTACCATCAGGAATGGAGACAATGATTTCCAGTGGGTCTTATGAACATGTATGCACATTTGTGTGAATTTGTGAAGCCAGAAGACAAGCTCTAGTGCCATTCCTCAGGCACCATTCATAGTTTTATTTCAGACGGGGTTTATCACTGGGCTGGAAATTACCACAGAGTTTAGGCTGGCCAGTCATTAAGCCCCAAGTGGGGACCAGCATGCCTGGCTTTAAAGTCAGGCCCTCCTCTTTGAGAGGCAAGCACCTCACTGATATCACTAACTTCCCAGCCTTCTTTAGTTGTGGGTTTTTGGGGTTTTTTTTTTTTTTTTTGACCTACTTTAGGCCTAATCCAATGACCCACATGTAGTAGCTGGAGAAGGGGACGGCTGCCTGGGTCTCAGGCTTGTTCACTGTCATTACATTGGAGACTAGAAGGAGACAGAGCAGGGATTTGGTGTAGATAATTGCTGAATTGTGGGGTAATCTTTGTAGCTGTGCCCAGATCCTGTACAATGGTTCGTTTTAGAGATAGGAAAATAAAGAAGAAATGAGTAAGTCGGGCGAGATAGCATCGGTGCCTGGGGGCTTGACTAAGACGGTACTAGGGCAAGCAGGAACTCTCTCGTGAGTCCCAGACTGGGGAAGCAGGAGGGATTTGCAGGCCCTGTCTGCATGTCTTTCAATTTTGTTTTAAGGCACAACATGATAAAAGAGCCTCTCAGTGTTTTGGCTCACTTTTCCTGTCCTTAATTCCCTTTTATTGGTTTCTCCTTCAACTTTATACCTTTAGTTTAGTTTTGTTTGATGAAAAGTGGTTTTGGAATTATAGATCAGAAATGGAGAGATTCTTTATGTGTTTTTTTCCTGGACCCAATAAAACCGTGAGCCAGCTGCTGCCAAGTGCTGTGGTTTGGGGTCTCTCCTGCCATCTCGAGTATTTTCTCATGTGGGGTCTGAAATTCTGAGTCTAGGACCTGTTGTTACTCTACTGGCTTTCCTGTCATCTAGTTTATAAATTCCATGAAATAAAATCACATTTTCCTATCCTTCATTGACATATTTGATTAAATAACTGTGACCTCCCACTACCTCTCTGGGTGAGTGACCACATCCTCTGTATCTCAGGGCTCATGTTCATTATTATAGATAATGAGGTACCCCTTCCTCCCTCCTTCATGTACATGAGTGATGAGAAGTTTATACTTTTAACTACTTACTCAGCTCCCAATATTTCCCAGCAGTATCCTGTTCCCCACCTCTCTCTCTCTCTCTCTCTCTCTCTCTCTCTCTCTCTCTCTCTCTCTCTCTCTCTCTCCCCGTATGTGTCTGTGCATCTGTGTGTGTGTGTGTGTGTGTGTGTGTGTGTGTGTGTGTGTGTGTGTGTGTGTGTGTGTGTGTGTGTATGTGTGTGGTGGGAGTTACCAGCCAGAACAGGACACAATAGAAAGATATCATTATCTTTATCCTTCAAGAACATATGATTTAGTGGGGTAGACAAGATGGCCATATTAAATAAAGCAAACAGAGAAGGAAAAGCTGAAATGAGAGAATAAGAAAAGCTACAACAGTCACTGACAATGAGTATTTGTTGACCAATTAACAGCTCGCTGCCAGGCACTGTCTTAAGCACATAGTGTGCAATAGCCTATGAAATATTTCTTTTATTAAGTTAGGGACTGTGATTGGCCCCGCTTCCCAGGTTAGATGATGAAGGCTCTGAATTTTTAAATGACTTGGCCCAAATTGTACAGCCCCTGCAAACTGGTGACATCTTGTTCTGGAGTCTGAGCTTGTAAACACAGCCAGGCTGTTGCCGTGTGTGTGACAGATTATCAGAGAAGTATAAGGGAAGAGGACTCATAATGGCTGAGCCAGGCCTTGAAAAATACTCAGAAATCTAAGGTACAAAGTCGGGGCATCTCAGCAGACAGGAGGAAGATGGGGTGTACATGTCACAAAGAGGAACACATGCTGAGAACAGCTTCATAGGCCTAGGCACAGGAACTGGCAAGGCATATTGCAGGTCCCAAGGAATGGTCTTTGGTTTTTAACGTCTAGGGGCCGGCAGGCCTGGGCCAGTAATGTCCTGGGGGAGACTGGGGCCTACAGCATGAATATGTGAAATCTCCCAGTTTATTCCAATTTCTCCTTTTTGAAATTCCTTTTCTTTTACAGTAACTTTAATTTTAGTCATGTTTCTGAGCAATGACTTTGAGATCATGACTCAGAAGTCAGAAAAAGAGACATCAGGAGATTGATCACCAAGAGGGCTAGACACAGACTCAGTGGGAAGAAAGAGAAAATCAAAGGTTCTGCCTGGGTGTCTGGAAGTGTGGCCCTGCTGGCAGAATTAGGAAAAAGAGACAGTTTGGGGAAAGAGGATCTCATTCTTGGATAATTTAAGTCAAGGGGAGCCATCCAGACACCAGCTGGAGCTACAGTGGGAGGTTCTACTGATGAGACAGTTGTGTATTTTCCTTTCTATTTCCAAGGAGTTCTGCACCACCACTCCTACATTCTCTCATTAAAAAACAAATCTTTCTCTTTCGTATGGCTACCAGATTTTTCTAGAAACTTTCAGATGCTTGTGGTCCCGCCTCTATATCTTTATCTCTATCACAAACCCGGTAAATCTGCCCCTGGGGGAAGGTAGTCCTGATTCCTGGCCATCTCTTCAACAGCCACAGACTCCCTTGGTGCTCTGGGAGAATGGCTCATTATCAGTGGTCTGTTGAACTCCTGCTCTCTTCACAGAGGGGGCTCTAACTTCAGTTAGGCCGTGGTGATGCACTGCCCCAGCAGGGTTGGCTGCCAGAATCAGAGCAGAAACATACAGTGACAGTTTCTTTTCACAGATAATATCGTGTGTGTGTGGCTGCTGACTGGAAATGTGGATCCTGTCAGGACCAGCGAACTCACTCTGAAAATACAGCCACAATGTGTAACTGTCCAGGCTGGTGCTAGCCAGAGGTCAGGACCCAAGCCCTGTGGCAATGGGAGCTGTGAGCACACTGACTGAAATATGGACCCTGTCAGCAACACTTCATCCCCTCAGCCTCCATCCCCATGAAGCCTGGAAGACTCCATGAAAGTCTGTGAATGCATTTCCTGTGTTCCCCAGTCTCCTACCGACCTCCCCAGCCCTGGAAAGGCTTAGATTACACCTCTAAAAGTGGCTTAGGAGAATACAGTGTTTAACAAAAATTATGAAAGCAAATTGTTTCAACTAGGTTCCTGCACCGGGTCCAGCAGATCACACCCTAACCAAAATGGAGTCTTTCTTGTTAAATGCCATGTAAGTGAACTGAAACTTAAAGGAAGCAGAGGGGTCTGCTTTAACTCAATGGAAAATGTAACCCCAAGTAACCTGGTCTTATACACCAACAGGCTGTGTGTGTTTCTAGTGCTCTGTTTTCGTAATCTCCTACCACAAAAGCCACTATCCTGCCACTGCATGTGGAACTTTGCATTCTATTTTTTCTTATAGTAGAGGCTTCCATGGTTCATAAATATCAAATTCAACAACAACTAGATTTACAAAATAGCTTTTTTTTTTTACTTTTGACAGTCTGCACACAAAAGCTTTGTGTACTCACTAAATAAGCACAGAAGAGAGAATTCGGCCCACCTCTGGATTCCCTTTCCTGCCACTTCTACAAACCCCTTTAAAAGAATCTGGAATTGGCGTTAATTATTTCCTCCAGGCTACAGCTCACTGGTGCAGTGGCCATGCCTGTCTCCTCCTTCACAGTGCTGTGCCTTCTCCCTGCCAGGTTATTTACAAATGGCAAATCACCCTTCATCACGAACTCCTAGGAAGCATGTCTTTAGAAAGTGCTCCAAGAACAGCTGGTGTCTTCTCTTCAAGAGGCAGCTCTGGATTTCAACAAGCAGAAATGGGTTGTTCCCAGGGACCTCCCTGGTCACTTTTCTTCTCACCTATCACAATATTAGACAAAGTGGCCTCCAAAGTTCTCTCAAAATCTCAAATTACATTATTTCTGTAACAACTGGGCCTTCAGTGAGCCTTAATCAAAGTATATTTTACACTTGCTAATGCTCAGTGCTGCCAATGGTAGTGGAGGCCCTTGAACTCTAATAGGCTGCACATTCATTGGAACATTCTAGAAATTTGCCTGGCAATGTGAATTTTAAAAAAAAATTTAAGTGGTACATATATTTTTACCTTGAAAGAATCTATCCTAAATTCCCTCCTCCTGCTCACTACTTGTCCCCACCCTCATTGAGGCACCTTGTTCTATAAGATCATGATGCCCTCTCTCTTATGCACCATGCCTGTGGCTTTTCCCAGGCTATATAGATGTCTACCACTGATTTGTTAGAATCTACTAGTGAATACTTACTAGAATCAACTTGTTATCCTCTAGATCTAACCAGTTAGAACCCATTAGACTCAACCAATGACTTTCCAGAATCAATCAGTGATGACCTACTAGACTCAGTCAGTGATGATCTTCTAGATTCATCCATTGACCTATTAGGCTCAACCAGTGACCAACCAGAATCAAACTGTGACACAGTAGAATTGACTGACTTGATGAAGTGGTGTTAACAGATGATCTGGAGCAGAGGTTTTCAACTTTCCTAATACTGTGACCCTTTAACACAGTTCCTTATGTTGTGGTGACCCTCCCTCAACCATAAAATGATTTTGTTGCTACTTCATAACTGTATTTTTACTACTGTTATGAAGTGTAATGTAAATATTTGATAAGCAGGATATCTGATATGTGACCCCATAGTGGGTCAGGTGAGAACCACTCATTGGTCTAGAGGTTAACATGGCTAGAGATTCAGTCACTGACCTTGTCCAGACCACAGACCTCATGTCAAACACAGATGTGAATCAGGAAATCACACAGACTTCTGTGTCTCTACTGCCATTGAGACAGTCATCTCCAGCTTTCTGGAAGAAGCCAGTAAGACCAGAGATGGTTATACTACAGACTCCATGAGCTAAGATTTTAACCAGACTGGCATCTCGCTAGAAAGGAGTAAGCATAGCTCAATGTAATCTTAAAATAAAACTCAGTTTCCACTATCCCCGAGCTCTCCTCCACTTCCTGAGAACACTCACTTTTTGAACAAGCCTACTACTAGCCTTCTGGATATTGTGCAGTTATAGAAAATGATGTAAGTCTGAGATGCTCCCAACAAAGGAGAAAGAGTGAGGAATGAGGAAGTGGTCCTGGGAAGGGACTGTTGTATATTGTGCATTAATGGGACAAGCATTTCTGAGCTATGCTCTGACCTTGTATGGGCTCAATAAATAAATGTTCATTGGCCTAAGAAAAGAATCTATCCTAGAGAAATAAATGGAAGTACAGATAAGATACATGTATATTTATGATATATTCTGTCTCTACAAAGAATTAGAAGTAATATAACATCCAAAATGGGGTAGTGGTTAAGTCAAGACACACAAATACAATATAAAATCAATGCTGTAAGAGATTATTTTTAAGAAACACACTTATGTTCTATGTTAAATACAATACATAAAAGTAAATTTATAGTAGTCCTTATGTTTAGAAAAAAGATGAATAATATAAATGTGAACTTCAAGTAACTGAAAATAAATGCTAAAGAATGGCGCCCAACGTGGGGCAAGAGTTTCCACCTAAAACCTGAGAAAAAAGATTCTAAAACGGAGCTAAAAACAGTTCCTAGTTGTCTCTTTCAAGTTAGCGGCAGCCTGCCGGTTTGAGCTACTGGCGGGTTCCTAGCATGCGTGCATGCTCGACCTGCAGTATGGTGGGAATGAGGCCTCTGCAAGTGGCACATTAAGCTGTGTGGTGGATTTAGCCTTTGCTAGTACAAAACAAAACAAAAAAAAGAGGTTTCTGGGCTACACGCTACTTTGATAGGAGCATAGATCCACTATTTCTGAGAGTTGATGCCTCCCAGAGCTGGCGGAAAACGTATCACCGCCATGTTGGGAAGCTGAAGTGGGCGGAGCCAGCAGCGCCAGTGCTGTTTCAGACTTAGAAGGCTACAGTTCAAAGCAATAGGCTCAAGCTAATATAAAAAAATAAGCCACGTAAAGATGGCTACCACACAGAGAATCTGGATTATGTTCTCTTTGATATTCATAAGTAAAGAAAAACATTTGATTACAAAAGCTGTTGAGTTATGCCAAAATGTATATTTTAAAGGTACCTTGACTTCAAAATTTGGATGTAAGGATATGTTGCTTTGGAAAGGAGGCTCTGCTTTTGTTTCCACAGAAAGCCAGAGGCTATGGATTTGTTCCAGATTAAGACACATCAGGTTTGACCAGCCAAGACCACCTAAAAGGTCTCCGATGACACCATGACCCAGATGATCCAACATCCAGAACCGTTTCAAGGCAACTGGCTCAGATGATACACCCTCATGGACTACTCCATAACCCTAAAATATTCTTTGTGTCCCCATAAGATACAGCGCCCCCCTCCAGCAGGAAGTAGTAAGAGAAGCTACGCCCAAATTCCCAAATATATCAAGCTGATTTTGGAGATGTGTAAAGGTTAAAACCTTCCTTTTTAAGAAAAGAAAAGGGGAAGTGCTGTGGGATGGTCTGTATGTCAAATGTGTTGCTGATTGGTCAATAAATAAATCACTGATTGGTCAGTGGCCAGGCAGGAAGTATAGGCGGGACAAGGAGGAGAATAGAGCTGGGAAGTGGAAGGCTGAGTCAGGGAGACACTGCCAGCCGCCATCAGGACAAGGAAGATGTAAAGTACCGGTAAGCCACAAGCCACGTGGCAAGGTATAGATTAATAGAAATGGATTAATTTAAGCTGTAAGAACAGTTAGCAAGAAGCCTGCCACGGCCATACAGTTTGTAACCAATATAAGTCTCTGTGTTTATTTAGTTGGGTCTGAATGGCTGTGGGACTGGCGGGTGTCAGAGATTTGTCCTGACTGTGGGCCAGGCAGGAAAACTCTAGCTACAAAAGAACTCACTTGAGTTTAAAAAATTCTTCAGAGGGGCTGGAGAGATGACTTCTAGGCTACAAGCAGTGGCTGTCCTTCCAAAGGATCCTGGCTTGCTTCCCAGTATCAACATGGTGGCTCACAACTGTCTGTAACTCCAGTCCCAGGGGGTCCAGCGCCCTCTTTTGGCCTCATGGGCACTGCACACATGTGGCACACATGTACATGCAGACAAACACACACACACATATATAAAATAAATAAATATACAACTTTTGTAAAATTCTTCATGATTAAATTTTTTCTCTAATTAACATGCCTATTTTATACTTTAAAAAGCAGGACAAATGTGACTCTATAGGACTTTACCTCAGGAATATTTGTACTTTTCCCTAGTCCACTTTCTAAGTACAACTAAAACCTCTGGACATTTTATATAAAACAAATACGAAAACTTGAGGGGCATGGAGATGGAAGCGTACCACTAAGCATCGAGGAGTACCACAGCAGTGAGTTTCTTGGGCTCTCTTGTCTTAGATATCCAAGCCTTGGGGCAGAAGACAGCAACAACCCAGAAACATCAACAGGCTGGGGGGGGGGGGGGGTTGGGGGGAGGAGGAATGGGGGGGAGGGGGGAGGGGGGGGGGGGGGACACGACGACAACAGCGATGATTAACAAAACCTGTGCTCTCATGGCCAAAGGACCAGGGATAGAGCAGATTGGCCAGCCAGACCTCAACAACAAGAGCTTTACTCCTGCCAAACACCACAGCAGAGATGACTGGCTCCACCCACATGACAGCCAAACACCACAGCCCAGAGCATTGGCTCCACCCACACAGCAACAACCAACTAGGAAGCCCAGACTTCCGCTGCTCTTGTGAAGTTAGAAGCCCAACTCTCCCCTGGAGTGCTATGAGGAAAGAATGAGTGAGTGGGAAGCTGTTTCTCTGTACATGCTAGGTGGTAATTCTTCCCACACTCTGCTTTCCAAGGGTCAATGGATATCCCACAGGGAGCTGGACTTTTGGCCCTCTTTGCCCCAAATAAAGCAGAGTAGCAGAAGCTAGCTACAGCAGCAGGCTTGAGAGGCAAGATCCCATAGTTCAATGCTGAAAGTGTCCCATAAAAAAGAAAAGAAAATCACTCATCATACTAAAAACCAGGAAACCCACAATTTGAATGGAAAAAACAATCAATAGATGCCCACACTAAGATTATGAAGATGCCAGATTGTCTGATAAAAATTTTAAAGTCAGCAACAAATATTTCAATAGTAGTTCAGTTCTAAGCACCCTTGAAACATTTTTAAGTCTTGGAAAAGAACGGAAAGTGATTTATTTTTGTTGTTTGTTTGTTTGTTTTGTTTTATACAAAGCAGAATCAAACAGAAACGTAAGAACTAAAAAACCACCAGTAACCTAAAATTTAAAACTCAGTGGGTGGTTTTGGTCGAGTGGAGAAGAGAGAAAACTGAGTGAAGTTGAAGACTGAATAGCAGATGTTTACCAAATTGAACATTAGAAAGAAAATAAACTCAAAAGGAACATTACTGTCTTGGTTGTTACCTTGACTGGACTCAGAACTACCTTGGGCTGGTGAAAGACACTTGTGTGCTTCAGAGAGGATGACAGGTGGTACAGTTACTGAGAGGGACAGACCGCCTGCCCTCGGTGGAGATAGCTCCTTCTGGTGGGTGGTCCTGAGAAGAAGAGGCCTGAGGAAAAGGCAACATGCCTGCTCCTGCCTTCTTTGCTCGGAGTGAGTGTGTCAGCCGCTGCTGCTGCTGCTGCTGCTGCTGCAATCCTCTGCCACAGCAGACTCCAGCTTCTTTTCAGTCAACACAGAGACTCATAGCTGGTGCACAGGCAGAGAATAAGAGACTGAGAAGTGCTCAGCTCTAACTTGGGCATCCCTATCACATCCGGTGCCTGCCAAGGATGTGGCAAAGGTGGTCAGGAGATGACAAAAGCCAAAGGTAGTGGACTTCTGCAGAAGAAGTGTATTTGCAGAACATGGTCGAGCTGCTGTACATACGAACTTACAGAAGCTGTGACTGACTGCATGCCTAAGACCCGCAGGAGACAGAGCCAGAAAAAAATGACTGCACGAAGAGGGGAGGGGCTAGTGCACCACCACCCATAGCCAAGGAGCTATTGCAGCTGATGGCTCCTGGGAGAGGGAGAGTCAGTTTTCTTCAGGGATGTAGCCCATGCTCTAGTGGATGGTACTACATCCATGTACTTACAGGTGGCACTGAGGAGAGTCAGTGGATATTTTCAAAGAACCTTATGAAGTTGGGAGGAAAAAGAGGGGAGGGGGATGAGGAGGAATGAGGGAGGAGAGAATGGGGACTGGAGTTGATAATAAAAACATATATGTACATATGGAATTCTCAAACAATGAAAAATATATTTTAATTATTTTTTTAAATTTTACTTATGGAAATTGAAAAAAGAGACCTTTGAAAACTACTTGGGAAACAAAATTTTGTTATAAAATGAAAAGAACAAAAATAAACAAACAAAAGCAAGGACTGGGAATATAGCTCTGTTGTAGACTGCTTGTCTAGTGTGTGGAAGGTCCTGGGTTGACTCTTCAACACTGAAAAAAGAAAAGTAAACCAAAACAACAGCAACAAAAATCTCCCCGACAACTATCTGGCTCTTGGGGGAGCATTGCCAGCTCAGGCCGAAACTTTCATTTAAGCCACATATGTATATTTATACACAGTCTTACTTGTATCACAGGTATTTGGGGGCAGATCATTGGTAATATGACTCCTTACCACTTTTCAGACATCCTTATTGTTATTTTTACCCTCCTCTCTTTCCTTCTGTATTATTTCCCTCCCTGTCCCTATTTAGAGTCCCCATTTTCCCATTTTTCCAACCAGATCACTTATATCCTGCTGTTCTTTCTATTGCTCCCCTAATCCCAGACCCCCAAATGGTCCTTTTTTACTTTACTGGTTTCTGCAGTTACTCCAGGATATGTACTCAAATCTGTAATTTGAAGCTAGGAGCATCATAGGAGAGAACATGGGACATTTGTCTTTCTGAGTTTGTGTTTTCTGACTGAGTATGATCCTTTCTAGTTCCATCCACTTACCCACAGATTTCATTTCTCTTTACAGTTCAATACTATTCCATAGTGTGTATGTACCACGTTTTCATTATTTGTCTGTCAGATGGAGGACATTTAGGTTGTTTCCATTCCCTAGCTATTGTGAACAGGACAGCAATGAACACGGCTGAGCAAATAAATATCTACGGAGTGAGTGGGACTCCTTTGGGCATATGCCAAGGAGTGGTATAGCTGAGTCATTTGGTAAATTTAGTTTTAGCTTTTTGAGAATTCTTCACGTTGATGTCCAGAGTGGCTATGTCAGTTTTCAATTCCACTAACGATGAATTAGAGTACAATGAAATCTCAAGGTTGTTTTGATTTGCATTTCCCTATTTTCTCGTAAAGCAAACCTATTTTTAGACATTTCTTAGATTTTTATTTTCTTCCGAGAATGCTCTGTTCAGGCTCCAAGTCCATATTTTGAAGTTTTGGTTTTTTACTTCTTTATATACTCTGGATATTAATCCTGTGTCAGACATATAGCTAGAAAAGGTTTTCTCCGATTCTGTGGGCTTCCTCTTCACCAGACTGAGGGTTTATTTAGCTGTGCAGAAGCTTTTTAGCTTCATGAAGTCATATTTGTCAATTATTGGCCTTAGTTCTTGGGCAAATGGAGTCCTCTTCAGGAAGTCCATCTAAGGTACTGCTTATGTTGTTTTTCCAGCAGTTTCAGTGTGTTGGGTTTCACATTTAGGTCCTTGATCCATTAGGAGTTGATTGTTGTGCAAGACAATGATACAGGTCTAATTTAATTTTTCTGCATATGGACATCCAGATTTCCTTGAATCCTTTGTTAAAGATGATTTCTTTTTTTCCAGCATATGCTTTTTTGGGGCATCTTTGTCAAATATTAAATGGCTGAAATTATATGTACTTGTGTTTGGGTCTATGATTTTGTTCCACTGGTCTACACACCTCTTTTTGTGTCAGTGCTAAATTGTTTATATTACTGTGGACCTGTGATATATATCATAGGATCTGGAAAGGTAATCCCTCCAGCACTGTAATTTTTGCTCAGAATTGTTTTGAGTTTTCAGGGTCTTTTGTGGTTCCATATGAATTTTAGGGTATTTTTTCTATTTCTTGAAGAATTGCATTGAATCTGTAAATAGCTTTTGGTAAAATGGCCATCTTTACAATATTAATTCTACCAATCCATTAGCATGGGATGTCTTTCTATTTTCTAGTATCTTTATTCCTTTCTTCAGAGGTTTAAAGTTTTAATTGTAGAGGTCCTTCATTTCTTTGGTTAAGGTTTCCTAGATGTTTTATTTTCTTTGAAACTATTTTAGACAGGAGTATGCCCTTCTCCATATATTAGTTATTGGTGTATAAAAAGGGTGTTGATTTGTGCAAGTAGATTCTGTATCCTGCCACATTGCTGCTAGGCATGGGAAGCTCTCTTTTGAGTCATTGCTCAAGGTGGTCCAAAAAACTTCCAAAACATTATTGGCTATTTCTAATGCCCTTGGTTGCCACCCAGAAATAGAAGGTAAACCTGTATTGTCGAAGATACCATACACTTAGGACACAGAGCCCAGAGGTGTCTGAGCTGAATCTGACCTGAAGGCCTCCTTCCTGAGGACTCACTTTTGTGTTATGAGAAGGTGCCATGCAAGCTTCCAAATGAAGGAAGCAAACAACAGTCCTGCCCAGCTATAACGCCTGTGAACTGCAGCAATTACCAACATGGCACAACTACTCTAAAGGTGCAGTAGTGCCACACACCTTCACAGCTCTGTAACTGGACTTAAGTGTCAGAAAGAGGAGAGCCATTTCTGTTACTGGAAAGCTAGCCAACCACCCAGGGCTAGTAAAGTCATGGATCTTGGAGGAAAACCAACAACTTTCATTTCACGGAACCATCATAGTCTCAAACTACATTCTAAATATTTGTCCTTATACCTATAGATGAGTGTAGTCCTTACCCCTCATTGAGGAAGCTTCTTTTTGCAACAGATGGAGACTATGTATACAGAGAACCACAACCAGTCAAAATGGAGAGTAGTGGAGCCCAGTCCCAATGGATCTATCTACTACCCAACTCCCACACCTAAGGCCCAGGAATCGTAGTGGAAGAGGGGACAGAAAGATGGTAAGAGACAGAAGACCACGGGGTTTGCTGTGAGACTTTGCCTCCTAGGAAAGTCAGAAGTTATCTATATAGGGCTCACCAACATGGCTGCCTAAACATGAGCTGAACAAGGACAACAATAATGCTAAAATGTTTAGGGCAAAGATGTGTGTGTGTGTGTGTGTGTGTGTGTGTGTGTGTGTGTGTGTGTGTGTGTAACAACATTTTGTTTTTAAAAGAGGCCATAAAATTGAAAGAGAGCAGGGAAGGGTATATGGAATGGCTTGGAAGGAGAAAAGGGAAGGGTAAAATGATATAATTATACTATAATCTCAAAAAATAAAAGAAATAATGAAAAATGAACTTAAATTTTTTAAAATAAACAACAACAACAAAACCAAGAGAGTATAGCATCCTAATACATACACCAAACAATATTACTGTAAAATATGTAAAGGAAAAGTAAATGTATAAATAGAATTCATAGATAAAAATAATAGATAAATAGAAAACTCCAGTTATATTTAGAAATCTCAATAATGTTTCTCTTAACCATTGGCGAAGAAACTAGATAAAATGTTATCAAGGACAGAGCAAACTTCCATGACAGCATCAACCAAGAGTGTCTAATAGACATGAATAGAACAATAGCAGAATGCAGGGAAGCATCCATACATTATAATCCATACAGTAGAACACATTATTGGCCAAAACCAAAAATACCTCAGGAATTGTTTAAGTGTGTTAAGTCATATAGAGTAAATTTTCTACAACAGTAGAATTAAACTATAATTTTATGACAGAAGGATAGCAAAAAAAATTACCCAAGCATTTAGAAACTAAACAACATATATTTAAACAATATGTAAGTTAAAGAGGAAATGTCAAGGAAATTGAAAAAATATATTGAACTGAATGAAAATGAAAATTTAACACATCAAAATCCACAGGGTAGTGCTCAAGCATTGTGATGCCAGGGAAATTTCCATCCTTAAATGTTCAAATAGAAAAATAAGAAAAGGCTTCAGGTCAATAGTATGAGCTCCACCGTAAAAATGAACATAAAAATTAGGGGGGAAAGGCAAGAGTACCAAGCAACAAAATTTAAAAATCAGTTGATAAAACGGATTCTGTGGGAGACAAGATTAACAAAATTGACAGCCTGCTTCAACGGTTCAGCGAAAGAAGTAAGACATCGTTGTGAATACCAGAAATGGCATGGGTTATCATGAGAGATCCTGGAGATACTAGCAGGGCAAGAAAGCAACGCCACACAAAACAGGAGTTTGCCAACTCAAATAGACCAAATGAAAACCACAACTTTCCACAACTCGCCCAAAACAAAATATGTTATATGAATAGGCAAATCACCAGCAAAACTGAATTTAACTTTTAAAGACCCAAAAGTGAAATCTCAAGGCCCATCTGTTTTATTAGGGAATCCTACTACATGTGCACAGAATTGACATTAATTCTGTGCAGTCCCTTTCAGAAAATATAAGTGAAAGGAACTTTTCCCAAATAGGTATTATATTTAGTTGATCTAGTATGTGCCCTTTGTATGTGCTAGGCATGGATTCTACCATTCAGCTACATCTCCATACCATCACAAGTAGTTTTATAAAGGTAATATTACTCTGATTAAAAATTCAGGAAACGATAACACAAGAAGCCCCAGAAAAGAAAAGACCAGTATAGATACAAAATCTATCAATAAAATATTAGCAAATAAAGTTTGGTAACATATTAAAAGTATACATCATGACCAAGTAAGGTTTATTTTAGTGGTACAAGCCTATTAAGTATTCAAAAAATGAACCAATATGAAATTCCATATTAACTTGCTTTTTTTTTTTTGGTTTTTCGAGACAGGGTTTCTCTGTGTAGCTTTGCGCCTTTCCTGGGACTCACTTGGTAGTCCAGGCTGGCCTCGAACTCACAGAGATCCGCCTGGCTCTGCCTCCCGAGTGCTGGGATTAAAGGCGTGCGCCACCACCGCCCGGCCTTAACTTGCTTTAAAAATACATAATTAGTTAGATAAATCAATACCAAATTAGAGAAAAGATGTTTGAAAAAATTCCAAACCCACTCATAAAAAACTCAGAAATATATGAACATAGAACTTCTTCAACTTTTAAAAAAGTATTTCATTGTTTTATCATATGGGTGTTTTGCCTGCATGAATATCTATCTATGTGTGTGCCTGTTGTCCTCGGAGGCCAGAAGAGGATGCTGGATTCCCCTGGAAATTGCAAGCACAACCAGTTGTGAGCCACCATGTGTGCGTGCTAGAACAGCAGCCAGTACTTTTAATTTCTGAGTCATCTCTCCAGCCCAGAGAACTTCTTCAAGTTGATAAAGAAAATCTACATAAAGCTGCTGTGGATATCACTCTATATAAATAAAGCACTGATTGGCCAGTGACCAGGCAGGAAGTATAGGCGGGACAAGGAGAGAGGAGAATTGAGGAAGGAGGAAGGAAAGAGGGACCGGCTGGAGCCACTGCCAAGACAAGGAAGATGTAAAGTACCGGTAAGCCACGAGCCACGTGGCAAAGTAAAGATTAATAGAAATGGGCTGAATATAAGAGTGAGAGCTAGACAATGATAGGCCTGAGCTAATGGCCAAGCAGTTTAAATAATGTAAGAGTCTGTGTGTTTATTTTATAAGTGGGCTCCGGGACTGGCGGGACTTGGTGGTGGGAGCTGGAGAAAAATTCTCCAGCTACATAAAGCCTCTAGTTAACAGTACACTTAATAGTAAACGTCTTCATGCTTCCATCCTAACATCAGAAATAAGGCAACTCTCTCTCAACATAGTACTAAAAGTTTTATCCAGTGAAATAAAACAAGGAAGTAAAACAAAGGGAATACAGATCACAGTGGAAGAAGTAAAATTATTGCTATTTGTAGATGATACGATGATCCATGTGAAAAATTCCAAATTAATAATATTAACAGTAAGCTCACAAATCCAGGAATGTTATATGACTTATAAAAATCAACTAAATTTCTATTTACTAGCCAAGAACATATAAAAAACAAATGTAAAATACAGCACAATTATAATCACCAAAAATAAGAGCTACCTCAATGAAAATGTAACAAGCTGTGTGGAACTTGCATATGCAAACTACAAGCTTATAATGAAAGAAATAAAAGGCAATCTAAATAAATGTGAAGACAGGCCCCATGCCAGCAGAGTGGAAGAACCAGCATAATTAAGATGCAGTTCTCTTTAGATTGATATGCAGGTTATTGTAGGCTAAAGTTATTTTTAAAATCTAGCTCATAATTCTGGGAGCCTGTAAATATTCCTTCCTATAGCAAAATAAGCTTGTCACGTGTGATTAAACTAAGTGTATTAGATAGAGAGATCCTGAATTAACTTTTCCTGAAGAGATGTGAACAACTGTCTGGTCACTACAGAAGAACACCAAATGACAGAGCAGAATCAGTGTAGTTTCACCAAAGTACAACTTGGAGACATCAATGAATTCATTGAGCTTTACAAAGCATGAGCAAACAGTTACAGGGAACAGAAGTGACGCCCCCCCCTCCGCCCCCAAAACAACTCCATCACTGCAAAGTCCCACCCCATCATGGATTACCTCATGGAAGCAGCATTATGGAGTTCCACTCTCAATTAGCCTCCTGCTTCCTATATATTCCAGCATCTCCCAAGATTCCTTGTGTTTAAAGGAGGGAGTAAGAGTTGGAATCCAAGGTGAGTCTCGTGGTTCTCTTTAATGAGTGTTCATAGGGCATTACCATTACCATAGATCTGGCTACTATTGTATTTTTCTGCTTTAGCTGCCAAGGCTGTCAAGGCAAAGTCCCAGATGAGGAAAAAAACAATAACAAAAACAAAAAACAGCTGACATACAACAGAAGATCATTCATGGTTTGTGTGTGTGTGTGTGTGTGTGTGTGTGTGTGTGTGTGTGTATTGGCTTGAAATATATTCATTTGTGTCCTTCTAAGATGTCAGAGGGATATTTGACACAGATCCTCAACACAGTCCTATTGTCTTAATTTAAAATGGATCAGAGACCCAAACGAAAACAATTCAAAATTCTAAAACTTACAGAAGAAAATTTGATCTTGACTTAATGACAAGTTTTCAGTTATTCCATCAAAAGCATGATCTGTGAAATAAAATCATGTTCAATTGATTTTTTTTTAAATTAAAATTCTTCTTCAAAAGATGGTCTTGATACGTGGGGAGAGGAGAGCCTTCATTCATGGTTAGTGGAATTGAAAGCTGGTATAGCCACTCTGGACATCAGTGATCTAACAAATAAAGCTTGCCTGAAGATCAGAGTGTGGAGCTAAGCTACTTGTTACCCACGGAGGCCAGGCAGTGGTAGCACTTTGGTCCCAGCTCTTGGAATCTCACACCTTTCATCCCAGCACTAGGGAGGTGGAGACAGGAAGTGGTATGGCTGGGCGGAAAAGAATATAAGACAGGCAGAGACAGGGGCTCAGTCCCTTTTCAGCTGAGGAGCTGGTGAGGTGAGAGGTGGCTGTGGCTCGTTCCTTTGTCTGTCTGATCTTTCAGCATTTACCCCGATATCTGGCTCTGGGTTTTTAATTAAGATCAATAACCCATCTGCTTTTCCACAGCATTTATTTTGCCCATTTTTTTTTTGTTTTCTTAGAGTATGTGGGGTATCTGTCCCTCATCTCCTCTTAAACAGAAGAAAATCAACTGAAAATATTAGTAAATTCTTCTACCACTAAGCATATTGAGAACAAAATATATGGGCATATCTCCATTGCCCTGGGGCACAGGAAAGTATCAGAAGCCTTATTCTTTTCTTTTTTTTTTTTTTTTTTGTTTTTTTTGTTTTTTTTGTTTTTTCGAGACAGGGTTTCTCTGTGTAGCTTTGCGCCTTTCCTGGAACTCACTTGGTAGCCCAGGCTGGCCTCGAACTCACAGAGATCCTCCTGGCTCTGCCTCCCGAGTGCTGGGATTAAAGGCGTGCGCCACCACCGCCCGGCCAGAAGCCTTATTCTTAATTGCCCGAAGTTGAAGGAAGATGTCCAGTAAATAGATGAATGACTAAACGAACTGTGGTGTTTTATTCTAGCTTGCTTCCTGTCACTGGGATAAAACACTTCCGAGAATCCACCTGGTAGGGGGAAACTGAAACAGGAACCACTGGAAGAACACTGATGACTCACTTCTTTCTTCTGGGTTTCTCAGCTACCATTCTCAGATAACCCAGGACCAACTGCCCAGGGATAGTGTTGGGGAATATTTTTTTAAGGCATGTTACTTTTGTTTATGTTGCATTTGTTTAACTCTGTGAAGCCGTGTTACTGTGCCTGTGTAAAACACCTAATGGTTTAATAAAGAACTGAACAGCCAATGGCAAGGCAGGAGAACAGATAGGTGGGGCTGGCAGGCAGGGAGAATATACAGAAAGAGAAATCTGGGAGGAAAGAAGTAAGCAGAGAAGGAGGAGGACTCAGGGGCCAGCCACTCAGCTACACAGCAAGTCACAGAATAAGAAACAAAGAAAAAAAACCCAGAGATAAAAGGTAGATGGGGTAATTTAAGTTAAGAAAAGCTGGCTAGAAACAAGCCAAGCTAAGGCCGGGCAATCATAATTAAGAATAAGCCTCTATGTGTGATTTTTTTGGGAGCTGGGTGGTGGGCTCCCAAAAGAGTAAAACACAACTAACAACAGGATAGCACTACCCATCATGGGCTAAACCCTCCTGCATCAATTTTCAATCAAGAAAATGTCCCACAGACATACCCATAGGCCAAGCCTATGGAGGCAATTCTTCAATTGTGATTCCTTCTTCCCAGATGTCTCTTGTTTGCGTCAAGTTGAGAAAAGCTAATGTGTACACAACTCTACCCAGTCCAGAATGATGCCATGGTACTCATTATCATACCACACGTCTAGCCAGAATCTCAGACAATCTTACCCATTACTCTGAGACTAGCTGCAGAATCTACAGTTAGTCCAACTGAGACTTAACTATCTGCGCTTTCTTACAGAACCCAACAGAGATACCATCACCCCCTGAACAGCAGGAAGCAATTCTAAGAAAATGATGTCCCTTTCTCTGAAAGGTTTCATGTTTCTCAGGGTTATGGATGATGGTTATAGGTTTGAGGGTGGAAGAAAATACTAGACTCAGTATTCTCCTTAAGAAAAGAAAAAGTGAGCCGGGCAGTGGTGGCGCACACCTTTAATCCCAGCACTCAGGAGGCAGAGCCAGGTAGATCTCTATGAGTTCGAGGCCAGCCTGGGCTACCAAGTGAGTTCCAGGTATGGCGCAAAGCTACACAGAGAAACCTTGTCTCGAAAAACCAAAAAAAAAAAAAAAAAAAGTGTCTCAAAAAACAAAAAAAGAAAAGAAAAAGTGGAATGGATAAGTATAAGATATTATGGTAGATTATTGTATATACTAGCAAACAAATTTAGTAAAATAGCAGTCTTAGATAATTTGCACTGTTATGGATTCTTGTATATTGATACAAATGTAAACTATTTCTATATTCCTGTGTAAGATAATTTGTATATTGATACAAATACAGAACTATATTTGTTGTAGTGTACTTATATTTCTACTCTTGTTTGAAATACTTTGTATATTGATACAAATGTAAATTTATATCTGTCATACTATATGTATGTTCTACCTCTGTTTAGGATATTTTGTATATTGATATATATTTAGGGTTATTGTCATATTGCACTATACATTCCTACCTCTGTTAAAGATATTTTGTGTATTGTCACAATTTTTAAGTCATTGTCCTTTTACCATACATTTGCTTACAGACTGTTTACCTTGTTTACATGAAGCCTTAGTCCTTAGGTTATTTAGGTAGATAAGACTTATAGATTTATAGTCACCTATGCTTGTCATCTCTATAGTTATGTTAGTTAGGTTATCCAGATTTACAGATACATAGGTCAGATGGACAGGTAATCTTCAAACACTTCATGGACCTAGAGAATATGGCATTTAAATAACTTAGAATTCTGTCAACATGAGACACAATTGCTCCTGGCAACACCAATTTGATCCCGAGAGAATGATGGGCTTCTAAGACATTTCCATTTGGAAGTTTGTCTTCTTCTTGGCACAAAATGGCCTACTGGGCAAAGAACTGCCCTTGCCTCGACTGCTGACAGTATGAATGCTCTCCTTTCTGGACAAGTAGGACACAAGGAAAAGTGACTACTGAACTCTGCCAAGACAGGGTAAGATGGTCTTTCAGAAGTCCTGATTCTGAAAATGGTCTGTCAGATACTCTAGGCCTGTAGCCAATTTGAATGCATCATTGATGTTGACTGTCCAGGCTGCCAGCTGTCTCTGTCTACTCTTGAAAGACTCCTGAAAGTTGCTTGTGTCCTTTTCCCATTTCTCAGGTATTTTTATATTCCTTCTCATGTCTTTGTTTGGTTTTTTGAGACAGGGTTTCTCTGTGTAGCTTTGCGCCTTTCCTGGAACTCACTTGGTAGTCCAGGCTGGCCTCAAACTCACAGAGATCCGCCTGGTTCTGCCTCCCAAGTGCTGGGATTTAAGGCAACCGGCTACCTTCTCACGTCTTTGATGGGATTAAAGACTTAACAATTACAGTTGCAATCTTCTATCTTAGCTAGAACATATTAAGTGTTAGATTCAGGCTCTTCAGGATAATGCACCTTTTGGAATAATCTCTGTAATGTGCCATTTACCCATGCTCTAGACTTCTCTGGATTTTGGTATGTATCTCTTGTTTGATATTGTTTGTGTTGGTTGTAGTGCCATCTTGTCTAGGTCATTATCCCTTATTCCCCCTGGACAATATTTGATAATCATTCCTATTGTATATAGTTTTGTATTAGGTTAGAACTTTCTTATTTAGACAAAAGGGGGAGATGTAGTGGGTATCTGTTCCAGCTTTGACCTGGAAGTACTACCCCCATTGAGGCTTCTGGTAACTGTCACATCTATGAGGTGGGGCCAAGACAGGAGCCTTTAAGACCTGAGATCTGGATGTGCTGGCTCTCTTGGTTCCTGGATCCTGGATGCTGGAGGTAGACCAAGCAGAGTTCTCCAGAGAACACCACTGGACTGCACCTCACCTCTCCCGGACCCTATAACCTATTCCTTTACTTGTAAGTTACCCCACAAAATAAACCTCCCTTTTAACTACGTGGAGTTTCCTTAATACTTCCACCAATACTAACCAGCACATGGGTTCACACAATGGGACACTTTTCAGTGATTTAGAGAGGGCAGGGATAGTGATGGAGAGATGCAGCAGCCAAAAGCACTGGCTGTTCTTCCAGAGGACCCAAATTCAGTTCCTAGCATCCATGTTGTGTGGCTCCTGACTGCCTCTGACTCCAGATCTAAGGGGATCAGACTCCTTTTGGCCTCCACAGGCACCCTTACATACATGGGAGGCATCCACACTGACATGCATAGATATACATGAAAGTAATGAAAGTGAATCTTAAGAGAAAGAGAAACCTAAAATGTTGATTTCTGAGTAAAAGAAGCCAATCTTAAAAGACTGCCTATTGGCCGGGCGGTGGTGGCGCACGCCTTTAATCCCAGCACTCGGGAGGCAGAGCCAGGTGGATCTCTGTGAGTTCGAGGCCAGCCTGGGCTACCAAGTGAGTCCCAGGAAAGGCGCAAAGCTACACAGAGAAACCCTGTCTCGAAAAACGAAAAAAAAAAAAAAAAAAAAAAAAAAAAAAAAAAAGACTGCCTATTATGATTCCCTTTATATGACATTTCAGAAAAAGATAAAACCACTAAAGTGATGAACAAATCAATGGTTTGGGGTAAAGGAATATCTGAGTAGATTAAACAGAATTTTTTAGAGTTATGACATTTTTTATAGTGGACAATGATACTATGTCTTTGTCAAAACTTACTAGACCAAACAAAGATTTTCTTTGGTCAATAAAATAATGCTGGATGGTATACTTAGTAGAAAGAATGCACCTTAATGCATAAGAATTTTTAAAAATAGGTTTAAAGAGCCTTTGAGGGAATATAGGCTACAACCAAACAGTCTGAGAAAATGTATGAAACTTCACTGAGAAGTCTAAAGGGGAAGGAAGGGTGCTGGTCTAAGCAACACAAAACAAGTGGACAACTAAAAGTAAATTAACTATGTATGTGCCTTGTACTCTGGCTGACAGAGTTGTTTCTGTGACGATGTGTTAGCTGGTCTAAAACTGTATGCATTCTGGAAAAGAACAATTAAAATAGGTGATAGATGTTGGAAGTGGACATATTGTTGGAGGTTGTAGACAATAATGGGAAAGGTCAGAATGATGTATATAGTAACAGATTGAAGCTAGAGACGCTGATACAAACCCATGGTTTGCTTGATAAATGTACAGATGATAGACTGAGAAATGTCTCTGCATGTCCGCACATACAGAGGCTTTCTTGTTCTGTTAGCTAAGAATGCCCAGAAGCTATGATACAAGAAACAACTCTAGCACCCAGATCTATTCTCTAGTTAATGTGTCCTTGTCACAGAGAATAGGAGTCAGGTAGCTTCCTATTTTAGGAAGTTAGATCAAGGATAAGGGCCCAGTAGAGAAGAAGTCTTTACAAACTGGCAGAGCTGGTTTCGCAGTGAGTTCTACACAGGCAGGAGCCTAAAACTAATCTCAGGAGACCTCTGCAGAGAAGCTGAACTGGCTTCTGGTTTAACTCTACACAGACTCTGAATGCAGAACCTGAATTCTGGACCCAGAACCTGAATTAGCTGAACTTAGCTCAGAAGTTGTAAGTTTAGCTCAGACACCTTCTTTCTGCATGTGAATACTGGACTGGACCATGAGAGCACAGTCTCAACAAAATGCCCTTTCTGTAAATTTAGCTCAGAAGCTATGGATTTTAAAAGGCGCTGGCTCACTGTAATAAGGTGTCTTACTGTGACCACAAGCTCTTGCCCCCCTTGGCTTCATGGTTCTTCTTCCACTTGGAAATTCTTAGTGGGTTTTTCTCCCATCAGGTGAGTTTTTCCTGGTTTTATGCTCTCTTACCTTGTCTCCCACCCAACCAAGTTCCTGACACCCGTTCAGGTCAGAAAAAAAGTAGCCTCTTGTGGAGAGTGAGTGGACTCCTGTAAGAACAACAGAACTTGGGTGTGGCCATGTCAAGGACCCCAGTGCCTCAGACTCATGAGAATGGCAAGGTCTTTTCCTGGTTTGAGTGCAGGTATTGGCAGTGTGTGCAGAAAATATCAATCACAATGTCTTAGTCACTGTTCTGTTGCTGTGAAGAGACCCCATGGCCTCTGAAACTCTTATAAAAGAGAGCATTTATCTGGGGCTTGCTTACAGTTCCAGAGGGTCACTATCATCATGGTGGGGAGCTTGATGCTGAAGAGTAGAAAGGAGCTACATCCTGAACTGCAAGCAGACAGGCTGGCAGGGGTAAGAGTGGGAAAGGGAGAGGGAGAGATTGGACCTGGTATGGGCTTTTGAAACCTCAATGTCCACTCCCAGTGACACAGTTCCTCCAACAAGGCGACACCTCCTAATGCTTGTCAAATAGTGCTGCTCCCTGGTGAGTAAGCCGTCAAGTATATGAGCCTATGGGGGCCATTCTTTTTCAAAGCACAACACAGGTTCTCCCTCTGGGGACTGCCGTGGACAACTACTTCCTGACAGAGACCCCCTACCAAGAATAACTACCCCTTCCTCTTCTGGCTATATATAATAAACTCCGTGACAGAGACCCCCTACCAAGATTAGCTCACCTCCTCCTCACACAGCAGGATATAATAAACTCCGAGTTTCTGGACTGTTGGTGCATGGTCATCAGAGCTCATAACTCGCCTGACCCCAGCTTTTGTGTGCCTGTACCTTTTGTTTCTTCCTTCCCTGTTATCCCAGCCAGGTCAATGCAGATTCATGCAGGTCACTGCAGCCTTTCCATACAGGAGATCCAAGTTAATCAGGCTGTCTCAACTCAGATTTCTATTGCTGTGGTAGAACATCATGTCCAGAAGCAATTTGGGAAGGAAAAGGTTTATTTCAGCTCATACTTCCACATCATAGTTCATCACTGAAGGAAGTCGGGACAGGAACTCAAGCAGTGTAGGAACCTGAAGGCAGGACCTGAAGCAGAAAGCCACAGGGGAGTGCTGCTACCGGGCTTGCTTTTTCTTAGTCTGCCACCAGCTCAGAGTTGGCCCCATTCCACAATGGGCTGGGACTTCCCACATCAATCACTGATTAAGAAAATGCACTACACACTAGCCTACAGGCAAATCTTATGGAGGCACTTTCTCAGTTGAGAGTTTCTCTCTTTCCAAATGACTCTAGCTTAAACTAGACAAGACACAGGTTCAGATACTGGCCATAAGGTTACCCAGCTGAAGACCCAAGCTAGAAACTAAGCTTTGACCCCTTCTCTTGCTGTATGTAGGAAGCTGCTTCTACCTCAACAAAACTTTGTGTGTACCCCCCTCACCCCGTCCTTGTTTGTGATCATGATACAGTAAACCTGGGAGCCTCTGGCTCAGACTGACTTGGGTGCTTTGTTGTAGAATATTATTATTATTATTATATATTATTTTTATTATATATTATTATTTTAATATGTGTTACTTTTGTTTATGTTGCATTTGTTTAACTCTGTGAAGCTGGGTTACTTTACCTGTCTAAAATGCCTAATGGTCTAATAAAGAACTGAACAGCCAATAGCAAGGCAGGAGGAGGGATAGGCAGGACTGGCAGCCAGAGAGAATAAATAGGAGGAGAAATCTGGAAAGAGGATAGATCTAGGAGCGAGATAAGAAGAAGGACATCAGGGGCCAGCCACCCAGCTATACAATAGACAATGGAGTAAGAAAGAAAGGTTTACAAAAATAGAGAAAGGTAAAAGCCCAGAGGCAAAAGACAGGTGGATTAATTTAAAGTTAAGAAAAGCTGGCAAGAAACAAGCCAAGCTGAGTTTGAGCATTTATAATTAAGAATAAGCCTCCATGTGTGTTTTATTTGGGAGCTGGGTGACGGGCCACCCAAAAGAGCAAAACCCAGCAACAACAGTGGTTGTTGAGTTTCCTGTACCCTAGTTCTCTGGGCAACCTGAACCAAGAAATAGGCTATTTCATTCTCAGAGAACCCTACAGCACTTGGAAAAGTAGATGGTCCTAGGGCTGGGGCAGGACATATTTAAGATGATCTTGGCTCTGTACTGTCTTGGAAACTTGTACATTCAAGTCTATTCTGTAATAAAAAGTTTATTAATTTTTTAAAGCAGTAAACTATCCTTTTAAGAGCTAGTATTTATATCAAAGATCTGCAAATAAGATTATTGTTATTAAGTTAGTCATAGACATATATTTTATATAAGGTAACACAATATGTATGTTTTTAATGTCCATTTTGAGCCTGTCTCCCAGTTCAAACATTATGCTAAGTAAGAAATAATCCTTATCCTCGGTAAATTCACATATCCTTGATCTTGTGACCAGATGTCTGTATCTCTGGATGCTCACAGTTAAAAAACTCATAACTCTCTTCATTGCCAAGCCTTAGGCATGTGACCCAGCTCTTAGGACCTATGTAGCACGCTAAGCCTGGTATTTATGGGGGTTTTGTTTGTTTATTTGGTTTTGCTTTTGAACTATTGGTTGGTATTTCACATTTTTTAAAATTTGTTGAAAAAAAAAAACAGCCCAAACTTTAATAATGTAAGCCCACCTAGTGCTCTTAACATCCAACCCAGTAACCCAGAAAGCCATAGGAACTTTCCTAAAGAGCCTCCACGAGCTACCATTGCCTCTGGATTTCCGTCAGTGTGGTCTTTCTTCTACGTTCTTGGTCTTCTCAAGATTGAGAGCAGCAATCAGGCTAGTGCTGTCTCTCAATATGAACTGTCTCTCTCCAGCACTATGGGCACTATGCAGTTTCAGATCAGGGAGTGTGTCTACTTTACTTAGCATTGCATTGCAAATGCCCAGCACAGAGCCCAAGGGTCAATAGGCACTCAGTTCCGGCCCAGCGACATTTCCACCATCCGATTACACCCCTGTGCATCAGAGCGCACGCAGCCTGGAGTGAGAAGGAAGAGAATACAAAAATGACTCTCATTGGGTGGAAAAGCAAAGAAACAGCTCAAAAACAAAACAAACAGGTCAGAGAGTTGGGAATTGAAGAGGTTTGAATGAGAAATGTCCCTCTTAAGCTCTGGCATGTAAACACTTTGTCTTTAGCTGGCAGTGCTGTTTGGGAAGCTTATGGAACCTTTAGGAGGTGGAGTCTTGGAGGAGGAAGTACTTCACTAGGGCACGCTCTGAGCCTGGTCTCACTACGTGTGCATTCTCTTTTTCTGATTCATGTGTGTGGATAAAATGTTACCAAACTGTCCTATGTCTGCCAGGCCGGCCTCAGGCAACCATGCTCTCCCTAACTTTCAAGTGTCAGACAATTGTATCACAGCAACAGAAAAGTAACAAATAGAGGAATATGCCACCAAATTTCTGCCTTCTTAAAGTATGTAGCTGTTATATGGAACATCCTGGGTGATACTTCAAGGTATCAACACATAGTCACTGTATCTAGAACCTGGAGCACCTGCCTTTTTTCTGGTGCAAGTGCTGGTCTGTCCATTAGGGGCTTGTGTTGTAACATTTGATCCACCACCATGTAACCGGAGTAGAAAAGTATCTCACTGCAGAACCACAAACCAGCGCTGACACACATCATCCTTTATACAAAGGGCCCATGTGCCTGAGCTCCTGCAGGAGGCTACTGGGCTTCCGCCACCTTTCAGAGCCTGGAGCCACTTCCCCAAGTCCCTTTTAAGCCCAGGTAAAAGCTCTAAATAATGTAGTCCCTTTTGCCCTTTCAATTTACTGACGGCACTATTAATATTAATTAGTGCTAAAATGGAAGCAAGCAAACAGTCAGTTTGTGGCTTCCCACGTCACTCATTTTCTGTCTCTTATTTGGGCCACACATGTGGGTGGAAAGGACTTTTGCTTCAGGAATTAGTTAAAAATAAAAAGAATAATTTTGCATCCCACAAAGAAAAGCAGTTGCCTGTCTGCCCCAACAATCACCTCATACATTCCCATTGCCGTCTGCTGGAATCACAGGCGATTTTGATCCTGCCAATTGGCAACTGTGGATCGCATTTTTAACTCACTGGGGAGTGAAGCAAGGAAAACATTTTTGTAAGACTGTTTAAAAATTATTTGCAAGGGAAACAATTTGAAAAAAATGTGTGGCCATTTTCTTGATGTTGAAGAAATGCTATATCCAAAGTCCAATTCCAGTGGGCCAATTTTCTTCTGTGAGATTTATGAAGCAAAGGCTGCCAAGCAGACAGAAATCTAAATAGTAACATGTTTCCCTCTAACAAGACTCTAACTTAATAAGAATAATACGCAAACTACCCAGACAGTTTTATAGCACTCCGGTCATAGTATCCCACTTTCCCTTTGGAGCCCTAGGGATGACAAATACGCTCTTGTATGTCACCACCAGCAGCCGCCTGGTAACTGGCTGTCAGGATGGCCCTGGCTGGCCTTTCAATCTCCCAAAATTAATTGGGAATTTCATTTCTCAATGAGCACGATTTTGCCCCATCTCTAGGCAATGCAATGTTTCTACTCCAAAGTCCCCTCTTGGTCTTGGCAGATGGCAAGTTTGAGAGTAATTCCCTGATTTTACCCAACACACAGCAGATCATCTGCAGACTCTTACAGCAAAGTCATACACGGCTTTTCTTTTTACTGTTTTTGTTTGTTTGTTTGGCGGGGGGTGGAGTGGGGTGGGGGAAGGACATAGTATCTGAACCGAGCAGAGACCCTTCATAAAATCGCAGACTAGGGTGTTTCGGTATACATCAATATTCTAATCTGTTACTGTGTTTGACTTTGCCTCTAAGATTTGTTTACATTTTGAGAATGAGCATTTGATGCATGGTTCACACAAATCAATGTAAGAAGAGTCCCTGTTACAAGGGACTCTGTTGACATTCACACTTGCAGCTGAGTTAGTCTGTTTAGAGCTTTGATTCAACCCTGCATTGACTCATTCTTGGACTGTGGCTTCTGCAGGACTGGCATGCATGTTGCTCTCCTCTGCACACCAGGCAGACACCAACCTATTGGAGCAGTATTTCCTGGTGAGAGCAAACGTGGCTTCAGAATCCCTCTCCGCACAGTGTTCTTTAGAAACATCAGCAATCCATTAAGTGAGCTCGGCATTGCCACATACCCACTGCTTTCCAGTCTATTTACTTAGATAATTCAAGCAAATTACTCCTTAAAACAGTTTGAGGAAAGCAACTTTGTACTCCATTAGGTAAAACAAAACAACACACCCAAATCTGAGTGTCTGCGTGTCTTCTGCTCTTGCTCCTTCCCAGTGGGCTTCATTTGAGCCGCTATGCTGTTTGTGGGAGAGTCGTTTGCCTTTTCTGCCAAGTAGATTCCCTGCAGTTCAGGGATACCAGGCTCTGTCCCCAGCTCCAGGCACAGGCTGGGGACATGGCTAATGCCCTGAGGATAGGCAGTGACTGAATGGAGAGGGTCTGATGCCAGTGCCGCAGCTGCAGTCCAGAGTCTCTGCAAGAACAGCTACAGGCTTTCCAGAGTCCAGGACACTCTTATATCCTTCTATCCACAGGACCAAAAACCAGGCATGGCCAAAGGCACAAGTGGGGGCCAGGGCTCCTAGCATTTTAATTGCAATTAGAACCACGAGGCAGTTATCAGAGTGCCTTTGCTAAGCCAAAGTTTATCCAAACCCTGGGAATGCCTCAGTCAGCAAAACTGGACAGGAAACCCTCCCGAGAACAAGCTGTCTCAGAAGATTTCCGTTACCTGCTGCTTCTAGTCCGACTGAAAATACCTCCAGGGCAGCTTTTTGCATGGCGGTTTGGCACCTCTCCCCCCAGATGGAGCCCAGAAGTGCAAAAGTGCACAGAAATCAAATGTCCTGGGAGGGGAGTTGATTAAATGTTTTCAAACCTCAGAAAAGAAGAGAAATGAAAAAAGATCAGTTCAGGTAGAGTTCAAGTTGGGGGGTCAAGCTTGGGGGACCCCTGGGGCTCTTTTGTAGTGAGGCCATTAACTGACTCCTTGAAATTGTACCCTGGAGAGCAGACCACGGGTGGCACTGCTAGTCCACAGCACTGCCATCTTTGTTTTGTGTGGTCTGTTTGTCACTGAAGGAGCCCAGAATCCGCCTGTACTCTGCCTTCTAAAGGGAAACATGAGCCACGACGGCACAGAGGAATCGAGCGAGCATCCATTCTGAGTCAGACGCTGTTTCTGTTTTCCACGTTTCCTCCAAAAGAACTTCAAATGACCAACTGCTACAGAGCCTGGCCTTTCCTGCGGAGATTGCATTTCTTCAAGCTGCCTTTTGACACCGCCTTTAGCCCTCCAGTGATCCCCTCCCAAGATGCTGATGATGGTGCTGGCCAAACAAATAAGCAAAACAAAAACAAACAAACAAAAGCTCGGCCTGTGTGTGTTTGATACTAAAAGACTGTAAGATTTTGGCCAGTGCTGAGGCCGTTCCAGATGTCTGCGGTGGCTGCTTCCAGGATGCACTGCTGTTTTTCTGAAGAGGAAACTCACTTCATTTTCATTTGGGTACAAGAACAATTCATGAAGAGACTGCTACAGACAGTGAACTGCCGCCTCACCCAGAGCTCTCCCTGGGCCTCCCAGCCTCAGCCTGTGGAACTGGCTAACTTTGCTAAACTTTGATTGTCTTTAGTGACCTTTATTTTCTATGCTGCTAGCCATCAAAAGCAGGGCCCACAGGTTGGAAAACATCCTAGACATGTGTTCTATCACCAATCTATAGCCCCAGACTATACTGATTATTTACAAAAGAAGGCTAATATCCCCTTCAATTGAAAGAAAACAAAATCACAGTATGTCAGAACATCTACAGATAAGTAGATAGCAGTCTATTATAACTGCTAACCACTGAGAAAACAGCTACAGATAATGATTAAACAAATGGTGTGGCCGTGTTACAATAAAACTTTATTTATAAAAATAGGCTTGGCCCATCAGTTGTTTGCTTATCCCTGCTTTAGATTCAACTATCTTTCCTTTTTTTTATCTTTTCATTTTCAGTGTTGAGAGTTTAACTAGGAGAAGGTTCTCTTCACCTCCGGCCCTAGATCAACTTCTGTTTATTCATCTGACACTTGATTTTGATAAAAGAATACTAACCATGATGATAAACTATAGTTTAGGTTGCCCAGGTGTCATATAAACACACGTAATTATTTTAGATTTAGTTGTTTGTATTTAAGGGAATTTTCTTTGTAACATGCAGATGTTTCAGCCTAGCCCACCCTACTGAACAGGCCCCTCATATCGTCACTCAGCACAATGACAAGAGCTTGCTCAAGCTTTGACCTTGAAAGTAAACATCAGAAGTGTGTAAGCACTTCTCATCCAAAGTCAGGTGACATTTCAGTTTGAATGGTTCACAATCAGGCCTGTCTTGCACTTAGAAACTTTCCTTCTCCATGTATTCAGTTGTGGCATGAGACTTTTTTCTATGTCCAGACCTGCCAGCTCTGAGCCTAGTCCAAGGACCCCGACCAGGTCTATCTGTGCCCAGAACCACAGCCCCCACCCCAAGAGATGAGATACAAGAGGTCAACCAGAGGTCACCTCTTCTCATCACATCAGAACATGTGCAGAAGCTATCTGATTGCACATTGGTTCCATTAGGTTAACATGTGCACATTCAGCCACACAGGTGAAATTGATTTATGCCAGGCTGCAGAGGCTAGGGGCTGCCCACCATGTGGGAAGACTAGGATTCTTCTGACTTGGAAATTGTGAGAAATTCAATTTGAATGTGCACCCTTTTCACCCCTGAGGCAAGCCTGAGGCCACCTGAATCAAAACCAGATGGTTTCTCAGGCCTAAAGATAACAAATAGCCGTTCAGAGTCCTGTCGGCAGAGGACCACCAGAGCAAGGGCCAGCCAGACATGCAGCTGGCTGGTTTCTAGAACTCTGCTGCGATGCATATTAATGTTCAGCAGATCTGGAGTGGAGCCTCAGCCCTCCCGCTACCCCCAGTGCCTAAGAACGTCCCATCATTGTAAACTGGTTATTTGAGACTGTTCAAGTGAAGCATGGAACCCCTGTGTGCAGAGTCCCACTTCCTTTACCATCTGCCCCGTGCAGGGACCGGTTTGCTTTGGCAGAGCAAGCAGGTGCCCTCCCAGCTCTGAGATCTGAGCTCCATCAGTCAGGAGGCAGCGGTGACCCAAAGTCTTGGGTGGCCGCCTTCACACACACACTTCCTGTCAGCTGATCCATCTGCCACCCACACACTGAATGTCCTGAGCTCAGAGATTCCTGAAGGAGGGGGCAGCCCACTCACAACCCCAGCCTGGCCCATTGGAATTCCCAGAGCAGCTAACAAATAAAGCTCTGCCTTTCCACAAACAAGGGAGGTGAGATTTCAACATTGAAGCCTGTGAAATGTGAGCTTTGAGCTAATCATTGAAATGGGGCCTTATAAACAAAGGATGGCAGTGTCTAGAAGTTTCTTCCAAAATCACCTTTAAAAAGAAAGAGGGAATCATATAGGATGTTTTCTCAGTAGCTGGGTTTATTTGGGAACCCCAATCACATGGGCATCACCAAAATAGACCCTTCTTCCTCCCAGCAGACTATCATTACATTTTTGTGTGTCATACCAGAGACTCAGGAGAGCCCTAAGAAGCTCCATGTGTCACCAATCCCATCTCCACTGTGTAAAAACAAGGCAGAGGAAGTCCCCAGGAATGTGGGGGGCTTGGATTCTTTATCTACTCAAAGTATAAGTCATTCATTTGGGTACTTAAGACATAAATTATGCGTTCAGATTACATCCCCCGGTGGACTTGCAACTGTTTTCCTCATGTTGCCCAGGCTCTGTTGCCCAGGCTCTGACCTTGGCCTCAACACTGAAAGGAACCGTGAAATTCCCGCTGACTTCAGGGCCAGTGCATGCTGGGCTGTGGACCTGGTGCAGGCATAGGTACCAGTGCCTTGTAGCCAGCACAGCCTGCCTGACCCAGGCACCTGCCATTTACTCCCCAAGAGAGGAAAGCACAGACCTAGTGGAGCTTGGTCCTCCCTGCATTTTCCTCTTGTCTCCTAGCAAGAAGTAAACGCAGGTGGCGCACGCATCACATTGCTTACCTGTAGTACCGGGAATGCAAATACTGTGGCATCTGGAGTGGAGAGGGGGAAGGCCTGTGTGCAAGCATCCCCTCTGAAGACAGGGCTCCCAGAGAGCTGTGCCTAAAGTCAGGGTCTCACCGACACTGAAATAGAAGTAAACTAGACGTCTGCCTCAGAGTCTTACTGAATCCTTTGCAGTGTTCAAGTCAGCCCGGGAAAGAGGGCTGTCACAGTTGCTACTGCATACAAAGGACCCCTGAGAGGGGTAAAAAACTTGAGGGGCATACAAGAAAAGCTCCGTGTTCTGGGAAACAGGAGATGTAGATCCTTAGTACGGACTTCCTGGGTCTCTATGGCATATGGCACTTGTTTTCACAAGTACTATGTCCCTAGCACTTTGTTAGTGAGTCATGTACATTGTTCTGATGCTCACAGCAGCTTTTATTGTATGCACTTGTGTGAGACTAACAGACTTACAGAAAGTGTTTGGGCTATGATGGGGAGCTTATCTACACAGATGGTGGAGATGGTGGGGGACCCTTAATCTTGTCCACAACTGTGTCCCTCGAGCATCATCATGGCAGACAGCTAGCTACCTCCTAGGCAACCATATTTGCTGGCCTAGTTTTCTTTGATGCAATTATAGGAGAAGCTGAGATGTTGATCTGAGAGAAATGTGGCTACTGTGCCCAGTAGAGACAATAGTCACTGCCAGAATAACCACATGAGTGCTAGGAAGCAGACACACATGCCGATACACATGTATACACACACTACATACACATGTGTATATACACTTCAAGTGCTTACACATGTGGATGAGCTGAAACTCTCACTTTAACAGTCTAAGGGATCAGGAAGGAAGGAAAGGAGGTAGATACTGAAACAGTGGCTCCCCAACACCATATTCGTCAATTTTTACTGCTGTGCCATAACACCGTGGCCAAGGAAACTTACAAAGAGTTTATTTGGGCTTACAGTTCCAGAGGGTTAGAGTCCATGATGGCTGAGCTGAATCAGCAGGCACCGTGGCTGGAACAGCAAGTTGAGAGCTGACATCATGAACTGCAAGCAGGAAGCAGAGAGCAACCTGAGAATAGCGAGAGACTTCTAAACCTCAGAGCCCATCGTCAGTGAAGTACTTCCTTCAGCAAGGCCACACTACCTACACCTACCCAAAGAGCATCACCAACTGCCGACCAAGTATTCAAGCATCTGAGCCTATTTTGGGAGCATTCCCCCTCCACCCTCTACTTTCCCACGCACGTTTGTCTATACCACACCTAGTTCTTCAAGGTGGTGTCAGGGGAAAGTCACAAGAGTGTTGGGAATGAGCTTATGCTCTGAATGCTGTGCTCCTGGACAGTGCTGATTTGAGATCAAAGGAGAGTAGCCAAGATGGCTGTGCCAGAAGAGAGGGGACAGGACTGGGTTCTGTCAAGGAGGGAGTATGCGTGTACCTGTGACTGTAGGTAGCTGCCAAGGCCTCTGTGGGTTTGCTGGTGAGAAACAGCCGAGGGGGAAACAGAGTTGGCAATGCCAGAGGTCTGAGGGTGCACCCTGGGTCAGGATGTCCCAAGGAATCCACATCTCAGGCAAACTACAAAGGTGAGTGTAGTGTATGATGAGTCCAATCTCAGAGAATTCAGTCCAGATGCTCAAAATTCACCGCTGGAGTACAATAGTTTGAGTTCTTTTTCTAAAATCTCCCTGTGGGGGTGTGTGTGTGTGTGTGTGTGTGTGTGTGTGTGTGTGTGTGTGTGTGTGTGTGTGTGTCTGGGGGTACACATGGAGCTAAAGTGTGAGATGGGAAACTGGGAAACAAATAGGAAGCAAGAAAGAGTCCGCAGTTGTTGACCGTGGATATCCCGATACCATAGTTGGGCAAAACCTCAGAGGGTAGGAAATCTACTCAGATAATGAAATCAGAGCCTCTTGTCATAGTGCTGAGCCCTGGGCAAACACTTTAAAGTCCCTGGTGCACCTGATCCACTGTGCAACTTATAAAGACCTATGGCATAGCCTGGGGTCCTGTGAATGGTGCAACGGGTAAGCGTATTTAACCCAGCGTTAGGATGGAGAAAAGATGATAAGTCTCAGAACTGACCTGGAAAACCTGATCCAGCAAACAAAATCCCATTTGAGCAATTACTATTGGCAGAATTTTTGTTCTCTCTCTCTCTCTCTCTCTCTCTCTCTCTCTCTCTCTCTCTCTCTCTCTCTCTCTCTCCATGTGTTAGTTGGCCATAATTATGTGCAATCTTAAAATAACCTTCTGAATAACTGAACTGCAATGTCAGTGTTGGTACCCACCCTGTTCCAGCTGCAGAGGGTGCCTGTGGACCTACGGCAAGCAGCAAGGACAAATGATTACTCCTGCAGCTTATTTTTGTATTTTGAAAGAAACAGAGAAAGGGTGAATGGGAGGGAAGAAAGATTCCTCTAAAGAAGCTTGGACCAAGCTTTATCTAAAAAAATACAAACAGCAAAAGCATGAGTCTTGATGTTGGTAGCAGATGCCATAGAACTTCTGAAGTCGCCAGCTCTGGAACCCCCTAGAAACCCGTAGAAAAGATTTTAAGAGGCTATCCCCACACAAAGAGGAAAATAAAAAGATAATGAGCTATAAAGACAAAGATAACAAAGATTTTTAATTGCTTTCTTCTACTAATCATCTGTGTATCTATCTATCTGTCTATCATCTATCTATCTATCTATCTAAATCACAGCATTTATGGTACTCCTTACACATAAACAATGCAACGTATTTTTAAAAGGAGAATCAGAGCGGCTGCTTCTGCCCATGCTGTTCGTGGAGCAGGTCTGGTGTGGACTGCTCAGAATGTCTGCTCTAGGCTGGACACCAAGCAGCCAACCTGTTTTCACATTATTGAAACCTTCTCATCAGGAGTAGTTTGGAGAGATGATATCAGTCAGTCAGAAAGGCTTCTGTATCTGTTTCCTTCTTATCTGACCTGTGCAAGACTGCATGGGTCAGCTCAGTCCGTAGAAGCTGGGTCTGAGGTAGGATCAGCAGTGAGGAGGCATGGAACAGTGTCCTTGTCCATCAGGAAACATTTATACAGTCCTTCACAGCTGAGCATAGTCCAAATTGCATGACTCTGCTCCCTAACTATTTTAAAGATTTTTTTTTTTTTTCTTTTTCGAGACAGGGTTTCTCTGTGCAGCTTTGCGCCTTTCCTGGGACTCACTTGGTAGCCCAGGCTGGCCTCGAACTCACAGAGATCCACCTGGCTCTGCCTCCCGAGTGCTGGGATTAAAGGCGTGCGCCACCACCGCCCGGCCTATTTTAAAGATTTTGGTGGGCAAAATTACAGTAGAAATTTAGCAAACAGTCCCACATGAGCTGTCTCTATACCAAATACGTTTTGATGTAGATGAAAAATCAGGCTTCAGAAAAATGGAAGCTTTTATTGGCAATTCACATGTATTTTCTAAGTTGCATTGAAGTTTGGGCTTCTGAGTTGGGGATTTGTGTTTTCTACCAAGGAGCCATTCCTCTCATAGCTGCATACACAGCAACCCAGAGCAGGGTGGGGGCTTGTTTGTTTGTTTGATTTTGTACCTATTTTCTTCACATTTTCTGTACACTCTCCCTTTATATTTTTAAAGAAGTGTTGATGAGGAAAAGTGCCATTTTAAAATTAGGTCAGAGTATGAACATTTCAAGTGTAATAAAGAAATAGTAGAGAGTCTGTAATTTTAATTTTTAAATGATTTATTTATCATCATGTGTGTGTTGAGGGACAGGCACCATGGTCTTTGTATGGTGGTCAGAAGTTGACTCTGTGGAACCAATGCTCTCATCCCACCTTTATGTGGGTCTCAGGGATCAAACTCAGCTTGTCATTCTCGGTACAAGTGTCTTTAGCCACTGGGCCATTTCGTTGGCACTGTAATTTTAACTTTTAAATCCAAATCTATTGTTGTACATTGCAGAAAAAAAAAAAAACAGTCTTATCCCTAATGTGACTGTCAACCACCCTAATCCCTTTTTATAAACAGGACCTGCTTGCCTGCACATGTGGGTATGCACAAATTCAGTTGTAAAAGTGATTCATTTACTGTCGTGATATCTCCATGAGGGGGAGGGCAGAAGAGATCACAATTCATTTTTGGATGCAACAGGAAGCAAGGCTGATTAATTAGTTGACTCGTTCACAGAGGACCTTGAGGATGCAAACAGAGCCTGTTAGTAACCAATAAAATAGCGTCATGACTTTGGACAACTTCCTTAACCCAAGCCTTGTGATTTCAGTGACAAATTGAAATAATATAGCCATAGTTAACGTGCTGCCTGTCAAAAGAAATGATGGTTGGAAAAATGTTTTGTGAAATCTAAATTACTACCCACTTCTGTATATAATTCCACACTATAACTGTGTGTTTTATTACTAGGCATTTTCTATGTGTTATATATATGTATACATATATATCAATGCAGTCATACTAAAATTGAGGCTAAGCCACCTCATTTCATAAAGATAAGGTGTATTTTCTGACTTTTGCCAAAAGGAAGATTTTTGCCCTTGGCTCAGTGGAACTGCATTCATTTTAAAAAGAGATTTCTTAATGTGATTATCATTTAACTCCTGTCTCTAAGCCCAAGCTCCAGATACAAAAGTTCTCCATAAGGAACAAGCACCTTTTGTGATCCTGAAGAGACTTCATACTTAAAGGTGTGTAGGATGGAGACCAATCTGATGGCTGGAACATAAATTACTTTCTCTTTCAAGGAATATATGGTTCATGTCCTTTTTATTTTTTGGCTTAGGATACAAACACTGGAGATGTGCACTCCCCTTAAATTTTAAGACACCTAAAGAAAGACACTCAGTGATTTCACAGGCCTGAAGCCAAGGCTTCCAGGCTCCCTAGGGCCAGTGCTACTGGATAACCACCTCAAAGGTGGCAGGAGGGAAAGCTCACCAGCACTTTCTTCAAGTTTACCAGAAGCCACAAGTGCCATGTTGGGCTTTGGAAAGCCGCTTCTACTTTCTAGGAAGGCATTCCAAGAATATAATCTGAATATGGGCAAGGCTCACACACAAGGATATGAATCAGACTATGTTCAGGGTAGCAGCAGAAGGTTATCGTCGTATATTTTTGCATGCATGTGTACCGTCATTGACACAGTATTTTCAAAGTATGTTCATTGGGGTTGGAGAAAACTTCATGCCACAATGTCTGATAGAAGCTACCAAGTGTATAATCAAGAATGCAAGGGTTCTGGTTTTATAAATGTGGACGTGCACGGGGAAATACAAAGACTGAAAGAGGGTAGTTCATGTTAATTCTTCAAAGGTGTGTGTGTCAGGGGATGGGAGAGAGACCTGGAGATAGCTCCATTGGTCAAATGCTTGCCTTGTAAGCATGAAGGCCTAAGTTTAGTCCCCAGAACTCGTGTTAAAAAAAAAAAAGCAAGGTAGAGTGACACATACTTGCAATCCCAACACTCAGGAAGCAGAGATGGGTGAACCCCCAAGGCTCACTGGCTAGCCAGCCCTGGCTTACTTCATGGGTTCCAGGCTAGTGAGAGACTCAATGTCACTGAGATGGTGCCCGAAGCTGACCTCTGGCTTTCACACTCCCTCCCAAAGGAGTATTCACATCTTCACATAATATGCACAGTATGCACAGCCCCCCCCCACCCCCGCCACCAAAGAAGTGTGGTATTAGAGATTATGCTGCTGAAAAATATTTTTTAAAATATAAGCATGGTGACTCATGCTTATTAACCTCGCTCTCAGGAGAAAAGAGAATTGGAAGTTCAAGGCCAACTTGGGCTACATAGCAAGACTCTTTAAAAAAAAAGGAAATCAGAAAGGAAAGGAGAGGATGCTGGGAAGAAAGGAGGAAAATGTAGCTGGTGATAATAATCATGGCCACTTTCTGGTGATGTATATGAGGAAATTAAATGTTTTTCTGTGTTATATAGCTTTCCTATGGTAATCATATATTCTAATGGGGGGTGGTGTTCTGTTTTTTTTTTTTTTATCAAGAAGGTCTTTCAAAACTGTAGATTTTGTCTGGCTCAACAAGGAATCAGTGAAACATAAGAAGTTACTTTGTCAGCCTTGTCATACCTTTCCATAGCTTTTGTTCTTTTCAGTGCTGGGCAATGAACCAGTAGTCTCAACCAACTAGACAGACACTTAGTCTCAGAGCTATTTTCCTAGACCGGGCACTCTTCAGGAACCAAATTACTGCCATCTTCTGAACCACACGCTGTGTCTGTAACTAGGCTGTGGCCGTGTCAAAAGGACAAGACTTCACAAGCAAAGCAAGTAAAGGGACTTGAAAAGATAAATCCATTTTGTTTGTTAATCCAGAAAGCACTTTTAGTGTTTTTATTTTTATGTTTAACTGTTCATTTTGGAAGCATGAACTAGAGAGAGAGTGACAGAGATAGACAGATACTGAGACAGAGGCAGAGAGAAAGAGAGAGAGAGTTTGTGGCTTCCTGCTGCATCTCAAATGGTATGGAAGCATTCTACCACTGAGTTACATCCCAATCATCTTGCCTTCCTTTTTCTTCTTGTTTAAAACAGGGCCTCATTACCATGGGTGTATGTGTTGGGGGGGGGGGGTGCTCTTTCTTTTGGAAACTGTGTCTTGCTTAACGGTTCTTAGGAATGAATGTTTACATTTCTGCACAGGCTAGCACAGCTCTTGATAGATGACCTTGAGATCTGAAATTCAGAATGTATTTCCTGAGCATGTTCTGCATGTCACACAGCATGGTGGGAACCTTGGCTGTGGGAGAGAGGTAGGACACAGCAAGCAAGACTGGTGTTTGAGAGATGGCTGCAGAAAGGAGGAGACAGTAGGGTTCCACCCCTCTGCTGGCCTTGCCACTGTGAATTTCTGCACCTAGGCCACTCTCCTGTTCTTAATATTTTAGGTAAATTTTACATGTACCCTACCCAATAAAATGTAACAAACATTTCTCTTCTGTTTGTAAATCACATGAAATGTCTGTGGTCAGGAGAACACACAGGAGATCGGAGACCATTGCTTTCTCTAGTCTCCTCTCTGGCATATATAGAAAGCTGCATCCATGTGGTGGTTTGAGTAAGAATGTCCCCCATAGTCTTGTATATTTGAATGCTTAGTTACCAGGGAGTGGCACTACTTGGGAGGGATTAGGAGGTGTGGCCTTATTGGAGAAAGTGTGTCACTGGGGGTGGGATTTGAGGTTTCAAAGGCCAAGCCAGGCCCAATGGCTCTCTCTCTTCCTGCTGCTTGTGGATCCAAATGCAGAATTCTCAGCTACTTCTCTAGCATCATGTCTGCTGTGTGCTGCCATGCTTCCTGCCATGCTGAAAATGGACTAAACCTCTGAAACCATAAGAAAGTCCCAATCAAATGCTTCCTTTTTATGAGTTGCCCTGGTCATGGTGTGTCTTTTCATAGCAATAGAACCCTGACTAAAGCAATCCAGTCAGCACGTATTATTCTATTAATAAAGCATCAGCACTAGAGCAGTCAGGACCACCCAGGAATTAGAGCATTGTGCTTACTCCAAAGAGCACACAATTATTAGCTTGTAGTTTTCCCTGATACTCCCATTCCATGATACTTTGAGGTCATCTTTGATTCTTGGGGTTCAGAACCAATGTCCTATATAGTGTTTAAAATGTATCAATAACGAAGTCCTCTCCTCAACTTATTACCAGTTTAAAAGACTCTCAATTAGTTTTCAGTAACCTGGCAAAGCTAGCAAAATCTGTGGGGTGAACTCCTAGAATACATACTACATCCATCGAGAAAATGTTCTTTAAATTCCTTGTATATACTAAATATTTTTCATGTAGGCACAATGTAAATACTTATATGTATGTTCAATATACATAAAAATGTACCTATAACATGTGTTCAGTATAGGTAACACTGTACAAAGCATTATAGTATATGTCTGAATGCATGTATCATGTATGTATATAGATACTATATCTAGCAATATACAAAACACATGTAGAATGCATGCACATATGTGCAGTGGTTGTAAAGTGCCTGGAACCTAGCTGCTTCAGCTTTTATATGTACATAAACTCTTGGGAGCCTCCTAGGTTTGGGAAGAGGGGCCTGAGTATTTCCCTCTAGCAAGCCCCCAGGTGTTGCTATTACTACCTGCCCATGAGCTGCATTTTAAGCAGCAAGGATCTTTAGATTTATAAAGAGAAGTAAGAGCATTGGAGAAAAGTTCTGAGCTGTCAAAAATAAAGATGTTCTCTTGTAGAGCATAAAAACGCACCTCGGGGAATACTCCAAGATGCACATGGGAATTTTGTCTTTGGAAGGCTGTGCAAGGTTGAGTCACTGTTCCGGCGCATGTGAGTCTGGCACATTACAAAAGCCCTTGGGGCTGGGAGTTGCCATGAGTAAGGGATGCTTTGGCAACTCAGAGCCTTGCAGGTAGGGTGTGGAAGTAACATGCCTTCAAACACACAGGCCCACTGAGATATGAAGTGTACAAAATAAATGTCAGATGATATTATCATCATCACTGTTTTGCACAATGTACTGGGTCCTGTGTTAGTGGGTGTGAATATAAAAGACAAACTATTCCTACTCTAGAAAACACTGGGTGGCACTGGAGATCTTTACCAAGGACTTAGTGTGGCAAAGGCTTTGGCCGCAATGCAAGCTTTTACTTCCTTCTTATCATCAAGCAGAGCGTGAATGAATTTGTTTGTTTTATCATCAGTCTTAAACAGACAGGCTGGTGTCTGTCCCAACCCCCATTTAGATTTCTTAACCATCCGTCTGTCTGTTTACCTAGTTATTATCTATTTATTCATTTATGTGGGGATATGTATGTATGTATTCATTTTGTTCTACATTTACAGTTTCCATGAGGTTGAAATTTCTTGTTCCTTACAGCTGCATGTGGCTCCTGGTGTTTTATTTTATTCTGCTGTTTCCATCTGTATTGTGGTTTGATCTTGGACAGTGAGCAGGGACACAACTTTCCACTTGTGGTATATACTGATCTCTCTTCATGCTTGTTGACTACTATCAATAGCAACAGTGTTTGCTCAAGAGTGGGAAGTTTGTTTGTATTTGTTTGGGTCTCTGATGGAAACTCTTTGGGTGGGGGATGGAATTACCTTGTTCTTGACAGAAACTTTGTACTTTATCTGATTGGATATATCTAGAGAACTGTAGAGAAGAAATGGGGCTTCAAAGCCCACTTCGTTATCAGTAGACTTGGCTGAGATGAAAGTGAATAGAGAAGCCTGGATCAAATGTTTGTAGCAGCTAGCTGATTGTAAGACCAAGTGCGGGCTTCAGTATGTTACTCCTTGTCTACTACATATCCAACAGCTGGTTACTGACTACCTACCATGAGCAAGGATCTTGGTTACTGTGGTGAAATATGCAATATCTCAACCCATGCACATCTGTTATGGTATGTGAACATGCGCTGAAACTGGAATGTCTGTCCCAATGTACATGTGCCTAATGTGCATCTGTGGGTGTGGATGCCTGTTTATGAAATTGCCCATGCATGTAAGCGAGGAGTATGCTCACAGGTTCGAGGTGCAGACTTCTATAAAACACCACACTAGAGAACAGCAGAGGTGAGGCTAGAGCACAAGGTTTGGAAGATAAAGGCTCTTCTTGGGAGTGACGCCCACACCGGGACTTGAAGGACAGGATGAACAGGAATATACGTCAGACAATGCATAGGAGGAACAAAAGTGTTTTACCAGAGGAAACATTGTATCCGTATCCGAGGCCCAAGAAGAGACTGTTTTTGAATGAATAGGGCTGTGAGTGTGGTTCAGGAAACCTGTGAGGGTCAACATGGGGGAGACAAACAGAAGTGGACCAGGCTGAAGGATGCCCCAGGAGCTCACAGCATGCTTCAGAATTCACCTGCAGCTAGGAGAGTAACTCCTGCAAGGCTCTTCTGTGCTTTGTTTCCTGGCAGAACCTGAAAATCTTCAAACTGGTCTCCACCCCACTTCTTCCTCCTCCTTGGTGTAAACATTGCACAAGACACAAAAAGATCTAATTGTGGCAGGTGTGAGACAGAGGAGGAGGTGTGGCCTTCCCCTACACTGAAGCCATAGGCTCTTTGCAAACAATGATTGTTTCTATTTTCATCTTATAAAACATCTAAGCAAAGCTGTGGTTGCAATTGGATAGTATTGCTCCTGCTGGCGTGCACAAGGCCCCAAGTTCAATCCCCAGCACCAGAAAAGTAAATACATAAGACATAAAACATCCAAGCAGGATGAGACATCGGAACAAATGTTTTAATAGATACCACACTCCAGTGCTGTTGCAAGCATACAAGGCCACTTTTGTGTAGCCACCAGTTTAGACCATAAAGTAATGGATAGAAAAGGCCTGATGGGGCTGTTTGGGCGGGTTTTCAAATAGTCTGCCTCCTATGAACACATGAGTGATGCGGGGATGTAAATGTGATGAAAGAGCCCCCAGGACAGCCTCAGGAGTGACCCCACAGAGGGGACCTAGGGCAGGGGTGCTCAGCATCCCGGCCTCTACTAAATTTAACACAACTTGCCAAGTAAAAGTCATTATTGAGAAAATGTAGAAGTCCAGCCAAGAGCTTGGGTGATGGAAAATTAAATATAGTTGAGACATAAAATTTTACAATACAGGGATTGTAGGGCGATTGGATGTCTTTCATAGTTTAAGAATGCAGTTCAATGGACCATCTCTCAGCATTATCCTGAAAACTTATACTTTTGATTAAAACCATAAAATCTATCTTAGAGGTCCAGGAAAGAGTGAACATACCTTAAACCCAAACATTCTACCACCTGGACGGCCAGTAGTCTCATTTTCCTTCCACCTTAATTTAATTAAGGCAACCATGGCCAAGCTGGAATTCTTGTATGTGAACTTTGTGTAGGAAATTCAAAGAAATCTGAGACTTTTCAAGATTATTTAAGAGTTTACACATAGGATCGTTTTCAGGGGTTACAAGCCAGACCCAAATTTAGCCCAAGGCTTGGAAAAATGACCCGCGATCTGCCCTGGTGCCGCTTATCTGGAGGGGTGAAGGTTGTGTGGGGACACCAGCTCGGCTGAGAGTTGTCCCATAACCATGAGGCACTGGTGTGGAGGAGCTGGCAGTGGGGAGGGGAGGTCAGCCAGAGCCAGGCTGGATTTGAGTCCTGGCCATGGTCCTGCCCAGCTGTTGTTCAGTTCATTTCTACCTTGTCTGCTTCATTTATGTCCACTTTCCCAACTCAGCCAGAATCACACGTTCTCATGTAATTGTACTGGCCTCGATGATGAGAGCGTGGTGAGGTTTGGAATTACTAATGCCAAGATCTGTCACACTGGCGAGTACTGTGTGCCGTGAACAAGAAGCCCAGAGGAGCAGAAAAGTAATAAAATAATAATCATGGTTATGAGGTGTTTAGCAAATCCAAATTTCCATGAGATGAAAAATAATAAAAAACCCTTCTCAAGATATGTCCATCCTAATAGGAAGGAATCTCATGCTATTGAATCAGTTGATTCCGTTTCAAGGGTGTTTATCGCCATCTTCTTACACCTGAGGAGCTTCAAAAAACAACAGGAGTAAAAAGATGAGTCACACACAGTCACATGTTCAGTCCTTCCTTTCTCACATGAACACAACGGCAACATAGCCATGGAAACGGAAATTTTCGGTTGCTCTCCAACTCTGAGCCAAGGACTATCTAGACCCCGAGGCTATAAAGTTTATTGGGACAAATATTAGAAGCTCATCCCCAGGACCTTACAGCTACATGACTATTGCCTTTGTTTCTGCCATTATAAGAGTACATTAACTCTCAGGACTGAAAAGCCATCCCGTAGAACCAACACAAAGGTCTGAAAGTTGTTAAAACTTAGTCTAGCTTTTGGGAATCTGACTGAAAAGAGCAAATCAAATAGAAAAGTCAAAGAAATACAGAAAAATCCTCAGTCACTTCTGAGTGTTGAATCTGAGGTCTAAAGCATACACCCAGGTCGGCCACTTTTATCTTCCAAGGCTAGCTGCTTCCATGCTCTAAATTAGGCTGCAAGATTTAGCAAACAACAACAGCAAAACCAAAGAGCAAAAGCGAAAGCAAGAAATGCAGCTAAATTTCATTTCCAAACCAAGTTCCTCATCCAGAATTCAAATTCAACTGAGTGTCCTGTATGGAATCCACTAACCCTAATTACAATCGACCCTCCACAGGAAGAGAACACTGAGTTGTGGAGGGATTATGTTGCATTTGTTGGAGCAAGCTCTCTGCTGGAAGCTTCTCAGTGTCGCTCTACTAACTTAGTCTTGCTCTCTGATATTTTAATTTTATTCACTTTTGATATAAGCCAAAATTGTGTGCATGTTTCTGTGAGGATGCCGGTAGCCTGTCAGGATTTTTTCCTACCCACCCCATAGTCCTTTATTGGTTCATTTGGCCTCTGTCAAACTGTTCATTTCTTCATTGCTTGAAAAAAAACTGTTGCTGTGTGTGAAATCAGTGAACTAGTGGTACATGGGAAATGATGCAGTCCATAGGACACTCTGGGAAAAACCACTTGACAATGGCCTAAATTTGTCTGCCAAAGAGTGACCCAGAAAGAGAAGAAGAGCATTAGGGGATGTTCTGCTGGGCTTTGGGACTAGAGCACTCTACAGCGTGTTTGCTTTCAGATCCAACCTCTACTCAGATTCAGGTTACTTAGATCTGTTGATTTGCTCACCTGTCTTTGAACACCCATGTGGGAAGCACCACACTAGCCACACTAAAAATCTGGAACAGTGGTTCTCAACCTGTGGGTTTTGACCTTTTGGAGGTCAAATAACCCTTTCACAGGGGTCACGTATCAGATATTCTGCATATCAAACCTTTATATTACAATTCACAACACTAACAAAATTATAGTTATGAAGTAGCAAAGAAAATAGTTTTATGGTTGAAGGTCACCGCCACGTGAGGAGCTATATTAAAAGGTCACAACATTAGGAAGGTTGAGAACCACTGCTCTGGAGAGATTGGCACTTGCTTTTGTGGAGCAATGGGTCAGAGCCATGATGAAGCCTCATGGCTGTCAACCTTGTGTGGATACTCTAAACCTAGTTAATAAAAGTCACACGTGGGGCCAGGAGTGTAGCTCAGTGGTAATACATTTACCTACTACATGCCAGGCCCCTGGATTCAGCATGCCAAGAATAAAATTCACAAACAGCAAATTACAAGCCACTCTAGTCCCATTTCAAGTACTCAATATCTGGTCATGTGGTGCTAATGGTAGCATGTTATATAAAACTTCCCAGAGTGTCACAGACCTGTGGAACAGCAGGTTTGTGAGGAAAACAAATATGGAATGATTGGGCTTTCAATTCATTAGTTGTCATAATTAATTATGTTGCCTGTCATAAAATGGCCGTTCAAGAAGTTTTGTGATGGAATAGTCAGGGCAGCCTCTTTGGAGAAGGGATCTTTGATGAGAAATGGGAATGATGGGTAGAAAGTCACACACAATAGCTAATGAGCACAGAGAACTATCCAAGAAGAGAGGCCAGAATGTGCTAATGTCCTGGGGTTTGGCAGAAGAGAAACATTTGAAGAATAGACATAAAAGAAAGGGAGGAGAGGAGAGAGATACAGGGGAAGGTTAGGAAATGAGCCCAGAGGGTGAGGTGAAGACCCAGTCTTCAGCTGAAGCGTGACTTCCTGAGATGCACACTTACAGCACTGCTTTTGCCTACATGGAAGTCAGAAGGGTGTGCGTGCCACAGTCCAGTGAGACAGGTCACTTAGTTTGTTAAGAGTCCTGGTCTGCAGGGCTGACAGCAAACACCACCAACCTAGGGGTTAAGCACAGGTTGTTCTGGAAACCTAAGTTTAATATCAAGGTATGGGCAGGGCTGGTTTGTATTGAGTATTGAGGCCTCTCACATTGGCTTGCAGATGATATCTTCTCCCTGGATCTTCACATTGTGTGAGTGAGTGTGTGTGTGTGTGTGTGTGTGTGTGTGTGTGTGTGTGTGTGTGTGTGTTCTTGCAAGGACACCAATCAGATTAGAATTAGGACCCACTCTAAAATTAATTATCAAAGATATCTCTTATTTTTAAATAAGAATACATTGTAAGGTCTTTGGATCCTTAGGATATGATTTTGGCATGATTTTGGTACAATTTTTCAACTTCCAACCAGTGTTAGAGGCAACCAAGCATGAAGATCTAGGGGCACCACTAAAACACACAGGACAGAAAACCTCTGCTTGGCAGGTTCTGGCTCGAATATGTGTAAAGAGTTCCATGAAGAGAACAGAGTTCACAGAAGCCATTGCTTATCAGAAGCACAGGATGGTTAAATTCCAGCTGTCTGGTGTGGTGCTAAGCTGTCTCGTGTGGTGTTAAGCATGGGTTTAGGTGAATCTCAGTGCAGTTGACTCTAAGAAACTTGCTCAACTCTCCTATCCCACCTCCCATTGATCCTTTCTCTTTCTCTGGAAATGACTCACACAAGTTTAGGAACATCACAGTACCCTAGGATTCTACTTGGCTTTGGACTGTACATACAGCCTCCTTATAACAATGCACTTGGCAACCTATGAGCCTTACTTGCATGTAGTATAAGCAAACACCCTTCTCTGAAGAATACATCTAATAACTTGCTGGTAAATTGGGTCTCCCCCCACCCCCGACACGAGGCTGCACATATGCCTGCTTTACACAATGAAAAGAAGTTACTACCCCTAGCAACCCCCATGCTTAAACCAAGGGAGACTGGCTGATCTGGCCTAGACCGGTTTGGGGGATATGCACAATAAAGCCAACTGTGTCCTCTGAGTGAACTTACAGGGACAAATGCCTATTTACATTTAATGCCTGTGCATAGCTGGGCATGTATAGAATTAAAATCAATTGCCTCATGACAAGGGACTCACACAAGGAACAGCGGCTTATGTAATCCAAGCCTGTCAATTGAAACAGAACCACCAGGCTAGACCCGTTAGCAACCAAATCCCTCCTTCTCTTGAATCCCATAAAAGGAAGCCCTAAACACTAATCAGGACCCCTCACTCCTGTGGCTTGCTGATGCTCTCCACAGTATATGGGACCCTTGTAGCCAGAAGTTTCTCTGGTCCTGCCTTGCCCGCACTCCCGCAGCTGCTTATAAAATAATCATTCAGAGGCTTATGTTAATTATGAACTGTATGGTCGATGGCTTCAGCTTCTTGCTAGCTAGCTCTTTCATCTTAAATTAACCCATTCCTATTAATCTATACATTGCTACATGGTCGTGGTGTTACCTGTCTGCTGGCATCTTGTTGCTCCTTCAGCGGCGGACTGGTTTCTCCCCTGACTCCACCCTTCTTTGTCTCATCTTCAGTTTAAAGGTACCACCTAACCTTATCCTGCCCTGCCATAGGCCAGTGCAGCTTTATTTATTATCCAATGAGAGCCACACATATTCACAGCATGCAGAAAGACATCCCACAGCAGACCTGTATGATCACTTTGCTTTGAATAAACTTTGAGTAAAGTTTTCAGACAACTTGTAATCAGTCCTTACTTTGGTTCTTTGATAAGGGGCCAACAGCCTAGACACCTCCAGCCTAGATCCCAACCACTAATAACAGAATAGGCTTTTCAGTCCTGATCCTCAAGTCGTTTGCACCTGGCTTAGCCACCACCTCCTCTGGGAGGTGACAATGCTTTTCAAGAAGGTGAAAGTGTCTCTTACCCCAACTATTGTCTGCCTCACCTGGGACAGTAGCCAGTGCTGCCCAGTCCACGACCTCTGGGTAGAGCCTACAGGAGCTGCATCACAGCACCTCCTAAGAAGTGGGGAGACACCAGTGTAATCAATCATTTCATAAGCCTGACTATCAGGAACTACCAACTAGAAAAATCCCAAAGAGTAACTGCAAACGGAGAAAACAAAAATCTGAAACTGACAAAAAATATTTTTAAAACTGAAAAGTTCAAGAAGTAAGAAAAGTTAATAGAAGTATGACTTTGAAAGCGTATAACTCAGAGAGAAAAATTATATCTCAGACAGCTATGTTTCTAAGTACTATGCTGAGCACTTTACCTGCATTATATCATTAATACAACACACAGGAAGGGATGTTAAGACACATTTAACTAATGAGGGCACTGGGGAAACAATGCGTTCATGTTCACACTGTGTTGTGTGATTCCAAAATTGTATTTTTAAATGCTGTACTACAAAAGCCAAACAGCAACAAACAAACATAAACCCAACGGTAAAAAGCCCCACGCTACAGATAAAAGATAGAGGAGTTAGCCTGCAATGTCAGCAGAAGTTCTGAAGGGACTCTGTTGTCACCCGTCTCTCTCAGTGTTAGCCGGGGCCTCTCAGCCCAGTGAGAATGAAACAGCTTTTGACGCTCTACAGTGTCTCCTCCTGCAGAAATGAGGGATTCCATAGGTTTATCAGGCAGGATGAGGAGAAATGTTTATTTCTACTCCTGTAAGGTTCCTAATTAGGAATTATTCCTACAACTGGTAGGAATGTTAGGTTTCTTTAATACATTTTCTCTCTACAGTGTGTGTGTGTGTGTGTGTGTGTGTGTGTGTGTGTGTGTGTGTGTGTGTGAGAGAGAGAGAGAGAGAGAGAGAGAGAGAGAGAGAGAGAAAACATGCATGCACATGTGTTTATGTACGTATAAATGTATATATAGAGGAGGCTAGAGGTTGGTGTCATGGCTCTCCCTCCGTCTATCATGCTTCATATTGTTATCATCATCATCATCATTATATTATATTTTATTTAATTTTTGACAAGATCTCTCACTGAACCTGGAGCTTGCTAGTTTGATTAAACTGACTGGTGAGCAACCCCAGGTATAACCCTGTCTCTGCCCACCCAGTGCTGGGATTGCAGGCACATGCTGTCTCACTTAGCTTCTACAGGGCTGCTGGAGATTTGAACTCCCGTCCTCATACTTGGCTGCAAACTCTTTACTGACTAAGCCACTTCCCCAGCCCCTATTTAATGCATTTCAACTGATGGTGTTCTCAATTTAGAGTGAGTTTATTGAATTATAAATCTATGAATATAACCCCTGTCATGGTAAATCAAGGAACACTTGTATATAAAACCTGTTTAGGAAATATCACAAAGAAGACAATGCATCAAGATGAAAAGTTCCCCAAATTTTGATACCATTGTTTTTATTCACTCATTCATTATTAAACATTTTTGGAATGTTTATTGTGTTTCAGGCTGTATTTCAGCACATGTGGAACAGCAATGCACAAAACAGACAAAAAAATCTCTGCTCTATGGACCTTATATCCCAGCAGGAGAAAGTTAGATGGTAACTCCTTAGTAACTGCTAAAGCAGTGGTTCTCAACTTGTGGGTCGTGACCCCTCTAGGGGTCAAATGACCCTTTCACAGGAGTCACCTAAGGCCATTGGAAAACACAGACATTTATATTGCTATTCATAACAGTAGCACAAAATTACAGTTATGAAGTAGAAACAAAAATAATTTTGTGGTTGGGGGGGTCACCACAATGTGAGGAACTGTGTTAAAGGTCACAGCATTAGGAAGGTTGAGAACCACTGTGCTATAGGAAAGTGTGCTAAGAATCATAAATAGAGCAGGCAGATGATTTGTGACATGTGGCTTTTTGGGAAGATGAGGTCTGATCAAATCCTGGATGGGAGTGTCAGCCTAAATGACAAAGAGGAAAGGTTTCTAAGGCTGGGAAGTTTACCATCTCGGTGGGAACATCACAGTTCAGGAAAGTGTGAGCACATTCAAATGTGGTGAGGCAAGCAGAAGATTTTAGAGGCAAAATAAGGAGAGTGTTACGAGCTATTTTGAGTCAATTACTCTTGGCTACAAGGCTACACAAAACTCGTGTCAGCCCAAGGGCAAACTGGTGGTTGCTGTGCAGAAATCCTCAGGAAGTGCTTTTGTGCAAAGCTGGTGTGCTTCTGGAAGAGTCTTTTGTAATAGTTCTTGTTATCAGGTTTGCATAGCAACGTGAATTTTTTAGCTTCATTATTTTCTTCATTCGTACTTAACACAAATGACATCCTTTCAATTCCAATGATTTTTACAGATGTCATGGTGTTACAGATGTGAATCTTGGACAAAGAACATCCCAGGCAGCAACCCTGAGATGCAGAATGCCTAGTTGGTTAAAGAGAGCAAGAAGGCCATGTACAGTATCTGCACAGAGGTAATAAGGATTACACGGAGCTCTGGGACACTTCTTTTGGCCTGGGAGCAGGGTTTGAGCAGAGTGGTATGGGCCGAATTCCAGTGGGACTGAGAGATCCATCATAATGGTTAAAAAAACACAGGGGCAAGGGTAGCAGCATGCACACCATTTGGGAAGTCCATGGGAGGGACCCAGAAAAGAAAGCCAGCAATGATTCCCATGGTGTGGAGTCATGTGTCCTAGACAGAAGTTAGAGCCTACAGCAACACCAGGTTTATATACATGGTTGTGGTGATTTTGTGTTCCCCAATATATTGTGCACCCTAATAAACTTATCTGGGGTCAGAGAATAGAACAGCCACTAGATATAGAGGCCAGAAAATGGTGGCACACACACCTTTAATCCTAGCATTCCGAAGGCAGAGATCTGTCTGGATCTCTGTGAGTTCAAAGCCACACTGGAAACAGCCAGGCATGGTGACTCATGCCTTTCATCCCAGGAAGTGATAGCAGGAAGCAGAAAGGTATATAAGGCGTGAAAACCAGGAACTAGAGCCTGGTTAATCTTTTAGGCTTTTGAGCAGCAGTTCAGCTGAGATCCATTCAGATGAGGACACAGAGGCTTCCAGTTTGAGGAAACGAGATCAGCTGAGAAATTGGCGAGATGAGGTTAGCTGTAGCTGGTTCTGTTTCTCTGATCTTTCAGCGTTCACCCCAATACCTAGCTCCAAGTTTGTTTTCGTTAATAAAACCTTTTAGGATTCATGCTACACATGGTAGAGACTGGTTTATTTTTTAATTTTGTTTATAGTTGTCCCTCAGTATCTTTAGAGGATTGGTTCATAGATCTGTAGGTACACAAATCCTCATGTGCTCAAATGTCTTCTACAAGATGGTGTGTCATTTACATAGAACCTATGTATATTTTCTCATGTATTTTAAGGTTTAAATCATTTCTCTATTATTTCTAAAACCTAATACAATGAAAGTGCTATAGAAATAGTCATTATATCTGCTTGTTTGAAGACCCTGTTTCAACGGAAACAAATACTTTTTATATTGTTGTGTTTTTGAGACAGGGTCTTGTATAGAACATAGGATAGCTTCAAATTCACAATTCTGCTTCTATTCTCAAAGTGCTGAGATTCAGGGCATGTGCTATCATCACACTTTGATATGCTGTGGGTTTTGTTTGTTTTGCATTGTTTTCAGGAAAACAATGAAAGAAAGATTCTGTCTATGTTTAATACATGGAAAAATTTACAAGTAATTTTGACCCATTGTTGGTTGAATTAAAAATAGATGTGTAGCTATTGAGGGCCAATTATGTATGTTTCTCATTTAACGACTGTAATAGCTGTATGAGGGAAAGACTATTATCTCATTTTATAAATCCACAAATGGGCTTTCAGAGTACAAATGACTAAATAATGGAATGCTATTCATGCTCACATCTTACTCGGTGTCTTTATTTAAACTTATTTTTTATCCATAAGTGAAGAATATAGCATAAAATGGAATTTACCGTCTTCATCACTTTCAAGTACACAATTTAGGGATGGTAAGTCCTATTCACATGCCGGCTCAGCCATCACTACCTTCCATCTTCAGAACCTTTTCATTTTCCTAAACATAAATTCTGCACCCATTAAACAGCATCTTTCCAGTTTAATTGTTTGAAAAACATTGATGTATTATTTTACATTTACAAAAACAAAGTCGCCTATCTGTACCCAGTTACTCGGAAGATAACTCAACATTTGATGAGATTAAGGCAGTTTTTGCAACGTGGTGAGTAGTCTTTTAAGTTTTAAATCTTAGTAAGTTATATACCAGGAGAATCATCTTTCTGAATGATGGGATAAAATAAGAGGGAAAGCTGCTATGAAAGGTAGTCAGTCATATTTCCTCCCAGTGACAAAAAGACACTCCATTTTGTTGTTGTTGTTGTTGAGGCCCTGGAGATTCAGAGGACAAGACTCAGGAGTCTAGAAAACCAGATATTGCAGAACAAATCAGAGTCAAGTTAAGCCAACTATTCATGCATTTACACAGCCATCCCCACAGTGTTGGGTCTGGGTTGTCAGTCACACCTCACTACCCACAGTGCAACTTGCTCTCCAAAGACTCAAAGAGCCACAGTCTTGGTTTTCCCTTGCCATGGGCTCACCTCAGACCTTCCTGAGAGGGTCAAGCTGCCTTCCTAAAGACCTACTTGACTTTAGGGTGTTCTTATATGGGGGAGAGGTAGGAGTTTTTGCACAGCAAAATAAAAAGTCTTCCCAGAAACCCCAGCTAGAAACAGTATAAATGGGAAGGCAAGAAGGCTCTGCAGATAAAGGCACCTGCCTCCAAGCCTGACAATCTGAGTTTGCTCCATTGGAACCATACAGTAGAAGGAGAGAACCAACTCCCACAAGCTGTCATCTGTCCTACACATGTGAACTACACATGGTGAATGTGCATGCACGTGAGTGTGTGCACACACACCACTCTTATGTGTGTGCACACACAAAAAATTAAATAACTAAAATGTAATGAAAATTTAAAAGATCTAAAGTAATCAAGAATACCAACTGGGTACACCTATAATCCTAGCACTAAAAAGTGTGTGTGTGTGTGTGTGTGTGTGTGTGTGTGTGTGTGTGTGTGTGTGTAGCGGGGGAGAAGAATACAACAGTACAGACAGTTGAGAAACTGTATGGCTTCTGCTTACTTTTCCATAAGGATACTTTAATCACCACTCTCAATGCCTCAATATTGCTATCTGACTTCATAGAGCTAATTTGAGTATAAAAATCTATAAGACAAGAAAAACACAAGTTAAATATGCTTTAGTTCTGACACAGAACTAAAGGTTGGTGAGTCTGTGTGTTGAAGTGAAACATAAGATAGAACAGCTTGAAGTGCTGTTTTCTATTTCTACTATGAAGTGAGAGGAACAGCTGCCTGTTGACCTTACCCTGAAGCTGTCGGGACAGAACATAATGAAATGTGGGATTTACACAGAGAGAAACTCAGGGGAAACTTCAGTTCCCATCAAGTATCTTGGTAAACACCACTTCCTTGCTAGGCAAATGCTCATATTTTTCTAAACGTCTGCTCGCCTTTCAGTTTGGCCAGAACATAGATATTCATCCTTGTTTATCTCTGTAAATACCTCTGTACTGAGCCAAACAGCTGATAATTTATTAAACAATAACCATCAAGCATTGTTATTTTTTTATGTGTTAACTCATTTTGTCCCCATAACAACTGTAGGAAGTGAGTGTTGTTACCCACTATGGCAGTTACTAAGCCATTATAAAATCAACTCTGAAAACCATCAAGAACCTTGGAAATGTTAAAATAAGTATGTGAAGCTGGTCAGAAAACACCACGTATTGCATGACTGCACTTGTACTGAGGATGAAATGTCAGAAAGAGGCAAATCTATAGAGACAGAAATAGATTGGCGGTTGCCAGTGATTGGGAGAGAGTGGAATGAAGAGTGACTGCTAGTGGGTTCAGGGTTTCTTTTGGGAATGATTAAAATAGTTGTGGTGATAGTTGTGTGACTGTGAATATACTAAGAACTATTGAACTGTACACTTTAAATGTCCCAATTATGGGTTTGTGATCAGTTACAGATACCAAGGTAGTAGCAGCTTGCTATATTTCACCAAAGTTCATCCATTAAAGGCTGGGTCCTCAGCTTGGTCCTTCTGGGAGCTTGTAGGATCTTTAAGGATTAGGGCCTAATAGGAGGAATTTAGGTCACTGTGGGATGTGCTTTCAGTGGGGAGACTGGTATGATAGTCCCCCTCCCGCCCCGTCTTGTGATCCCAGCCATGAGGTAAATAGACTCTGCCATGTGATGCCACTCTGCAAAATGCCCAAGCCGACAGAGCCAAACAGTCATGGCCTGATACCTTCAAAACTGAGAGCTAAAATAAATGCCTCTTTTTCAGTTGATTTAATTCAGTTTTTGTAACAGTGACAGTTGACTACCACACGGCTACATGTATCTTTATTATGCAAATACTTTATACAAGTTTTTGTTAACTAGAGTAGAAGAAAACTATATTCAGGATCATGAAAACTGTTATAAAGACCATGAGAACAGGGGCTTGCTGCAAAGAGGCCCCATTGACTCAAGTCCCCTGGCTGGAGACCCCACTGGCTGGAGCTGCTCATGTAGACCAGGCCACCATTTGCTGTCTCTCTCTGGCTAAAACCAGGTCTTGACAACGGGCTTCCTCCTTTACAGTCCACTCCAGGATGGTCTCCAACATCACAACTGTGGGATACGAGGAGTTCAATATTGTCTGGATGGCCACTAGCTGCATATTTTGTGAATCCTGATAGCATTTCATCTTCATTGGAGACACTTTTCTTTGAAGTCTGCAAAATTTCTTCAGGGAAGGCAGTCAACGGCAAAGTCTCAATAGACAGTACCCAAGTGTCCTATGCCAATTCTTCCAACCTCTGTTCTGACCCAAATAAAGACTGCAGCCCAAATGTGGTGTACTCCACTGAGGAAAGGCTTCTCCACAGAGGAGGTGACCTCTGCATGCTTCCCACCGCTCCCTGTTGAAATGATGGAGGGATCAGTCATTATGTGTTGCAGGACTGTGCCGAGAGTAGATTTGTCCTTTGGGCAACCGAGATGAATAATTGGCAGATAGGCCTTTCACCTGGCTCTTGTGCTGCCTGCTAGTCATTCTCCTGCATCTGATCTTTTGAGGGTGAACATGTCTGAAGGGCAGGCTCATTTCCCCTCCTCCTTGCAGACAGAGAGAAGGTGGCAGGGGCTTTGGTGAAGAGGGAAAGTATCCCTTTCAGATGGAGGGGCCTATTTGCTTGGGTCATGCTATCCTCTTTGTGTACCTGGCATTTGAACAGACAGCAGGATGCCTTCATTGCATTTCTGGCCTTGAACCAGACCAATGACTCATTGCAATGAACATTTGCAAGCAAAGCTGTTTGGGCAAAAGGGGTATACTGCATGACACACCGCAGCTCCCAATACCAGTATAATGAGGGGAAGGGAGGAGCAAAGTGGCACACACATGGGGGAACTGAAGACAGGACAGCTGGGACTGGGCGAGAGAATGCTGTGGCCAATAGAGGAGCAGATCATTACCCAGAGGTTTGGCAAGATGGTTTTGTTTTTTTCTTTTGGGGGGGTATCTTAGGATTTCTATTGTTCTGAAGAGACACCATGACCACAGCAACTTTTTAAAAGAAAGATATTTAATTGAGGTGGCAGCTTACAGTTTCAGAGGTTTAGTCCATTATCATGGCAGGAAGCATGGTGACATGCAGGCAGATGTGGTTCTGGAGAATTCTATATCTTGATCCAAGACAACAGGAAGTGGTCTGTCTACCACTTACTTGCTCGTTGTAGGAGCGCCTGCCCAGCCCATGCCGCATGGCAGTAGCCTGGGGCTCTGGTTGGCTGCCCTTCCTGGGTGAATCTATATTGACAATCCAAGTTGACAATTCAAACTAATCATTACAACTCTCAATTAGGAACTTCTGCATCTATGTTCACCAGAGAGATTGGTCTATAATTTTCTTTTTGTTTTGTCTTTATCTGATTCAGCTATCAGCATAATGTGGGCTTTAAAAAAAGCATTTGGAAGCATCACTACATTTTCTATTTTATGGAATAATTTGAGAAACATCAGTTTTAGTTCTTCTTTAAAGGTCTGGTAAAATTTCGTAGTGAATCCATTTGGATCTGGACATTTATTGGTGAGGAAAGTTTTTCTTTTTTGTTTTGTTTTCTTTATTTTTTTTTCTGTTTCAATATCATTGCTTGTGATGGTTCTGTTTAAATTTTAAAATCTCATTTTAGCTTAACTTTGGTAGGTCAAATGCTTTTATAAATTCACCCATTTCTTTGAGGTTTTCTGATAGGTAGAATATAGGTTTTTGACATATGTCTTTATGATCATCAGACTTCATCAGTATCTGTTGTAAATTCTCCCTTTTCTTATCTAATCTTATTAATTTGAGTCTTTTCTGTTTTTCTTTTGGTGAATTTGGCTAAGAGTTCATCAGTCTTGTCTTTTTGTTCACCTCAAAAAACCAATTCTTCATTTTATTGATTTTTAAAAAAAATCTTTTTATTGATTCTTTGTGGATTACACACCATGCACCCAATCCCACTCATCTCATTGCCCCTTAGTATCTGCCCTCTGCCTTTGCAACCTCTCCCCCAAAATTAAATTAAATTAAATTAAATTAAAATCTCATTGTGGAAGCTGTAGTGTGTCACAGTGAGTCACACAGTACACCCTTAAGTCCATACATCTTTACTTGCAAATGTCTATTGCAATGAGTCATTGGTCCAGTTCTTTGGGTTCTGGTACACTATCGACACTGGGCCCTCACTGGGACTCCTCTTGGCTATCCTGTTGTCCTGTGTCATGGAGATCCTGCAGCTTTGGATCTTCAGAACTGGCCCCTTCACATGTTCCAGCAGTTCATAAATGGGGTGGATGTTGGGGTGAGCCAACTCGTAACCCTGAATTTGTACTGGGTGATAGCTGAGTTGGTCAGCCCACCATCTCTCTTGTATCTTCACTTCCAGAGCAAGCCTCCAGCACTACCTCAGCTAGCTCATCCAATGCCACAGGCAGCAAGGGGTAGGGCCCTGGAGGCTGGTTCACCAGCACCCACACTGCCAGCCAGCTCTACCAGGAAAGGTAGAGGGCCTGTTCACCCAAGTGCTGCAGCTGGTGAGGGGCAGGGCCAGCTCTCCCACTCTCATGTCCCTGAGACCAGTTCTCCTGCCTGCCTCAGGTGGTGAGGGGTGAGAGGAGGGTGGCATCTTTCCCTTGCCTATGCCATCACATGGCAGACAAGGGGAAGGGGAGGGGCCAGCTTTCTCACTCTCATGCCCTTGTGTGGTGGTATTGTGTTCCCCAAAATATTGTGCACTATAATAAACTTATCTGGGGTCAGAGAACAGATCAGCCACAATATTAAACACAGAGGTCAGGCAGTGGTAGCACAAGTCTTTAATCCTATCACTTGGGAGGCAAAGATCCAGCCAGATCTCTGCGAGTTTAAAGCCACACTGGAAACAGCCAGGCATGGTGACTCACGCCGCCTTTAATCCCAGGAAGTGATGGCAGAAAGGTATATAAGGCGTGAAAACCAGGAACTAAGCTGGTTAAGCTTTTAGGCTTTGGAGCAGCACAGTTCAGCTGAGATCCATTCAGATGAGGACACAGAGGCTTCCAGTTTGAGGAAACGAGATCAGCTGAGGAACTGGCGAGGTGAGGTAGCTGTGGCTTGTTCTGCTTCTCTGATCTTCCAGCATTCACCCCAATAACTGGCCTCAGGTTTGTTTTTATTAATAAGACTTGTTAAGATTCCTGCTACACCCTTAGGACCAGCTCACCTGTACCCCTGCAACAGGGTTGTCTATACTGCCCAGATGAGGTGCAGGGCCCTCTCTCCAGGGTACTGCAGCCTGTGAGGGGCAGGACCAGTTCTCTTGCTCTCATGACCCTAGGGCCTGTTCTCCCGCCTACCAGATTTTATTGAATTTTTTATTATTATTTATTTCTATTTCATTGATGTTTTTCCCCTGATGTTGATTATTTCCTTCTGTCTACTTTAGATTTAGTTTTTCCCAAGGCCTTGAGATGTATCATCAAGTTATTTATTTGAAATCACTCTGATCTTGTAATATAGGCACTTAGAACTAAAAACCTCATTCTTAGTACTGTCTTCACTATATTCCACAGATTTTGATATGTTTTTAATTTTTTTCATTCCTTCTAGTAATAGTTTGATTTACTTATTGACTTCTTCAGTGACCCAATTGTTGTTCAATAATGTGTTGTTGAGTCTCCATGAGTTCATGTATTTTTTGTGGTTTCTTTCAATGCTAATTTCTGGTTTTGTACCATTGTGGTCAAATAGAATGCAGATAGTTGCTTTAATCTTTCTGTGTTTTTTGGACTAGACTTGTATACAATGTCATCAATTTTAGAGTGTATCCATATACTGATGAAAAGAATGTATATTCTGTAATGTTTGGATTAAACATTCTGTCGATATCTTAAGTCTATTTTATCTATGGTGTCATTTGGCTCTACTGTTGGTTCATTTTTCACCTAGATGACCTAATTATTAGAGAGCGGGTTATTGAAGGTACCTAATGTCACTGTGTTGGGGCTAATGTGTGACTTTATATTTAGTAGTATTTATGTTATGAAATTAAGTACACCTGTGTTCAGTGTATTTATAATTAGAACGGTTATGTCATCTTGTCTGGTTGTTATCCTAATCAGTATGAAGTAAGCTTTTTTGTCTCTTCTGACATGTGTTGGCTTGAATTCTATTTTGTCAGTTATAAGAATAACAATTCCTACTTGTTTCTTGGTTCCATCTATTTGCAATATATTTACACCCCTCTCCAAGCTAAGATGGTGTCTATTTTTGCTGTTGATGTGTGTTTCTTGCAGGCAGCAAAAAGTGGACTCTTGTTTTCTGATCCAATCTACCCATCTGTGCCTTTTGATTGGAGAGTTGAGACCAATGATACTCAGAGTTATAATAGAAAGGTGTGTTTTTACTCCTGTCATTTATTGATTTTGCAATATTTGGTGTTCTTCTTAGTTTTCATTTGTTTGACTAATGTCGTGACTCCTCTTATTATTTTATCTGTAGTTTGGGGGTGTGTTTACCATTCTCTTCCATTCAAAATATTCCTTCCAATATTCTTATTGGATACAAACTGCTTCAAGTTGTTTTGTCCAGGGAAGTTTTGATTTCTCCTTTAATTATGACTAATAGTGTTGCTGAATATAGCATTCTGGGTGGTAATCAACAGTCCTTTAGGACTTGAAGTACATTGCTTCAAGATATTCTGGATTTTTAAATTTTCCATTGAGAAGTCAGCTGTTATTCTGATGATCCTATTTTTATGTGTGACATAGGCCTCTTCTTTTTCAGCTTTCAATATCTATCTATCTATCTATCTATCTATCTATCTATCTGTTTAGTGTTTCAACTGTAATATTGCTTGAGGAGTTTCTTTTCTCATCCTGTCTATTTGGGATTACCATATGCTTCTTGTACCTGGATAGCTATCTTTTCCCCTAGATTTTGAGAATTTTTTTCTATTTTTTAAAAATTAAGATTAATTCTTTCAATTTTTCCTTCTATATGAATAATTTGTAAATTTCATCTTTTCGTAGTACTTCACTGATCTTATATGTTCTATTCATAAATTTGAAAACTTGTCATTGATTTTAATTGAACAATATTATTCCTTTCTTTTACCTAAAGGCCTTGATGTTCTATCTACAGGACTGAATCTATTGGTAAGGCTTTCCACTGAAGTTTTTATTTGGTTTATTGAGTTTTTCTTCTCAGGTATCATTTCGGTTTGTTTTTTTAAATAGTATTTCTATCTTTTCATTGAATTCTATTTTCATGTTTTGAAATGGCTTCTTTACTTAATCCATCTATTTATGTTTTCTTGGAATTCATTTAGGAGATGATTTGTAAATTCTTCTAAATTCATTCATGCATTTGTTTTTGTTCTCTTTGAGATCTTTCAGCATATTTAGGGTAATGAATATCTAAATTGTTCTAGTATAATATCTAAATTGTTCTGACTCTCAGAGGAGTCAGAAATTGAGATAAAGACATGATAAAATCTAAGGGCAGCAGAGAATAGATTGGCTGACCCTCTCTCCACATCTTTCCAGAATCCTGGGATTCCCCACCCCTGGGAAACCCCTCTTCTCTCTTCCTGTCCCTCTCTAGTAGACCTCTTCAGTCCTCCAAGAGCTCTGTGGCTAATCCTGGTCAGCCAATTGCTGATTCCATCCTTTGATTCAAAGTGGCTTTATTGACACAGTGAAATGGCTGTACAAACCTTTCTCCTGCAACATTTCCTCCTTTTTGTCTAAAGAAAAAGGAAAGGTTTTAACTCTAACATAGTAAAGCTATATACAATAAGAATAATTATCAAGTAAGAAATACATTCACAATGTCCAGTCAATTAGTATTTGGCAAATTCAGAGAACATACTCCATTATTTATCCTATCTTGATGAGTTCAAAGCTCTGTATCTAATTTACCTTCTATCATAAATAAGGACAACTATAACTATAACTACCTGGTCTCACACTCCATCAAAGACCCCAGAGGATATAATATTACCCGAGTAAACAGAAAATGCAGATCAAGCAAGTTCCAAAACTATAGAAACGACAGAGACATCTGGCTGCCTGGGCAGTTATCCAAGTTTCCTCTGCAACATTGGGGTATCCATCTTCAGCCTACAGGCCTAGAATATCTGGCAGACTTTTCTATGAAGCAGGAATTTTGAAGGACTATTCTACCTTGTTTTGGCAAAGTTCCGCAGTCACTTTCCTCTGTGTCCTGCAGAATATCTGGCAGACTTTTCTATGAAGCAGGAATTTTGAATAACTGTCCTGTCTTGTTTTGGCAAAGTTTAGGAATCACTTTCCTTTGTGTGCTGCATGTTCAGTTTGGATAGTATATTATCAGCAGTCAAGGCAAAGGCAGTTTCTTACCCAAATGGCTATCTTTGCCACATTGAAAGCAAGCTCCATATGGAGGTTCTTTGATGACCATCTGAAGTAGATTGGTGCTGCCAGAAGCAGACGTGTCTCACTGTCATAAAAAGATTAGGCTAATAAAACATTTTAAATGCCATATTCTTTAGGTCTTTGAAATGTTTGGAGAGCATCTATCTAAAACATATCTGTTTAACCTTGAAAACATACCTAATATGACTGCAAGTTTGATTATTATAGATGACTAACTACTAACCTGCTTTTTTTAATGATACATTACATTTTTAAATAAGCTGCATAAACACAATACCCAAAACAAGAGTAGAAACACAATACAGTATAACAAAAATAACTTTAAATTTATATCAATATGCCAAAATCCATATCAATGTAAAATATTTGAGGTTAAAGTTGTCTTTTTATACTATATTCTTCTATTCCCTGTTAAATGATGCCAAACATCCATAAGCAAAAACTACCCAACCCACCTCTTGATAATGTAAGCATTATGTTCTCTAGACTGCTTTCTGTTGTCTTGGGGTGATGGCATCTTTAGGGGACCTTGAGAAAATTGGGATAATGGTCAAGTCCTGGAACAGCTAGCTGTATCATTTGTTGTCCAGTCTCCATGTAACGGGAAAATTCAGGGCTTATCTGAAGTCCTTGTGAGAGTAGTAGTAGCAGCTTTGAAGATGTTTTGGATGCAGAATTTTGAGGAACCTATAACAGGGGCTTTCTGAGAAGCTGGATCACCTAGGATACTTGTTTTTATTGATGTCTGGTCCTTTTTTTTTTAAAACACAAACTTTGAAAGGTAACATATATCTGTATTAACACAGGTATGGAATGTGCAGTGTGCACAAGTCAGTTAAAGATGATTTTTTTGTTTTATTTTTTGTTTGAGCAGGTAAAAGGCATCTGTTGACTTTATAAATGTCTAGACTGTATAACAGAATATAACATAAATCTATATCCATGGCACATAATAATAACCCATCAGGACTCTATAGCCAACAAGATTTATCATATCTCATCCAGTCTCAGAGCTGTTCCCATGTCAAAGGATCAGCTTATACATCACCTGTCTTGTAGGTATTTTTCTTTGTTTGTTTGTTCCTTCTTTTATGTTTGTAACCAAGATTTTCAGGAGGTCTCTCCCAGTCAAATCTAATCTTGATTTTTTGAAGGGATCCATAGCTTTTCATTTCCTGTGAAAACAAAAACACAATCTCTTTCCCAATGCAACACATTTTTGACTTCCATTCTGAAGCCAAGACATCTCTAAAGTAGATAGGTTGGTTTAATTCATCACTCCCTTCCATAATCCAATGTCTCTCAGCAACTGCCACTTGATCATTAGCATTAAAAAAATTTCAAAGTCAACAAAACACCATACAGAATCCAGACACCCTTTGTATTTTCCATCTTTACATGGCGTATTTTTTTTTGTTACCTAACCCTCTCTTTAAAGACTTTATCATTTTTAATCTATTTTTATGACTGTCTATATCCATTTTCTCTTCTTTCTTTACCATCTAAGTATATTTTTAAACATACTGTACCTTTTCAGAGCTTTTCTGTGTCTGGACCTGGCTTTACTAAGCACCTGCAGCATTCTCTGACCACGTGAGACAAATCTTCTTGTTTTATTTTGCTTTCTTTACTTTTTTTTCACTTTACATACCAACCACAGTTCCCCTTCCCTCCCCTTCTCCCACTCCTCCCCCACCTCACCTCCCATCCACACCTCAGGGGAGGTAAGGCCTCCCTTGGGGAGTCAACAAAGTCTGGCACACCAAGTTGAGGCAGACCAAGCCCTTCCTCCCTGCATCAAGGCTGAGCAAGGTCTCCCACCACAGGGAATGGGCTCCAAAAAGCCAGTTCATGCACCCGTGATAAGTTCTGGTCCCACTGCCAGGCACCCAAAAAGAGTCAAGCCATGTGACTGTCACCCACATTCAGAGGGACTATTTTGGTCCCATGCAGGTTCCCCAGATGTCAGTCCAGAGACCATGAGCTCCCACTAGCTCGGGTCAGCTGTGTGAGACAAATCTTAAACTGCTATGTAAGCCACTGTGGGAATCAGCTTAATACAAGGCACTAGTACATGGCACTGACTGCTGGCTCCAGCATACAGGCAGTGGCCAGTAGCCATGCCTCTATATGCCAAGCGCCAGTTCTCCTGAGAAACTGCAGGACTAGAAAGCTACATCTGGCTCCTTGTCCAGAACTTTTCTTAGCTTCTTCAGGCCCTATGTTTAGATATTTGAGCCTCCCTGTTGGATGTCACATGGAACAACTATCTAAATTTTTCCAGTATAATAAAAACTTAGGAGTCAAAAATTGAGATAAAGACCTGATAAATCCAAGAACATCAGAGAGTCAATTGGCTGACTCTCTCTCCATGTCTTTCCCGAGTCACCAGCCCTGGAACTCCTCCCAGAAATCCCTCTTCTCTCTTCCTGTCCCTCTCTAGTAGGCCTCCTCAGTCCTTCTAGAACTCTATGGCTAACCCAGGTCAGCTAGTTGCTGACTCTGTCCTTTGATTCAAGGTGGCTTTATTGGCACAGTGGAATGGCTGTACAAACAATTCTCCTGTAACAATTTAGAACTATTCTTGGTCTGGAATTTTGTCTAAGTTACTGTTATCAGTAGCCATTAGTATGGGAATGTCAGTTTTTGGAGGAGACATGTTATCATGGCATTTCACATTATGGTGTTTTTATGTTGGATTTATCCAAAGGGCATAGATTAGTAAGATGTTGTGGCACACTGGAGTCAGGTGTTTTTTTTTTTTTTTCAGTGCTTGGTGTTCCCGTTGCTTCCTAAGTCTTGACCATGTTCAGTATTGGGTGGGAAGCAGAGGATCCATCAACCCTTACCTGATGTTCCAGGAGCTGGACAGGCCCTACATACATTTTGATGTAAGATAACTTTACAATCTACTCTTTAAGTAACAACAGCCCATTCAGGGGAATTGTAGCTGAATTTAAGGAGTAATTAACATACTCTGCTCTGTCATACTGGGGCAGGGACTCTGCAAACCACAGTTCTGCTTTTCTAGCTCATTCCTTGTTAGCTTCTGCCTATTGCAATGGCTAGGGGCGGACAAAGGAGGATTTAGTTCTTCCTGAAGACTTCCTTTCTGGTAGCAGTTCCTACGAGCTTTGCTTGACATGCTTCTTCAATCTGGAAGGTGGGTTTCTTTGGATGAATTGGTTTAAAGTTTTTCTAATCCTTGCAGTATAGCCTCTAAGTCAGCAGCACCTTCCAGCTGGTTTCTCCTTCCCAGATGTCTGTGTTGCAGACCTCTGAGCTCAGAGATTTGAAGACCATCAAGTAGCATGTCCTCCTCAGTGATCTGTTTTGATTCTATGTCGTCTACTGTAGCTTGAAGTCTAATCCTCCAGTACCTAAAATGGCTCTTAATTGGAAGATTTCATTACTAAGTTAAGATGTAGTCACTAGGCTGAACCCTACTCCAAAATAACTGACTTCTTATGAAGGGAGAAGTTTGGCCACAGAAATATGAACATGGGAGAAATTCAGGAAGAGCTGAAGGCAGAAGCCAAGGTGATACTGATATAACCCAAGACAACAAAAAAAGGACAAGAAATCCCTGGAAGTTCTGGGAAAGACATAGAACAGATTCTCTGCCACAGTCTCCAAAGCCAACCTGACTGATTTGTTGACCTTGGCCATGCAGCCTCCAAAACTGTGACAAAGTAAGTGTGCTGTCTAAAGCACCAGTTTGTGGTCCTTATGGTGGCAGCTCTAGGGAACTAATGCAGAGGTCCTTCTCCAAACTCTAAATGTAACAACTCCAATCTTTACCTGGAATCTCTGTCCTGGGCATGGTAGCTGTTTCCCACAGTTTCTTTCTGGGAAGTTCTTTGTTTGATTTTTTTTTTTTTTTTTGGTTCCCTAGTTCACAACTTTATACACCAAGTTGAAGGTGCCTTGTTTTAAATTCTGTCCTAATAGTTTGTGAGATTTAGGTGTACAATGATGTTTTGATGCAACAAGAAGCTAATTAACACACTCATTACTTTACCTAACTACCTTTAGGTGTATATGTAGCAAACACATTCTATTTCAAGTTTACAATGGATGGTTATTGGTTATAGTCACATGATCTTAGAATACACACAAAATAAACTCAAAGTGAATTAAAAATTTACATATAAGACTTGAAACCACAAAATATCTAGAAAAAATTCTGGGGGGAAGTTCCCTGATGTTGACCTTGGTAATGATATTTGGGTATGGTATCCAAAGCCAAATAGGTGTGTGTGGTGATATCAAACTATTACTAAAATGTTTCTGAACAACAAAGGAAACAATCAAGAAAATGGAGAAGCAGTCTATAGAGAAAGAGAAAATATTTGCAAGTCATTTATCCAGTGAAAATTATTACCCAGAATGTGTAAGGAACTCATATAACTCAAAAGAAAGCTAATAATCCACTTTTAAAGAGCAAAGGATCGAAATAAACAACTTTTTTTTTTTGCAAAGAAGACAAAAACACATGGCCAGCTATATTGTGTTCAAGATGAGAAACCACTGAAGAAATGCAAATTAATACCGCTGTGCTCTTTTTATGACTGAACCTTGGCCCAAGTCATAGAGCCATGGGATAGCAAACCTAGGGTAGTATGATTCTAGGAGCTTTCAACCATAATACACAAAGACTAAGACTCTAAATTAACTGGTCACTGCACGTGGAAAATGTCACAGAAACCAGGAAAATAGCACCTTTTCCCCTAAAGATGAAGACTGCCTTTTCTTACCTACTCTTTGTCTTTATAGGTATTTGTAACCCACACCAGTCCAATTTCTCTGAGAAGCAGAACATCTGAGGCAAGCCAATGAGGTAAATTTTACTAATGTTTCTTACTGAAAGAGTACCACTTCTAGACTAGCTTGAGAACTCCAGCATACTTAGTCAATCTTCAAGCCACAGATTTGGGAAAACACAGGCTTGGCAATGCCATCATGTTGAGACCACAGGGGTTGTGGCTTGAGGTTACGTTTGCTACAGTAGATTTCCTGGAAGGCAATGTCTGAGGACTGTTTCACCATGGCTGCCACAATAATACATTTCTACATTGACTTCTGAGGAATAGCTACTCATGGTTCCTGTGAGTTTTCCCTCACTGAAGTATGATGCCTAACCTTTTGTGTTGACTTAACAGAGCCACAGGTACCTAGATAAACATTTTTGTGTGTCTGTGGGATTAGCATTTGAGTAAGTTGATCAGTAGACTGACCTCCTCAAGGTACCCAATGGTCTGAATAGAACAAAGGGTAAGAGGAATAATTCACTCCTTTTTTGTCCTGCCACATTGTAGTTGGAAATTTTCCTGTGTCCTGCCTCGTCTGCAGCTGCTTGGACCCAAATAATCACACGCAGGCTAATATTATTTTTAAACTATGGCCATGGCAGGCTTCTTGCTATCTAGTTCTTATATCTTAAATTAAACCATTTCTATTAATCTATAAGGTGCCACATGTTCCGTGGCTTTACCTGTGTCACATTACATGTTGCTCCTTGGGCAGCTCGCTGGTGCCTCTCCCCACCTTCTTCCTGTCTCTCTCTTTGAATTTCCTCCTGCCTCTAAGCTGCCTTGCCATAGGGAAATTGGCTTTATTTGTCAACCAATCAGAGAACACATATTTGCAGCATACAGAACTTCTAAGCCTCCATACTTACAAAAGCTGACCCCCTCTCTGTCTATCTGTCTACTTGCCTGCCTATCTATCTATCTATCTATCTATCTATCTATCTATCTATCTATCTGTCTACCTACCTACCTATTCATCCATCCATCCATCCATCCATCCATCCATCCATCTATCCATTCATCCATTGTAGTTTAATGAGAATTGTCTCCCAAGGCTCAAGCACCTGGTCCCCATTTGGTGGTGCTGTTTGAGGAGGTGGTGCTAGATGAAATATGGCACTGAGGCCAGGGTTTGAGGGTTCATAGCATGGCCTCACTTGTATTGGATTTCTGCTTTGTGTTTGTGATTGAAGATGTGGCCTCTCAGCTTCCTCCTCCAGTTGCTATACCTTCTGCTATCTGCCAGCTGCCAAACCTCTCCATTATGATGGACTCATATCCCTCTGGAACCAAGCTAAAATTAACTTGTCCTTCTCTAAGTTGCTCTAGGTCATAGTGTTTTATCACTTTAATAGAAAAGTTACTGATACATCATTGATCCAAATACTGTGCCCTGCTTCTGTAGCTACAATCCCTAATAATGCAGTTAGTTGCTGGTTGTCACAACTGATACTCAGCACTCCTTCTTCATCTATACACAATACTCCTCCATCTTAGATTCATGTCATGGTGGTCTTTGTGGACTGCTGATGTGATTCAAAGCTTGGCTTCTAAGTGAGTGGCCTCCGCATTTCCATTCCCTCTTACATTTGGATGCCCGACTGGACCACTTGAGTTCTGTGCATAGTTCCACTGACTTCACTGTGCAACAGCAGCCTTTACTCATCTGGTTGAAGAAACACCATTGTATATGGGGATATTAGCCACATCTGTGTTGCTGTGACCACAACATCTGGTAGGAACAACTTAAGGGAAGAAAGACTTATTTCACCATAGTTTTAGACATATCAGCCAATCACAGCTGGGAAGACAAGGCCAGAGCATCTCAGACTGTCATAGCAGGAGCATGTGGCAGAGACAGTTCACCAGGAGCAGAGAAGGAAGCAAAGAACACGCTGGGGTGAGGAACAGGTACAACCCTCAAGGGCTCGCATCTGGGTCCTCCCTTCTAAATGTTCCACAGTCTTCCATAATTACCACTGCTTGCTAGGAAACAAGCATTCAAAACATGAACCTGTGGGAGACATTTCAGATTCAAGCCCTAGAAAGGAGTTAATGATTTGGTGCTTACACTGTTCTGGAGGAAGGCACTCCACAGTTCGGTCTTCCTCTGAGTTCATGCTTCAGGTTGGTCTTTAAAAGACTATTGCACTACTCGATGAGGCTCGCTACTTCTGAATCACCTAATAGTAAGTGCTAGAACCAGTAGATGCATTTGTGCCTCCTTCCTCTGAAGTACATTTTGAGTCAATGCTCAGTGCATATGCCTGTGCTTCTATGAGGCAAATATTCTTCAAGAACCTGGAGAGTGATATTTACCAAGACTCAGAGGGCAGGGGTGGCAACCCATGCCTGGAAGGGGCATTCACTCTTAGAGGGACAAACTAAAGGCCCTTCCAGGAGAAAAGAGGACCTGTATTATTTTTTCTCATTGTGCTGATGAAAATACCTGACAAAAAACAACGTAAAAAAAGGAATAGATTTTATTTTAGCTCACAGTTTGGGGGTATTGCTTATCATGCTGTAGAAGGCATGGCAGCAAGAACATGAAGCAGCAGGTCCCATTATGCCCACAGGCATGAAGGAGAGAAAAAATAATGCTAGTACTCAGTTTGCTTCTCCCTTTTTATTCAGTCCAGGACTGAAAGTTTATAGTCTGGTACCACCACATTCAGGATGGGTCTTCCCTCATCCATCATACCTTTTGGGAAATGCTCTCATAATCATGCACAGAACTTTGTTTCTTAAATAAAAATATTTTTAGTTAATATTTATTTATTTATTTATTTATTTATTTATTTATTTATTTATTTATTTATGTCTTTATGTCTACCTGTATGCACATATACATGGCACAGCCCATGTGTGGAAGTCTAGGACAATTTGTAGAAGTTGGTTTTCTCTTTCCACCAGGTAGTTCCTGGGGATTGAATTCAGGTTGTCAGGCTTGGCAGCAAACATTTAGAACTGCTGAGCCATCTCACTGGTTCCTCTTAAGTAACTCTAAATCTAGTCCATTTGGCAATGAAAATTAGTCATCAAAGAATCTGATGTGGATCTTGCCACTAAGACACCAAGGGATCTCCTAGAGACAGAGAATCATACTGAGGACACTGAACAGCTCTCCTTGCTGAGAGCTATTGAACATCAAGAGATAACAGTAGCTGGGCTGGCCTTGTTAAGGGAAAATATTAGCACTTAAGGTTGCTATGGCTACTCTGTCCATGTGCTTGAAGGAGATCAATAGCAAAGGCTGGCCAAACTCAACTGGATGAGTGATTTAGCTACTGCTTTAGAGTATGGTTCATGATGGACAACAACACAGGTTATAAAACTGTCATTGTTTGAATCTGACCTTGACATCCATAGATGGAATCAAACCTCTTTGTCTATGATCTTAACCTCTCTTTCCATGCTTTCATTCAGCTGGTAAAGCCATTTGTCACTATATATTCCCACCTTAGGCCACAGAAGGTGGATAAACAAGGATGCCACTCACAATTCAATGTGCTGGGGAACTAACTGCACTCACTTCTGTCCCACCCCCGAAAGTAACTACAGTGCAACCATTGTTCATTGTTTATTTCTTGCTTATCATGTTGAATTTTGTATGTGATCCTCATCCAGCTGGTCTCAGAGGAGACATATCACCTATAGATAGGAGCTGAAAGATGAGTTATGTGGATTAAATGACTAAGGTTAGTGATAGATGGATATGGCTACCTATTCATGCAACTTTCCATTCTTTTATCATGCTCATCGTTGGATCCCAGATGTGCCATCCCTATCCAGTGATGGAGAGCTGCTCTAAGCCCAGCCAACACCATGACAAAGTGGTTCCGATGATAGTAGATAGTGACCAACCACTTATGGCAAAGTCTCTTAACCATACCAGGTCCTGGCTAGCTGGTAAAAGCTACCTTTCACCAAGCATTCAATGCCATGCTACATATGTGGTTGGCACAACTTCACTCAGGACCTTTTCTGATATTTCTACTGGGGTTTAACATAAATTCCCACTGTATGCATATAGTCTCACTGACATCTAATATACCCCAATGTCTGGATTATTTCTCCATGTTCTAGTCTTGTTACAGGCACCTCTTAAAGCTAGAAGCCTTCCATGCTAGCCAGCGCTGGGCCAAAGCACAGCCTTGGTGTGCAAAGGTACCTAAAGAACTCAGAGGCCCACCATACAGTGTGCTCCCTCCTTTGTAGTTAGAATACATGAGGCAATCACTTATTGCTTCCTTTGGAGAAGGTATCTTGGTATCTTACTGAATCCTGGACTTCTAAACACTTACTCACCTGTCAATCTTGAGTCTTTAGGTGGTTTAGTCTCTACCTTTTGAAGCATGTATATCAAGTCTTCCACTAAACTCACCTCTAAGCTCCTGGCCCTTAGTGAGAGCATGCAGTTATCAACTGAATGAATCAGTATAACATTTTTCAGAATATCTGGTGTCTTTAATCCCTTGGCTTAGCAGAGGAAAATAACTAACACTGTAAATGTATACTCATGTATATGTCACATAAATACAAATGCTGCTGGTCCATTGTTTTGAATGGAAATAGAAAGCACTCCCCAACTCAGTATCAAGTCCCTGAGGCCTTAGACACCTCTCCCAGCAATAGAACCACATCTGACCCCAGGACAGCATTTGTGAATGAAGCTGCTGCTTCACTGAACTTAGGGAGTCTCCATGATACAGAAGAAGTAGGAAATGTGTGCAAGGTTACATGGGAACTTACAGGGCCAGAGTGACGACTGTGTGCAGAAACGTATACAGCTGCTTGTAGATGGTAACACCTCAAGTTTCCTCCTCTGTTCGTTGGGTGGGGTCCTGCATCAGTTCCTGGTGAGGGCATTCTTCCATTAGGTCTTGCTACTCAGGTGGTACCAACTACCTACCAGCTAGTTTTCTCTGTCTTTTCAGCTGAACAGTTGGCCTGTATACATTCAGTTGCAAAGTTGCCTTGATAAAAACCATATGAAAATACCACAAAGCCAGAGTACTGCTGCATAAGGGGTATTTTGTCATAAACCACAGTTTTAACATTTTAAAACTATCTTTTCCTAAGACATAGTCATTCAACCAAGGCTACACAATTCTACTCCATTCGTTGTGATAGCTCTAATCCAAGAGTCAAGATGCTCGTGTGACATTTGATACCAGTCACAACTTTGAAAAGGAGGAAGGAGACAAACTTAGAGCAGATGACTTCTGAGGTCAGGTTAGCACCAACCCTGAGGCGGTTCAGAGTCAGGGGCCTCACTATTTGCAGAAAAGACCCATCGCCTTTATCTTTGTGATGCCTCAATTAAATAAAGGCCCTGAGAGAGGGAGAGAGCCACCTCATATTCCCATCCTTCCTTTATCATATTTCACAAACTCCACCTCATCATCCAAAATGCCCACTCATTCCCCTGCCAAGGAGAGAATTATTAGGTGCCGGCACATTCAGTAGATTTGATTGCACTCGAAAATGTTCATTTACTGTAGCAGGCTCATTATTCTAAAACTGTAATTGGAACCCAGACTGTTATGACCTCAGGAAATAGGATGTAGCAAAGCTATGCAGAAATATTAACTTTGCTGCAAAGCAGGGCAGTCCTTTCCTCAGGGAAAGTAGAAGACCCCAGCCCACCCCACCCCCATCACCCTGCCTTTGTGTCCTCTCAGGAACCCACAGATGGGTGGAGCTCAGGAACTTCAGACCACTTCTAATAAAAACCTACAGTCTACTCCCTAAAAAAATAGAATTTCTACTGTCCTAGAGAATGTGTTCTAGGGACCATTAGCCTTTGGAGTAGATAACCAGACATGGAAAACTTTGGGAATGTGACATGGAAGCTGAGTGGACCAAATGTTGTGATGACAAATGCCAAAAACATTTCCAAAGTCCAAGACAAACTGAAGGAGGAGAGGTAAAAACCAAAGCCAAACAGTTTATAAAAAGCAAGATGATGAGGGTCTGTCCAGTTCTGATATCCTACTTCATGATGCTTATTATGTTTTTGAAAATTGTTAATTAAATGGAGCTTAATTTATATTTATAACACACTGTGCACCAAATAGTCAGTGAAGAAATCTGGCTGGAGATTAATGGTTTAGACTGTAAACTCTTCAGCAAGTGGGTTTAAAATAATTAGATGTTATCCCAAGTAAGTGAACAAGGCCCAGGCTAAGCTGGGCCTTTACATTTAAGCCTCGAAATAGCTGTGTCTTAGAGACCCCATTTGAATTTGGTTTCCCTTTTTGGCATCAAGTTTTATGGCCACATGTGACTTTATAAGAAGGACATCATTATATGCACTCATATGTACATATGAGCCATATTTGGATTTTCTAATTCCAGCCTGAACAAAGGCTAGTTTGTAGTATAACAAGACATATTTACTAGAATTAAAATGGCAGACTTATTGTAAGTTTTATAACATTAAAAATGCACTGGGAATATTTTAGACCCCAAATAATTTATAGTGCTTAATATTTCTCAGTTGGGTTAAAAATACAAAACTAAGAACTAACTTCCAATAGAAAACTGAGCTTAGGATATGAACAGATAGTTCATAGGAAAATAGAATATGTGAAATGTGGAAAAAATCTTAATTGTTTCTATTATAAAAGAAGTGCAAATTAAGCCTAGAGTGAAGTGTCACTTTTCATAGCGGGTTGGCAAAATCTCATAAGCTACTGAGCTGTTGACGTTTTGCACTGGGAAAATGCCCACTCATGCACAGCACGGGTTGGGGGTGCAAAGAGTACAGCCCTGGGCAAGGTTTATGTGACAATAGCTATCAGAATTACAAGTGTATTCCCCCTTTTACCTCCTTTCTGTAACTTTAACTGCAGATAACTTGCACATGTGTACAGCAATATAAATGTAAATAACTCAGTGTTACATTACAATAACAAAGAGCGAAAGCAACCCAAATTTCCATCCATGTGGAATGCAGGTTTGTTGTGCTTGGTTTTTGTGTTTGTTTGTTGTTGTTGTTTTTTTTAATTGAAAGGGTAGTCAGCGGCCCATTGCTGTTGCAAGTACTGGAGGGAATCAACCTAAGCTGGGGGTCATAGTTCCTCCTGGCTCAGTCCATGGTTAGTCAAGTCCTTTGTACCGGGGCCAGTTGCCAAGCAAAACATCATGGTAAAGTGTATGTGTGTGAAGCCAAGCTGCTCATTGTATGGTAGCCGGGAAGGAGAGAGGTACAGGAGAGGCTGGAGTCCAGGGCCATGGCACCAATGACCTACCCACTAGGCCCTATCTGTCGAAGGTTTCAATGCCTCCTACTAATGGTACCAGGTGGGAACCATGTCTTTACATCTGAGCCTTTGAGGGACATTTATGATCCAAACCATCGCAGACTCTTTATACATGGTTATGGTAATGTGGCCAGACATACAATTTTGTAAGAAATGCAAAGTAAAGGAAAAAATTAATGATATTATTCCTTTTGTGTGAAACTGAAAAGAGAGATAGGAATGTATACTTGTATTTACTGATAGTGCTGGCTAGTTTTTTGTTAACTTGGCATAAGCCAGCGTCATCTGGGAAGAAGGAATGTGGTGATATTTGTAATCCAAGAAATAAAGCTTGCCTGAAGATCAGATGACAGAGCCAGCCACAGAGTTAAACATAGAGGTCAGGCAGTGGTGACACACACCTTTAATCCTAGCACTTGGGAGGCAGAGATCTGTCTGGATCTCTGTGAGTTCAAGGCCACACTAGGCTACATGAGATCGATCCAGTCTAGGAGAGAAACAGAGCTAGGCAGTGGTGGCACACACCTTTAACCCCAGTACTTGGGAAGCACACATGCCATTAATCCCAGCACTAGGAAGGGTGAGCTAGGAAGTGAAACAACTTGGCAGAGAAAGGCCAATAAGGGGTGAGGAGATGGAAACTAGAGACCCTTTTGGCTGAGGACTCAGAGACATTCAGTCTGAGGATTTGTGGAGACAGGATCAGCTGAGGAGTTGGTGAGATGAGAAGTGGCTTGTTCCTTTGTCTCTCTCTGATCTTTCAGCATTTACCCCCAATATCTGGCTCCAGGTTTTTATTATAAGACCATTTAGGATTTGTGCAACAAAGGAACTTCAATTAGGAAAATGCATCCATTAGATTGGCCCATAGATCTGTGGGGCATTTTCTTGATCAGTGATTGATGTGGAAGGGCCCAGTCCATTGTGGGTGGTGTGGGTTCAGAGGTACATAAGAAAGTACTCTGAGCAAGTAAAGAGGAGCAAATCAGTAAGCAGCATTCCTCTATGGCTTCTGCTTCAGTTCCTGCCTTGAGTTCCTGCCCTGAGTTCCTTCAGTGACTGTGATGAGGAAGCATAGGTAAAACAAACCCTCTCCTCCCTAAGTTGTTTTTGATCATGCTGTTTTATCACAATAGAAAGCTAACTAAAACACTGATATTTATATTTAAAAACTTTTGATAAAACACAGAAAATATGTGTTCATGGTAACTGAATGATACTTAGAAAAGGTAGGAGGAGAGGTTTGACATAGCTTTTGATACATCTTTGTTTAATCTCGAAATCCACGGGGATGTGTCATTAATGAAAAGTTTTAAAATTAAAATATATTAAAGAATCCCATTGACTTCTAAAATAAAATTTCTGGGGGATTTAATGATGGCCCAGTTAGTAAAGCACTTGCTGCCCAAGAATGAAGTCCTAAGTATGGACACTGTCCTGGTTGACGTTTCTACTTGACACAAACTAGAGTTATCTAGGAAGAGGAACCTTGACTGATATAATGCTTCCATCAGCTTTCCTATTGTCAAGTCTGTAGGGCATTTTCTTGATTAATGATTGATGTGGGAAGGCCCAGAACCATGGGGTGTTCAGACACCATCTTTGTATCCCTGGAGGTACTAGAAACACATATGATACATAGACATACATTCAGGCAAAACAGTTATGCACATAAAATAAATCTTTTTTAATTTCCAAAATAAAATTTTTAACAGTTAACAACTCATTTTAAAATATCAAAACATATATAATATTAGTTGCTTCTGCATTAAAAAAAAAAACTACCTTAAGCTATTTTCCTTATCAAGGCCTTTGTAACCCAGTAATCATAAAGGACATGATACTAATTTTGGTCAAAATCTACAATGACCTGGTATTATCTAAATATCTCCAGAACCGGTGTTTTTACACTGATACTGCCATGTCTTAGGATGAAATGTTGTAGTGTTCAGAGGTTGGCCTTGTACCTCTGTGCAACATGGCAGGACCAAGAAGCTGCTCTAGGTCATCCGATCTGGAAGGATGGGGACACTGGTCACACTTGGGTTTTGTTGCCTTTGCAAGAGCAAATGGCACTGAGTGTTACAGGAAAAATAAAAGGATAATGGGAAACTCTAGAATGCACATGCTGAGGGGCTACAGGCCAGAGGCACCAGTGTGGACTCTTCCCTTCCCCTGGCAGTTCAAACCTAATCACAAGTGACTCAAGGGTCCTCACATTCCAAGGGCTGCCAGTCGCTAGAGGGCAGGAGGAAAGAGGTCTATTCCTTGAATAGAATGTTTCTTTAAGGGGCGGGCATCCAAACACAGACAAAGGCAGAGGGGGAGAGAGTTGAGAGGAGCAGAGGAGGTGAAGGAGGAAGGAAATGAGAGAGAAGACATGAAGGAGGTAGGGCATGGGAGAGTGAAGATTTCATGTGTAGTTTATTGGTGAAATTATTAAGGCCACTCCACGTAGTTAAAAGGGAGGTTTATTTTGTAGGGTAACTTACAAGTGAAGGGATAGGTTGCAGGGTCTGGGAAAGGTGTGGTGCAGTCCAGCAGTGTTCTCTAGAGAACTCTGCTCGGTCTACCTTCAGCATCCTGGGTCCAGGAACCAAGAGAGCTGGCCCATCCAGATCTTGGGTCTTCAGGGTCCTCTCTTGGCCCCACCTTGTAGACGTGACAGTTACGGAAGCCTCAGTGGGGGTTGGAACTTCCAGATCAAAGCTGGAATGGCTACCCACTACGGTAGTTGGATGATCAGCTTGGGGTAATCAGCTTTTTTATATCTACGTATTTAGTTTTGATTTAATTTGTTTTGATACATATGTCAAATATATTCATAAGATACATTTTTCCCAAACAGTTGCTGATACTTAAATGAAATCAATTTTTTTGATGCTTGGGAAAGTATACCATATAGCAGGGATTTCAGACCTGTCACCACAGGTATGACAGATCCAGAGTTTTGTCTCTCCATGGGCTTGCATGGATCATGTTTTAAAACAGCTATGGAGTAAAACAAAAACATGCCCTTGAACATAGGTGCTTAAAGTGGGGAATCTTAGACTTCACAAAGGAATCCACTTTAAAACAGTGGAGCTTGCAATCCCCAATACTAATACAATGGTTGTGAGTACACAGCACCACATGTTAGAAAAACTCACAGGAGATGCATAAAACAATACACAGAAGTTCACTGTGAGCAGGAGAGTTACACCATGTTAAATCTCATGTGGGCACATCTCATGTGTACATGCACACAGCGGACAACAGAAGACCTAAGCAACCAATAACGAGGCAGCTCTTATTGCTACGTATCAAACTCTTTGTTATAATTTAAAAAGGGAAATATGTCTTGTGGTTGTCTTGCAGTATAATTAGACACCAGTAATAAAAATAGAAACTAAAAACTGCTATTTAGAAGTGAACCTACTATTTAGAACTATTTTAAAGATTTTCTTAATTCTTCAACCACTGAAAAATCAAACCCAAAATCATAGGTATTTAGAAAACCATGTTAATGAATGTTTATATGTTTCGTTTAGTTGGTCACTATCTTCAATAATAATCAATATACAAATGTAAACTAAGGTTTAAAAGTAAAAAAAGTTAATGAAAACAAGATGGGTCACAACTTATGGAGCATAATTCATGCAATGATCAAAGAAAATATATATTTTGCTACTTGTATAGTTAAAAATAAAGTATAAAAGCTGAGGAAGCTACAAATATACTTAAGAACCTGGAAAAATAAGAGAATGGGCCAAAAGAAATGATAAAGTGTGTGTTTCTATGGATTGGCTTGGACAGTCATGGACTCAGCTTGTCTCCAGGGTGTGTAATGTGACCATGAGCTCATGATGGAGGTCTTGGATGCAGAAACCAGGGGACAATGATGTAGAGACTCATTTTTTCATGGTAAATGCTTGTGAGAGTTTTTGAATATTTGACAAATCTGTGCATAATCTTTTGTTGTGAATAAAAACCTAAGCACCTGCCTCTTCTGTTCTTTGTTCTCTGAGAAGTCAAGGGACAAAGGCTTTAGAGATGATGTGAAGAAAGATATATCACATGAAGTACTGGAGATGGCGAACCCAGACATTATTTTCTACATATACTACCCAGTCCCCATGTATTTAGCCAATGTTTTATAGTTTGCCATATGCTACACATACATCACCTTTTCTAGCTTCTCCAAAGCCCTTTGAGTTTGATATTTGAATCTTTCATTTCATAAATAGTTGGTCCTTCAAAGACTCAACAGAGAGCTGTCATGTCTACGGTGAGCTTTGTCTGCCTCCCCTCTGTCAGCACAGACTGTCATTCTTAGGCAGAAGTCTAGAACTGAGGCCCAGGAGGATGCCTTCTGCTATCAGTCAAGCATGTGGAGAGTCCATGCACCAGCAGCATGCTTGAAGCCTAGGTGACATGCCAAGCTAAAGTAAATGTGGACTGAGCCAGAGCCCAAACCTTGGTACTCCAAAAGCCAAGTTTGCTGAGTAAGAATGGTCACAGGGCATGGTGGCATGGTCTTTTCATGGAGGGCACCTTGGGCTTTGGAGCCTCAAGACACCTCAAGAATTCTGTTCCTTAAGGAGAACACAGCCACAGCACAAACACAACAGGCAGAGGTAGTGCTCCCTATGGATGATACAACCATTCCCTACTCAGAACAGGTAGGAGAGTAATCACCATGAAGGATAAGGACCATGCACTCTCAGGATAGGCAAGGGAGTGTTCCCTGTGGAGGACACGGCCACAGCATACCTATCACAGGTAGAAGGATGCCCCCATGGGAGACATAGCCACAGCCCACCCACAACAGGCAATGTCAAAGATCTTCAGATCTAGTATAGGGATGAGCATCCTGTTTCAGTTCCTACCACCTTCTGTACCTCACTGGTGCTCCCTCTTCCTCAAACTCACCCAGACTCCAACCTCAAGGACACAGAACTGACCAAGAAGGAAGAGGAATAAATCTGGGAATGTGATTAACACAGCTTTTCTCACCCCATAGGTGTATCTCAATCATTCAGCAGTTACATCACAGGCAGAACTTCCAGGCTTCTCTCTTACTGCATGTTCACAAGAGACTGATGGGGCTCACGGTCTTGTGGGTAAGAACAGTCTAGGAAGTTGAAGTGAGCTATAGAAGACTAATGTGTTATTATGAGAGAAAAACCACTCCAGAATATCCCCTACATAAGTAGAAACTCAAAAGGAAACCGTCCAGACATTTTCTGCAGTAGTTTTGCTTGGAGTCCCATGGAAGTCAGCAGCGAAAACACAAAGCCAAATGCACTCCAAAGACAAACTCTACCATTGTAAACCAGGATCCCCACCGTCTCTACAGGGCCACAGACAGAGTGATGAAGTCAAATCACATCTGCAAAAGTGTTTGTCCAGCTAAAACGACCTAGGCAAACTATTTGCTTATCTAATCCAGAGGAATTACTTAATGTATGCTCTTCCCAGACAAGCTTTCAGCAAGTACCTATCATGGCCCAAGACTCTAGTAACACAAACTTTAGAAGTCCAGTCAGTCTGGAGGTCAGAAAATCCACCAGTGAGCCAAATCGTTCTTATCATTTTATATAGATTTTGAATCTAAAGAAAAATATAAAAATTATGCAAAATACAAATTTTATGTCCATAAACAAGTGTTTCCTTGGAACACAGTTTATGAGTTCACTGTTGACTATTGTGATTTGGAGCTGTAACCACAGGGTTGAGCCATCAAGACCAACACTGCATGCCTTAAAGACAAAAATAGTTATTAACTGCCCCTTTACAGAAAAAATATATTGCTGAGTAGAAGACCAAACATGAAACAAATGCCTTCAGCAAGTATGAGTCAAGTTTATTTATGAACGACAGGGAAAGAAGTGCATCTACATGTGGGAGGTAAAGGGACTAAGCAAGGGGAGCTGGGAATGGGGTTTGTCTTTTAAGAATGTACTGAGGGTGTATGTTCCTATAATCTGAGCTACTCAGAAAACTGAGGCAGGAGGATTGCCTGCCAGCCTGGGCAGCACAGTGAGACTCTGGCTCAAAATAAGTAAGTGAAAAAATAAACCAAGTAAAACAAAAACAAAACAAAAGTGATCTGCGGAATGTACACAGCTGCAGGACTTCCTCAGAGTAACTTTCCAAGGTGACGCTGGTTTATCCAGGTCCTACCAAAGAGTCACTGTTCTCTGGGTGTGCACTTGCTATACTGCTAGGTGAATAGATGTCTAGATGTTTTTGAGACACTGTATTTGACTGCATCATTCAGAAATAGAAGCCATTCCAAGGTATGGATTTATCAATGGGATGTCATCAAGCACACTGACAAGTCACAGATGCAGGAAGGAAATTTGTCATTGGGGGGTATTCAAAGATGAAGAATAACCAAAAGAATTGGGTAGGAAATGGCCCATCACTGCATGAAAACTCCAGGACTGTAAAAAAACAAAACAAAGCCAAAAAACAAAAACCGGAAGCCATCTCTCACTCAGGGAAGGACTGTGATTAGAAGCTGAAAGCCATGATTAAGGGCAGGAGAGAACAGTGAACCTAGCAAATATCATGGCAAAGAGAGCAGGTTGCCAGGGGACATCTCAGAACACACACCTCCTAAGGCAGGCAGGATACAGGAAACTCACGTCTTTCTCTATACCAATCATGACGTGAGGAAGGCCACTTATTTGTAATGAGCCAACAGTTCTGGCAACGTATTCTGTGAGACAGCTTGATGCTGAGCTGGGGACCGTGTTTGTGTTCTACATGTGTTCAGCACTCTCCATGGAGACAGATGCTGGTAGAAGGATGGTCTCTGATGGGCACGGGGAAGAATTATCAAAGAATATCAGAAGGAAAAGGACATTTGACAGGCACACCAGATTCACAGAAAACCCTGCCTCAGGGAAGGGAACTGTAAGGGCAGTGCAGGTCCTATTGAAAGGCTCTGTGGAAGCCTTCTCCTACCTAAGCTCCAAAGGGCTAGCCTTACACACCCACTTCCCTGCCTTTGGTTACTGTGAAGGGAGCTGAGTCCTAGCATTACAGACACGTGTCAAAGGAGCCACACCATGACCACGCCTCAACACTTCCTATCAAAACCATTCTTACTCATCTTCCCAACTCCATGAGAGCAAAGAGCTGTGGAATCTTCACCCAGTGCCCCAGTTCATTTCTATTCCCCAGAAGCTGTGCTTGATTCCACCTTTAACCCTATGACACCTAGCTAGGAGTTACATAGGAACCTTGACAAGACTTGGTCCTTAACTAAAACAAACCTAGTCTATAGTATTTCACAGATGCAAAGGGCTTACATATGCAGCTTTATTATAATGCTGCAGAGAACATTTATTCCCATCTTATGGATGAGACAACTGAGGCACAGGCAGGCAAAACGATTTGACCCAGAAGCTGTAACTAGTAAGTGGTAGAGTCAAGACGTGCCTGACTCTTCAGAAGCAAAGTCCTCAGCAGTCCACAATCCCAGGCTGTCCAGACACACACTAGGAAAAAAAAAATCACTGCATGAATCCAGTGCATTCCACAACAGTGACTCTTAGGATTTATGTTAGTCCTACTTATCTGTGGTTTGACTTCCATTTCAGTTACCTGAGGTCAAGTGCAGCTTAAAAATGTCACATAGAAAAATCCCTCAAATGCATAATTTATAACTTTTAAATGGATTTTTATTAACGCTACAGCATATTATAATTTATAATAATCATTTTATCATTAGTTGTTGTTATTAATCTCTTACCATAACCAATTTACAAACTGAGCTTTAGGCTTTAAGTGTTTATAGGTGATAGAATTCCTAGCCACTCCCCCATGACCACACATGTGCTGGCAAGACAATCAATCATCCCAGGGCCTTATGTCCAATGTAACCTATGTGCTGTGTGATCACGTAATCTATGCACATGTATGGAACCAGTAAAAGTGGGTCCCACATACCCCTCCCCTCTCTCCCTGCACGATCTTTCCATAGGCCTAAGCACATCCCTTCTGTTCCCCTTCCCCTAACAAACTCTTAAAGTGGGTTTTGTTGTACCTCATGGCTTTTCTCGAATGGTAAACAGCATCACTTAATGAATGACATTGTGTCACATAATAAATAACAATGGGGGGTGGGCAGGGGACCCAACATCTGTCTATAACACTCTCTGCGACCCACAGTCCCAGGCATATGCTGAGAGTCCTGAAATCATCACCCATGACAATGGCAGACAACTGCATTTCCATGTGCCCTTCCTCAAAGAACTGCTGTGTCCTTTAAAGGGAAATATGATGAACATATTGAGTATGGTCCCGTTGACTTAGAAAGTCTTGTGCGCAGACATTGCCCACCCATTCCCTTTGTCACTTTTCACTTCCTACATCTGAATGTTCAGTGTCATTGGCTGGAAAGACGTACCACTGTTTTCAGTTTCCTCTGGTACCTGAGAATGACAGAATCCCAGTGTTCTGAGGGGTAGACAGTGTCAGTTTGAATGATCTGCTGGCCAGGGAGCTACCTAAAGTGAACTTGTGAGCCACTTACAATTTTCCTTGGAAATAATCTGCACTGAATGAGTCATCAATTTTATTTTTCACTTAATAAATTCCATTAGGAGCTCTAGACTCTGAAGTAATGTAACTATTTTAAAGTTGCCTTTTTCCTAAATGCCAAATGCTTTCTGAGGGTCAAAGGTAACTTAAACGCCTCAAGTGAGCAGTGCTGGGGACGGTATATTGAGTACAAGCTACAGAGAGGCACCAGCATTTTGAAGAATTGAACACAAGGCCACATTACAATCCGTGTTTTCAAATGGGAAGTCAGAAGTCTGGAGTTTAATGTTAAGAATTTGCCCAAAAGTACCTAACTAAAAAGTGGTAGAGCTGGCCTCACAGTGCTCTGCCTGACGTGGACACTTGCAGAAGAAAGGCTAACTCTGTTCCACCTGCATCAGGGTGTCACTCTTCCCGGGCAAGGCTCCCAATCTCTCTTTTCTTTCTTGCTGTCTATATATACCCACTATTCTCTTGCCTTGGTTTCTTTTGAGTCCACTCAATGAAAACCACTCTCAAAAAAGACCTAGTATCCTGATCCCCCTGTCTGGGGGCCCCCCAAACAGTTTGAGCCAAACAACCATCTTCCGTATCCAGAGGGCCTACTCCAGTCCCATGGGGGCTCCACAGCCACTAGTCTACAGTTCATGGGCTTCCACCAGTGTGGCTGGTCATCTCTGCATGTCTTCCCATCATGATCTCGACGTCCCCCCCCCATCCTCAGAATCCCTCCTCTCTCTCATCGATTGGATTCCCGGAGCTCAGCCTGGTGCCTGGCCGTGGATCTCTGCATCTGCCTCCACCAGTCACTGGACAAAGGCTCTATGATGACAGCTAGGTTATTTGCTAGACTGGTCACCAGAGTGGACCAGTCCAGGCCCCCTCTAGACTGCTGCCAGCAGTCCCAGGTGGGGTCAACCTTGTGGATTCCTGAGAGCCTCCCCAGCACCCTGCCTCTTCCTATTCCCATGATGTCCTCGTCTATCATGGTATCTCTCTCCCTGCCCTCCCATTCTGTCCCTGTTCCAGCTCAACCCTCCCATTTCCCTCCCCATGGGAGACCTTGATTTGGGGGATGTGGGGATGTGGGATGGCTTGGGAGGGAGGGCTGGGGGTAGAAGAAGGGAGGAGATGGGATCTGTGGGTGGTATGTAGAGTGAGTAGAAAATTTCTTAGTAAAGAAAAATGAAAAAAAAAAAAAAAAGAAGAAAAGACCTAGTAAACTCACTGAAGGATCAAAAGTGCCCAGAGAAGCTTAATGTGTTCTGTCTGTCAGGAGGACGAAGTCCTTGGCCGGCAGACATCAAAGGCATGGGTCAGTATGATTGGGATTTCAGGCTTCAGTGAGCCAAGGAGAAAATATTTTGAAAGGCAAGAAGGTCCAAAGTCACATCATTAGTCAATTCCCACAGAGACACACCCATTCTGAGTGTCATTTCTGTACCTTACTTCCCTGTGCTGCTGAAGTATGAGGTGTGTACAAGGCTCCTTCCTGTGGGTTGGAGATCTGAGCTGTTTTTATTCAAACAAACAAACTAACCAACGAACCACACCCCCTACACACATACAAACACAAATCCTTGGTGGTATTCATCACAAAGTGAATATTGTTCTAAGTTCCTTACAAACGTTGATCCACATTCTTCATACTGCTGTGCCCATTTCACAGAGAGGATAAATAACTTGCCACCGGGATGGAGGTAGTGGAAAGAAATCCAAGCCCAGTACATGCCCTTGTTCTATTCTGATATTCAGAGACAAGACTAACTGATGGGTTTTCTAGCCTGAGGGTTGTTTTCACATGAAAGAATGAAAGAGAGCCGCTGGCAGGGGAGGAGAATCAATGTTGATACTAACTCACTAACCCCAATAAGGGCTGAAGACCATAATTATATGCTGAAATTTCTCATATTAAAACCACAGAGTGAATTCAATGAGCTGACAACCTAGTCCTCGAACCCTGAGGCTCATGAGACACTGTAAGTACAGAAGATACATTATAATGAATATGAACATTATATGATATGTACATATTTAAAAATGGTGTGTGGTCTCTCTGTTTGAGGACAGCAAAAGGCTGGACAAAGTAACCCACTCTAAATATCAAAAGAAAAGAGAGATAGGAGGAAACACACAAGTCACTTGGACTGTCTGGAATGCCATAGGCCTGGCAACAGCGCTGTCCTTGAGAGTGCTTCAAGGAGGTGGAATCTGAGCCTGAAAGATGGAAGTCTGTTTGGTCTTGGCTATACCTCCTCATCCGTCCATGACAGGAAGAGCATTTTCTGCATCACCAGTTTCTGGTGCATGTTTACTTCAATTGTGAAGAGCTCTTGAGAAGCAGTTAAAGAAGGGAGTGCTTGTAAAGGTAAGTCTGTAGGCTGCGGCATAGATTTTATTTACAATTTCCCATGACAGTTTTAATCCTATTGGCCCTCCTTACCTTACTCTTCAGAGAATTTTTATCCATGAAGCATCATAGTAAATTGTCCATCCTTGAAACACGAGATAGTTTTGTGACTCTGAAAGCATTATGGAAATTATAAATGATAAGGACACTCTGAGCCAAATTTAAGTTTTATGTGACTCTTCATGATGGGAGTCTGACCCTTTGAGAGTTACAAATGTTCTTGAGACAGAGAAGATCTGATGTGCAGAAGCCAGCATGTACTAAATCATATTGTGGTACAATTATCTCCCAGCAAAAATCCATGAATTGAAGTCAAGCTGTGGGTTGAGAGGATGGTTAGGGAAACAGGGTCCCTCTTGTTAAAACAAAGCAATTAGTTTAATATATACTGTAGGGAAAGGAGAGAAGGGAAGGGAAATTCCCCTTGTCAAATGTCAAACATTTAGAATACTGCTTAAAGCAAAAGCAATAGGTCTCTCTTCATGAAAAAAAAATTGGCCATACACCATGTCTAAACGCAAACATGTGTGCTCTTTATGTCCTTGATTCATTTCAACTTCTGTTAACTGGGAATATTTTTAAGTGCATTCTCAGCCCTCCCCCTTCTCACTAGAACAAAAATGTGTCAGAGGGCAGGGGCAGGAATGGTGCCCACGGTCTCAAGTACATTTAGTTACCGTAAAATATTTAACAACGCTAGTATGGCTAAGCACCACCAAGCAGCTAAACAAACTTGAACTTAGAGTTCACAGGCCAGAGCATGGGGGTGGGAAGCTTTGGTGTCCTGCTGCTAATTTCTCTCTTAGAGACACACTATATTTACAATGGTGTGCTAGTGTTTCTGACTCCCTTCCTGGAGATCAAGAACCAAATCTTCACTTCTCGAGGTTTGTGCACTTCTGTGAGAGGTTTTTTTTTTTTTTTTGGAGACAGTCTTACTATGTAGCCCTGGCTGGCCTGGAACTTGCCTAGACTGGCCGCAAACTCACAGGGATCCATCTGCCTCTGAATTCCCAAGTGTTGGGATTAAAGACATGTACCAGAATGCCTGCTGGCCTGTAGAGGTTTTGTTGTTTTTTGTTTGTTTGTTTTAAATCAGCCATGAAAACAAATTACTCAGATTCAATTAGTTTCATAGTCTATGGGTTCTTATAGAAAAAAAAATCAAAAATAAGTTTCTATCTGTTACATGAAACAATAAGAATGAGTTTCAAAAATAATTATACTGCAATAAAGAGGTCTTACCCAAATGAGTATCTACTCAGTTTATCTAAAATTTTAGAACAGGTGAAATAATCTATATTTGAAAAATCCAAACAAAGTTCATAACAATAGGTTGATCTGGTTAGAATGAGGAGAGATTGATGGGGAAGGGCCACAGGGAATACCATCTGGGGTGACAGATGGTAATGTTTTATATCTTCTTAAGAATTTGGGTTACATATTTTTCAACATTCTGCAAATATACACTTAGAATGTACATTGTACTTTATCTTAATTTTACGTCCAAAGAGAAAAACTATAAAACTCCAGTTAATGATGTACTTAAGGAGAAATGTATTGATATCTGAATTTACTATTAAATGCATCCAGAAATAAGATGGCTTGAGGGCAGAGAGAGAGAGAGAGATGAGATAATACAAGCACAGTAGAATATGAATAGTGGATATATGCCTCTCTATTAAACCCTTTCAACAGTGTCCTGATAAAGTGAAATTCCCCATAATGACAAGTTACAGTGTAAAGTGGAGAAGCACTAGGAGCCACTTGGCCAGGGCCACAGACCAAAGTTCAGAATGTCTCAGACAAACTGAACACAGCACTATCCTAGATGTGGGAAATCCTGCTTCTGTATTTAAACATTCCTCACGGCCATTCTCAGGAGACTAACATACACATTTCCTCTAGGTTATCTAAATATCTATCCAAGTCCACGTAAAGTAGTAGGTTGGAGAGATGTCTCAGTGGTTTAAAAAAAAAACAACAAAAAACAAAAACCAAAAAACACTGACTGCTGTACTTCCAGAGGACCTGGGTTCTATTCTCAGCACCCACAGGATGGCTTATAATAGTCTATGACTTCAGTTCTAGGGGATCTGATTTCCTCTTCTGGCCTTGGGGATACAGACACACAAGCAGGTAAAACACCAACATACATGAGATAATATGATACGTTTTTAAAGTTCTCATGATGACAGGTACTCCCTCCTCCAGTATAGAAGCTGGAGAATTTGTGTAGCAAACGGTGCTGTGAGATGTGAGTGGATGTCTAAAAGTAAAATGTCTAGGAAGTCTCTGGAAGAGGAAAGGTTCAGCCCTTTGCCCCTTTTCAGCCTTCTGGTTCCCTTTCATCCTTCCATCTCCTTTTCTCCTAGAATGCAAATGCAGCAACTGGAAATACAGCAGCCATCTTGTAAGCATAAGGGTGAAACTTGCACACCAGTGATAATAACAGAACAGGAAGATGGGTAGATAGAGCAAGTATCAGGTCTCTTTCAACTACACTAAAATTTCATGTTATCTGACTCAAATAGATTATTACGTAAATATCTCCAGTTTTGTTACATTCAAGAAAATATATTCCCCAACTAATATTCAGGATATCTTAAATATGCTCTCAATTTTTAAAATTGTAATGTATGTTGACTTGTGCAATTCATGGTTTGAAATTTTAACTTGGAAGGAAGAAACATGGAATCCCACCCCACTAAATGAAAAGAGGGGGTCATGATATCAGGTGTGGGGAGATGGTTAAAAACAAACCAATGTATGTCTTACTGTTTTTCCATGTCACTCCTGTGACTTTACATCTTTGTGACAGATGCATGACAGAAGGGAAGGGAGATATATTCTGGCCCATGGCTTCAGAGGTCTCAGTCCTCTTGGCAAGGGAGGCACTGTGGGACAGCTCAGTTCATGGCAGCAGGAACATATGGTAGAGTCTGTTCACATTACTGTGGACCAGGAAGCAAAGAACAAGGTAGACACCAGGGACAGATACAGCCTTCAAAGGCCTGATGTTCAGGATCTATTTCTAACACCCAGCCTCCAACTCCAGAAGGGTCCACAGCCTCCCAAAATAACATCACAGGCAGAGAAAGAAGCTCTCAAAATAGAAGGCTGTGGCAGGGGGACATTTCTGATTCAAACTCAAACACTTGTTTAGCATTTTTGCATCAACCCTGGTTAAAAGACACATAAAAGACAGGCTTGAAAAAGAAAGAAGCTAACCCAAGAGAGGCCAGGAATGGGTTATAAAATGAACAGGGAAAATCGTTAGTAAATAGAGTTCTATTAGTTGTATATATGGATATACATGAAGTTCCAAGGGGGATTCTTTTTAAATTTATTTTTATTAAATTGTGTGTGTGTGTGCGTGTGTGTGTGTGTGTGTGTGTGTGTGATTATGGTTATGTACATGTGAGTGCAGGTGCCTATAGAGAACAAAGCAGATGGGTCTCCCTGGAACTGTAGTTATAAGCAGCTGTGAGCTGCCTGATGTAGGTGCTGGGAATTAAACTCAGGTCCTCTGGAAGAGTAGTATGCTGTGGGATGTTCTATATGTTAAATGCATTGCTCTGATTGGTTAATAAGTAAAACACTGATTGGCCAGTAGCCAGGCAGGAAGTATAGGTGGGACAAGGAGAGAGGAGAATTCTGGGAAGTGGAAGACTGAGGCAGAGAGACACTGCCAGCCGCTGCCATGAAAAGTGAGATGTAAGATACTGGTAAGCCACGAGTCACGTGGCAACTTATAGATTAATAGAAATGGGTTAATTTAAGATATAAGAACAGCTAGCTAGAAGCCTACTGTGGCCATACAGTTTATAAGTAATACAAGTTTCTGTGTGTTTACTTGGTTGGGTCTGAGTGGCTGTGGGACTGGCGGGTGAAAGAGATTTGTCCTGATTGTGATCCAGGCAGAACCAGAAAAACTCTAGCTACAGTTGTATATGCTTTTAACTGCAAAGCCTTTCACCAACCCTATGGGGAATTCTTATATACCAACTTCCATTCCCACTATCCGTGCCTAGTAACTGACTGCATCTAGTAGCCAGAACCAATTGTATGGGATCTGGAGGTAAAAGCATGCTGCACCCACTGATATCTTGATGACAATGATGTCAAACCTGTTGCATCCAGAGCTGAACTCACCAGGATGAGGCAAATGAGGACATTCAGGTGATTCTGCAGGCGTGGCCTCTGCTCTCTAAATCCAAGCTCTTTGGCTAGGTTTAAGAGCAATCATTTGAGCAAAATGAGATCTCACTCTATGAAAACAGAAGAGATAGAGATCTTTACCTTTCATGCTTCCCAGAAACTGCTGGCTCCCTGCCCACAGCATATATAAAACTCTGATCTGCTCACATTTTTAAGAGTGATGACTTCACTGAGCACTGGTATGCAGGACACTTTAGATAAGTCTTTCAGCATCTTGAGATTAAGCATGGCGTCGTTCTGAGATTTCTTAAAGCTGTCATCAAGATAGGTGGCAACACTTGGCAGTGAACAATGGGGCACAGGCAGAGCATGCCAGGCAATGGTGGCATCCTGGAATCCACATGGAGTATGTCACTGGGCACTTGCTTATTATACAAACTGAAAATATTGTACAGACTCTCCAAAGTCAAACTTTACCACTTTGACAAGGGAAGTGAGAGGCCTGTGAGGTCATGAATCTAGAAGTCACATTCAGTCAAGAGCAAAAGGTGGCATATTTTCATGGCCAAACCTGTTTTATGCCCAGAAAGGATTTTTTTTTAAGGTATTAGTGAAAATTCCTTTCTATAGATGGAAAATCGCCATACAAACACCAATGGTGTCATTTTATGGTAATTGTTTTGGTTTTGAAAACAGCAGCTGTTTTAACAACAGGAAACTGTGTTGTTTTGGGTTTAAAATTCCTGCCCTCCCTTAGTCACATACAAGGTTTATAAGAAGCCACTTTATTTCAGTCTGTGGTGGGTGCATGTGCAATGGGTGGCCACAGACAATCATAATCAAACTGGAAATTCCCGTTACCTAGTGATATCAGAGCTGCCACAGCATTGTGGTCCAATTTGTTCCTCTTGTGTGTGGTAACACAGGTGTGAACACACTGCAATCAGCATTAAAAAGGTACAGCCATAGGATTGCACAGTGTAATACTTGATAATGATAATGAAAAAATACACGGTCAGTTCATGAGATTGTACTACCTGTCCTTTCCACAATGTTCTAGAATGTGCTCCTTTTGCTTAGAAAGATAGATAGCTGCAAAGCCATCTGTGTGGCACCAGAAGTTGCCTCAGCCATCTCCTGTTTACTGTGTCTCTTTATACTATTTCCTTATATGCCTCATTCAATCACATGCTATTTTGTTCATTATAGCCCTAGAAGGCTAGAATAGGCTGTAGTTGTGTGTGTGTGTGTGTGTGTGTGTGTGTGTGTGTGTGTGTGTGTGTGTGTGTTTCATTCAGCCTAGGTATGTCTATGTCTATCATCTAGGTTTGTGTAAGTATGGTTCACACCACAGCAAAGGCTCCTAGCAGCAGATTTCTCAGGGCACGTTCCATCACTAAGTGATACATGACTACATTTATCCTCAATTTAGTCATTCCAGCAATTTTACTAGGGCTCTAACTCTAGTAATGTAGTGGGCACAGAGCTTCTGTTGTTGGATATCTACATAAATGCCACCTCAGATTCAAGTGTGGGAAGCTGAACTCAGCACAATGCAATCATCTGGGCATGTAGTCCTCAACACAGTTGCTTCCTTTCCACTGATGTCCAGCATCATTTAGACATGGCTTGTTACCTACATCACCCACAGCAACTCTGTTGCTTTGATGCCTATTTTAGTGAGGTATGAATATAGACACAAAAATAATTTATATTAGAAAATCCATAGATATTGTTTTGGTAGAATGCCTTAAGATGCAAACTGAGTTCTGTTAACTAAATAGTGAAACAAATGCACAACAGACTCAGGAAAGTTCTTCCCCACAGTTCCCTTCCTTTTAATGTCCCAATCAGATGTCAGTTGTGGGACATTTTCATCTCATCCTGACACTCCTAAGACTGTCCAATAAAGTTATACCTTGAATCAGGGGGTGGAGCCAGCAACTAGATGACTGGAATTAGTCATAGAGAAGCCAGCAATTTGGGTAGAGAAGACTCACAGGAAGGAAAGGGCAGGGATGGCAGTTTGGCTTCCTCGGGTCCTGGGAAGAGGGAAGAGATGAGTCTCTGGCAGTGTCTCCAGCTAAAAAGCAAGGTCATTAGTTGCTACTCAGCCTCTCTGAGCTAGCAGGTTTTCACCCCAGCCTTTGACTTCTGAATGTTATTGATAAATAGAACAATAGAGACTTAATTTGTGGCAGCAGCAGAGCCAGGGCTGTGGGACCAGAGGCCTCACCAGGCTGTTGCCTGAGTGGCTGGTGGGGCACTGACTGAGGGGCCATGGGCCATCCCCCCACTCCCACCCACCAGACAAAAATTTAAATATTAATAGATTCACATGCAGCTGCTAAGCCAACAGGAAAACATCAAGTCTTCCCACAGCTTCTCTTCCAGTTCTCTCCAAATTACTCCATGCCAGGATTAATTGATTAATCGATAAATTCCTTTGGTCCATCTCTCCCTTTCTCTTTTCCTGTTACTCTGTGAAAATCAACCAGCTCCTTCCAGATGCTCCATCACTCTCCCATGATTTTATCTCTGTCCAGTAAATACTAGCAAGAGGGGTAGGCCAAGACAGAATCCCCTCACTGAAAGGGAGTCAGAAAATTCAAATACGTATTAATGATTTTCCAATCATATCTATGTTGATGGGGATAAAGATTATGCTGTGTCACAAAGCAACAAAGTGTCATTGTGACCAGTGTGTTATTTGGGCCATTGCATCATGTACAAATATCGCACAATGCACTTACAAAAACCTCTATCCTACACACTTGGGTTATGTGATATTTGTGTGTGTAGATATTCATTGGCTAAAGTAACTATGTAAATATTCAAAAAGTCTCCTTAGCCAAATTACAACCTCTTTTCTAGGCTAAGAATAGAGCAAGATGGATATAGACTGGATCCAATTCCTACTGACTTCCTCTCCTGACTTCTTCCCACAGAACTGGCTGCAGGGAGATAAATGGGAAATGTTCTTCACTCTATCTTCCTGACCCAAAGCTATGAACAACCAGCCTCAACATCAGGAACAAGGTGGAACCAGAGACTGAAGCATGGCAGGGATGATCAGGTCCGTCCTTAACTCTGAATTGTCCATCGGCTAACTGGAAATGACTTGCTTCTATCCTCACCTACAACGCAGAGATACAAAGATTTTTCTTGAAGACGGTGCACAGCTGGGATATAATGCACATGTTACTGGACTAAAGGGGGTCTATTCCACAGAATCTTTTAAGTCAGTAATGTGAAGTCATCTTCCTGTTCTCATTCCCCATCTTCCTCAGTCTGAACAGTGTGGATATCCAACAAAGGATATGCTGGAGTACCACATTTTTATTTTCATAAGAGAAAGACAAATTGTTGCTTTCTGTGCTAAAAATGCCAGTGTGAGGTGGTAGGCATTTGATACTGTGGACCCCTCCTGTTGTTACACATTGGCCAGGGGTCAACTGCCCTGAGCTGACTCGCCAGCATTTTGTCTCATTATGCACTGTGGAGCAGCCAACTGATCCACACCCTCCTAATCTTTCTGTCATTAGTGATTGGCCCTCATTCTGGCAGGTTTCTGGCTTGAAACTGAACACTTGTGACAAGTTCCACAAAGATGAGAATTTAGCCAAGGGGCTCTTTCGTCAATTAAGACATTTCATCCCACAATTGCCACCAGGGGCTTTCCAGGGCTCATGAGGTTCCCACTGCTGTCTGGATTTCAAGAATGAAAAGAAAAAATGTGAGCCCTTCTGAAGGCCTTCATTCCATCACAGGGAAAGGGGCGCCTCACCCTCTCACTTAAACGCTTGCTAGGAAGGAGACATCTGCACGAGAAACACTTCCCCATGAGTGACTGTCCACTGGTGACTGTCTAGTAACTTGAATTATCTAGACAGCCAAAGAAAATAAATCAGACCTGAGATACCACTTTGGGTCTGAATTTTCCAAACTGGCTGTCTAACCGGGCTGCTAATTCAGACAGGTCCTAATTCACAGGGAAATTGCTGACGTTTCTGCCACAGATGTTGAAAGTCGGCCTCGAGTTTCTCCGTATTACGTTACACAGTGAATGTACAGACATGTTCTTCAGTACAATACACTTCTCATAGGGTGACGTGTATGTGGTTTAAAGTCAATGGAAGCCTGGGGTGATCCTCTGGCTTATTTATTTGTTTGTTTGTTTATTTACTGTTGCTGTTGCAGCCCAATTCACAATTAGTCGCTTGGTGTAAAACACCAGGCTTTACTCTGATTGGCACTTTTAAAATGTGCTTGTTTTTCTCAGGTCATATTTCCTTTTTAGATGATTTAGGAATTTTAATAAACTGTAATCCAAAAGCTCTCAAAATGTCCTCCGTGGTCTTCTGGGAAGAAGAGTCATCGATGAACCCAGGGCTGAAGCTGAATTATGTTTGAAGATGTAAAGGCCGAACTGTCAGGTCAGTCCTTGGAGCCAGAGTGGCTGATTTACAGTATCGCCAAATTCCCCACGGACGTATAATCACTTCTTGTTCCCACTGCCTTTGGAAATTTCGTGTAACTTAAGAATTTTAATGCAGATGTAGAGTATGAAGCAAACATCGGCAAACACAAATCTAGCTTTGCCCCGAGCTCCAACTTCCACTCAGGGAGTAGCTCCAGATAGGGAGCCTTCCTTCTCTAGCATGCTGAGGAAACCAGACACTTGATGATAAATTTGGCTTCTTTCACTAAATTTGTTCCCAAAGTTTCAGGTAGGTTATGTGAACGACATTGGTGAAAAACAACAGAAATCTTAAAGAGCCAGCCGAGCTGGCTGTGAGGCGAATTATCTTGAATTTCGAGACATTTCAGAGCTGGGTTTTGTGCAAAGCAGTCCTTAAACCCGGTGCCCTCCAAGCTCATGAGACAGCTTTCTCTCGGTGCATTCTCAGGAAAGGTCCAATTGTACCAAGAAAGCTCCCCCCTCCCCCCCGCAAAACAAAAACAAAAACAAAAACTGAAACAGGGTCACCAAAGAGGAGCAGAGGGAAAGTCAGTTGGAGATTCTCATGCAGAATGTGTACATGCCTGCTTTTGTCTTGTAATTAAAATGGTGGAAACGGTGAATTAAAAGGTCTGGGTAAATGTTCAAAGTTAATATCTGCAGAATCAAATGTTATCAATGATTTTATAAGCTCACTTGCTAGTGACTTTTTAAAATACAACTGTTTCCCTGTTTCTCTCTCTCTCTCTCTCTCTCTCTCTCTCTCTCTCTCTCTCTCTCTCTCTCTCTCTCTCTCTCTCTTCCTGTCTGTCTTTTTCTTTTTCTTTTTTCTTTTTCCTAAATTGGACAAACCACAATGGGTAAGTGCGGTCAGAGACCGAATGGTCAGTCCTTTCATAGGCACAGTGATCACAAAATGCCATTAACAATCTCCTACTCAGCTATGATCTCACTTACTATTTACTCTTCCAATCTGAAAATACAGAGTGCAAAACCAGGAACTGTCTGTGCCTGTGTGGGACTTACAGTCCCAGGGTGGAGACAGTCATTCCATATGACAGGAACGGAGTTAAATTACAGTTGTGAAAGGGACTTCAAAGAAGAACAGGGAGCACCAAGGTCTTCCAGCATGGAATTTGGCCCATTGGCAAAATCAAGAATTGACTCCCCTGCTGAGCCTGCAGAGCGAGCAGGGATGGGATTCAATTAGGTAAAGCTAGGAGGAAATCACTGTCCAGGCACAGATGAATATTTGAGAAGGGCCTCATCAGAGGGTGAGGCTGGGGCGGGTATGACATTCAACTAGGAGGTGACTGCAAAGAAGTCAGGGTCTTAAGCCACAGGAACACCATGTTCTCCCAAGGACAAACAAGAGAATGCCACTGATGGTTTTGAGTGTGTGTGCATTTGTTTTACTGAGACATTAGTCACAAACAGAAATGGTAATAGCCTGTTATTACGGTTTGGATATAAAGAGTTTTCCTCAGATGTCTTATGGAGTGAAGGGCGGATCCCCAAGCAAAATAACAGCATGACACTCTTTTGTGAGATTCTGGAATCTTTCCAAAGTAGGTCGTAGCTAGAGGTAATAAGTCACTTCAGGCATGTTTTTAGGGACTGTATCTTTTTCTAGGTCCCTCTTTCCTTCTGTTTCCTGTCCAGTGTAATGTCAAGAATCTCCCCCACCACATGGTCCTGTATGTCACTGTGGTATTCTTTTTTTTTTTTTTTCACTGTTACAGATACTGCCTTTTATTTTATTTGCATTTACTCTTCATGAAGCTGATATATAGAATACAATATATACTATGAAATATGATCATATCCATATCCCTCTTAACCAATCACAAGATTCCTCCTACATCTCTCCCTAAGTTTTGAGTCTTCTTTTTCCTTATATATTTTTTTTTCACGTTTTGAAACAGTGAATTTAATGATTGATGTCATGTATACAGTATCCAGTTTTCCATCAAAACATGACTTCATTGTAGAACATGTGGCCCATGCTCCCATAACTTAGTTTTCAAAGGTTTGTGTTCTAGGCTTTTAGGAGGACACCACATTTTTTTTTCCCCTTTTCTATTTTAATAAAAAGGAAAAAAAAGAAAAAGGTTATAACTAACAAAAGAAAAACTATATACAAAAGTACAATGACTATATACAATATATACAAGTAATAAATGTCTAAACAATGTCTAGTCCATTTGTATTTGACAAATTCAGAGAAAATAATTTCATTATCTATCCTATTTTGTTAAGTCCAAAATGTATCTAATTCACTTTCTATCCTAATTAATCTTCAACTATAACTAACTAACCTTCAACTATAACTAACTAATCTTCAACTCTCTCAGAGACCCAAGAAGGAAATAATATTAGCTAACAAAAATAAAAACAGAAAGTGCATGCAAGCAACTTCCAAAAAATCGCAATAGTAAACTGGCATTTGACAGAGGGATGTGGAGAAGAACGGGATGTTAAGATGAAGCCATATATACACAGCCAAGAATGGACAGCTGAATTAAAAAATCAACAACAATTTCCAGAATTTAAAATCCTGAATCATGACATGACACTAGTGGAATTCAGGTGTTTCTGGTACATGGACTGCTCTCACCCAATGTGAGGTTGAACTGTCGACCTTGTGTACATCCTACTTCACAAATGAGTCTGTCAGATATGCTAAGCCTATAGGCTGAAGATGATGCCCCAACACTGTGGAGAAACCTCAGGTGACTGTCCAGGCAGCTGGCTGTTTCTGTCAACTCACAAATTTTTTGGAAGTTGCTTGCATACACTGTGGTATTCTTGCCAAGTGCATGGGTTGAAGCAATCAGGTACTGAATCCTCTAAAAGCATGAGCTAAAATAACTCCTTCCTTTCAGTCACTCATGCCAGGTACTTTCTCACAGCATCCAGACAAGCAATTAGTGTGCATATGGTATACAATGGGATCGATATTTCAACAAACATAGACAATATGAAATAATTATGACCATCTAGTGTTGTGTTTTAAGATCATTGGGAATTATCCAAACCTTCGGGTTTAAGTAGGGAGAGTGAAGTCAATTATACTGAGGTAGAATACCCAACATTCTAGACTGGAGAGTTGGGGGTCCTGGGAGAAAGGATGAGGAAGAGAAAGGGGATGGGGAGGGATTTGGAAGGGCAAGGCAGAGTAGGGGCATAGAAGGAGTAAATTCAGGTTGAGAAGAGATGAGGAGCGGTGAAAGAGAATAGAGGAGGGTGTAAGGGGCGAGGAGAAAGAGAGATGTCCAGAGAACAGAGGGGTGAGGAAGGAAGAGGTGGAAGAGAGTGTAAAAAGATGAGGAAGGCTAAGGAGGGGAGGGAAGAGTAGACAATGGAGCAGAGGGGTGAGAAGGGAAGAAGGGTGGAGGGGTAAGAGAGTAGAGAGGTAGTGGAGAAGGCAGGGACAAGAGGCAGGGAGGAAGGAAGGGTCAAATGTCTGCTTGCTTTCACCCTATGTGGAATGGGAGTTACATCCTCTTTAAGACAATGAACTCAGCAAGCTCTGGGCTCCTAAGGAGAGTTGTCTAGAATGTGCACAGATGGAAATATGTAGCTGAACTTTTCTCTGATCCTGCCAAACCCCACAGACCCCATAGCCACTTATAAAATAATCACTCAAAAGCTTATATTAATTAAAACTGCTCAGTTATTGGCTCAGGCCTACCACTGACTAGCTCTTACACTTAAACTCAGCCCATTTCTGTTAATCTGTATGTTGCCGTGCTTTCTGTGGCTTTACCTGTGTGTTGTTACGTGCTGCTCCCTGCACAGTGGGCTGGTGTCTCCCACTCAGCCTTCCTCTTCCCAGAATTCTCCTTGTCTGTGTATCCTGCCTATACTTCCTGCCTGGCTACTGGCCAATCAGCATTTTATATATCAACCAATCAGAGCAACACATTCACAGCATACAGAGTGATATCCACAGCAGAAATATACCTCCTGAAAACATCTCAAAGGTAAGCCAAGTGGCTTGAGTCTTAGTGGGGAGGTCCAGGCCAAGAGATACAGGGCTGAGTCTTAAACTTGCAGAGGTGAAGCACAAATATAACCCAGATTACTAATCTCTCTGCCTGCCACAAGGAGGCAGGAGCAAAGCCTGAAATGGCAGAGCCACCAGGCAGCTCTGTTGCTAGCCACTCACACACTGACTGGGGTTTGAAGGGGTGATATACTCCCTAAGGCTAAGTGTGCACCCCTCCAACCCATCATTTCATTAGGACTCCCAAGGCTCATGGGCTGGGAAAAATCTACCTCTGCTTTCACACTAAAAAATTTCCCTTAAAAAAAGATTCATTATTTTTATTTTATGCATATGAATGTTTTGCTTGCATATATGTCTGTGTACCACATATGTGTCTAGTGCTCAAGGACACCAAAAGAGGACATTGGATTGCCTGGAAATGGAGTTACAGATGGTTGTGAGCTATGAGGTGGGAACTAAAAATGAAATCTGGGTCCTCTGAGAGAGCATTTAACCACTGAGCCATCTTCCCAGTCCCTAAAAATCATTTTCTTGTTCCCGATTAGGAACAGGAATTAAGATCTTTCAGTCCAGAAAGTCATCCTATGCTGATCTCTTCCACAGAATATTGCTAAATTCTTGCCCTTCAAGTGACTGGGGTGATAGGCACGTAGCCCCAGACTTATTTAAACTCTTTGACCCTCCCTCTCTATTTCTGTAGAATACAGATATTAGCAGCTGGGTCCACAGGATAGGATTTTTTAATTGCATGTTTGTGTGCATCTAGTAGGTTTACCTATAAATTCTTATTATTGTATTGCCATATTAAGGCAAACCATTATTATTGATATAGTTCTCAAATCTTTATTTCTGTAGCTTTTTTAATGTCTATTTCTTCTTGAAATGATCTGATATTCTTATCATTTGCATCCTTCCTGTATGTACATGTAAGATGACCGGAGAGTTTGGGCTGTCTTATAACACCATGGGATTAAAAGACTGAAGCTTGGGCTCAGTGAGATGGGTTACCATCTGAAGCCAAGCCTGACTATCTGAGCTCAAGCCCCAAGACTCACATGGTGGGAGGAGAGAAAGGACTACTGCAAATTTTCCTCACACACACACACACACACACACACACACACACACTGTGGCTCATACACAAATTCTGCCCAATAAAATAAATAAATAAATCTAAGCTTTTGTTCGTTGGTTTGTTGGTTTGTTTGTAAAGCTGGACTGGGAAGAAGGCTCAGTAGGTAAAGTGTTTGCTGTGTGAGACCTAAAGTTGGGTCCTCAGTGAGCGTGCACACACACACACACACACACACACACACACACACACACACTCATGAATGTGGCCTTTGAAGTAAAAAAACCAGTGGTTAGACACACCCTCAGCTGTGTCCTTGAACAAATATTTAACCTCCTTCACACAGTCCTTAATAAAACCCAACCTCAGAGGACATTAAAATCCAGGAAAGCGCCCCTTATATAGTAGGTGCACTGTTAATTTTCCATTGGTCCTTTTTCCTTTTTTAAAAAATTCATTTACTCTTATTTTATATGCATTGGTGTCTTGCCTACAGGTCAGACTGTGTGAGAGTGTCAGATCTTGGAGTTACAGACTGTTAGCTGCCATGTGGGTGCTGGGATTTGAACCTGGGTCCTTTGGGAGAGCAGTCAGTGACCTTAACAGCTGAGCCATCTTTCCATCCCCCTTTTTCCTTCCTTTTTCTGCTCTTCTCCAGTTTCCTTTTATGGCCTCTCTCTGTGTGTGTGTGTGTGTGTGTGTGTGTGTGTGTGTGTGTGTGTGTGTGTCTGTGTGTGTCCTACACAGAAAAATGTTTCTCAATGTTAGAGACCCTGGGAAGTGTCAGTCTCCATGAGTTCCTGACTACTGACCACAATTTCTACACATAGTATTCTCAACACCCTAAGAGAGTTCATGAACCCCACAAGGCTCCCTGGGCAATTCCAGATCATAAAAACATAAACGATTAGACAACTTTCAGAAAATCATTTCTAAGTGTCTTTAACTCCCCAGAAATATTGCACCCTGGCCGCACACCCTTCCTCTTGGTGGTGCTGGTAGACCCGCAGCTGGCCCGCTAAGCCACCCGATACCAGGCCTACAGCAGGGTGCAGCATCCAAGCCAAAACCTTCGGCACTCAATGCTTCCATCGGACCTACCCTGAGCTCCGTCTCCTGCTTCCTTCCTCTTCTTTGAAAACCTCTGCTCCTTCTCTGAAAACCTGTCCAGACAGTTGAATGATCACCCTGCTCCAAGGATGCCCTAGCCTTCATGTTCCTGGCTGATTGCCAAGCTCTTTATGACTCTGACCCAGTGTAAATAGGCACAAACCCATGGGCAGGATGGTTATTTTTGGAAAGGCAATGATGTTTGCTTTGGGGGAAAAAAAGTCACCAGGCCAGGAGTGAGAAATACTTTTTCTTTTGCTCAATGATCACTGCTTTGGGGGTGATATGGCAAGAACCAAACATTTAGGTGATTTTCTTTTCAAAGGGTCAACTCATGAAACTTGCATAGGAGCTGTGTTGTGTATTTCTCAGTCCCCAGGGGGTTGATGAGAGGGTTGGTGCTGGTTTATGGTTGTCTTCCAAACGTCACATGTTGGTGCCTAAACCCATATTCACATGTTAAAGGTGTGTGTGGGGTGACTGGATCCAGAAGACTGCCCTCACAAAGAGATTCTTAATCCACTTGTGGATTAAGAGGTTGGTGAATTATCAAGGCAGTGACTTTATCATCAAAGTGAGCTCCTGTGGCATGCCTGCTCCTGGCTGTGTGATGTCCCATCATGTCATAACCCAGATGCAGAGCTCTCACCAGATGCTGCACCATGACCTAACAGCCAACTTAGAGGAATAAGAGGAGGTCACTAAGACCACCAGGGATGTAGAGCTGTCCTTTGTTTTTCTTATCAACATATTTTTAATTGATTCTTTGGGAATTTCACATCATGTGCCCCAATTCCACTCATTTCCCAGTCCCTCTGTACCCACCCTCTACCCTTGTAGTGTCCCCCTGCCAAAGGAAAACTACAAAGGAAATAATAAAAATAAGATAAAATAAAAAATAAGAATATTAATTTAAAAACAAAAAAGCAAGCAAGCAACAACAACAACAAAACCCACTCTACTCCTCTGTCTTTCCTGCCTCTCCATCACCTTTTTGTCTTAGTGGCATCAGGAGCCGCTGTGTATCAAACAGCTTTTATTGCAAAGGTTCATTGTGCAATGTGTTGTGGGTCAGGTTCAAGGCCTCTGGCTTCCAGTACACCATCATTGGTGAGGTATTGGACCTTCACCCAAACTCCTCTCAGATACCCTGCTGTTGCTCTGAGTCACGGAGATCCTGTGGCTATGGTTCTGCCAGACCAGTCTCTTTATGTATGCTACCGATGGGGGAAACGTTGGGAAGTGCCAATTCAAAGCCCTGGATGTATGTCTGAGTGGTAGTTGAGTTGGTCTGACCTCTGAATGGGCTGGTGGGACCAACCCCCTCAGGCGAGGAGCAGAGCCAGCTCTCCCATGCTGGGTTCACTGGGGTTCACTATCCCAGGGTTGGTGAGGGGCAGGGTTAGCTCTCCTGTGGTGGGTAGCTCTCTCTGGGCCAGTAAGGGGCAGAGCCAGCTCTGCACAACCCTCTCACCTCAACACGTGATCTAACATATGGTTCATATGGGCTCCTGTGGCCACAGGGGCAATAGACATCAACACAGACCCCAGCTGAGACAGGGCCATAGACATGTCCAGCAGCAGCAGCTTGGGCCCAGATGTCACCATGGCCCCGGTCCCGGCGGCAGCACAGGCCTCTCAGATTGGCATGGGCTCAGAAGCAGCATGGTCCCTGGACTCCAACATGGCCCCAGGGAGTAGCTCAGACCCCAGGCAGTTTCCTGGCTTTCGATGGAAACAGGGGAGTTGTCCTTTTTTATGATTCGGATACAAAGTGGGAGCCCGACTGAAAGAAGCTGATCACCGGGGACATGATTTTAAATATTATACATATTTAACTCTCTGTCTCCCTGTTTCCGGTCCACTGTGAGATGAGTACCCCTTCCATATGCTCCCGCTGTCATGATACCTGAAGCCACGTGATCACAGACAGAATCCTCTGACAAACAAGGACAAAAATAAATCTTTCTCCCTTTAAGCTGTCCTTTCAGGCATTTTGGTCACAGCTACATGAAAGCAAGTAGCACATTCTCCTTCACATTGTTCTTCAGAGTCAAAGAAAATTTAGACATTGTCGCCAGCTTCTTCTGGTAGGTTGGGCACTCACCTAAGCTCCCCACCCTTCTGCCTGGGCCTCCAAGTGGTCTGCTCTATGACTGACCTTCCCATGTAGATGAAACTCACATTATTGTCAGTATATTTCTGTGTCATGGTGATCTGTCATCCTCAACATCTATCTACTCCCTAATAAGAATGAAAGGTGCTTACTGGGTGCAGAGTGCTGGTTAGGGAAGTTAGATGATGGTGCTGGGTGCGAAGTACTAGTTAGGGAAGGCAGATAGACAATGGTGCAGAGTGCTAGTTAGGGAAGGCAGATGATGGTGCTGATGGTTACACCGCATTATAAGTATCTTTAGTGTTGCTCAGAACCTAATACAATTAGCAGAAGAAAATGGTTAAGGCGATAAATTCTATGCTGTGTATGTTAATTTGTCTGATTATGGTTCTGATCTTATTTATTGATAAGAAAAATATTTAAGACTCAAGAACAAACATTTTAGATCCCCACCAAAGTATTTCTGCTACATTTCAGGGCATCGTGTTCCGACTTGATGTCGACACTTCTGTTAAATACAAGTATCTATTAAAACCAATCTCCCCATGGACTCATCTGCATCTTCTCCCATGTAGGGATATGTGTGCAATGCCTTCCCTGTGTTGGACATTGTGAAATGAAAATGAAGGAATGACCCACGGAAACGGGGGAATAAAAGAGAAGGCGCTTGTACAAAGCGTGGAGCTAGCATTTGTAAGAGAACTCCAGTTAACTTAAGTCCAATCATCAGGACTTGTACTACAGACACATTCTTATCAGATGCTTCAGAGCTTATAACATTGTTCAGACTTCTCGGGAGGCTGCTTAAACTTGTTACTTGCAGCTCAGAAATCCTCCAGAAGCCATTAGCCTGTATTAGTTTAAGGCCACTAAATTCTTTCCTAATGACAGAGCCATTCAAAGTGGCTGGTTCAAGAGATGTACAGCTAACTTTACATTGGGGATATTTTGTGGGCAAACTAGTCCTGGTCCTGCCTTTCTTAAGTGCCTCTTTAAATCACCCAAAAGGACTTATCCTGGAGACTACTGGGAAAGAATGCTAGTTACATCAACCAATGGGAGTGATTTTCAGTCTTCCTTCACTTCAGAACTTCCAATGGCATTCCTAGGACAAGCTGCCTGCTGCTGAATTGTGGCAGCTTAAGACTGTCGTCACTAAAGACAACAGGGTATATTATATCTGAAAACCATCTGCCAGACACTTGGCAACCATGGAAAAATTATCATAGCCACTTCTCCCTTGGGTGGCCTAAATTCTTGAATAAACTATTGCTTCTGAACAGAACAACATCAAGTGAGAATGAGCCACATAATTTTTTTTTGTAATTCCCGTTTATGTCATACAAATCACCAATGCAGAACAAAATATACTCATTAAAGAGGTGGAAAACTGAGGCCCAATGTGCAAGGCATTCACCCAAACTCAGACCTCTTAACTCAGACACATACATTTGAAGGTTCCTTGGGGACTTTACTAACCTGTGATTTCTCAGGGCCATTCTGTGCTTTCCTGGGCAACTTTTGATTGTGCCGCAAGAGACCAGCCAGCATTTAAGTTTTGCACAGAGTGATAGGGAAATATTGAAGTGTGAGAACTTTGCTCTTGGACTCAGAGGCAAATGCATAATGCCACTCCATGAGTCAGAAAATAAAACATCATTTTCATATCAATCTCCCTCAGTGAAAACAGTTTCCAGGACTATTGTTCAGAGAGTACTTCCCACTGTTCCCAATATGTCACCTGCATTATCTCACTTCATCCTCATGATCATTTGTGAGGTGGAGGTGATCATCACACTACTGGACGTGGAAAGCAAGGCACAGAGAAGTTATGCAGCCCCTGTAGCTCGAATTCAGCCATATCTCAATCATAGATGTGTGGGTTTGGAGCAAACACAGATTGGGTAACATCCTGCTGAATCCATGCATGTGGATACCACTGTTCAGTCAAAAAGCATATCGCATCCATTCAGCCTACCCAGCGTCCCGGCTTAGCTGAGTCTGTTATAATCATACTTACAAATCATTTAGCATAACACCCGCTATAAAGCAAGGTATCAGATACCACACATGACCCACTGAACGCTGCACTGAAGGTAAAAAGAGTTAGCCTTTGTACCACTGTGAGACAGGAAAGTCTTAAATGTTGGGGCTGGAGCGACGGCTCAGCAGTTTAGAGCACTGGGTACACTTCCAGAAGACCCAGGTTCGATTCCTAGCACTCATGTGACAGCTAACAGTCACTTGTAACCCTACCTAGTTCCAGAGGATTCAATGCCCATTGTGGCCTCTTCAGGCAATGCACCAAAGACATACATGAAGGAAAAACACCTATACACATAAAATATATATTTTTAGTCATAAGTATTTTGGTGTTCTTAACCACTGTTGGAGTTTGTCACTATTAAGACTTCTGTTTTATAAAAAAAAAAACAAAAACAAAATCTTCTGCAAACATCACTATAAAATCATCTGTTCATCCTCTTCACAATATCCTCATTAGTTATACAGCAGAGAGGTGAGATTTCTTGAGAAACCTACATCCACCCTTGGGAGTGTACAACTGTCCTTCTACATATGTTTCTCTCTCTAACTATCATTGCCAAGGCTTAAGTCATATTAAAGCGTTTTCTTAATAAACCCCAGGTTTTCTCTACTAAATAACTAAAATATAAATAAACAAGTTAGATAGAGCACACACACACACACACACACACACACACACACACACACACACACACACACACACTTCCTACCCAGAAGGATGAGGAAAGGATTGTGATGCACGTTCCTTTGTGTTTTGACAGCATGCAGATATGTCTTGGTGAGGACACATCAGACTAGCATCCACGTCAATTTTCAGGCTTTATGTGACAACTCAAGTCTGAGCTAGTCATTGTTGAGATGGAGACAGATAGATCTGGGGTGTCTTTCTTAGCCTTGTCACTCTTTAAACTGTTGTTAATTCTCTCCTCTCCCTGCTTGGCTAGCATCAGCTTCTGTCGTGATTCTCAGCCCAACTGTTCCTTCTAGCAGGATGAGGTCAGGTCAGAGCTACCAGTCATAGGCAATGAAAAACAGATTGTCCGTGAGCAAAGATAATAAGAAATGCTTGAGAAGACTGGAGGTGTGGAGGGTAACCAGTCCTCTATGAAATCCCTCAAAGAAGATGACTAATTCATGTGCCTTTGTATTCATGGCACTGTGGCACTGTCAACAGTATTGGAAACCTAAGGATGGCCTGAGCACATGGGTGAGGCATGAACAGAGATCCCAGTTGCTTGTTGTGTCCTAGGTTACATCTGCAGTGGCATGGAGAGTCTGATTCTTTATCTTCTGTGTCTACTTTTGGACAGAACAATGGAAAGTGAAGAGTGTGTGATATGAGACTCATCTGGGGTTGTCAGGTCCCCCGAGACTCAAACAGAACTGGCAAGGCCCCAGACCCACATCCTTTGAGAAGCCCACAGCCCTGGCCCAAATGCTGCAGATTCTGTGGAATGAAATTCCCATGGTCCTCTCTTGCTCAAATTTCCTGTCCTGTTGATCTTCCTATCTCAGCCTTAGCCCACCTTCTGCAAGTGTTTTCTCCTCTTTGCACAGTCTCAGCCTCGAACTGTCCAAACCTTTGCTCAGCTTCACCAAACTCCATTCACTCTAGTCAATGGACATGGAAAAGCCTGGATCAAGAGGACTAGAGGCAGCTATTTGCCTTGTGACATTTTGTTATGGCTCTAATGAGCAGGCAAGTCCAGAGAAGTTACACATCCTCTTCCTTTGCTGCACCAATAATACTTCCTTGAATGACTTTTCCCTCTGTCATCCCTGGTCTGTCTATAGGAAATGTTTTAAGCATCTCACATTTTTGTGTACATTGTTGATGCCTAACCACAGCATTCATTCACTTCTCATATAAGACATTTTCTCTGTCTCTGAATCATACCCTGACCTGTGGGCCATACCTTCATCTTTATAAACCAGCATGCCCACCTAGACACACTCCTAAGAAGATGTCTGCAGTTGATTCTTAAGAAACAATGTCCCCAGCCAACTCCAGCAGGAGTTGCATGGCTCTGGAATATAGTGGGAAGGATTGGTAATGGAATGAATGAATATACTGTGAAAATACTCAGTTATCTGTCATGTGATGGTCATAAAAAAGTGCTGAGCCCAACATGCTCCTAGTGCCTTCATGGAAAACATGATGCTTGAGGGCAGCAAATCTCCACTCTGGCCCCACCAGAAATCTGAGGATCAATGTATTAGCAGGCTCTCACTATATTGCCTACATTACAGCCAAAGGCCTTGTTTCTTCTTTGAAGAATCCCCACTTTGTGCAGTGATCCATTCAATCTATGATGATATCATCTCTTATCCAAATACTATAATCTAAATATGTGTGTCCCTCTAAAACTCATGTGTTGAAACCAGTCCTCACTGTGATGCTCTTAAGAGTCAGAGCTTTGTAAGTGAGCATGCCATGATCATGGAGCCTCAAACAGTATTTGTGACTTTGATAAAAGCTACAACAAATTCTTCATATGCACATATGAGTGCAGGGAAAAGTTAGCCATTTGTGAAGGAAGGAAGCAAGCTCCTCACCTCAGCCCAGACATCAAATCTGCTAGTACCTGGTTCGTGAAATCTAGAGTTCCAATGTGAGTGATAAGCCTGTTGTATATAATCTGCCTGGTTTGTGATATTTTGCTACAGCTGACCAAATGGACTATGATACTGTATTAGTTACTTTTCTGTTGAAACACCATGACCAAGGAACTTAGAAAAGGAAGAGTTTATTTGGACTTATGGTTTCAGAGAGAGGTGTCCATCACAATGCGGAGAAGGGCAGCAAGCAGCAAGCTCAGAAGCTGGAGGGGAATGCTGAGCACTTTCTTCTTGAGTCACAAGCAGGGAGCAGACAGAGCACTTGGAATGGCACAGTGCTTTGAAACTTCAAGGTACACACCCAGTGACATACTTTCTCCAGCAAGGCCACCCCTCCTAAACCTACCCAAACAGTACCACAAACCAGGGACCAAGTATTCATTCTCTTTCAAACCATTACAGCTACTCAGGAAATATTCTGATCCATTGTAACCCATTTTGTTTACCCTATTTCTCCAGGGAGGTAATTGGTACATAGATACACAGCAGGAATCCAGAGAAGGTGAGTCTTGGTGATGCCCCCTTCTCTTTTGGACACATCCTCTCTCTGGTGGGTGCTAGTCTGTGCAGTCTCCATGCAACTGGCCAGTTGGTGGCAGGACAGACCAGAGGGGAACCTAGGTCTCCAATGAAATTAATGAGCTGCTGTTCATGAGACTGTAAGTGCTTAAGCTGTTCAAACTAGTTTGAACCAGAACTTAATGTTGTTTATCATCAAAAAACAATTCAATACATCCAGAGCACAGGACTGCTTCTACAAAATATGGATCAGATTGGATCTGTGCCTCTCCAGGAGCAGTGGGGATGTTTTTGGTTCCCACAATAGTTAGAGGGAATATATCTTATGAAGTATAAGACTGTTACCAAAAACTATTACTGCACATTCTACAAGATTCTAGAATGTTCTGCAATACAATTCTGATGGTAAAATCTTGATTATAACAATGTGTATGTCTAGAATTTAATTCCATTTACAGTACATATACAATAGCAACCCCTTATCTGAAGTTTAGTTTTCCATGGCTTCAATTGCCCAAATTAACCACAGTATGAAAATATTAAGTGGAAAATTCTAGAAATAAACAATTCTTAAGTTTTGAACAATTTTATTACAATTTATTATTATAATTTTCTAAAGTTAATGTGCTTAAGGTAATGGATATGTATAAAGGGGTGGGCACTGTTCTTATTTCAGGCATCCAGTGAAGGCTTTGGAACATGTCCTTTGCAGATAACGAGGGACTAGAAACATCAACTGTCTGAGCATAGGCTTACTCCACGGGCATCACAACATCTGGCGACATTTCTCTTTCCTTGCTGGAGTGGTCCCAACACGAGTGTGCTCTTGAGAAGCTGTTCGGCAGACTGAAAAGTCACTGGATGTGCAGCAACCCCTGTGCAGCTGTTTCCTTCAGCATTGCAACTCAGATGTCTCCACAAACACCCACCTGACTTCACAGTGTCTCCTGGTAAAGAACTACTCAGCAGCTGGTAACTGATAATTATGTTGATTTTCAAAATCTGTTCTCAGATGGGATACATCATCTATTTATTTCTTCTGTGGGACATTTCAGGTTGCTTTCAAAGGACAATGGTGGTGGTGATGGTCCTAAAGGTGTGTATGTGTACAAACCAACTAAATCCTGCCTGAGTCACCTATTCCCATCACACTGCCATAGTGTGCAGGAAAGAGCCTTGGGTCTGGCAAAGTTCACAGCCACTTGGTGAGGTCTTTTCCAAATCCAAAAAGTCCACCAATTCCACTACTGTTATCTGAAGAATCTTGAGGCAGTACCTACAAACAGGTAAGCAACTAGCCAAGGTTATGTATGCGTAGAGCACACAAGTTGGCATCTTTTGGTTTAAACTTCCATTCAACTTAGATACATGAGAGGTTCTATGATACCCACAGCCTGACGTGAATGACTGATCATTCCTGTGCAAGTAGACAGAGCATCCTCTTGATTTGTCAAAGACAGTTTTTAAGAAATCCAAGTGTGAAATCACTTTCAACTCCCTCCATGCCATTCCCAGGCCTGAACCCCTCCATACCATTTCCAGGTCTGAACTCCTCCATTCCATGCCATTCCCAGGCCTGGACTCCTCCATGCCATTCCCAGGCCTGGACCCCTCCATGCCATTCCCAGGCCTGGACCCCTCCATTCCATGCCATTGCCAGGCCTGGACCCCTCCATGCCATTCCCAAGCCTGAACCCCTCCATGCCATTTCCAGGTCTGAACCCCTCCATTCCATGCCATGCCCAGGCCTGGACCCCTCCATGCCATTCCCAGGCCTGATGCCACGTATTTTGTAAACTCTGTTATCCCTGTTTGTAGTTTGCACTTAGAGAATGGTACATACTAGACTCACTGACCCGAGAGATGATTACCTGCTTCTTTCCCACTTCCACATTGAGTAGCCTTTTATTGGTAGCATGAAATCATCTGTGGAGGGAGTTTAACACCACAGAAATGGCCAGACATTACATACTGGGACTTTCTACCCCTGGATAACTGGTTATTAAGCACAAAGTGCACACGGTGTCCAGAGAACAGGTGACACTTCTGATAATTTGTTCCCTTGGATGTGCCCAGATTTTGCACACATAGGCACCTAAGGTGGCAGACTCCTGTTCTGAAAATGGCACACTAACTATATATTTCTCTGAAGACTAAGAGTCTGCCTCTCTGATACCAGACTATATCCTACAATATCTTTTTCAGGAGAAGGTAAAAGATTTCCAGGAGGTGGTAGAAAGGTAGGTTCATAAATAGGTGAGTAGCAGGGAGGTGAAAATGTGGGCAATCTGTGTTGTGGGAGTGTGCCTGAATGTGATGTGTGTGCATGTGTAAGTAAGCGTGCATGTGTGAGTGTGTGAGTGTGTGTGTGTGTGTGTGTGTGTGTGTGTGTGTGTGTGTGTGTGGTGGGAGGATGTATGGTACATGTAGCGGGTGCACGTGTGTGCATGTGTGAAAGCTGGCTAGAAATCAAAGCTAACAAACGTTGGCTCCAGCTAACAGGTCTAACACAAACGGGCCAATTGCTGGAAGTTCATTAGCACTCTCTTACTGAATGGGGCTTGGCAGTGAGCTTGTTTTCCACTGGCATGAGGCATTAAGAAAGAAACTGCCAACATGTGTTTTAGCCAATCAGATTGTGATCAGCATGCCCCACCTGAATCTCATGCCAACCCAACCTTTGCAATTAACACCTGGAAATCTCCAGTACTGGGTGGAAAGCAGATAAAAAAGACTCGGGGTTGGGGAAAACATGTGAAGGGGCTGGACCGGGCCTTGAGCTCACCAACAGACTTCAATGGCAGCCCTGTAATGTAAGTAAACCTCATCTCATGAGACAGGGAAGGATGCTCTGAGCAAGAATCGCCCTGACAAACATAGGTTCTCTGGCATCTTAGGACATCCCCAGCCAAGAGGATGCTGTGAGAGATCTCCAGGCATCTGGAGCTTTGACATAAGTGTGTGAAAGAAGAAGTGTGTGAGTGTGTCTCCTGCAGCCACTCTGAAGGATTCTCTGCACTCTTTCCTTTAGTTAGCTGCTGTCTCCGGCCTCCCTCAAGCACACAGTTGATTCAGCATGAACACTGTCCTCTGGCTCTCTCCATTCCACTTTCAAACCCATTCCTAGAATAAGGTCCTAGGCCCACTGTCTCTCCCTGTTAATCTCAAGTCCACACACATCCAGTCAGAAGGGATACTGGTCAGATACAACTGAATGGCTGGAGTGTCATTCATCAAGGTACACCAAGAAAAAAAACAAAAAGAAAAAGAAAAAAACACCCAAACTGGTTATTTGTTAGGCAAAAAGAAGACCTCAAAAATTCCAAAGTAGCAAGTTGTGTTTGTTTTCTATCATGATAATATATAATTATATTGTAACATATACTACAATTTTAAGATCTATTTATTTCGTTTTATGTGTGGTGTCAATGCCTGCATGTGTATATGTACACCATGTGCACACATGCCTCTAGCTTGCAGAAGATGGAAGAGGGTGTCAGATTTCCTCAAACTGGAGTTAAAGGTGACTGTGAGCTGCCTGAACTGGGTGTTAGGAACTGAACCCGGGTCCTCTGCAAGAGCAGCAAGTGCTCTTAACCACCAAGTCTTCTCTTTCTCTCCAGTCCCTATCACAGTGTTTTTAAAAAATAAAATCATCATAACTTTCACAAAATAAACCCAGAAGATATTTTTAACATCTTTAACCAATGCAGTAGCCAATAAGATACTATTTACAACTGTTGAAAATAGAATTTAACAAGGATGGAAGAGAACGGGGAATAGAGCAGGAAAAGGGGAGAGGGAGAGGGAGGGATAAGAGAGAGTAAGGCACAGCAATGTCTTGTAAGTGTGACGATTCCCAGTAGCCTTCCTGTCCCTTGCTCTCAACCCTGTTCACTCCAACAAAACAAAATAGCAAAATCTTCATTTATGGGGGCAACATTCCAGTTAAAAACACTCAATGAATTCAATAAATTTACAAATAGATGCAAAATCTGCCAGTTCTGCAGACAGACATAATCAACATTTCTATCATCAAGAATTATTCACTATTATTGACTTGTTTAATAAGAGACTCCTAAAAATAGTTCAAATATGGTGAAACTCAGAGCTAATCTGAAAAGATGACCTACCAAGGGCGTCTAGAACTTATCTGCCTATTTCAAACTTGTTAAATATTTTCCATTTTGTGTGTGGATGTCACTTATTTTTATTAAATGTATGCATCCCTGGACAAAAGCTACTTGTTGGAGCAAGAAATAACTCAACAATAACTTTTTAACTAATTTTATACAAAAAAATTAGGGAAACTTGTTTACAAAAAAAGGATGAAATTACATCATTTACAGAAAATGTGGATAGAACTGGAGGTCATCGTATCAAGCAAAATAAGCCTGCCTCAGAAAGACAAGTGTCTTCTGTGTTATCACATGCCAAAACTAGATTTAATATGTATACAGGAACCAAGCACGGTGGTACACACCTGGCATCCTAGAAGTTGGGAGACAGAAACAGAAGAATTCCCACAAGTTTGAAGCTGGTCTATATAGTGAGTTCCAGGCCAACCAGAGCTACATAGTAAAACCCTGTGTCAAAACCTAACAGACAAATCCTTAAATCCATTTGTGAGGGTGTGCATGTGCATGTGTGTGCATCCATTCGTGTGTGTGTGTGTGTGTGTGTGTGTGTGTGTGTGTGTGTGTGTGCATGATGAAACCAGAAAGGGAACCATGTTGGGGAAGAAGAAGTCTAAAGGGAGGGGAAGAGCAAGGGATGGTAATAGGGGAAAGAAAGAGAAATATTACATATTGTTATCATATATGTGGAACTTATATTTAAATCTACCAGTTAATATAGCATGAAAGCCATGGGAGGGGGGAACCAGGGGAGAGGACAAGGAAGGCTGATGAGTGGGTGAATATGAGAAAAGTACAATGATGTGCATGTATAAAAATGTCATCATGAATCCCATTAACTTTAACTACAACAAATTAATAAGGAAAAATAAAGAAACCCGGTTGCCATACACAAGTCACAGTAAGTGGGGGATCTGCTGAAGCAATTCTACTCGATTCCTTGAAATTCTGATTGTATGCCAAAAACTACATCATGATCCATAATAGAAATTACCTAATGATCCATCACCTGTCAATCTAGATTTTCACTAAACTAATTAGATTTTATGAAAAGCAAGGAATTAGAAATAATCTGCTTGTTAACCTTATCTGAGTCATTACTTTCTCAACAATATTTTGGTGCCCCCGGGACATGTTACCCCAGCACAGTGTCCCATACCTAAAAGGGAGTCTGACTTCTGTGAACTGGTTATACCCATTCAAGTGTCTGTCTTTCTTGCTCTCTCCCTGTGCCTGGTACATGTAGGATTAAAGCAAAATCCTAGCAGGAGTCAAAATGGAACAAGGAAGAGCTGTCAAGAAGAGGCTGACATTAAAACAAACAAGGCTCAAGTTTCAGGTCCTGAGCTCGTGGGCTTCCTCCTGTGTCCACGCTGGATGCCAGAGGCAAGGGTCCACGGGAGCTTTACTTGAGAGGTCCTTAACACCATGCCCGTACGGTCAGAGATTATAAAAATAAGTTACAAAGATTATAAAAGCAAGACCCTTTAACACCAATGATCTGAGGTCTTCGAGGAGGTTGCTGCTGCCTCCTCCTGAAATCCAGTTAAAGAAGACATACGCCTGTCCCTCATGGATGGATACGTTTATGTGATTATTGCTACTTATCCCACTACAGGGATGGTGTCTAAGAATGTCCCTGTAGTGCACCATCTGGCCATCCAGCAGGAAAGCCTGAGATTCAGGAGCACGGAGGAAGGCAGATGTTGCAGCATCCAGCTGTGCCTGGTGAAGAAGCAAGCAGCACCAGCAGATACAGATTAAACACTAGCTGAAGGTCTTTTTCCAGTCATCACTTACACCAAATTGTATGCAGGCTTGAAAGCATCTTGTCACAACAAAACTTCATTGTGTCTTCTTTTTTCTTTTTCAATGGAGTGACATATTTGATAAGTTGTGGATACAGTCTTACTTACAATGTAGAAAGAGGAAACATCTGAGATTTCTTTAATTTTCTTTAATTACCTACATATGTGGAGGTAGGTGCAGAGGGTACAGGTATCTGAAGAGTGCCAGAAGAGAATCAGATCCCATGAAGCTGGAGTTAAGGGTAGTTCCCACATGGGTGCTGGGAACCAAACTTGGATCCTCTGAGAAAACAGTATGTGTTCTTAACTATTGAACCATTTCTCCAGTCCCAAGAGGAAACATTTAAATAAGCAAAGCATTGATTTGGATAAATATGAAGTGTCTTCTTTTATCAAGTCTAAGTGCAATGGAATTAAGAGCCAGTGTGGACAAGACATGAAAGAGTGACTGGAGATTATTCTAATGAATATTAAACAAAGAATATTCAGAACATTCAAAATATTTTTGCCAAGATGAACAGATTCTGAGTCAAAATTGTGAACAGGCCAGTGGGAATTTAATCAATAGAATTAAGAATTGTACAGCCAATCTGTCTTGTTGATTTGAGACAAATTAATTACATTAATGAAAATAGTATCAAGGAATTAAGTAAGAGTTATAGGAGTTTATTGTTTGGGGCTTAAACTCCTTTCCTGGGTATTAGCAGGCAGAGAGAGAGAGAGAGAGAGAGAGAGAGAGAGAGAGAGAGAGAGAGAGAGGAGAGAGAGAGAGAAAGAAAGAAAGAAAGAAAGAAAGAAAGAAAGAAAGAAAGAAAGAAAGAAAGAAAGAAAGAAAGAAAAAGAAAGGAGGGAGAGAGAGAAAGAGAGAGAGAGAGAGAGAGAGAGAGAGAGAGAGAGAGAGAGAGAGATTTTCAATAAAGTTCCAGGACACCTAGTTGAAACTAAGCTGTGTATCTGAAATTCAGAGAATTATAGGTAACAACTAAATTTCCCAAGCATGCCAGTTTCAATCAGCATGTTAATGAAGTCCTCCTGCTTGAATCCTTATACAAGAGAAGTGGCCTGTCAGATGTTAACTAGTCAGTGTTTTCTCTGTGAGTCTTCAGGTCCCAGCCCTTTAAGGAAAGCATTGAGATGATCTACAAGTGGAGACCCACAGAGGCTTCCTACAGAGAACTTACTCAGGGCCAGAGAATCTGGGCTTGCTTTACCCAGCAGAGCTGCATAATGGGATGATTTGACCACGGGCATGGTTACCAGGTGTTTGGAAGGGTCTACACTTGGCTGTACAGTGTGCTTTGATCTAGCAAAGGGGAGGTCTTTTGCCTACCCCTTGGCATTGTTATAAAAAGCCCTTTGAATAAACAAAATGGCTGTTGGGTATTGACCCAGATCCTCCCAAAGCTATTCAATGTCTTTGTCTTTCTTCTCGTCTCCATTTTCATTCTATTTTATTTTCTTATCCCTCTCTCCTCCACCTAAGAACCCTTCAAAAGCTGGGAGCTGGACTCCCACTCTATACATCTTAGTTTTTGTCTCTGCTTTCTTCACTTTTTCTCTGCTTATAAAACCAAACTCAGAGGCCACATCAGAACACATTCTGTTTTGTAAATCAAAGCCCTCTGATTCTAGAATTGGAAATATATCCAATTAAGCTCTTCAAATGTTTTTATACGTGTCTTTGTGTAAAATTCCAAAGTTTTGTGATAAGAAGCTATTAGTAGAAGAAAACAGATAAATACATTTCACTAACCTGAAAGTTTTTGATTGATGTTTCCCCAAAATTTGACAATAGTCATAAACTGTCTGTTATATAATCAGAATTGAGTTGAAACCTAAAAGTTGTTTTTTCTAAATATTAAATAACAAAAATTAATTTTACATCAACCACCCTAAAAGAATTTCTGAGTTATCTTTCTATTATCTCTGTATAAGATGTACTAACAACTGCTGAGTGTAACATGAATTGTTAGAAGGTCTTGTTAATAAACTCAAACCTGAAGCCAGGTATTGGGGTGAATGCTGAAAGATCATAGAAACAGAACCAGCCACAGCCACCTCACCTCGCAATTCCTCAGCTGATCCTGTTTCCTCAGACTGGAAGCCTCTGAGTCCTCACCCGAATGGATCTCAGCTGAACTGCCCGAAAGCCTGAAAGCTTAACCAGTTCTAGTTCCTGGTTTTCACATCTTATATATCTTTCTGCTTTCTGCCATCACTTCCTGGGATTAAAGGTGTGAGTCACCATGCCTGGCTGTTTCCAGTGTGGCTTGGAACTCACAGAGATCCAGATGGATCTCTGCCTCCCAAGTGATAGGATTAAAGGCATGTGTGCCACCATTTTCTGGCCTCTATGTCTATCTAGTGGCTGGCTGTTCTGTTCTCTGACCCCAGATAAGTTTATTATGGTGCACAATATTTTGGGGAACACAATATCATCCCATGTTTTGAGTAATCTAATCTCAGCTGAAATGCAGATGTTGAAGAGTTAATTATAGTACCACGTATGATACCCTTTAATCCTAGCAGAGGCAGAGGCAGGCAGATCTTTGGGAGTTTGAGGCCAGCCTGGTCTGCATAAGAAGCTCCAGGCCAGCCAGAGCTACATAGAGAGACCCTGTTTAAAAAAAAATGACAACAAAAAAAGAGAACTCTAGAATGAAAAACTGATTATTCAAGGTCATTATCTCAGTCAGTTCTGACAAAAATATACATAGTCAAATGTTAACTTTGAGCTTCATGGTGGATCTTATGCTTACAAATGTAAATACTGGAAACGGGGGTTGAAAAGAAAAAAAACCATTGGGGGAGTGAGGAGACACAAAATGATTTGTGACCCAGATCTAAAGCCATTTTTCATTAATAGCTAGAGTTTAACTGTGTGTTCCAAGACCTGATAAACCTACTTGCCATAGAAATGTAAGTGTTCTTAACTTCTTGAAAATTATTAAAATGATATTTGGGAATCTATTAAATGTTTCATAAATCATTAAAATTCTCTGAATATAGCATTAAAAGGTAGCTGATCTCCTAAATCTAGTCTCGTAAAAAGACCACAATCATCTAAGATGTTCTGCTGGAAGCACAGACTGTTTCTGTAAAACAGAATTCACTGGAATGTAAAATAACTTTTTGTTAAGTTACAAAATGTATTATTGGCTATATAGATTTTGATAAAGATTTTCTTCCAAAACAGATTCTAGAGATATATTAAGTGTATCTATTTTTAATAATAAAGAGTAAAAGAAATAAGAAGATAAAGGTGTTTTATGTTAATCAAAATAGTATAACTAAAATTATTTTATTGGATTACTGATATGGGTTCTTTTCCAGGGACACCTTTTTTAAAATTTCCTTGAAAACTTTATAAAATGAGTTTTAATCATATTCACCCTCTATCCTTCCCTCCATCCCCAATTCCTCCTATATGCATTCTTCTTACCTTTCCACCCAACTTTGTAGCCTTCCCTACTTGCCCAACAAAGGCCAATTTGTAATACACAAATATTCTTGAATGTATGGGCTTCCACTGAAACATGGTTGACTTGACAAGTCCTACATTCTTAGAGAAAACAGAGTCTTCCTTTCTTAGCGGCAAACAACTGCCAATCAATCCTAGACTAGGGGCTAGACCTTCCCGCCCAGTCCTCCTCTTCATGCTAGGATTTGGTCTGGCATGGGCTTGCACAGATCTTGTGCATACTGTCACAACTACTGTGAGCTCATATGGGAAACTGCCCCGCTGTGCCCAAAAGACTCTGCTCCCTTGTAGGAATCCACCACCTCTGGCTCTTACATTCTTTCCACCCCTTCTTCAGCAATGATCCCCGGGGCTTTAGAGAAGGGGGTACCAAATGTATGTATCCTTTAGGAATTTTCTAGGAGTATTCATATATGCAATTGCTTTTTTATGAGACTTTTTTTATTATGACTTTGTTACATATAAAACGATGGGTATAGAGGCCAATGAAATAGTTCAGAATATAAAGGCACTTGTTCTTGGACCTGAATTCAATCCTCAGGACTCACATAATGGATGGGAAACTTACTCTCACAAGTTGTCACCTCTCCTCTGACCTCCACATGCACACTATGCGCACACACACACACACACACACACACACACACACACACACACTCACTGTTCTTTTTAAAAGATCAATAACTATGTCTGTCAAAGATCTCTTGTTAAATTTCCTTGTCATAATGAGAATTGCAGGAGATTTAGCTCCTAAAGACATTAACATTAGGATCTGGTACTCCAAGTAGAATAGAAAAAGGGATCACACTATTGAGTTTTATCCAAAAGAGAGACGGTGATTACTATTTTGTATTTAAAAGATAGCTAAATTGTTAAGATGAGCTTTTTGTTAAATCCTCAGAAAAAAATTTTTTTTCCCTTAGAAAAATTTAAAACTGCTTTTTGCTAGGTAAATTTAAAAGTTGAATTTTTAGGGCTGGCCTATATTGAGAGACAGTATTATATGGCTTCTGTCTGGGCTTTGATGCCTATGAAACATATATGTACTTCATCAATGTTGAGATGGGTTAATTTTGCTTCTAGAATGAGAAAGTTTTCATTCAACATCAATCCATTGCTAATTATATAATATATTTTTATAATAAATGTTATGAAATTACATATATTACTATCTAATCTGGTGTGTACAACACGTAATAAAATTATCAAACTAAAACTCTTATTCACAAAAAAGGCAAGATTAGATTTAGAGCCCTTTTTGTATTCATTAGCTTGTTCAGTTCAATATTTATGCTTGCAGCATATTTTCTTATAGACTATGTAATATAATGCAACATAAATGCTGACAGTTGCAACATAGCAAAATAGCATTTGAAACTTGGATATTTATTTCTTCTTGCTTTTTAGATGTTACATTTTAATAAATGGATACACAATGATTACATCCTTAAGTGATATTCACAATTTGTCTGGAGTATAGATGTAAATTTATATGAGGCTCATAAAACTGCATCTTATAAGAAAAGACTTATAGGTAATTAAGTTGACCTTAACAAAATGTTTATAAGGCTATTTTAATGCTTTGTATTCAAAGCAATTATACTTTGTTAGAATATTGGCCTGCTCTTAGTAAAATTTTAAAGGACTACCTTTCAAAACCCAGAATTTAATGTTTGATGTTTCCTGCTTTGTTTTGTTTTTTGTTTTGTTTTGTTTTGGCAGAATTTTAACAGTACTAGGGTTCACTGAAGTTTGTGTTTTAATGATTATGTGATAGATCTGGCTAAATAGGACTGTCACACAAATGAGAAATACTTACACAAGAGGCAATGGGTATATTTTTGGTCATTGTTGCTACTCTCAAAAGAATTTGTAACAAATGTTTCAAAATTGAGTTTATGGGATTATTTTAAGATCAAAATGTAACACAGGGATGTAAAACAAAAGCTAACTGGGTGTCTAAAGCAACACTGTTGTAGAATATTATTTTAACTAGACAAATGTAGCTAGAGTTTTCCTCGCTGGCCCACAGTCAGGACAAATCTCTCTCACCCGCCAGTCCCACAGCCGCTCAGACCCGACCAAGTAAACACAGAGACTTATATTGTTTACAAACTGTATGGCCGTGGCAGGCTTCTTGCTAACTGTTCTTATATCTTAAACTAATCCATTTCTATAAATCTGTACCTTGCCACGTGGCTCGTGGCTTACCGGCATCTTCACATGCCGCTTGTCATGATGACGGCTGGCAGTGTCTCTCTGACCCAGCCTTCCACTTCCCAGAATTCTTCTCCTCCTTGTCCCGCCTATAGACAAAGATATGTTACATTTGTTTATGTTGCAGAATATGACTTGAACTGTGTACAGGTGTGTTACCTTTGTTTCTGCTGCATTTGTTTAACTATGGAAAGATGTGTTGCATTTGTTTCACTTTGGCTGCCTAAGGCACCGATTGGTCTAACAAAGAGCTGAACAGCCAATTGCTAGGCAGCAGAAAGGATAAGTGGGGTTGGCAGGCCAAGAAAAAGAGGAGAAATCTAGGCTTGAGAGAGGAAAGAAGAACAAGAGAGACAGGAGGAATGAGGGACATGCAGGGGCAAGCAGCCAGGCAGACGCCAGCCAGCCAGGCATAGAGAAGCAGTGAAAGTAAAATATACAGGAATGAGAAAGGTAAGAAGCCCCGAGGCAAAAGGTAGATAAAGAGAAACAGGTTAATTTAAGTCAAAAGAGCTAGCCAGAAATGTGCCTAAGCTAGGCCGAGTATTCAAAACTAATAATTAAGTCTCTGTCATGATTGGGGAGCTGGTTGGTGACCCAAAAGAAAAAGCCTGGTACAACACTGCTTCATTTAAAACGTTTCACTTTCGCATATTCTTTTTTAATTAATTGCTTTATTTTCTTTTATGTCTGGGTGTTTGGCCCGCATGTATGTAAGTGTTCCACATGTGTGCCTGGTGCCTGCAGAGCCAGAAAAGAGCATCATCAGAGCCTCTGGACCTGGAGTTACAGCTGGTTGTGAGCGGCCAGGCATCCTGTAACACTCAGCTGCTTTTGTGAGCTCTGAGCTCTGAAATTGTGAGAAGAGTCCCTGGCCCCGAGTGAGCGCTCCTGAGTGAGGGACCATGGCAAATGGACACATGGAAATTACACCACTCCCACACTTTCTTGTGATGCAGGTAGTGTGCCAAGAGCTTCCTCACAGAGATGACCAAGAGCAAAAAGCAGGCCTAGTGCCCCGTACCTCCCACGTGTTCCCACGTGTGCACTGCTGACTCAGCTATACCGACTCTCCCGTGTATTTTTCATCAAAGTTTCTCCAAAAGGCTGTGTAAAATCTTTTCTTCAGCATTTTCTTTGCAACTCAGAGGAAGAGGAACATGAAGGACATAAGCCCCAGGACCCTGGTCCGAGGCCTCAGCAGGGGGCCGCACCGGCCAGAGGATGACAGATGTTACTTCTTCCCTGTGTGCTAGGGAGGCTGCTCTGGCCTCTTTCTGCCAAGTTAGGAAAACAGGGGCAGCTGCCAAGACAAACAACGGAGGTATGAGAGTTAACAGCCTGGGCGCACTGCGGTGTGAAGCGGACCCATGAAACGAGACATCAAGGATGCTGCTTGGAATAGCTTGAATGTCGAACATTCTTTCCCAGTGGAAGGACAGAGGGAGGGCTGCACACAGGAGTGTGGGAGACAGACCCTCGGCTGGACACAGAAAGGACCTCAAGGTGTCCCCGGGGTTGAGGGGGGGGGAGGGGTCAGGAGACAGTGCCCACTTCTCACCCACCTCGTGTTCAGTACTCCCGCCATCGCCATCAAAAATAACATGGCTATTAAAAGGGCCTATCAAAAGAGCCCTTGTAGTTTATAATCACTTTCATCTGGCTTAAGGAAACACAGCATAAAATGTGTGTCTGGCAACTGCTGGGGCCAGGGAGCCGGGTTTATGTTAGCCAGGGCTGAGGACATTGGTGTGGCTGACAGGCGAGGCAGACGATGGTTTATGGTCTTTAATGCCTGTGCTGACATAGAGGATCGGGACAAGATTTATTTTATGCTCGGGCCATCACAGAACCCTGACAAGCAGTCATTACAAGCCAGATGACAACTGGAATGTGGTAATCACTTGACGGAATATTTATTTGGTTTTTAAAGTTTTTGGATGAATCTGGTTTTCAGAGAGTGAGAGACCACTATTAAGTCAGACTATGCCATTATTACATCCAAACCATTATACATTCTCTAGCCAATTATGTAATCCTATATGGAAAACATAACCAGAAGTAGGAAAAGCCCTGAGACCTGAGGGCTCGTTATTATAGGCCTCACCACCATAACTTCATTTGTGGTTACTACACACCCTAAATATTATTAATGGGCCAAGAGAACCCAATACTTGTAAAGTCTGGTCAGTATCATTAAATCTACGGCCCACTGTGACAGTGAATTTGATGGAGTGGCACTATGCATTAGATTACTTTTCTTCTGACTCCTTCTACTACACTTTAGGTGATAAAGTAGGGAAAATCAGGCTGGACAGTTTTATTAAGTCCATTGTCAGCCTCAAGATTTCAACTCAGTTTCTGCAAACACATCCCCTTTCACATGAAGCCACCCAAAATGTTAAATATTTCTGCCTCACATGCCTACATGTGACGTTCTTAATGTTTCATGCTTCATTCAGATAAGTAAAAGAGATCAGACACACTAACGGGTACGCCACTATTCTTATAAAATATGGCATAATGTTTCCTGGGTAATCTTTGGTTCAGTCCAAAGCAGTTAACAATCCTGTTTTTCTCTCCTTCGCAGGACCCTATGCAAACACATTTCAGCACTCATTTTTCTCCCCAGGAAAACCCATCATTTTCCCCAAAGCACCAGAAACAAGGCTGGTCTGACTTATGCCTCTCCACCCTGACGGTGGCTGCCATGCACCCCTCTACCCCCACCTCACCCATGGTCCTACGTCTAACTTGTCGGCTGAGCGCCCACAAGGCTCTAGACGACGTCAAAGCTGATGCCTGTCTCTTCAGGCATGTCCACGGTGTAAAAATTCACTGAGCTGTTTGCTTCTGTTGGGCATATTTCTGAGTTTAATTCACACCCCAAGAGAATAATTCATGTTTTCAATGCACGTGAACCATAGCCATGGAAGTGTCCTCGCCATCTCTTCCCTGTTTGTAAGGCCGAGGATATGAGGCAAGCAATGTCCCGCCATGCTCACTGGGATGTTGACAATGTGGGTTCAGGTTGTCATGTCGAAGAGGACGGGTGTGAGGGAGATCCAGGGGCTGGAATCCCATGACCCATCCCTTCTCTGCTATTTCCAGTTCCTGTCTCCATCTCATACATCAGCTCTTGAGGCTGGAGATGTGTCTCAGTGATACAGCTCCTGTCTAGTGTGTGTGAAGCCCTAGATTTGGATTCGTCAGTCTCCAGCACCACACACAAACACACACACACACACACACACACACACACACACACACACACACACACACACACACAAATGCACTTACTCATTGAGTCTTCTCAGCTGACCTCTTTGCCCACTCTCTGTTCAATTTCTACTTCTTCCTGTTTTAAATTTTGTTACATTTGTGCTTAACAAACTTCAAGAAAGGGGAAAAAATAAATTGTATTGCTACGTATTTTTCCTTGGGTAAACCTATCCAAGGAATTAATTCTGGTGTTTTGTTTTGATTTTGAATTTTGGTTGTTGGTTTTTTGAGACAGGGTCTCTGAAACTTAACAGGTAGACCAGGCTGGCCTCAAACTCATAGAAATCCTTCTGCCTCTGCCTCTAGAGTGCTGGGATTAAAGCTAATGCCACCACACCCAGCCTTCATTCTGTTTCTGAATTTAGCTAAACATCATTTTGTGATGACAGTAGACAAATCTCTCTCTCTCTCTCTCTCTCTCTCTCTCTCTCTCTCTCTCTCTCTCTCTCTCTCTCTCTCTCTCTTTCTCTCTCTCTCTCTCTCTCTCTCTCTCTCTGTGTGTGTGTGTGTGTGTGTGTGTGTGTGTGTGTGTGTGTGTGTGTGTGTGTGTGTGTGTTGAGGCATTGTCTCACTATATAGCCCAGACTGGCCTTAAACTAGTGATCCTTTGGTCTTGGCCTTGGCTTCTCCAATTACGGGACTACAGGTGTGCCACCATGTTTTTCCACCTGACAAAATATTTCTAAGATGGCTCCTAAAGCTGAAGAGTTGGGTAAGCTCAGCCCCATTTTGTTCTCCAGTTACATCCATGAGCCTCCTGAGCCAAGATGCAGGTGTTGCCAGAGCCCTCAGACCCGGGGTTCTAGACCAGCAGGCCAAGTCTGCATATACCTTCTGTTTTGGCCCCTGTAGACCTGCTCTGCTGCCCTGTCTGTGCCACCCAGGCCTGTGTGCTGCCTCTATCCCCTGCCTCCCAGCTGGATCTGGAATGGAGGATGAAGTTAGGCTATTTATCCTCAGCACCTTTCCTGGGGGCTGTTTGACAGGTTTCCATGGCTTAGATATGGTTCCTCCCCTGAGCATTCATGATGGGATACTTGGTCCTCGAGTATTGGGGATGGTATAGAGCCTTTGAGGGGTTCTGCCTGTAAGCTTTTAGGACAGCTATCTTTGGGAGGGATTAATGCAGATCCCATAAGACTCGTGACCTTTCACAGGGCAAATTATTCTAAGAGTGAGCACACCCCTGAATCGCTCTCTTACTCTCTATTTGAAATGTGATCTTTCCTCTTCCACCTGCTCTGAGCAGGATGCCATCCGCAGCAGTTAGGAACTTGCCAGGGACTGAATCAGTAAGGCTGTCCAATCACTACTGGCCTTCCAGTCCTCAAAACTGTGACCTGAATAAACCCCTTTCTTATCTTTAAAAAGTGAGCCTGCTTCAGGTATTTCTTTACAGTAACAAAAATTGGTCTGGGACCTTTAAACTGAGGTGGCAGTTCTTCTCAAGGTGACCAGTCGCCACCCTCATCCCATTAGCTGTAACCATAGTGTCCCTTGTCCTCATTACCCTATACTCTACTGCCACCTTTATCAAAAATCACCTCATTAACTTCCCATCAAGTTATTAACTTTGGGCCACATCATAATTTCCTGTGGTGACCCAGATTGATATGGGGTCCAAAAAACAGCTCTGATTAAGCTCGGCCCACAGACTGAATTTTCCCTAGGCTCAGGAGGATGTTTATGGCAACAAGAAAGAACCTGTGCTGCCCTTCGAAGTGTCCATTCAAAGTCTGTCTATCTAAGGGATGTTCCAGAATGCTTTTGTCCAAGCCCTTGACAGTGCACCTCACTGTTCTGGTGTGTCTACACTGTACTAATGAGTGTTGTTGGCCTGGCTGTGAGGTAGAAGAAGGTGGGCTGACCCACAGAGTCCCAAACAGAGGATGCATACTCTGTCTACTCAAGTGAGAAGCTGTATAAGTTTTTAAACAGAGATTTCTCTATGTCAACAGCACCAGACCGACAAACAGATGTTATTAACACCCTCCAAGCTGCTCATATCCCTAGTCACACTACTACCAAGAGTATCCTAAAGTATGCCTTCAGTCAAGGTTGTTTTTCTGGCTTTGTGTTTTATGTGCAAGCATTGAGCCTTTTGTATTTTTGCTGTTTGATCACATTGTGACTGTGGCAGCCATTGATAGTGATGTGTTGCTTGCTAACACAGCTATACAGCATTCTATGGACATATCACAGTATCATTATCTATCATAGTCTAGAACATGTGGGATCTTTCTATGCTGGGGGCTATAAAAAAAGTGTGTTGTTGTGATTAAAAAAACTCTTCCATGTGTTTTTTTTTTTGTTTTTGTTGAATGGTGTCAGAACTTCTGTTGTGAGCATGTGTTGGACTATTTAAACGCAGGTGATGGGAGATCCCAACAATTTTCTGAGTGACTGTAGTACATTTTATCCTCAGCAGACTTACGGTTTTAGTAACTTCCTAAATATATGCATATGTTAAATCCCTTTTGTTGGCATTCTGGGCCAAAGAACGGTCCTGGTTTAAGTCTCTTATGTAAAGGCTTTCCCAGGCCCCCAGCACGCTGGTGAGAACTCTCAAACAAACCTGGCAGGCAAATCATCATGGTCTTGGAGCAGTGCACCCGTCCCTCTCCACTCCTTCCCTTTCTAGCCTATGCTCCCGTGCTCCCCAGACTCCCGTGCTCCCCTCTGACTAGCACTGTTTGGGGGTAGACTAACAACTTGGAGAGGAGAAGGAGAAATGAAGCACAGAGCAAAGCTGAGGGTAGACTTTTGGGAGTGAGTTGGAAAACAATTGAAGGAAAACCGGATTCATCTAGTCCTTAAGACTGGCGCTCTTCGGTCCAGCTGGGGTGAGGAGTGGGTGTGCGGTGTTCTTCCAGAATGAGTGCCTTTGCTTTCATCATCTGCCAGGAAGGACACATGTGTTCCCATTGGAATGGGTGTATAGGGAAATGTTATTGGATAAGGAATAATAAATGAAAAACAACTGTAGAGCCCCCTCCCAACACACATACACACACGCAATTTTCAACAAGATGATTAAATGCTACTGGAATCTAACTAGTGTGGAGTCTCTGTGTTTGGTTTTAGAGCATAGATAACTTAAAGTTCCCTTCACATTTATTCACAGCTCTAAACCCCTATATTAATTTCTGTGAGCTGCACTATCAGATTACCTCAAACAGTGTGGTTTCAAAGAATGGTCATTTATTCTCTCAGCTTCCTTGTAACCAGAAGTCTGAATCCAAGTGGAGAGTGGTCTGGTCCCTTCAGGATCATCCAGAGTTGATTAGCTCTATGCCCCTTGCTCAGCTTCTGGCAGTTACTAGCAATCCCTGCCATTCTTGTCTTGCAGGAAGGTTACACCAATCTCACTCTTTCCTCCCATGATGCTCTGCCTGTGTTGTGCCTGTGTTCAAATTCTCCTTTCATAAGGACACCAGGTATGTTGGGCTTTGGTTCCACCCTTCTCCCACATGACCTCACCTTGATTTAATTGCATTTTAAAAGACCTTACTTCCAAACGTTCCATGAACATGAATTTGTAGAAGATATATTTCAAATTAACCTAACACATTATTCTTGCCCCCAAACAAATGTTTCTCTCAGGATCATCACTCCTGCTGTTGAGATGGGAACCCAGATGGATGTAATGAGGCTTGAGTTGGAACCAGAAGGTAAATTGGGGATAGAAGAGAGAACTTTTGATCCTCCTGTGATACACAGAGCCCTACTGTTGTGACTTAGGAGACAGGAGATGAGGGGAGGGAGTAAATACAGAGAGCAGTTTCAGGTAACACTGGTTAAGGTCTTACACAACAATAAACCTAGGAAGGGAACTGCCCAGGAGAGAAGATATTCTCTTGTTATACTCAGGGAGAAACAGGGGCTTCCCACATTTTAGTGGTTCATCGACACTTGCTAATGACTCAATTCCAGACAACGCAACAAAGTAGAAAATCTGTGAAGGCACAGCCTCATCCACAGAGATTGTGTATGCTTTTATTTTCTCATTAAGTTTCTCTCTTTTTATCAGAATATCTGTATAGCTGGAAATCTCCTGAAGATCTAGGAATGGGCCAGCTAACATCAGATTATCCACTGCATTCTGTCAGTTTCTATCGAGTGTCAACCATCATCTAGGACAGCAGAGCTGCAAAGCCTGGCGATAGTCATGTAACTCCTTTGCTGTGGAATATTGTTCTATATGCTGTGAATGTGTTGCTCTGATTGGTTGATAAATAAAATGCTCACTGCCCAGTAGCCAGGCAGGAAGTATAGGTGGGATAAGCAGACAAGGAGAATTCTGGGAAGAGGAAGGCTGAGTCAGGAATCACCAACCAGACACAGAGGAAGCAAGATGTCAATGTAGAACTGGGAAAAGGTACCAAGTCACGTGGCTAAACATAGGTAAGAATTATGGGTTGATTTAAGTGTAAGAGCTAGTCAGTAATAAGCCTGAGCTAATGGCCAAGAAATTATAAATAATATAAGCCTCTGTGTATTTATTTGGGTCTGAGTAGCTGTGGGACTGGGCAAGACACAGGAAAATTTTCAGCTACACTCCTTTGGTTCACAGTAAAACAAATGAAACTTTAAAGTCAAACAACTATTGAGACCAATAAGGAGGAAATGAGTCTCAGTTGATCATGTACATTATCATCCTACTAAAAGGATGTCTGTCATTCATTAGTACAGCACATGCTTATCATACATGAGGCCCTGAGTTCTACTTCTAGCACCAAAAAAGAATAAAAAACAAACACCAACAAAATAACAAAAACAAAAAGCAGACAGCTCTGATCACTGACTCAAAAAAAAAAAGCTTATCACATGTGCACTCAGAAATGCCCATATGTGCTCTATAATTTTGAGTGCTATATTTTAATATTTAGTTATGAGTAGGAACTTCAATTTTTGAATGTAATTATCTGATGAATAACACCTACAAAAAACAATAAAAATCTACAGTCCCAGGACAATTCAGAGCATGGCATAATTTTTGTTTTGTTTTGTTTTTCGAGACAGGGTTTCTCTGTGTAGCTTTGTGCCTTTCCTGGAACTCGCTTTGGAGACCAGGCTGGCCTCGAACTCACACAGATCGGCCTACCTCTGCCTCCCGAGTGCTGGGATTAAAGGCGTGTGCCACCACCGCCCGGTAGCATAATTCTTTAAGGAATGGTTTTACAATATATGAGTCAAAGTCAGGGTAGCCCTAATGCCCAGGTAAGCCAAGACTGCCTCCTCAGTAGCTCAGAAAAGGGACCCTTGAAACCAGAGTTGTTTCTGCAAGGATTGCACATTTAAAATACAGCTCCTGCCCCATGAAGATGTGATCTGGATCCATGCTGAGCCTCAGGCTTGCTGGCTCTTCTGTCCCTAACACAGGGTGTTCTTGGGGTTCAGGGTTCATACCAAATACACTGACATCCAAGACAGGGTCACAGAAACATCCAGAAAGTAAAAATTGAGAAAAAACAAAACAAAACAGAACAGAACATCAGATTGTTCTGAAAATACCATGCATCTGTCACTAATTTTGTGATGACATTGAAGCTGACCTGCATGGAGCTCCTCATATCAGTCCATAAGCAAGAAGGAGGGCATGTCATTACAGAACCCTCTGACAGCCCACAGGAGGTTCTCCAGATGTTTGTACACTATTGGAAGCCTTAGTGTTGCTTTAAACACCAGTCCAAGACATGGATGGGGGGACCTTTTCTCCCCAAGCCCTAGATTCACCTCATCTAAGAGATGCTTTACCATGAGACACATGTGGGTCTCTCACCCACTGGAGATACCATGCATCCAGGACCTCCACCGCAGTCCACTGATAAACATTCGTGGGGTCGGCAGCTGGATCACGGTTTTTAATTAGCTTTTTCTTTCTATTAAACTCACAAATTCACTTCATGAAAGTGTTATTTAATTTCAATACAGTATCACTATTTCAAGCAGATATTCCCAGCCACGTGGTAGGTGATAAATAATGACATAGTACCAAGTTCTGTATTCATGCTATTAATACATAACTAATAGTTACACAGTTAATGCAGTCATGGAAAAAGAGTGAACAGACCCATTTAAGTTAAAAACTTAATAAGCTTCTCAGTGGTAGAAACACATAAAAATTAAAACTAATAAGCTTAAGTAATCATTGGTTTTGCAAATGCTCTACATGTCCAGGCTGTCAGGCATAATTTTTCTTTTAAGATTTATTTTATGGCTACGCTTATAACTTACGGGTAGAGAACCTGTCTAATCTGCACAAGGCTCTGGGTTTGATTCGCAGGATTAGAGAGGGAGGAGGTAAGGAAGAAGGTGTTGCCCCATGTTGAAGAGAAACAAGAAGTAGGTAAGAGCGACAGCTTGAAATAACGGAAGAATAATGGGAGGTTTGAAGAGAGGTTGTGTACTTGTTGTCACCCGGTAGTGGGGATATAAAATAAATTCAAATACAATTTTTATATGCTAACTATTTTCATATGCCAAATCATTAATAAACTATGATCAGTGGAGAAACAAAAATTTGTAGAACAAATAAATAATAAATAAATAAATGAATGAATGAATGAATAAAAGTTGCTTAGAACAAGATCATTCCTGTGTGTGAAGTGCTGGGGCTCAAACTGGAGGCACTGAGAGTGCTAGGCAAATGCTTGACCAGCGAGCCACACCCCCAGGCCTTTATTTTAAAATATAACTCTCTGAAAGTAAAGCATTAAACTTGAAACAAATTCCGCCTGGAAACAGAAGACTTTGGCAAGCTCTGTGATCTTCAGAGAATTCTCTGCATGCTCCGAAGTCATGAGAAAACCATTTCTGAACCAGCTTCAGTGAATCTTGCTGCCTTTCGCCCAGACGCACTTTCTCTTTGTCTCTTCCTCTTGTGGAGGTAACAGTGAACATCTCATCAGACTGGCCTTCAATGCCAGTCAGAAAAGCCTGTAAGACACAACTCACCTGTATTATGAAGAAAACTCAAACAAGATACAATTCTTCCTTGCATCTACAATATGGAGTTTTGTTCTAAAGAGGGGCGAAATGACTCTCCACAGAATCTATTCTCCACTCCTCGCCTTGGGCTGAGGCTTTGTGCCCTATGGATGTAACTGGAGCAAGCCTGCCCTATCCTTACCCGTAGGCAGCAAAAACAGCCCTCGCCAGACAACCAGAGAAGGTCTGCAAGGCTGGCTGCACACATGAAGAGCGGTGGGCACTATCCTTTGCTTAGGGACCAAAAATGACTTGTTTCCCCAGGAAGAGAACATGGGGGAGAAAATCTGATTTGATACAAGCATTTTTAGTGTGTCAGAAAGATGCAGGAAGCTATGAGATTTCCAGAGATTGTCCATTGCCAAGGAGCACCTTAATTCCACCATGCATACACACACAAAGACACACACACACACACACACACACACACACACACACACACACACACATACACACACACACACACACACACACACACACACACACACACACACACACATGCACATACACATGGTCCTGTACATGCACTTCCCTGCTCCCTTCTAATGGATGGGGGTTGCCTTACATATGAAACTTGTATATCTCACAGCATTTGTTCCTTTGAGGTCAGTTGAATTGTCACACAGGGTGTAGAGAAGCCACAGCAAAGACCAGTCAAACACAAAGGACTCCTTACTGAATAGATAGTGTGGTGCACATAAGTTTGGATCCAGCCTGGGCTACATGTTGAGCCCTTGTCTCAAAAAAACAAAAACACAGAGACTTTTGGAATGGGGGGAGGAGGGCTTGGATTCTACCATCTACCTCTCCATCCTGCCCACAGCACTTCTTGCACCTTTCCTGAGATGTTCAACTCTCAGCAGAGCAAGCCAGTGATTTGTCATTGATGTGTGTTTGTGTGTGTGCTAGCATGTGAGAGGGTTGTGTGACAGATGCCCATGAGGACCGAGTTGAGACTACAAGACTTGTTTCCCCTCTCACTCAGGCTAGAACTGAATTCAGGAGCATGTGCCAAGCCACCCTGTCCTCTGTAATAATAAGTGCCACATCTACTTCAGGCTGAGGTTCTGGGAAAGAGGCAGCTGGGAACAGAGAACCAGCTCAACATTCCCCAACCCAGGCCAGGGCCCTGCTCCACACAGCTCCCTGGAGAACACTTGTTTACTTGCGGTTCACATCCCTTGGTTTGCTACTTTTGCTCCAAATCAGAGAAAAGGACAAAAGGCACTAAACGTGATGCACATTCTTGCCATATTTCTCATCCATTAAGAACTCTAGAGTGTCAGTACTTTTGTGGGAAAGCCTCTCCTCCAGAGACCTCCCCCCACCATGCCCCCTGCCACCACCGATTTCCTGATTACTGTGGTCTGGAGGGTTTTGACTCAGTCGGAGATAAGGTCATCATTCTTGGCTGTTTGCTGGTCAAGTTCAAATTCTTCTCAGGTTTACATCAATCATTCCCACAGACAATCAAAACAGTGCACATAAAAGAATATGTCGTCTTTGGTCTGAGTGTGCAAGGCTGTGGAAATGCATGTGCCTCAGACCTCTCCATCTCCCCACCCTCTGCTCCCTCTCTCCTCCTACCTCCAGTTTGCTCTTCTCTCTCTCTCTCTCTCTCTCTCTCTCTCTCTCTCTCTCTCTCTCTCTCTCTCTCTCTCTCTGTTTCTCTCTCTCTTACCTCATTTCCTCTCTTCGATCTTCTGGCCTCTCTCGTTCTTTCTTCTCCCCCACATCTCCGTCTCTCTCCTCCTTGTCTTTCTTCCTTCCTTCCTCTCCCTCCTCCCCCTTTTCCTCTTCTATCATGTCTCTCTCCATCTGTCTTTCTTTCTCTTCTCTCTTCCATTTCCATTTCTGTGCATCTCCCCACCTCTGTGTGTCTCTCTCACCCCATTTCTTTCTCCTCTCTCCCCTTCACTCCTACTTCTTACCATCTTCTTTTCCCCTGCTCCCCCTCTTTCTCTCTCTCTCCTTCCTCCCTCTTTTTTCCCTGTGTCTGTCTTCTCTCTCTCCTCTGTTCCCCTCCCCATTCCCCAAACCTGAAGCCTGCCCTCACCACTACTGCAGGGCAGCCCCCAACACTGAGCTTCTGACCCAAGTGCCCCGTTCACCAAGCAGAAACCGCAGAATGGAGAACAATTAGAGCAGATACAATCCAGTGATCAAATATAGCTAATTTGTATCCATAATTCTTGGGAGTTACTCGCTCTGCTTCAATTTAAAAGATAGCTTCCAGACCACATGGTTCTTTCCTATAGGGACTGCCTTTTTTGCTTTTAATTATTGAGTTTTAAGAATTCCTGCTGTAATTTGGGGTTAGCTTATAATTCTTGAAGAAGAAGAAAAAAATCTAGTCCATAAATCCTGCTGTATTCAATCACTTCCAATAATAGGCTTCTGTGGTCAAATTCACCATCAATTAGCTGTGTTCTTCACAGAGAGGGTAAGCCCAGGAGAGGCACTAGAGACACTGAGCCCATATCCTTAAATGGTGGTGTGTGGTGGGGGGCTGGAAAATCCTTGGCAAAGAGCCTCGGCTGCATAAAATGTATAAGAAGAGCCTCAAAAATAGAATGTGTGGTGAGGGAAAATGAACTCTGAATACCAAGATGTCCCCCTCCCATCTTAAGATATTCCAAGGGCTCCTCTGGTAAATGGGAGTTGGCAGTTGGGTAATATTGTCAATTTTTTTCTTTAATAATTCTGAGGCTTCCCCTGCCTGTGGCTAATTGACCCTGGAGCTAGAAGGCAGGGTGAACCCTCAGTCCCACCAAGTGCAAGTAGTAACGGGAATTCTGAGCCACCAGCATTGAAGGCAAAGGTAGGAAAACCTGAGAACCTCACAAGACACCAGAAGACTTCACACTCTCAGCCACACACTCTCAACAAACGACATCTGTGAACCAGCCTTGCACTGCATCTACTTGTTTTTATTTCCCATAATCTGATGCTTCCTAACACAGGACTTCACTGACCTTGGTGTGTTCTCACCCCAAAACTGTGAGCTAGCTCTAACTTGTTGGAGGCAGTGAGAGCAGAGAGCCCACTTTCACATGCAACCAACTAACAGAGAGCCCATACCCTAAACACGTTCTATATTGGGTGCCACACCCTGAGATACTATCTACCTGTCCTAACTAATGTTTGGCCCTAGGTCCCAAATCACTCAAACTGGTGCCCAGGCCTTGTCTACTGTCTCATCTGTTCCTTCCCACAGAAGCAGTCTCTTTCTGCAATCCCCCTTGACCCCCCGATCCCTTACATGGAGCGACCCCATTTCAGGAACTGAGACCAATAATCAGCTCTACAATGACACTCATTTCCCGACCCAGTGGCCTCGCTGCCCTTGAATGATGACTAAAGTCACATTTGAAAACACAGGTGTTTCCGAGCCACACACACCAGGATCCAGGAATTCACTTCTCAGGAAGAGCAAGTCCACTTTCCAGCAAACTGACCAGAAGAAAGGGGGTAAGAAAGGACAATAAGATATCTTCAAAGAATAAATAAAGCTATTTTATATACATGTATAAAATAGCATCCCTAATCCTGAATGTTTTCTGTTACATCTGCGATAATGTACATATTGTAAGAACCCATCATAGATAAAGGGACCATCCACAGATCTCTGTGAGAACATTAGGAAGGCTTTTCTGGAAAGCTATTGGGCAAAAGTGTGATGTGTATGTGTGTGTGTGTGTGTGTGTGCATGTTCATATATATGTGTGTGTGTGCATGTTCATATATATGTGTGTGGGTGCACATGCTTGTGTGGGCACATGGAGGCCAGAGGTGGATGTCAGGTGTCTTTTTCAACTACTTCCCACCTATTTATTAAATTATATTTTTTACATATTCTTTGAGTGTTTGTTTTTGTTGTTGTTGTTGTTTTGTTTTGAGACAGGCTCTCTTACTGACCTTGGAGTTTACAAATTCAGCTAGACTGGCTGGCCAGCAAACTCCAGGGACTCTCCCATCACTGCCTTCCTAGTGCTGGCTTGTCCCACCACGCCAAGCTTTTAACATGGGTGCTGGGGATCTGAACTCAGGCCCTTGTTCTTAGGCAGCACTTTACCTCCCTAGCTCCTGGCACAAGTAAAGACTTAAAATTGTCGTAAGCTTTGATCTAGAAATTTACCCTTTGATTATATTTCTTAAAGAAAAACTAAAGTGCTTAGCAACATGATTGTCCTAAAAGTGTAGCTTGCAACTGATAAAGTGAGAGAGTCGAGATCGCAAGCAAACAGCTAGTAACAGAAAACTCAGAAAGTGATGGCAACGTAGAATATGGGATGCTGTTATTCCATTAAAATGTGTTAATGTTTTGGAACATTTGGAATGGAAGTTGAGTTTAAAAGTTACTACAGAGAAACCTTTATAAACTAATGGGATCAATGACCACAGCCACGTGAGCCTAAGAATACAATTCTTCAGCTAAAATGCTGGCTGAGCAAATGGGAGGACAGGAGTTTGGAGACCCAGGAGCCACATAAAGCTGGGTGGCCATGTTGGCCCACCTATAATCCTAGCACATCCGTGAGAGGCAGAGAAGGAAAATTACCTGAGCAAACCAGCTAGCCAGAACAGCCAATATGAGCACTAGTGGGTGAGAGACTCTGTCTCAACATATAAGATGGGGAGTGATTAAGGAAGACACCTACCAAAAATCTCTGCCTCCGAATGCACATGTATTCACACACTTGCACCCACATATATGCAAACACACATACACATATATACATGCATGTGCAACACACACACACACACACACACACACACACACACACACACACACACACACACGAGAAAAGAACCATGTATAAGGCAGAGAATCCCAAATGAAGAGGTAAAGAACTTGACCCTGTGCATTGTGACAAGTGGAAAAGCAGGTATCAGTCAATAATACCCTGAATACCTTAAGAGCACAAACCTCCAACCTGTGACAATGCCTGTGTGGGATAACACCAGCACCCAGGTCTCTAAAAGGCTATCAGGACACTAGGAACAGACAAATCACTCACAACAGGGTAGACAATGCTTATCTTTGGGTGATGAAATCATGATGTTTTTAAAATGTTTTTTCTCCGTTTTATTTGCTTGTCTAACATGTCTGCAATGACCATACCTCTTCTATACAAAGCAGAATGTTTAAGACATACTTTAAAGTTATGCCCAGATTCCTAAAAGTCAGGTGGGTGTAAACGAGCCCACCTTGCCTCACAACAACACAGTCATTCCCACTCACCCAAGAGGGCTCTGTTTCAAGACCCACAGTGTATTCCTGAAACCACAGGTACCGTATTTTATGCACAAATGTCGATACAGAGTTTCAGGGTTCTACTGAGAAGAAATGCCTTACAGCCTCTCTCTGGCATATACAAACACCCAGCTCTGCCACTCTTACACTTTGATCCATCCATCACCTACGCCCAAGCAGTGCAACACTATGACAGTTAATCAGGCATTCAAGACGATATCACGTGACTAACGGACGGGGAGCATCAATAGCGAGGATACACTGCACAAGGGATGTTTGTGTTCAAACGCAGAACACGACAGAGTGAGATTTTCATAACACTACTCAAAAGTAGCAATCCCTTAAATCTTATGAATTGTTTACTTGCGAAATTTTCTGTTTTATATTTCCAGACTGCTGTTGACCATGGGTCACAGGATTCCAGGAAAGCAACTTTACAGGTAAGAGAGGACCTACTGCTTTCAGCCCGAAGAATGGGACAGTGTGGTGAGAGCATCTGCTCTTTGGAAGTAAGACAGTCCCCCAGCAGGGTGGCCTTGTACTTGTTGAACAGCCCAGAGAGGAGCCGAGATGCATAGCTGGAGGCTGAGAGGAATACCAAACTGACAGAAAACAAGCAACTAAGTTACTAGACGATGAACCGCTTGTCTCTTATCAAACTGCCACTCTCTGTTCACTACAACCCAGCAACCGGATGGGGGCTCTCATCTGGCAGGCAGAGGCTGGGTGCTGAGGGCAGAGAAGTGGACAAGACGCAGAGTCCATCTGTCTGGACAGACGCTAAACTGCAGCATTTTCTCACCAGGTGAGGCAGAAAGGACAGAAGTTCATGGAGAGATGGAAGTAGGGAGGACCAGATCCAACAAAAGGTTAAATTCTGCCAGCTGCTATGAAAGTTAACCAGCCTGAGCCCTCGTAGAGGCCACCACTCAGACAATGTAAGATAATCCTACTCCACGAGCACTGTCAGACAAATCTGCTCACTGCATCACAAACTGTAGCCAAGACACCCACGTTACTCAAATCACGGGTGGCGTTGCAGGTCTCAGGAAAATGTAATGGCTGTTCAGAAAATTGAAATAGAGTTTCAGTGAAGGAGACCTGTGTTGGGGAATATTATTTTAAGGTGTGTTACTTCTGTTTGTGTTGCATCTGTTTAGCTCTATGAAGCTGTGTTACTGTGCCTGGCTAAAACACCTGATGGTCTAGAAAAGAACTGAATGGCCAATAGCAAGGCAGGAGAAAAAAATAGGCGGGGCTGACAGGCAGAGAGAATATACAGAAAGAGAACTCTGGGAGGAAGAGGATGAAGGAAAAGTAGCCAGAGAAGGAAAAGGACTCCAGGGGCCGGCCACCCAGCCACCCAGCTATACATCAAGCCACGGAGTAAGAGTAAGATTTACAGAAGTAAGAGAACAGGAAAAGCCCAGAGGCAAAAGGTAGATGGGATAATTTAAGTTAAGGAAAGCTGGCAAGAAACTAAGCCAAGCTGAGGCTGGGCATTCATAATTAAGAATAAGCCTCTGTGTGTGATTTATTTGGGAGCTGGGTGGCGGGCCCCCCAAAAGAGTGAATCTAAACAACAGCAGACCTGTGAGCTCAGGCTTTTTAAAGGAGAATTTTGACCAGTGCCCCAAGGAGTGACTAAAATCAGTCCACATAGTGGCAAAGTATTCCAAACTCGGAAGTAATCGTGAGCTAAGGTCTCAGAGAGCAGGAAAGAGTTGCAAGCACACATTAGAGCACAGCTAACTTCACAATCAACACCTGAAATACCATGCACTTGGATCAGTTAACTGGCTACTAGGAACCACCTTCTCTCAAGATTTCGGGAATTCAGAAATTTGATTTTGACTTCATAAATTACAGAACCTGGAGTTATCCTCAACAACTGTATCTTTGTGCCCACGTGGCTGTTTCCATGCAGCGTGGCCTTTTGTTTCATGTATAACTTCTTTTTATTTTTTATTATTCTGCACCTCAAATGTTGCTTCTTATGTAGCTTGTAGACCTCCATAATGAAATTGTTTCTTCTTCCCAAATATGCTGTTCTTTTCAGTGAGTTCAGATATTAGAATTCCTACTGTCTCTAGGTAATGGGGAAAATTGCTTGGTTTAAAGTTACAACAGGAGAAAGAACTTCTGGAAAGAAATATCATTGCTAACTACTGAAGAGGAATGCCTGTCAAAGGAATGCCTGTCAAAGGTGCCTTTTCACACAGGAGAAAGGGCCTGGATTCTGAAGTGAGGAGACAGGCCTCTTGACTCATCTTTCTATTCCACAGCTCCAGCAAGCATTTGCTGATCAAGCTGTGATGCAAGTTTTCAAATGATCCCCCAGTTTGTTTCTCTCCTTCGTGTTGTTAGTCTTGAGGAGGATTGAGTATTAAAAATAAGCCAGGTTTTGAACAAGAGTTGGAAACAAGTGTGACCAATCACTGTCACCTGTGCAAGGAGTCCTCTTCAGTAAGCAGGACCCAGCCCCAATCTCTACTTGGTTATGTCCTGCCCCATCTACCCACCTCCAAGAAAATGCATCCAGAGGACAATAAGCTCATTTAGGGCCATGCAGGTTTATCCAGGTCTACAGTGCACCAGAAGTTGATCGCATGCATACCTACACTGACAGCTACTCTCTCTGGGTGACTGCAGGAGTCCCAGTCTCCAGAAGCTGACACTCTGCTCAACTAGCTACAAACTGAGGCCATGTGCAAACCAATAGATTGTGGGTAGTCCATGTCTTTATCCATAAAAATGAAAACTGGCAAATAGATGGCATGCTATCCCTTCCCATTTCCATGTCCATGGAGACATTAATCTACCTCTTGTGAGATCGATTGTGAACTCAGAATCCTTTTCAACCCAGGGCTGTATGCAGCCACTACCAGACAACTCAATTGGCTTTTTTTTATTAAAAAAATTATCTGTGGGCTGAGAATCTAACTTAATGATAAAGTTCTTTCCTAGAAGGCACTTGGTTCTGGATTTTATCCACAGCACTGAAAACTAAAATAAAAAATAATAGGCATTTAATCCTGGGAGTAAGCTTCCTCCCAGATCTAAGGATCTATTACTGCATTAGAGGACTGTAATGACAATATAGCATTGAGAATGGTTTGACAGACCAAATGAGATGTCCATCTTTCTGTCGTTAGCATTAAGTGAAGTTTCCTTTTCTTAAAATTGTATGTCTTTATGGGGTACATTATAGTTATTCAATGTATATATACCATGCATAATAATCATACTAGATAATAAGCATTTCTGTCCTTCCAGTCATCGGTTGTCTTGGGAATTTCCTGGTCCTTTTTTTTTTTTTTTTTTTTTTTTTGAGACAGGGTTTCTCTGTGTAGCTTTTTCCTGGAACTCACTCTGTAGACCAGGCTGGCCTCGAACTCACAGAGATCTGCCTGTCTCTGCCCCCCGAGTGCTGGGATTAAAGGCGTGTGCTACCACCGCCCAGCATCCTGGTCCTCTTTTATAGTCATTTAGAAATACAGCATAGATATTTTCACTAATAGTTGCCCTGCTAAAGTTAGCCAGGAATGACTTGTCTGTTTTTGATGCCCCTCTCTGGCCTTCCTTCTACCCACCCTCACTTTATGCTTCCCACTCTCTAGTGACTATGAGTTTATGTAGTTGAGTGATAGAACACTTGCTTTGCAAGCACAAAGCCCTGGATTTGATCCCACACACACATAGAACAAGGGGTGGGGAGAAGAATGGAAGGAAGAGAGAGAAAGAAATTATCAAATTCTTTTAACATTTTGTTAAGCCAACTCTAAATTCAGTGCTAAAACCCCATGATGTTTAGTCAGGACAGTAGCACTTCCTCAGTAACATGCTTTGAACTTGTTCCCAAATAATGTGTGTCATACCAGGCACAGTGGGACCTGTAGCACCAGTCTCCACCCCAGTGGAGGGACATGGGTCCCTCCTGTAGGTATCATTTCATTGCTCAAGTGGCCATATCTGATCATAACATGCGAGATCTTTTTCTTCTTCCTGATGTCAACTTTTCAAAATCTAGAATGTTTCATCGGTCAAATAATTAAATGGATCTAGTAAGCCCAAGCACATATTGTAAAGGAGATAATCCCAAGCAGCAGGAACCGCATAACTTGCTGGTTGGAACATTAGGCTGAGGGGTTCCCAACCTTAGAAGCATAGTATGTGCTTTTTGCCTGTCACGTCACAGGTACTGATACTTCCCCTGAATCTCACTCCATAGGCCTGAAAGCTCTGAGGGGAGAGACCCTACTGACTCCATCTCTAAATCCTGGAGCCTGGGATTCAAACAACTGCTGGTACTTTCTGAGTGACTGGTCCTATTAACTGTTTCTCCAGGAAGCAGCCTTGGGAGGATGGAGATGCTTTAGCAAGTGGCCTGCATTCTATCTGAGATGTGTATTCCCCACTACTAAGCAGTGAAAAGATCCCAAGGACCCTTTATTTCTCAGGACACTTTTTCTGGAAATATGAGCCCGAATATTGCTTCCAGGCTTGACTACAGTTTCTATTAGGTTGGTCCAATTTACTGCCTCTCCAGTGGGTACTTGATGTCCAGAGGCATGGGGGAGGGTTGAAGAATCAACATCAGATGTGAGGACCATCCCAATCTTGGCCCCTGGGCAAAACACATCAACTTGAAATGGCAAAACCCCCAAGAAAGTTCATTAGAACATCTGGCACCTTATCAGGGATTTATCAAGCTTTCCCTGCGTTGATCCAAACTCTGGTTTAATGAAAATCGCCTGTTGATGGACAATGAATGCCAAAAATGTTTCCTTTTCTTTCTTCCTCCTTCTGCTCCTCCTTCTCTCCCTCCCTCCCCAGCTTGCTCTGCTATAAATGTTAACTCTAAAATAGTGAAGAAGCTTCATATTTCTAAGCCTGCTATAGACACTGTTTTTATCGAACATTTGTGCTTAGGTTAACCACTCTGTGTCAACATAAAGTAAGTGTCATGGACATCCATCATCCCAGCGTGAGATGGGGAATTACGTGAGGTTGAATTACCCTCAACTTTTGCAACTGGATTCTTGGCCAAGACAACATAACCTTTTGGTCTTAATTTGTATAAGTAAGAAAGATTTTCATATGTTTTACTGAATTTTAAGCTGGTAACTTAAACCACTCACATATTTCAATGAACTAATTGTTATTCCACTCTATTTGTGTGTGAGATGATTTAGCTCTAGAAGTTGCAATTATAAAATTAAAATAAAGAACTATATTTCAACGGAGTACTGCCCATCCACACAAATCAACAACCTTTGTTCACAACCCGGGGGCAGAGGGTAACAGTCTTTGAAGCATCAAAATGTCCTCCCCATGTGACTACCATATGCTCCTTTATTCCTAGCTCTGCTCTACTCCATTCATATGCCTCAATTTTTTTTTGTGATTCTTTCATTTACATGAATAAGTTAAGTTACAATGGCATCCACCGAGACAAAGAAAAGGAGGTACAGTCGGAGACTAAATAAGGCACAAAAAGACTTCAGGACCAGAATTCTTGAAGGTCTAAAATGGTCTAAGGATGGAAACTCAAGAGCCCCAGTGGTCTGGAAAACATGAAAGATGCCAGAGTCTGGAAAGAGCAGTTAAAAGCCTAGGTCCTGGAAAACTGATGGGTGAGATTAGCAGATGGGAAAGATGAGTGGGCCAAAACCCACTCTGCTGGATCCTGCAAAAATGGTGGCTACCTGCCATTATACATGTTTCCAAACCCATAGACTGTACAGTATCAAAAGCAAACCCTAATGCAAGCCGTGGACTCCAGGGGATAACGACATGTCAATGTGGGGTCATCGGTGGTAATAAATGTGCTGGCCTGGTTGGGGTGATGGCAGCAGGAGGCTGTGCACAGTGAGGCGTGGAAATGCTTTGTACTTGCAGCTCAGGTTTGCTGTGAACCCGCCACTGCCCTAAAATTTTTTTTTTTACAATCTAGTATAACCACTAGATTTTAAACAGAGATCATCTAAAATCATAGAACAGGTGTAAGTTTGTCTAGAGATATGGTATCACCTATACACTATAAGATGTCCCTTTAGCAACAGGAAACTGGAGCTCATCGGTAGCTTCATGTATTTACTCAACAAGTGTAAGAAAAAGTCAACTAGTCAAATAAGAATGTCCATTGAATTTAAAAGCCAAGATAAAGTTTAGGAACATTAGACATGCCTTTTGCATGGTCTAAATGTGAAAAGATCTTTAGAAGTGATAAATGCCCACAAGATAAACAGGGAGGCTCAGCCTAACCACCCTGAAGTCTGTAATGAATTTCATTGCCACCTAGCTCTGCTGAGTGCAAGAGACAGGGACCAAGGCAGAGGATCAAAATACATGTGCAAAGGATGTTGTGTTCTGAAGTATGACAAAAGAGCGGGGCCTTCATTCATGCTCAAGGAGCAGAGAATGCATGTACCTTGCCCACTCAGTCTACAGAAGAGAGGTGTGATGCTGATAGCTCTCATTGTCTCAGATTTCCATCCTGTCCCTTAGCCCCATGTAAATTCTAGGCTGTCTTTATTTCATTTCTTTCCTAACTTTTAAACTTATTTTTTTTTTAATTTCACCGGCAATATATCCACATTATAAAACCTTCAAATGCTATGAAGTGAATATCCCAGCCAAGCTTCCCGCAGCTCCCCCACCTGAACACTGCCTGAGAACCAACGCCTACACACCTTCCCTCGGGGCCCTTCACTAGGATGAGATCTACATCCTCCCCTCAAGGGTCAGAAGTGGCTAATTTAAAAACCATAGAAGTTATAAATTAAAAGAAAGATATTGACCAAATGCAATTCAGGGGCCTCCTCTGGCTCCCTGATGCAAACAGAACAGCAGTAGCACAATTAAAGGACATGACTGGGGCCATGCCAAATGTGAGCCCGGATAGGACATGAGAATGGCAATAAGGGGTGACATGTGACAGTGGATTCATGACTGTGTATTCATGAATCCTATGTCTTAAAGGAACAATATGAAACCATAATGTAACAACATAAACCTTGGGATTTGTTTCAAAACGGCACTATGCAGGGGAGCGTGGGTAGAAAGGAGACTGGGACAGGACTGACCACGGATGCGTGGAGAATGGTCCTTGACGCTGCCTGGAGAATCACTCGAGCTTTGCTCTTGCATGTACTTGGAATTTTCCATGACAGAATTTCACAAAGAAAAGAGCCCGCAGCTCCGCCTGTTTCCCTGGCCCCACCTTGAATTCTTGCTGTCCTCGGGACCCATTAAGTTCAGGACAGTTGAGAAGTCTGAGGACTGGTGATAAGTTTGGCAGATGGAATTGAGAAGGGACACAGGGAGTCTCGGTGACACTGATATGTAACCTGACAGTTCTGCCAAGTTGAGTGCTGGACTCTGGTGGGAACTGTGAGTCACATCCTTGCAGTGACAGCCTGGAGGCTCCTGTCATCTTTGGGCAGGATAAATCCCCACGTCCTGACTTAATTTGAAACATCTACACGCATCTCTGCCCCATTGTGAAGAGGTGGAAGTGTGGGGGCTCTAGAACAGCCAGGCAGGCGCTGCAAACGCACAGGGTAATTCTGCCTGGACTGCGGCGACCGGACAGGCACCTCTGAAGCAGATGGCTGAGAAGGGCCCGGGACTTTGCCCGCGAGTGAGCAGATGAGTGGAATATTTACTTTGAAAAGCAGCCTCTGTGGATGGGAAATGATTAATTCAACCATGAGGAATTTAGAATTCTGCAGGGTGATGCCCTCAGGAAGAGAGGGCCCCTGTGAGAGGAGCTGACTGAGACAGCTCTGCGGTGTTCAGGCACACTGAAGTCCCTTCCTTCCCACACTCACGGGACCTGGACCATGTGTCTCAACAGAGAAAAGTTGTGGCAAAAAGGGAGCAATGCTCCGCTCACCTACTTTGAGGAAAGTATCAAGGGACAATTTCCAAGAGATTGAAAGTCTACAAGGGGGAAGGAAATAGCTGGAATTTCTGTTAAGGGGTTTCAATTAAAGCTTAATATCTGCAATATTAATCTCCAATTAAGGTTTAATATCCAGACTATCTAAAGAATTCCTACAGCACGTCAAAAAAGACAACCCAATTTCTGAGATAGAAAAAGGTCTCAGATGTGTCTTCAAGAAAAATACACAAATGCCCATTTTGCATGTCAAATTATGCCAGCGTCTTTGGTCACCAGGGACGTGCGAATGAAAGCCACAAGGACATATCACTTTATATCCTCTGAGATGACTGCAATAATATTGTTTTAAACGTGGAAAATGAGTACTGGTGAGGATGTGGAGAAATCAGAGCCCTCACACGTGACTGGAGGGAGCTTGGGATGGCACAGCTGCTGTGGGAACAGTATAGCCATTCCCCAAAAACCTAAACATAGAATTATCATGTGGACTCGGAGGCCCCGAAAGCTAGAACTTGGAAAGATAATTGTACATCAGTCTCGACACCACGTGGTCATCAACAAATGAATGGGTAAACAGACTGCAGAGTGCATGTCTGATGAAATACTATTCAATCATTAAAAAACAATGAATTTTGGTAGTCGGTGTGAATGAAACTTGAAAACATTAAGCTAAGAAACCAAACATACAAAAATACAAGTGTTATGTGGCTCCTCTTCCAAAAAATACTAACACAGGAAAACATGCAGATAGAAAGTAGAGTAAAGGCTGGGTGGTGGTGGTGGTGGTGTATGCCGTTAATCCCAGCCCTCAGGAGGCAGAGGCAGGCAGATATCTGTGAGTTCGAGGCCAGCCTGGTCTACAGAGCGAGTTCCAGGACAGCCAAGGCTACACAAAGAGACCCTGTCTCAAAAAACAAACCAAAAGAAAGGGAAGATTTCAAATGGGCTAGGAAAGGGTTAAGCAGAGCCTGTTTGTGATTATGAAAATCTATTAAAATGGAAATGGTGGTGGTGGCTGTACAACATTATGAACATAACTAAGGCCACAGGACTGTACACCTCAAGATTGCTAAAACGGCACATTCTGTTATATATATTTTACTGTATTTTAAAAATACAGATTTTTTTTAAAAATTGTACACTTAAAAGTAGGTGGACTTTATAAGATGTCACTTGTATCTCAATAAAGCCGAAAACTTCCCTACAGGAAGGGAGGGAGTCATCTGGCACCCAGTGCTAAAAGAGGGGCTCTCAGCTCTGATGGTGCTGTTTCTGGTCGTCAGAACTCGGTGCAGCCACTTCTCCATGGGAGTGAAGTCCATCTGGGCCCTGAACCTGATGAGCCAGGTGCCAAGGCAAGTGTGCATCTTCACAGCTCTGCCACCCTGGGGATATGGCCTCCCTTTGCTCCTTCTTAGCCCCTCTGCCAACACAGGCCAGCAGGAATACACGCAGCTTGCCTCTCACCTTGATGAATCTGAACAACAGAACCATTCACTCATCCGTAGACAAGATGAGTTGCTGGGGAACAGTGGACACATTTGGGGGGCTGGCTTTGGTCCTTGCATAATTCAGGCTGGTGGGGGAAAGCCGGAATCCTATGAAGATCAACCTTGTCCTTCTACTGTGGCCTGCTGCCCACCCCACCCCCAACCCCCGCTAGCATCTTCTCCCTGAAGCTGCTCTTTCTCTGCCCTAATAACACCTCTGCAGATGCCCTCGCTCCCCAGTGGACACAGGGCCCCACTCGGCCTCCAGGTGTACAGGAGATGCATCCCATAAACAATTGCTGCCTGGATAGCTCCCCTGTGTTCAGGTCATAGCCACTGTTTCCTCATCCTGAGGCCTTTCAAGGCCCTGGGCCCAGTTAGTTGACATCCCCCCCCCCCCCCCCCCGTGCTCCCACCTTCCACACAGCTCAGAACACTCTTGTGTCTCTCTTTGGTCTATGGAGGCCTGGAGGACAGGGACACATGCTCATCCCTTTACTTCTTGGCACGGCAGCAGGCACACAATAACCTTCCATGCGTTTGATGAACGAATAAATGAGGCCGACACTCACTCTGAAGGAGGACAGGTGTCACTGCATTTCCCTTAGGGAATGATGCAAGTGCACCCTGGACCTGCACAACTAGGAGACTTGGAATTAGAACACCCTACATTTCTGCCCATTTGGTAGCCCCTACATGGGCTCTCACTCTCTTCAGACCGCCACAGGTCGTGCCTACCTTAGCTTTCAAATCACTAAAGACACTCCTCCAAGGTCCTGCAAATAATTCTCCATCTGTCACCACGGGCCAGGTTCCACCACACCCCCACGACAGATTAGCGATGCTGTTCTCTGGCATGGCCTCTCTGTCACGCTGCGCATGTGTGTATAGTGGGCAGTACAAAGGGAGGGGGCTAGCTTCTGATTCCTTTTCTTCCTTTATCACACTAACCTCTTCAAGATGCCTTGTCTACGATGTCAGTCAAAACCACAGAAATAAAATGCGGAGCATGGTGGAGTACATCTCAGCGTTGGGGAAGATGAGGCTGGAAGATCATGAGTTTGTGTTACAGTGAGACCTTGTTTCAAAATAATATATATATTAATTATAATGAAGGAAGAGGGAAGCAAGGAATGAAGGAAGGGAGGGAGGGAGGAAACCATATTTTCTAATTTTCCATTTTCTGCATATTACCGTTGGACATGGAAGGCAACAATGGTGAATGTCATCTTCTCCCGCAATATCAGAGGTCCTTTTCCTAGGCTATGAACTACACATCAGACAGCTTTCCAAATCAAAGACGCTTAACAATAATGAGTTATCAACACTAGTCTAATTCCTACTCTAATCTGAAATCTACCCTAAGATTGCCCCGGGAGTCACAGGGCCCAACCAAGTCCACTGTGTACCTCTCCATGTGTGCTAATATGGAAACTACAGGCAGCTAAACATTTATTGTTTTCTCTTTAGTAAATGAGTATGTGTTGGCAATTTTTTATTGCATAATAAAGCCAGCGGAAAATGAACTTGCTCCAGTGTGTCCCCACTCTTTAAAACCACGGTGCCTTCCCTCCCTTGCCCTCTTCTTTATCTGGCATCTTGCCTTGACCTTAGCTCGCTGTTCAGTGGAGCGATGGCCACAGCCTCAGGCAGTGAGCTTCCGCTGGGCCAGGGTGTCCTGCTGTCTGCCCATTTGGGGATCCACATGGTATGGACAAACTCTAGGATCAGTTTGCACCCCAAGGGGAGTTGGCCTCTGTGGATATTGCTTTTATAGACTCTGCTTGTTTCTGACTCTGTGTTTTTTTTTTTTATTACATTCCTTTGCAATTCTAGCAGCTGTTTTTGTCAAGAGTCTTAATAAAGTTTGAACTGCTAAGCGAACTTTATGGAAATTGGTCACAGAAGCATATGCGGCACCTTTGGAGAAGCAGAGGCTAAATTGCCCCTGGGCTGCAGTGACAAAATAAGCCAACAGTGTAGGTGAAAGACGTGGCTTGGCAATGGATTCTAACCGGGTTTCCCAGCTAGATTCCTCAAAGCCTGCTGTCCACCAAACTATTGGTTTCTTTACGTCTGTGTACCACAGTTTTCCAGAAGTGTTTGTCTACACAGCCTCGCTCAGGAAGACACTTTGAGGGCCTTTAAAGCATCACATCTGCTTTGCTTGGCTCCTGTCTCATGCTGTCTCTCCTCATACGTCAAAGCTCAGGAGAATCAGACAGACACATAGCAGAATTCGAGTCTAGAAGAGATAAAAACGCCTGCAAAGCCATCAGCGTCTTCCTTTTATGAAGTATACTAAAATGTCACTCCATGTCATTCAGTCCACCCATCTGGCTGTGGCCACAGCCTGTTCCAACTCTGACCTCCGTCTGAATACCCCCCGAGCTGTAATACACCCGTGCTGGAATTCTCCCCTTCCAACCTCACATACTACCATGACGAAGAATAATTCAACAGACCCGAAATCATTGCTCATCTTTCTTGGATGTGACTTCACACATTTTCTTGAATAAACAGACTTAGAGAGCAGTAAGCTCCGGCAGGTGGGCTCACCTCCCAAATCCTTCCTTATAACGAGACGTGGATGGGACACTTTGGGAACTCATTTTGCCACCAATGCTAACTAAAATCGGAACCAGTTATCTAGCAGTGCCACACTAGAAGAAATAAGAGACTCTAGAACAAAAGGCTTTAGATATGCAAAACGCAACATGGGACCGGAGGCTTTTGAAAGCCAGACTTCTCTGCAGATGGGTGTTTACTCGGCTTCACGGTTAGAATACTAGGTGACCCAAGAGGCCAGCCTAAGTGGTAGTCACCCTGGGAAGGAGGCACTGCTCCCAGACTTCAGTGACTATAAAATAAACAGAGGTTTCTGCCCTGCCACATGGACTGGGTAGAGGGCACAGCAAATGCTTAGATGCTGCAGGATCTGAATCAGCACTCATCCAGCTCCAGGATTGGCTGCTAGGAATTGCCTTGGGTCTTCCCTTTTCTCTGTCATAACCTGCTGCAGCATAAAGAAGGAGCACAAACAAGATAAGAACCTTACATCCTTTGTGATAATGCCATGCTGAAACTCCCTAGATGATTTGCAGTACCTTTCTTAATCCCCATCCAGAGTCAACGTACAGCTCATTTTGTTTTGCTTTTTAGAAAACTAATGGTCCAAGCCCAACCCGTCACCTCTGTTGATGTTCTCACACCTGTGCTTCCAACAGCCAGGGGAATCACCTCTAGTTTGACAGACCTGCTTAAACACCTGGCTACGGCTTTCTCTGCTCGCACACACAAAAGCATGCGTTCCTCATAACAGACAGTGGAGGGCGATGTTGTACCGATGTGTTTCCACACATCAGCCTCTCGGGAAACTACCTTTCCAAGGGAAAAGGGCTCTTTCCCACAGTAATATGAACATGATGAAGGATAATGAAAACAATAACTACACCAACATATTTTCCCCAGAAGTTCTTTTTATTTGTTCAGAGTGTGAATGTAGGACCCTTTAACTATGAGATACCAAGATAAATGAATGGCTTCCCGAAAAGGGCGGAAAGCATCAAAAATACTTTCAAGAAGGACTTCCTGGACCTTGTAACTTGATGATTTTGACTACTGTACATTAGGAGTCTCATTACAAACCATTGTTCAGCAGTTTAAAGATAATGTAACAGCAATACAATATAGAAACATTCAGATTAACATCTGGCCGCAATCAGCCCCGTGTAAACGAGACTCGCCGACTGCATTTCTCCGGGCACAAACCTGGCAAGAATGACAGCAGGATACACGTCTAAACCGAGAGCTGTGGCGGCTGAATGCTATTTTCAACTGCTACACTTAAGATCCGAGCTAGCCACTTCTCCGTTCCCTCCCCGAAGCCGAAACTCCGAAGACCCAATTGAATTCCTGCCTTTTCCGTTCCCACAGCAAACTCGCTTCTGCTTGACAGGGGCTCCTTTGTAGTCCCTCGCTAGTCTGCTTGGATACTGCTCCGCACCGCACAGGTAACTCAATAAATCAATTTAAGAAGCACAGGCAAGTTTATGGCATGCTCAGAATATTCTAGAAGTAGAAGCAGAGAAAGCTGGCTTTAATTCAAGCACACTTTCCTAGTTCCTAGGAGGGCTGCCGGAGAGCACACAGGACAGGCACTTCAATTTGGTTTTCAGATAAATAAGATAGCTTGGGTAAAAGTAGGTCCCCTGTAACATGTGAGCCCCACTTACGCTTTAAAAGTGTCCCTTGTTTATCTGGAACTCAGATTTAATGGTGCTTCCTGTGGAAAGAAGGGCACTCTTAGACAGTAGGAATACACAAATGGAGTTCACAGTCTGTGTTGTGTGAAAATGGAAAGTCTGTGAATTTACATGCATTTTTAAAAAAAAATGCCTGCCGTTCAGGTTTGGGGAGAGATGGGAGACAGGTCTTTTTTCCCTTCATTACTCAGAGAGTATGCTGCTGCCAAGAGCCTGATGGAGATAATTTGGCCGATTTAACATTTGTGATGGTTTGAATGCAAAATGCCTCCCTGGCTCCCCCCGCCAGGCTGGGTTTTGCATGTTTGTCCCGTCCTGACAATATCGCAAGTGCTATTGAAGGAGGCTGTGGAATATTTAGGAGGTGCATCCTAGCCAGCAGACATAGGTTACTAGGAGTAGGCCTTGACATGTTATACCTGGACTGCAGTTTCTGCTTCACTGTCTACGTCCTGCTCCACTAGAGTGATGAGTAGCTTCTGCCACAGCTTTCACGGCCATGAACTGAGCTGCTCCACAGTATGGGAACAGGAGCTGCTCCACACCTTCCCTGTCCTGGACTTAAATCTACTGAACCTATTCATCTAATAAACCACTCATCCCTTAAGTTATTACAGCCAGGGGCTGTGGTCATCATCACGCTGAAGTAACTAATAGTTCTCTTTAATGGACAACTAGCTTAGGAACCATGTCTGTAGGAACCATGGCTGACGGCTAACGACAGGTTTCAGCCCAAGTCACAGAATGAAAATAAAAGGCCTGGCTGCCCTTCCACCAAACATAGGCGGCAGAGCAAATAGCCCACCTCAAAAAACAGCTAACGTGGCATCTGCTGTTCACGAACTTCGCTTCTATCTTAACAGGACAAAAATCTGGCCTACGCCCAGCAGTCAAGTGACTTTAAGAATGTTCCATAAGGCTATTTGTCCCTGTGCTTTATCCAACCTTGGTCTCAACAATTCTCGCTCATATAAACCCTCCTCATTCTCGCTAATTGGACTCGCAGAGATCCACCCAGGGCCTAGTCATGGATCTCTGCATCCAGTTCCCTCAGTCATTGGATGAGGTTTCTAGCACGACAATTAGGGTGTTTGGCCATCCCATCACCAGAGTAAGTCAGTTCAGGCTGTCTCTCGACCATTGCCAGCAGTCTGTTGTGTGGGTATCTTTGTGGATTTCTGTGGACCTCTCTAGCACTTTGCTTCTTCCTATTCTCATGTGGTCTTCATTTACCATGGTCTCCTATTCCTTGTTCTCCCTCTCTGTTGTTGATCCAGCTGGGATCTCCCCGCTCCCCCAAGCTCTCTTTCCCTCGACCCTCGCCTTTCACTACCCCCACTCATAAGGCTTTCAGACGACAGGTAGCAAACAAAAGTCAACCTGACCTGCATGGCACCACCCTCTGCCGCACCCTGCCTAAACGTTATATTTCTCCTTGATGTGAAAGCAGACAGAAAGGAACCCTTGTATGCTATTGGTGAGCTTGTACCTGGTGTAACCATTCAGCCTAAAGTTTCCTAAGAACTAAAAGGTAGAGTAACCCCATGGTCCAGCAATACTCTTCTGCTTATACATCCAAGGGGACTGAAGT